>NC_067399.1:419277516-419903230 GCF_016432865.1 Antechinus flavipes
AAAGCTGAATTAGTCAGGATTTGAATTTGCCATAGGGTGATGATTTTAGAGATGATAACTTTAAACTGAGAGGAGGATTTTCTTCTTTTTCTCTTTCTTCCTTCCTCCCTTCCTCCCTTCTTCTCTTCCTCCCTTCCTTCTCTCCATCCTCACTTTCTTGCTTCCTCCCTTACTTCCTTCCCTCCCTCCTTCCTTCTTTCCCTCTTTCCCTTCCTCCTTTCCTCTTTCCCTTCTTCCCTTCCTCTTTTCCTCCCTCCTTCCTTTCTTCCCTTCCTTCTTCTTTCCCTCTTTCCTTCCTTTCTTCCTTCCATCCTTCCTATCTTCCCTCCTTTCCTTCCTATCTTCTCTCCCTACTTTCTCTCTCTCTCTCTTTCTTATTAAAGCTTTTTATTTACAAAACATATGCATGGGTAATTTTTCCAACATTGACCCTTGCAAAACCTTTTGTTCCAAATTTTCTCCTCTTTTCCTTATCCACTCCCCTTGCTGGAAGGTAGTCTAATACATGTTAAATATGTTGAAATACATGTTAAATCCAATATATGTATTCATATTTACATAGTTATCTTGTTACACAAGAAAAATCAATCAAGAAAGAAGAAAAAGAAAAAAATTGAGAAAGAATGTTAAGGAGCAGGTCAATTCTCTGAAAGCCTCCACAGCTGTGGATCACAGCATCTGAAGGAGTTGCAGGGCAGCCTTTGCTGATACAGGTATTGTAGACTAGGAATGAGAAAAAATGGAGGCAGAGGGGAGAGGAAAGAGATCAGAAAATGCAATGGCCTCTCAATCAGAGAGGTCAGAGAACAATAATGGCCTCTCAGTCTCCTTGTATCATCTTCTCACAAGAGGAGATCCATTCTGGGTTGGATTTCCAGCAGCCAATGTCAGGTGGCTCCCACACCTGATTCCAACAGCTCTATCGTGTATTCCAACAAAATAAAACAAAATGCAAGCAAATAACAACAGAGAGAGTCAGAATGTTATGTTGTATTCCACACTCTATCCCATGGTTCTCTCTCTGGGTGTAGATGTCTCTATCACTACACAAGTGGAACTGTTTTGAATCATCTCATTGTTTAAGAGAGCCATGTCCACCAGAATCAATCACTGCATAGTCTTCTTGTTGTCATATATAATGATCTCCTGGTTCTGCTCATTTTACTTAGCATCAGTTCATATAAGTCTCTCCAAACTTCTCTGAAATGACCCTGCAGGTTGTTTCATACAAAACAATAGTATTCCATGATTTATTCATATACCATATACCATATACCATATTTTATTCAGCCATTCTCCAATTGATGGTCATCTACTGAATTTCCAGTTTCTTGCCACTACAAAGAGGGCTTCCACAAATATTTTTGCACATGTGGCTCCCTTTCCCTCTTTTAAAATCTCATTGGGATATAATATCAGTAGAAACACTGCTGGGGATATGTACAGTTTGATAACTTTTTGAGCATAATTTAAAAACTGCTGTCCATAATGGTTGGTTCTGTTCACAGTTCCACCCACAGCTCATCCAACATTCATCATTATCTTTTCCTGTCATCTTAGCTAATGTGACAGATATGTAGTGGTATCTCAGAGTTGTCTTAATTTGCATTTCTCTGATCAATAGTGATTTGGAACACCTTTTCATGTGGCTACAAATAGTTTCAGTTTCTTCATCTGGAAATTGTCTTTGGCCTTTTATCAATTGGATAATGGCATGAACTAGTATAAATTTGAGTCAATTCTCTGTATAATTTAGAAATGAGGCCTTTATAACTCCTTTGGATGTAAAAATGGTTTCCTAGTTTATTGCTTCCCTTCTAATTTTGTCTGCATTAGTTTTGTTTGTACAAAAACTTTTTAACTTAACATAATAAAATTATTTATTTTTGCAATCAATAATTGTTGTGTCCTGCTTTCTAGAGCCCCCAAATTGGGGTGACAAAATGTGCCATTGCTTTCTAGAGCCTCCAGGTTGGGGTAATTAAAATATACCTTCCTAGTGGAGAAGTGATGAGGCGAGACTCCTGAGGATGGTGGAAAAATGGAGTCCAGTTATTTCAAGGATTTTCCTCTTGATATAATGTAATAAAAAACAACACTGTACATGAGACCACATAAATGACTTAATATTGTATGTAGTTTGTCACCTGGTATCACTCTTCCACCTGATATCTCTCTGCTTCAATCACAACACAGATTTTCACCACCCCCTTACTTCTCATGAAGGCTGAGAGCCCTTAGGGGAGATATAGTGCCGAACCAGAAATTGTTAGCTGGTTCCATCTGGACTGAAGAGGCATATACCTTACCCAGAGTTTCCCCATTACTGTGACCCTCTACAAATAATGATCTCTAGCTCTTCTTTAGTCACAATTTCTTCCTTCTCTACAAATCCGAGAGGTAAACTATCCTATGTTCTTCTAATGTGTTGATAATATCATCCTTTATGTCTAGATCATGAACCCATTTCAACCTTATCTTGGTATATGGTACTATGTGTGAGTCTATGCCTACTCTCTGCCATATTAGTTTCTTGTCAAATAGTGTGAATTCTCATCTCAAATGCTGGGGTATTTGGGTTTGTCAAATACTAGATTGTTATAGTCATTGACAGTTGTGTTCTGTGAGACTAACCCACTACACTGATCAATTTCCCTATTTCTTAGCCAGTACCAAATGGTTTTGATGACAACTGCTTTAGCTCTGGTACAGCTAGGCCATCTTGCTTTCCTCTTAATTGATTCATTTGAAATTCTTGACCTTTTGTTCTTCCAGATGAATTTTGTTGTTATTTTTTCTAGGTCAGTAAAATAGTTTCTTGAGAGTTTGATTGATATAGCACTAAATAAATAGATTAGTTTAGGGAGTATTGTCATCTTTGTTATATTTGCTCGACCTATCCATGAGCACTTGATATTTTTCCAATTGCTTAGATCTCATTTTATTTGTGTGGGAAGTGTTTTGTTGTTTTGCTTATATAATTCCTGAATTCCCTTCGCAGATAAATTCCCAAATATTTTATACTATCAACAGTTATTTTAAATGGAATTTCTCTTTGTATCTCTTGCTATTGGATTTTGTTAGTGATGTATAAGAATGCTGATAAATTTATGTGAATTTACTTTGTATCCTGCAACTTTGCTAAAGGTATGGATTATTTCTAATAGCTTTTTAGTTGACCATCTGAGGTTCTCTAAGTATACCATCATATCATCTGCAAAGAATGATAATTTGACTTCCTCATCACCTACTCTAATTCCTTCCATCTCCTTTTCTTCTCTTATTGCCAAAGCTAGCATTTCTAATACAATATTGAATAGTAATGATGATAGTGGGCAACCTTGTTTAACCCCTGATTTTACTAGGACTGGTTCTAGTTTATCACCATTACATATGATGCTTGCTGGTGGTTTTAAATAGATGCTACTGATTGTTTTAAGGAAAAATCCATTTATTTCTGTACTCACCAGTGTTTTTTATTAGGAATGGGTGTTGGATTTTATCAAATGCTTTTTTCTGCATCTATTGAGATAATCATATGTTTTTTGTTAATTTGGTTATTGATATAGTTAATTATACTAATAGCTTTCCTAACATTGAACTAGTCCTGCATTCTTGATATAAATCCTACTTGATCATGGTATATTATCCTGGGGATGATCTCAATAATCTCTTTGCTAATATTTTATTTAAGATTTTGTATCAATATTCATTAGGGAGATTGCTCTATAATTTTCTTTCTCTGTTTTCTTCCTACCTGGTTTAGCTATCAGTACCATATCTGTGTCATAAAAGGAATTTGGTAGGAGTCTTTCATTCCCTATTTTTTTTCAAATAGTTTATATAGTATTGGAGTTAATTGTTCTTTAAATGTTTGGTAGAATTCACATGTAAATCCATCTGGTGCTGGGGATTTTTTCTTAGGGAGTTGATAAATAGCTTGTTCTATTTCTTTTTCTAAAATGGGACTATTTAATTTATTTCCTCTTCTGTTAGTCTGGCAAGCTATATTTTTGTAAGTATTCCTCCATTAGCATAAAGTTGGGCAAAGTAACCAGTAATAATTGCTCTAATTTCCTCTTCATTTGGTGAATATTTCTCCCTTTTCATTTTTGAGACCAACAATTTGATTTTCCTCTTTACTTTTTCTAATCAAATTAACTAAAAGTTTATCTATTTTGTTGGGTTTTTCATAAAAACAACTCTAAATTTTATTTATTAATTTAATGGGGTTTTTTTAGTTTCAATTTTAGGTCTTTCAGTGGTCATTTTATCTTATGATTCTATGATATCTGGGCAGTTCTCTTTGATGATTTCCTGAACAATAGTGTCTAAGCTCTTTTTTTCATCATGTATTTCAGAGTCCAATAATCATTAGGTTGTCTCTCCTAGATCTATTTTCCAGGTTGGTTGTTTTCTCCATTCGGTATTTTACATTTTTTTTCTTTCTTTCTTTTTTTTGGGGGGGGGTTTGCTTGACTGATTCTTGTTGTCTTATTGAGTCATTCATTTGCATTTGTTCAGTTCTGAATTTTAGTGAATTATTTTCTTCATTTACTTTTTTTACTTCTTTTTGTATTTGGCCAATTGAATTTTTAAATGAGTTGTTTTGTTCTATGAATTTTTTTCCATTTCACAAATTCTGTTTTTTAAAGAGTTATTTTATTTTTCTGTTTCACAAATTCTGTTTTTCTGGGAGTTGCTTTTTTGTCCATTTTATCAAATCTATCTTTTAATGAATTATATGGCTTTTCCAAACCCTCTTGCACAGTTTTCTTTTCTTTCCCCCAAGTTTCTTGTAGCTCTCTTTTAAGATCCTTTTTAAATTTCTTCTAAGAGAGCCTTGTGTGATGGGGACCAGGTTATATCACTTTTTGGTACTTCATCTGGAGACAATCTGCCTTTGGTTTCCTCAGTGTTTGAAATCTGTTTTTCTCTTTCACCATAAAAGCTATCTATGGTCAAAGTCCTTTTTATTTTTTTACTCATTTTTTTTAATTAAACTCTGCTTTTAGGGTGAGTGAGGTTTTCCAAGATTCCTCTATAAGCACTGGCTTCCTCTATCAATGGCCCCAGCTGTGCTGGGTCAGTGCTGATTTACTCCTGGAGCTGGGTGAGTGTGGCCAGGTCCTGTGAGCATTTGGGGGTTCACTACTGATTTTTTGTGTTTGTGTTGGATGTTTTTATAACTTCTCTGATGATCTATTGGCTTGCAACCAGAGCAGAATGGCCAACACTGCTGTAGGTTTCTGTAAATTTCTCCTTGTAGATTCTCTGCCATGTGAAGTGCACACAACCCTGAAGAGTCCATACTGTTGGCAGAGTCCGCACCACCCTAAGATGCTACACTGTCTGTGCTAGCTTTTGTGCTTAGCTGCTTGTGCTTGGCTGCCTCCCTCCTGTTTCCAAATGAAACAGACCTTTTCTGGCAATCTTCAAAATTATCTTCTGATGACAATTTGTTGCACTCCCAATATTTGTGGGTTCTGCCAGTCCAGAACTAATTCAGAGACTGAAATTGCTAATTAGTCTGAGGACTGTAGGACAAGGTCAGAAAGAAAAATGTGTCATCTCCACCATCTTGTCTCTGCTCCTGGAAGTACCTTTGTTCCTTCCTTTCTTTCTTCCTTTTTCTTTTTCTTTCTTTCTCTCTCTCCCTTCCTTCCTTCCTTCCTCCCTCCCTCCCTTACTTACTTTCTTTCTTTCTCTTTATTTTTCCTTGTTTCCTTCTCTTCTTCTCTCTCTTTTTCTTTTTTCTTTCTCTCTTTCTTTCTTCCTGTATATGTGCTAGGTGGCACAATAGATAGAGTACCTGGCCTGAAGTCAGAAAGATTCCTCTCCTTAAGTTCGAATCTATCCTCAGACACTTACTAGTTTGTATGACTCTGGACAAATCATTTAACCCTGTTTGCCTCAGTTTTTCCACTTGTAAAATGAGATGAAGAAAGAATTGGCAATCCATTCCATTGTCTTTGCCAAGAAAACCCCAAAAAGGGATCACAAAAAAATTGGACTTGACTGGAAAAATGACTGAACAACAAGAACAAAATACATACATGTATACATACATACACACCTATATATTATATGTATATGTATACATATATATATATATATATGCACAGAGAGAGACAAATAGAAAGACAGAAAGATAATTATTCATTCAATAAGCATTTATTAAGCACCTCTATGCCAAGCACTCTGCTAAGCACTGGGAATTGAATTGAATTGAATGAAAAAGAGGCAAAAGACAATCTCTTCCCTCAAAGAGCTCACAATCTAGTGGAAGAGAAAACATACAAACAAGCAAATATTGAGCAAGCCATATACAGAATAAATGAGAAATAATTAAAAGAGGAATTTGAAAAGGTTAGGGGAAAATGTGGAAGATGGGATTTTAATTGGAAAAAGAGATGGTTGTTTTTCAGAATCAAAGATCAAAATGACATCACTGTGTCAGTCAATGTACAAGGTATCCAAATGTGGCTGATAAAACCAGTATGAGCTCTGAAGACAAAATCCATGTAAATATTTGTAGTGGAGATGTCTATAAATTTGCATATCTCACATTTTTTGAACTATTGAATTCTACTTTGCTCATTGAACACAGAGTCTTCTTTGGTTTGAGCACATCAAGCTGGGTGGTCCTGTGCCAGTGTTTCTAATGTCTCACAAGAGATTCCAAAGAGAACTTGAGAATGTCCTTTTCTCTCTTCTTCTAACAGCTGTGTGAGATCTCATCTTGTGTGACTTCCTTTTTAGGCAAATGTACAGGCAGATGGCCTTTGAACAATATGGCCAGTTCATCAAAATTGAATTATCTGCAATAGAGTTTGAATGCTTGGTAATTTAACTCAAAAAGGAATACCAATGTCTGATATCTTATATTGTCAGTTGTTCTTTGGAGGCTTCCTAAGACAATTAAAATGGAAGTGATTTAGTTCTCTGGCATGTCACCATATGTTCAGGTCTCACAGGCATATGACAATAAGATCAGCAAATAGCTCTGTAGACCTTCCTTTTGGTAAGCCGCCTAATACTTTTTCTCTCCCACACTTTTCTTTGGAGCCTCCCAAACATTGAGCTAGCTCTGGCAATGCATGTATCAACTTCTTCATCTATGTACACACTCCTGGAAAGTATACTACCAAGGTAAGATATATACTTATCCCTAGCATTCAAAATTTCTCCATTTGCTGTACTCAATGATTCCATATGTGGATGGTACAAAGCTGGTTGATAAAGAACCTATATTTTCTTTGTCTTAATTGTCAGGCCCAAATTACCATAAGCAGCAAAGAATTGATCCATTTTCAGGGGATGCGTTGAGTGAGTACACAATCATCTGTGAACAAAAAATATACACCAACTCTCCTTACACTTTAGTCTTGGTTTGTAACATTTTCAAGTCAAATAATTTATCATCAGTACAGTAGTTCTCATGGAAGCAATTTTCACCCTCATTGAAGGTATCCACCTACATCTCTAAAAACATCATGGAAGTAAGTATGAAAGCAAGCACACATACCTGCTTCACACCTTTGGTGACTGGGAAGACTCTCAAGATTCATCCATTATCCAAAACCCATGCACACATGCCATCAAAGAACTAGTGTACATAACTCATGAACTTCTGGAAGTAACTAAATTTTATAATGAACTTCCATAATCCCTCACAACTGACTGTCAAAGGTGTCAGTGGCCCTTGATCAGTTCTTCTTCAGCCCTTTCTGAAGCTATATAGATAAACATCTTCTAAGTGAAGGATCAGCCTATTAAGGAGGACTCTGACAAGAATCTTGCTAGCAGTAATTAAGAGAGAGTTGCACACACTACCTCCCTTGGTGTTTGTCATAGCATCACCTATTTCCTTTTCATTTATAGAAATGGACAATGGAAGCATTCTTGAACTCCTAGGGGATAACCTCCTCTTGCTATATAATCCAGAAAATTTTAGTCAGCTTTTGTATAAACAGTGGACTCCCTGCCCTGTAAATCTCAGCTGGAATAGAATCAGTCCCAGGCACTTTGTCATGTGAGAGGAGCCTAATGGCATTCAAAAGCTCTTCTTCAATTAGAAATTCAGCTAAAGAGGCATTGACTTTAACCTGAACTCCATTTCTCCAGGACCATATCTTTATTACTAATCAAAGTAGATCCATCAGAGCTGTACCCCAGGTCTTTGACCTATAAATTGCTTTCAAGGCATCCTAAAAATACTTTGCATTGGTACTCTGAATTCCATCTGCCTTGTTACTGAGTCAAGAATCCTTCATCTCTCTAACCTTCATTTGTACTTACTTTTGGTGGAGTTCAATGCTGTCTTCTTAGAGACAAACTATCCTGCTGCTAAATGATGTAGAATTCTCATTTTTCATTTAGTTACTTTTGAATTTCCCCATCATCTTCACCAAACATTTTCATGTTTGTGATTGTTCTGGCCTTAATGAATAAATGCAGTGCTGTACACCAAATCTCTGAAAGCTGTCTACATCTATTCTGCTGCACTATTGCCAACTCTTTGTTGATTCAACTTTCCCTCCAAATTAGTAGCAGACTGTTCATGTATAAAGAAGTGGTATAATCTGTTGACATTAATTCTTCTGATAGTCATGTTCCTTGGAGCCTTTGCTTCTGTTGAATATGAATGTTTTGTCTGGAAAGGATAAGTCTATGATGGGTCCAGCACTCTGCATCACACATCTTCTTCATCACTTTCACATCCTGTCTGTCTCTCCTCCTTATAATGACATAGGCTATTAAATTCCAATGTTTGCTACAAGCATATATCCACAAAGTTTAATGAGTTTAGGTAAGCATAAGATAGTGTTGGTGATGTGACATGAAACACACATATAAGTGACTGTTGCTGTTTTCAACTTCCTGTGTCTACTCTGGTATTAGTCACCCAGAACTGAATGTCTGATTTGGGGGGAAGAGGTTCAGTATAATGACACTCATACTATACTACCTTCAGGGACTGATGAGAGTAAATAGAATTATTTGTCTCCATCCAAAAAAAGTCTTAGGCTGCTTTATTATTTTAGTTCTTATGTCTATTTGTAGCCAGCTGTCACTTTGAAATCCTGTCAGTGTACTGGCCTGGAGCACCCCCTTTTCCTATTCTTTGTTCCTAATCTGCTTAAGAAATAAAACAATTGTTTGATAGAATTGTATGTGAGTTAGAAGTAAATAGGTCCTGAATAAGGAGTACATAAGTGAGTTAGATGATTCACTGGATTAAGCACTGAATTTGGAATTAGGAAGATTTATTTTTCTGAGTTCAAATCCTGGCCTCAGATACTTACTGCTGTGTGACTCTGGGCAAGTCACCTAACCCTGTTTACCTCAGTCCCTCATCTACAAAAATGAGCTGGAGAAGGAAATGGCAAACATTCCCAGTATCTTTACCAAGAAAAACCCTAAATAGGGATCCTGATGAGTCAGATATGATTGAAAAAATGACCGAACTAAACAAGTAATAGAAAGAAATAAGCATTTGTTTGCTGTACTAAGTCCCAGGCAGTGTGATTTACAATTGATTTACAAATATCATCTCATTTGATCCTCAAACAATCTTGTGAAGTAGGCACTAGTATGATCTGTATTTCAGAGTTGAAGTGTAATACCGGAGAAACTGAGGCAAAATAGAGATTAGAAAGTATTTAATATTTTATTTGAAAGAGAGAGATTTACTGGGACCAAATGGATCCATAGTTTGGTCCCAGGGCTGAATGAGACTATTGTCTCCAAGAATCCAGCAAACAATGTGAGTTCTCAAAGATATATATATATATATATATATATATATATATATATATATATATATATATATATATACACATATACACATGACTCAGACACAGGAGGTAGATTGAGGCAGAGGTGGAATCAGGGAAAGGAGAGCAGGAATGGGACTCTGACAGGGTGGGGGGAGACACCAGAGCTGGAGATGACATAATGGGGGGAGGCACCCTGGAGATGGGGAGAGGCATCTTGATAAAACAGTATCTGATATTCTGATAGTTTGGGATGGGGAGAGGCATTCTGATATTCTAAAATATAAGATCTTTTATCACTATCAAATATTCTGATCATTAAGAGGGAGGGGTAATTGAGTAGAAAAATTAGAAACCAAGGCAGAACAATTCAGGGAAACTGAGGCAGGGCAATTTAGGGAAATTGAGTCAGGACAATTAAGGAAACTGTATCAGGACAATAAAAGAGAACTGTGGCAAAACAGAAGAAACTAACTCAGACAGAGGTCAAGTAAACATCACACAGCTATGAAGAAACTGAGCCATATTTGAACTTAGGTCTTATTAATTCCTTGTTAATTTATTGTGCCATCTAGATGCCACTGAATAGTCATTGAACTTCATTCTTTTGCATAAAGTTCCTGAGTCACTAAGCATAGATACAGTAAAAAAAAATCCTTATTTGATGTTTAATCTTTTTTTTTCTTTTTTCTTTACCTTAGCTGTATTTTACAAAAGTTACTGTATAAAAATTAATCCCTGCCCTCAATGAGTTTAAAATCTAGGTGGGTCAAGGTTTTTCAAGGGTTAATGTTGAAATTTTTTTCCATGAATATATTTTGAAAATAAAAAGCTTTAATAAAAAATAAAAAAAAAATCTAGGTGAAAGAAATGCATAAAAGGCTAAATAAGAAGCCAATATACAATTAATGTTAAATAGCTGCACAGATGATGAGATGTCATTCATGAGCTTTGCCCTGAAAAGGGAAAACCATATGGTTAATCCGGGTTCATATCCAAGACAAAGATAATTGGAGAGCACCATGTCCTTGAAAGGGCATGAGGAATCAGCAAATTACATTAAGAATAGATAGATAGATGGATAGAGAAGTGAAAATAATTAAGCATTTATTATGTGTTAAATACTGTGATAAATGCTGGGGATGCAAAAACAAATATGACATAGTTTCTGCTTTCAAGAAGCTTACATTCTTAATACAGAGAAACCATCAGATAACAGAGTGGTTCCCAAGAAGGTATGAGAAATCTCAGAGATAGCAAGTGGATCTATAAATGCATCAATTACTGTGCCCTTTCCAGGAGCAATGACAATATGGATTTGACTATGATTTCACAGCTATAAAGTTGGAGAGAAATGGTAAAATCCAGTGGTCTGGAGGGTGTCATGGTAAACTGAGCTGATTGCAAGAAGATGAAAAGACTAGAATATTGGAATGTGAAGGATGGCTGGAACTGGCTAGATAGTGAATTTTCTAACACAATTGCCAATCAGGTCAGCAGGAACTATCCTTCCCACTCATCCCATCCCCTTCCCTCCACAAAAAAAAAAAAAAAAAAAAAAAAAAAAAAAAAAAAAAAAAAAAAAAAAAAAGGAAAGAAAAAGGAAGAATTTGTAAAATTATAGGCCAGGGAAACTGACTTTAATTCCAAGTATTATTCTTGCCCCAGAGTTCTTAACCTGGGGTTCATGAACTTGATGTTGTGGATTAAACACTGGTCTTGGAATCAGGAAGATCTGAGTTCAAATACTGCATCAGGCATTTTCAAAAAGTGTAGATCTGGTCAAGTAAGTCACTTAATTCTTCAGATTGTTTTACTTGATTTTCACAATAACTTGGTATGATAGATGCTATTATTATAGAATAATATAGCACTCCCTAAATTTTAAAGTAGTTACCATCATTATCACAGCAGATTTCTATAAAATTAGTTCTTTATGTAATCTTTTTTTTTAATTTTTATTTTATGCATTTAAAATATCATTTTGAGGAATACGAGGCTTAACAAGATAGTAAAAAGGGTCCATTATACAAAAAGGTCAAAAAGACCTTTTTTGGACTATTTTAAAGGGATATTTTATAACTATATTTTTTTAAAGAGGCAATAATGTAAATATGCCAGCTTGGCTCTATCAGGGTCATGTCAGAATTAACCTCATTTCCCTGTTGGTTAGGCTTATTGCTCTGTTATATCAGAAGAATGCCATCTGCACAATTTGCCTAGATTTGAATTACATACTTTATCAAGTTTCTTACAATATTCTTTTACCAAAGAATAAGTGATATAAGCTAGATAATAGGACAATAGGTAGATTCAAACCTAGTCCAATAGAACAGTTATTAATGCTTCTATGTCAATTTGAAAAGTTTCAAGCTTTTATCTTTGGTCACATACTGATTAAAAGTTTTAACAATGACTTAGATAAAGGTGTAGATGGCATGATTATTAAATTTTCAGATGACAAGCTAAGAGGTAGAGCTAACACACTAGATGACAGAGTTGAGATCTCCCACAAAAAAGATCAATAGGCAAGAATGTCATATCAAAGCTAAGAATATTAAATTTTCTAGGGATAATTATAAAGAGGGACATTTCAGCTGCTGCCTCCCCCCACACACGCTTTCCCCCTTGTAAAAAAAAAAAACAGCTTTACAAATACATAATGGTAGAGACAGACATTAATTCACCAAAAAAAAGATCTGGAGGTTTTAGTGGACTGAAAGCTCAAATTAGTCAAGACTGTAATAAGGCTACCAGATAAATGAATGAAATTTTATGATACTTTAAGTGGCTTAGAGCTTAGGACTATCCAGTGATAGTGCCTCCGAATCCTGTCCTGATGAGACCACAGCTGATTTGCTGTATTCAGGACATGGTATTATATCTTAGGGAAGATTGTATTATGATGTACAAAAAGACTTGTTGCAATCTTTCACATTCTTGTTCTTTGTTCTGGACTTCTTACCATGCTGCCTTCTGAACAGTATCATATATTTACATGATTTCACCCATATAGAATCTTCCCTAAGAGCATGCTCTCTTTATTATTTGACATAGAGAGTAAAATATTCTGCAATTTAAATCCTAAAGAGTTGCCTTGTGTACTAAAAGATTAATTGATTTTTCCAGGGTCATAAAGGTATCAGAGGCAGGACACTCATACTCCAAATTCTGCTCTTTATATATGGTGTGACACAGGATCTCCTTAAGCATAGTCCTTTAATCAGAAGAAAGCATTTCCTGGGGGTTGATAATAGTTGTTTAATATTGCAAAAGAAGATCCATCCCAGGAGTAAAAAGTATGGAGTGGACAGAGAATGTGGTATGAATCAAGTCACCTTTACTGCAATTCTTCGAATCATACAGTAGGAGAGTAGCAGGGAATTAGCACGAATGAGAAAATATATGAAATGAGATCCAATGCTAAACTAACACTCAAGAATTGTGTGAGGTCTGCATAGTGGGAGTAGAAAAAAGTAGATACTAAGGTGAAGTAAACCTATTGCTTTAAATCCTAAGTTTCTGCATAGTTCTATAAGTAATGCCTTCTCATGAAGTGACATCAGTACTTGAAGCACAATAAGTAGAGATCCCCAACAAATTCTATGATTAAATGACACCATTCTCAGACTACAACAGTCTTTGCATATGTAAAGAAAGTTAGTTTGGCCCAGCAATACCACTTTGAAGTTTATCCCCCAGAGGGATCAAAGAAGGAAGAAAAGGACCAAATATAAAACTGTTTTAGCAGTTCCTTTTACAGTGGCAAAAGAATTGGAAACTAAGGATATTCCATCAATACAGGAATAGCTAAACAGATTATGGCATAGGAATAAACAAAATACTATTGTACAATTAGAAGTGATGAAAGGAGTAGTTTTTGAAAACCCTGAAAAGACTTTTATGAACTGATGCGCAGTGAAGAAAGCAGAATGAGAACATTTTATGAAAATAGGAACATTGTAAATAAATAGGCAACTTGAAAGACTAAATTCTGAATCAAGGAATGACCAAAAAAAAATTCCAGAGAACTGATGAAATATATCCTCCACAGAGAAGTGATGATGAATTCAAAGCATAGTGAAACTTTTTTTAAAATTATGGTTATTAAGAATATTTGTTTTACTTAATTACACATGTTGTTTACAAGGTTTTGGTTTTGGTTTAACAGGGGAATAGGGACAGGTGGAAGTGAAGAGAAAATAGATTTGTTTCCATTGGGAAAAAAAGGAAAATAATTTTTTAAAGCACATAAGCTATGAAAAAAAGAGGGGTTGTAGAGAAGCACAAGTGGACCTGGATCTTGGAAAATGATTGAGATTAGAAGAACTGAATGTATAATAGGATTACTTACACTGATATGTGTTCAAACACTAAAGTACATTTCTCTTGCAAACAAGAAGGAAATTCCCTCCCTAAAGGCAAAAGTAATACATTATATTTTTACTGCCTCCCCCACAACACCCTAGGAGAGGACTCTATGATCAGTGAGTGGTCAAATTATTAGTAGTAATTATTAATAATAAATTATTATTATAGTTTATATTTACCAAGTATTGTGCAAAGTACTTTCCTCATAATAATCTTTTTAGTAGTGCAGTAATTGCTATGTTTATTTTGCAGATGAGAAGATTAGGTTCATAAAAGTCAAATGACTTCTCTAAGGTAGTACAATCCATAAATATTGGACTTGGAACTTCAATTTTTAACTGAAAATTGCAAGTTTTTTTTTCTACTATATAGTGTCTTCCAAAGGCTTATGTAAGGGCTTCTGTTTTTCTGTACAGGGAAATAAATTCCAAATTCAATAATCTGTAAAAAGAAAATCTGGCTTAGATAACTTTTCTTGTCATTTTTTAAATTAGGTGTTTCAATGACCTGAAATCAGATGAATGAAGTTTACATTGTTACTACGGTGGGCTACTACCCTAAAATCTTCATACCTAAAATGAATAAAACAGAAGATGAAGATCATGGGTCCAGGTCTGGAGCTGGGAGTTTAGAGACCATCTAAACCAAAGTCTCATTCAAAAAATTTTACTCATTTTTCCTTTGCTAGCAACCTTTATTCATAATGTTACTGTGTAGAGAAAGTTGATAGTCAAACAAAGGCAGTGAAGACAGCCACAGTCATGAACTACTATGTATTTATAGCTATATGCATATGTCTATAGCTGTGAAGTATATAAATAGAAATGATATAACTTGAGGATGCTCTTTTTGTGTACACCTATAAAAAATGAGAACAGTGAGACAAATTTTGTAGATAAGGTATAGAATGAAAGGGATGATTCTATCAGTCCATGTCTAAACATTTCATTCTAACAGATCACCTGATCTGTTTCAGCAAGGAATTCCTGCACAACTGCTACACACTGATTCTGTTACTAGGTGAATACTCCAAAGATGGAAAGATGTTTAACAAAAGCTTCTTATTTGTAACCAAAATCTCCCTTCTTACCAAGCATATTCAAGTTGCCTGCCATAAAATATACAAGATACAGCTTGTACTTTGTGCAGTTTGAATCCTAGATTAAATTGAAAATAACCAAGAGAGAGACATCAGTTTCAATAAAAGGGTTCAGAAAAGGAAAATTCAAATATTGGTAGCAGCTGGAAGGGTTCTGGTGAATGTATCCTAGTAGAGATCAGCCTTGTTTTCATTACCCTTTCCTCCAGGAAGTCTACTCTGATTTTCCCCAAGGCAAGAGTAAGCTCATTCTCCTTTCAGCTCCTGTAGTGCTATGATTGTACTACTTTGACTCCATCACACACTGAAGGCAGTGTATTGCAGTTATAAGACTATATTACCATCTTTCCTGTCCATTGTAAGGTCTTTGAGGGTAGAGACACTGTCTTATAAATTTTCCTTTCTCCCTATGCAGCTTAAACATAGTTGATATTCAACATTTTTTTAACATTATCACTACATGTCAGGTAGCTTTTATTGTGATTCAATTGGCAAAACCTCAGACAGACTATTGGATGAATACCAGCTGCTTTAAAATACCCAGTAACAATCTGAAATGGGGAGAAAGATCTTCTAACAACCCCACCCCCTTGCAAGAAAAAAGCATCCAGTGTGTCTATAGAGATTTTTTTGTTTTCTTTAGGTTTGTTTACTTAACAGTTAAGTAAAAGTATCTTCTTATACTGACAAGATGATAGAATAGGTCTTCCTCCAAAGTACTGATTTCATGAAGAGGACATTATTTTGAAGACAAAAATTCCAACTTTTATTGTGATCTTAGGGAAGTCATTTCACCTCTGAGTCTCAGTTTCTTTATGTGTAATAGAAAGAAAGAGGGACAGGAAGAAAAGAGGGAAAGAAAGGAAAAGGGCATTTGTTAAGTGCTTGCTATATGTTGAGAACTAAGCTAAGTTTTTAAGAAAGGTTATCTCATTTAATCCTCATAACAATATAGGAGTTATTATTACTGCCTCCATTTTACTTGGAGAAAACAGGCAGGCAGGGACTTGCCTGAATCATATACAGATAGTAACTGAGTCTGGATTTAAGTGCTCTAGACACTGTACCACTTCACTTAAGGCATTTAACTACATCACTTTTTAGGTTCCAGGTTCCTTCTTACTGGAATGCTTTCTTAGACTAAGTGATCATGTAAAGGATAGAACACTGAAGCAGGAGTCATTCTAGTCTATGTTCTGCTATTACATAGACGTTTGACCTTGAGCAAATCTCGACCTCTGCTAAATTGTCAGTGTAGGAGAGGTTCTGGTGTAGCAGAAAGAAAAAAAAAAATGTTATCTGTGATCAGTTAGCTGGGTTTGACTTTAGGTTCTGCAATCTGTGTGATCTTGAGCAAGTCACCCTCAGAAGCCATTCCCTCATTTTTAAAATGGATAGAATTTCCTAGTCTTTAGGTTTAGTTCAGAAGAAAGATTAGGGTGCTGGAATCTGAAGCCAAGGTTCAAAAAATCCCCTGTGATGCCTATTACCCACGTGACGTTTGGATAAATGACTTAAAACTCCCTAGGTCCCAGTTTCCTTATAAGTAAAAACGAGAGGATTAGACTAGATGGCTTTTGAAGTCCCTTCTAGCTCTTGATTTATGATCCTATGAAGTCTCTTGGAACTCAAAAACCTATATATTCTAAACCAAAGTTCCTTCCAGCTTTGACACTCTACTTATAAGACATACTTAGGTCTAGTTCCCCAAATGTAAACTCCTGGAGGGTAACTTCGGCATGGAGCTTGGCAATTGATGATGGAGAGGAATTAACAGGTGGAAATGGAAGTATTCTTCCCCTCTCTCCCCCGCTCTCTATGTTACGTTTCTGCCAACCTCTCCCTCCCTTGCTCCTCCTCTAGAGAGCTGCTGTCCAGGCCGAGCCCCAAAATTGTCCCTCTCCTCACTCCTTTTCCTAACCCTGAAGGGTGCAATTCTCCCGAGCTCGAGCCACGTACTGGGCATGCTCACTGGCCAGGGCAGGTTCTGGTAGTCCGCAGGATGATTTTGCTGCGTTGTAGCATCTGGGGGATGGAGGGGGGGGGTACTCAGTGACGCTGCGGTAAATCACACCTCAGTTTAACCTGCCCCGAACACCCTGGGCAGCGAGGTCTACTGGAGATCTGCTCCTGAAGCTGCCGGTTACCCTCTCATCTACGTCGTCACCGCCACCCCTCAGCAGAACTCTGTTCTGGGCCGGGGCCGGGCACATTGCGGGTGTTCTTTTGACCCTTGGAGGTGGGGTGGAAGCAGCGCCCCTGGGGCTTATTTCTTTGCAGACAAAAGAAGGGTGGTGTTTGTATTTCCCCCTAACCTCCAAACCCTGGAAACCTCTGGCCTGCATAGCTGCCAGCCAGCCCCTGATCTCTGGCAGCAAAGACAGCGCCTTCCTTCCCCCTAGCTCCAGTGGTCGCTCCCGCGAGTCGCGGCCCGTGGGCGCGCGCTCAGAGCCCGGGGATTGGCTCGCGCTCCCCATTCAGGGGCTGCGCGGCGCGGCGCGGCTCCCCGTGTGTAGGTCTGTGTGCGCGCGTGTGCTAAGTAAGCGTGTGTGTATGTATGTGTGTGCGCGCGCGTGAGTGTGTGTGTATGTGTGTGTATGTGTGTGTGTGTGCGCGCCAGTGCGTATGTGTTATGGGTTTGATTCAGGAGCAGGTTGCACAGAGCTGCCTGGGTGGCTCGCAGACACAGGTCGTGCTTGGGCGTCCTCCTAATCGTTTCCGAAGTAGGAGCAGCCGCGGTAGCGGCAGCGGAGGCAGCAGCAGCAGCAGCTTTCGCGGCAGCAGCAGCGGCAACGGCAGCGGCAGCATCCGCGGCCGCAGCAGCCCCAGCAGCAGCCCCGCCGCACCACCGTGCGAACTGTGAAGAAGAGAGAACCACCGTTTGGGGAGTGCGGGGGGCGGGTTTAGGGAGGGGGTGAGAAAGCCCGCCCGGGTCTCTGGGATCTATTTCTCTCTATCTCTCGAGGGTGTGTGTAGTCCCCTCGAAGTGAAGGAATTTTGCTATAAAGCGAGCTGAGACGGAAGACTAGGCTAAGTTACCTCCCAATGTAGATGGTGTCAGGGAGTGAAGCTACTGAACGAGCCACTGGTAAATGCTTTTCACTTCTTACTCTTAGATGCTTAAGGCTTTTTCTATTGCTGTTCATTCTGCAATAGCTCCTGAAGCTGCTGCTCTCTCTTTCTCTTTGCGTTAGTGCAGTTTCCAACTTGTTTTGTGTTTATTTTTCTATTTTTTTTCCTCCATCATTAGATGAATTATGAAACCTTTTTAATTCAGTACTTCGGAGAGGTCATCATTAGTTGCATGAGTTCGGTGGCGGGTGGGGGGGTGGGGGTGCGGCGGAGGGGGGAGCGAGGGAGGAGAGTACAGTGTTATTTCCCTGCAGAAGGGCTGCTGTGCTTTCTCTCCATTAATTCTCATCACAATTGTTAGGATTTTTTTTTTTAAAGGATGCGTTTTTGTTGCACGGATGTTTGAGGTTATTCTTTTCTAGGATTGCAATGTGTTATGACTCAGTTTTGACAAAATGACAGATGTCAGTGATTCCAGAACTACTATATGGTACATGTTGGCTAAAATAGCCAGAAATACGAAGGAGGAATCATTTACATTCCAAAAGAGAAATTCTTTAAAAGGCTGTTTTGCATCATTGCTGCAGATTTGTGAGAGGCAGTAATGGACAACACTACTCATGCTGCTTGCAAAGATAATAAACATATTAAGTGTTTTAGTGCATCACATACTGTCCTGTCCTCCGGTGATTGAGCTGTTGCTAAATTGTACTTAATAATAAATTCAGGGCTGTAGAAAATGAAGGAGATTGCTGGTATTGTCTTGCTTCGATTTCTGAGACAGTGTATGGTATTGTCTAACCCCAAACTGAGTCCTTCTTAGACCTTACCTGAAGTGGCATCTAATCAAGGTGTTTTTTTTTTTTTTTTGGTTGTTGTTTATTTGTTTTTGGTTTTTTCTTTTTTCTTTCTTTCTTTCTTTTTTTTTTTTAGGATGGAGGAAAGTGGGCAAAGAATTGAATCTTTCCACTACAAAAAAAAAAAAAAAGAAAGAAATTATTTCAAATACCCAGCATAATGAATGCAAATTAAGCTCTAACTCCTAAAAAATAGAACTCCTACAATTCATTCTTTCAGAATCTGTTTTCAATAATGCAAAAAGATTCAAACTGCATGTTTAAAACAAATTCATATCATTTAAAGCAAAATGAGGTTTTTATGAACACCCTTATTTTAGTTGTACTGTTGTTGATTTTCTTAAGTTTTCAGTACAAGTTTAGTTTTTTTAAAGAGTAGTAAAGGGTCAATAAGTAATGGGAAATCTTCAGTTCAAAAACAAAAACAGTTTCCCATACAGTTGTAAACATTCTATTAAGTCAACATCCTATGTGGAAAAGAGCTAATGTAATGGCAGCTTAAAAGTACAATGTGATGTTCTGTAGTAAAGTAGGTATTATTTAAGAATCATTATGGGATGGTCCAAACTCCATTTCAGAATAAGGAATAATCCAAAAGTCAGGGTTACTATGAGTCACTCATCAGTACAAAGGGAAGGTGGAAAGAATTTTAAGGAAACAGCTAAAAGTTTGTTGCCCCAACATGTATGGCATTTATCCTACCGTAGTGTGAAAGAGTTTACATATATGATAATCCTGCTAAACTTTTTAACTTCACAAATAATTTAATAGTCTCATAATTCTAACAAAGTCAGTACTGAATATCCATCCAGTTATATGGATCAGTTCTTTTAAAAAAAATAAAAAGTTTTACCCTAAGTAAGCCTACATATTCACCTGCTCTATATGGAATGTGTTGACAACAGCTTTTTAAAAAATTGTGGATAGGATTCAGAGATCTAAAGCATATTCATTCTTTTGTACTTTGCAGATGCTAATAAAGCATTTTATTTGGAATGGAAGCTGAGCAATACATAAGGTTTTTGGGATAGAAATATTGCTGTTTATTTTTTTTCCCATGGACTCATAAATTGACCAATTTGATAAAGCTTTGCTATTAAAACAACAACAACAAAACACTGAGTTGCTTCCATTCATAAGTATCACAGATGTCTCTCAGTAAAGCTTTTGCTTGTCTATATGCCAAGAGAAAAATGAATTAATGTAGTAAACTTTGAGATGCTATGGAACCTAAAGCTTCTCAAAACAAAAACAGATTTTCCAAACTATGGATCTGCATTATTTAAATTACACACACCACATTTGGGGGTATGGGTATAAGTGACCAGTTTTAGATTACTCTTACTTGGCCCATATCATAGAACGTACAATTGTTACATAATATAGTCAGTGCATGAATATATTTATAAAACAAAAAACACTTGGCTTCAATGTTTTCTCAATTCCAGATGTCATAAAGTAAGTTTTAATTGACATATGGATCATACCTGTTTTTGAGAGAGATTTTTTTTCTCCTAGTTTCTTGGCAACTTGTGAAGGCTCAAAATTTTTGTTAAGATATTAAGGATATCTGTGTCTTGAGTGTAATGCAGGTTTCAGTTCCAGAGTCAACAGCAGGATTTGTATTGTCCTTATGTAATACTAATTGGTGTAGTGTGCATGTTTTGGAGTGTTTCTTTTTGTCTTGTTTTTAATAATACATAGTTAACCTCCTTTTAACTCTTATGTCTCTGGTTTTGATCTATGGTTGAATAATGAAAATATCATTTACTTACTAGGCTTTCTGAGTTGCCACCTTTTATCTTTATTGACCCTAACATAGTATTTTAGCAATTCCAACAGGCAGTCATTGAACTTCTTGGGGAACTAGAGAAAAGGCATTATGTCATTAGGCTATGTAGAAAGAAAGACTAGTATCCAGGAGTATTGATTTAAGGAGCTTAACTTGACAATCACATTCGTCTGTTTTGTTAGACTTCACATTTTCATTTTGTGAAGAATGGAGGTTTCCTTGGATATGTGGTGTGTGTCATTGTCATGGAGCTATTGGGTCTTCCCGAAATTTTAATTGCTGTTTTTTTTTCCCCCTACATTTGTAATTGAAATGAGTTGCTAACTTCTCCCATTATTTTTAGAAAATGGCAAACCTGGTGAGCCATAGTCTCACTGTTTTTTATTGCAAAAAATGGTTCAAGGTAATTTTTTGAAGTGACTCCTGATAGAAGGCAGTCAAGGTCATTACAGTGGGGTTTAGCCTTTTCTTCTTTTTTTCTGACCCATTTGAGTAGTCAGATCCAAATGGAAGATGAAATTAAAAGGCAGGACTCAATTAGGATTAGACTATTCTCTTCTAGATAGAAGTCATGAAAACCATATTTTTCTTTACAGCAATTCTTTCTGAAGCAACAGATGGAATGTTTTTAAATGCTGTGCGCAGCTGATGTCTGTTAACCATTGAGCAAAAGAGAAGTTCTTTTGCGCTCTATCCTCAGTCTGCAATAAGCTCCTCTTTCTTGATAGCCAGCAACTTGTGGGACTGTTTTCTATGAGAAATCATTATTTCACAGCATAGAGGATGTTTTATAGTTAAAGAGTAAGCCACTTAAAATTTCATAAGACCTTTTACAATTTCATAGTGTCATTTTGTGAGATTCTAGTACATAAAAGGCAAATTGCTTAGAATCAAATTAGTCTTGCAGTGGTGGTCCTACTACTTGCTTTTTTTTTCAAATAAAAATTCCCCTTGTAAAAAGGACTTTTCCCCCTCTCAGGAACTCTTTTTTTGTTTTCTGTCTTTTTGTTTTTCCTGTTCACTTTTTGGGTTTCTTTAGTGTAGGAAATTCTTCTCCACCAGCACAGATCTGTAGCTTATCTGCTACTTATCCTAGAGAGTTCTCTGGCATGATTGAGAGGTTGAATGACATGTCCATAATCACATTATTTATATTTTATCAGCACTCATAGAGATGGAAATGTAGCTTGTTTTGCTTTTATAAAATCAAACTCACTTGTGTTAACTAGCTTAAATTTGCTTACTATGGAAGATAACATGTCATGTTATATACTTATTTATTTTAATTTCCCTATATCTTTAGGTTATATTAAAAACTCTTACTTAACACTGTTGCCTCAGCCTAAAACTACTTTGTGTTTTGAGATACTTTTGCAAATTATAACTTGACCTACCCGTGTTATAAGCAACAACACATTGTGAATAACTTCTCACATTCATATGGGAAGATGACCACACGAATCATTATCTCCATGTTACAAATCAAAAAACTAAGACCCATAAAATTAACTATAATCTTCAGCTCATGACTGTTAGAACTAGAACTTGAAACCAACACTTTGGATTCTAAGTCCAATTTTTCACTATTTATTTTCACTCAGCTGCTGTTTTAATAACCGTTACTTTTGAAGTTCTTTTTAAATGGGTGTAAATAGATATGATCTATCTGTGCTTTAACTATTAGCTTGTATTACCTAGCATTTTCCAAAGGATTTTGTAAAGACCAATGAAGTGTAAAACATTCCCCTTAAAGTTCAAGTTACTCATTGCCCCAAGACTAGTAATATATTTTAATACTGTATTATGTTTCAGAATTAGAAACATTATAATATTTTGTGAGTTCATAAAGAGAGGAAAATGAAGCACCATATGAGAGTTTGCAAATAAGATTACTTTGCAATTTTTTCCTAAAAGACTAATTTGTCCACCTCTACTGGACATACAATTATAAGCCTTCTAGACAAAATCAAAATTCAAGAAGAAATGTACTTATTAATTTTTCTTTCAAACTTAATGAATAGGGAGCAAGCATATAGGCTATATGTCTACATTAGTTTCAAAATGGAGCTTCAACAGCTAATAATGCAGCTAAATTTCCCCATCTCCTTTCCCCGCCAAAAAGAAAAAAATATTTCTCAAATGATTCGTTTTATACTTAATTTGAATAAGTTTCGTTTTGATGCAACAATTGCTCAGCAAACTTCATCTCTCATCTTGTATAGTCGCTGAAAGAATGTCACTAAGTGAATTCTAAAGATGCTCTATCTGACTTGGAGAGGAAGTTTATAATTGTGAGAAAGTAAAGGGGACAAATCTGCTCCTTAAAAGTTCAGGGCTGGTCAGCTTTTGTCTCAGGACCCTTGAAGAGTCCTCTACCCTTTCTTTCTTACTTATCTTAACCTAGAGGATTCTTGGTTTCATTACCTTTTTTGTTTTAGTTCTATTTGAGGCCAATTGTGTTCAAGTTACACTGAGTATTGTAAATGAAGGCATTTCACAAATTCAGAATATGAGGCTTGAAGAACTTGTTACAGTGATCTGTACTGTAGTTATTTTGTGCCTGCTAACTCAAGCCCCATGTTTCTTATGAGTAATTTTCTATAAGGACATTTCCCCCTCTTCTTTATCTTAGATTTACAATGTGGCTTTTTGAAAAGTCATTTCTTATATTTAGAACAACTTTGCAGGAAAGGTAAAGCTTGCAGTTTCCTACCTTCCCATAAAGAAATTGTTTTGAATTCTTTAAATTAAAGTCTCTAGTTGTATTTATTCAAGATTATTAGTATTTTTAATCACTCATTATAAACCACAGAGCAATCCTGGTGAACTTAAATCATGATGTTATTTTTTTTCAGGTAGTATTTTTGACACACTTGAAACATCAGTTATTAGTAGTACTGACAATAACAAAGGCATAAAATCCTAGACCATTAACTTGGATTCTATATCTGAATCCCTTGTATCTTCCTTTAGTGATCTTTCCTTCACTCTTAAATCTCTCTCCCTTCTTTATTCTCCTGTTTGTTTTTTTGTTGTTGCTGTATAAAATTAAAAATAAAATACATCCACAGAGGAAAACATTATCCAATGAAAAAATATGAGACACAGGTAGAGCATCCCCAATTTTAACATTGACAATACCTCAAAAGAATGTTTTTCAATTTGTATTTTGTTTTACACTGCACAAACACATTGTTAAATGATACTTTGTTAACTAAGTTTTACTTTAAAAAAAAAAAAAGATCTGTTGCATAATGGATTCTGTCTAAAAATTTGGCTAACCTCTTTAGCATACATTTCCTAGTTCTCTGTCTAATTTTAATTTCCATCTTCTATTCATCTTCAGGGGTTGCAAGTTGTTGTCTGGGGCATGTACAGGTGGGATTAGCTTACATAATAATCATTAAATTTCATGTAAGTAAATGTTTTGAGTTGGGGGGGGGAATAAAACCAAAGTCCTAGAAAATTTACCAAAGCTAGATAGATACAATTGTGATAAGCTAATCTTTTTTTTAGAATCTTAACTTTAAACAGTAAGAAGAAAATAGATGACCTCAAACCATAACTATATTTTAAAAATTGGATAAGTTAAATGTTTTGTAAGATCTGACAAAAAATTAAAGATATTTGCACCCTCACCTCTGACCTCATGAAACAGACAGGAAAAAGGCATATGTGTGTGTGTGTGTGTGTGTGTGTGTGTGAGTGTATAGACACATTTACACCCACTACACATATGCACACACAAAAAATACTTGTGGACATTGGAATTGTTCTAAATATACAGTTTATTAAACAAGTGGCTCCGTTTTTCTTTGAAGAGTTTTTATACAGAATGAGGATGTACAAAGTTTGCAGCAGCAAGGTATTTGGATTAGATGATTAAAAATATGAACAATTAGAGTTTCAATGTATAAAGAACTTCTTGGAGGAGTCTTTAAAAAATTGGATGGGTTAACCCTCCATTTTCTGAGTTAGTTTTTATTTTGTTTTGAGTTAGTTAAACAACCTGTATCGTTATTATGCTCATCACAATAAGACTACCTACTTTCTTCGTACCTGACAGACATTTTGTTGATAAGTATATGTAAATAATTATCACTAAAATTAACAATACTAAGCATACTAAAGACACATTTCTCCATGGTTTGGATGTAGGAATTTTATTATGACCTAGCATCTGAATTTTCTCTTTAATCCTGTTCGACCCATAAATAATCAGACAGTTAATTGAAAACAATTACAAAGAAAAAAATCAAATTTATTTATTATTTATGTTGAATTTGTGTGTTGCTTAATTATCAACTGAGTGGATTTATGTGTTATTGGGGTTGGAAGGATATGAGGTCTATATGTTCTATGTCATTATACTTTACAGTCGAAAGAATAAAAACATTTAAAACAAGACTCATCTCACATGTACAGAAACAGCTATTTAAAAATTGTGAAAGGACAAAAGACACTCTTGCTTGGGGAAAGCAACAGAAAAGAATGAATACAGGCTATTTCCTTATCCTTAGATCCTATTCCTCTACCTCTGTGTGACATTAAAAAATAAAAGGTAGATCTTTTTGCTATAAAATTTTTTAACATTTTGGGGGTTTCTCTCAGTAAATCTGGTGACAGCTCATATAATGACATAAAGCATTATTCTGTAGAGGACAGCTTAGTTTCTGATCCTGTGTGTGTGTGTGTGTGTGTGTGTGTGTGTGTGTGTATGTGTGTGTGAACTTTTTATAGGAAAACACAAAAAATTAGTTGTGAGTAGCTTACCCTCAAAGAGGCATTCCCCATTAGTTATATGCATATTGATGAATAATTATATTTATGAATCTATTTCAAAATTAAGAAGTAATGTTGAGATAGAAGGAAGAGGAAGAAAGGTTCATAAAACCAATTCTGTCTTATTTTCAAAACAATTTATCTGTAAGCCAAAGGCTATTCTTAACAAAACATAATATTTAGGATATCCCAATAATCTTAGTTTTAACATATTAAAGCTGAAACCTGAACTAAGACTTTTGAAACACTGTATATACTGAATGTTCTAAACAATAACTTTGTCCCCAAAATATAACTGCTTCAGTCCTCTTTATACAGAAGGATAGATTAATGGATTTGCAGCCAAAACCCCTGGGTTTTAATCTGCCAAACAATACTTTTGTCACTATGGACAAATCATTTCCCCTACTTGGTTTTAATTTTCTTAATTTATAAAGTGATGAGATTGGACTAGATAACTTCTCATGTCTAACACTAAAGCTATGCATTGTCACAGAATCACAGAAGTCATTTATGCAAATATTAACCTGATCAAGAATAACTAGTTCACTACCATTTCACATAGCCTGTTTCACTTTTGAATATCTTTAATCTTTAGGAAGTTTTTTTTTTTTTTTCCTTTTCAATATCAACCCATTGTGCCCTAGTTGTCTCTAGGAGCAAAAAGAGAAAGACTAATGAACAACTCTCCTTATTTAATGATAGCTATAATGACCTTTCTAAATCTTTTCTCATCCAGACTATGTTCAGTTTCCTTTATCCAATTCTCTTAAGACATGACTCTCTTTGGAGATATACTTAGACATATCTGTTTATATACATGTACGCGCATATGTATTGAACATTGACATCTTCTGCAACTCAGTTTTGTCAAAGTCTAGTTAATTGATTTGTCTTTAACCTATACAGGCAATCTGTATCAGAAGGATAACTTAAGCTCATTCTTCCTGACTCCAAGATTGAACTAGGAGGCTACTCCCCCTCTCTGTATACACACACACACACACATACACACACACACACACACACACACATCTATCTCTCTATATATATACATATATTTGAATGCATATGCATACATGTATATTGATTCCTATTTTCATAGGGAAGAGTAGATGAAGTATGCATCCCTTGTGCTGAGAAGGTTTTATGTTTAGTTTTTATAATTCTGGGAACTAATCATTGTTATTATATGACCACTCAAGAATTAAAGAATTTCTTTTGGAGTCAGGAAAGACTTGGATTTGAATAACATCTTTTGTTATAATTAACTATAACTATATAGAAGGTTCTTGACCTCCCCAAGTTTGTTTCCTTATCTGTAAAATGTAAATAATACTTGTAATACCTCTATATCAGGTTATTGGATAATATATATGTCTGCATACACACATATAGTACTTTGCATATATTAAAGCTTCATCTAAGTTTCAACTATTATTATTGAATTAAAAACTAATTTTATGCTGTCTTATTTCAAAACCACTCACAATTCTTGTCTCAATTTAAATATTTTAGAATTTAGAGTTAGTCATCTGTTTTTAATTTTTTTCCCCTCCATTCATCCCCAGTCATAACTTAAAATGTGGCTTATCTTTTTCTCACATTTTGTGGGAACTATCTTGAATATTTTGATTTAGCTCAGATTTTGTTCAACTTACTTTTTATGTTAAAATTCTGGCAATATGTCAGTCTGTAATATGTTCTACAAAATATGTAATAACTGAGAGATTCACAGTTGAAATGAAATGTGTGAAATATGGAATTTTTGACAGAAGTGTAATTTTATTTGTTTAAGACTTTATGTCCATGAGCTACCAACTTTCCCTAAGTTGTTCCCACCACCAATATATGTTAAATGGTAAGTTTATATGCATGAAGTGGATATACTCGATATGCATCTTCAAAAGAAACATTTTTTAATTTAAAGCACATAAAATTTTATCATGAAATATAATGAAATCAATTATAGGAATTGAATGATAAAATCAATGCTTATTCTAAGAAAAGAATGATCTAATATTTGATCTGATAATTAAAAGTTGTTTTGTTTGGGGCTATTTCTACTGAATTGTTGAATTAAATACAACAGATAGGGCTTTTGGTTACAAAGAAATTCTATTTGTATCTGTGGTTTAGTGTTTATTTTTTAAATGAGAGATGGGTTATACACTTCCTCCCAACCCCTTTCCTTTTTGTTAAGTTACCTATGCTAAATATGAAATATATTTGTAAAAATTATAACACCTTAATAGAAATAAAAAGATGTGAAAATTCTTTGAAAGTAAACTATTCACAGTTTGATTCTTCTTATCAATTTTTACTTTCAGAGCCAAATGCAAATGATCATAGAGACTGAGCTTTCCAAAACAATGATTTTTACTAGGATATTTCCTAAGGCACTTCTAACATCATAAAATAGTTAAGAAAGGCACAATGGTGGTTATCTTATTGTATATGATCTTATAGATTGTTCCTTGGCAGTTTTCAAGTTAAAATTGTGTTATTATTTCTTGACTTCCATTTTTCTGGTCAATCCATTCATGATGTGTTTATTACATCCCCATTTGGGTGGAGCAAATGGGAGAAGGGTGGGCTTAACATCTTACCTGACTTAAGAGCCAGGAAGATTTGCCTTCATGTCCTTACCTCTAAATTTTTTGGGTGAGGTTTCGAACTTCCAATTCTATGGCAGCGGGAAATTTTTAAACAAAATAAATAAAAATACATCAAAATAGACAATGTTAATTGTGGTTTTTTAAGTCAATATTTAGCTCATAGAGATCGTTTTCCATTTGAGTGTGACACCACTGCTTTAAACAATCTTTTAATACTGTAACTCTTTTGATAGTCTGGTGAAGCCTTTTGGACCACTTCTCAGAATAATGTTTTTTTTAAATACACAAAATAAAATATGAGATTACAAAAGATATAAAATATTTTGAAATACTTATCAGAATTTTTTTTAGAGTTCAGAGATCCTATGTTAAGAACTCTTAAATAGGGATCTTATCAGTTAACTTAAATTTTTTAAAAGTCTTAAAAAGATTGAAGCAAGATCAGGTTAGAAGATACATATAAAAGAATGGCACCATTTGGTAAAAACAAAAATAGTGTCAGGACTTAAGCTCATAAAGAAAATATTATATTGAGAGTATCAAAGAAGGGATAAGGTACCTGGAATAGCTGGGACGATGATAAGTGATGAGAGAGAAGGCAAAATTGCTTGATTCATATTTTGTTTGACTCTTCCCTACCAAGTAGAATAACCTTTGCACCGGGAATCACAAGATAGATGTCTGAATGAGATTTGGTACCTCAGATAAATAAGGAGATAATGAGAGAGAAGAAAAGAAGCATTTATTAAATGCTTACTATGTTCCAGGAATTGTGCTAGGGATATCCTATTCCATAACTATTATCTAGTTATCTTTTGATAACTAGATAATTAAAATTGAGAAGGAATATCCTGATACCTTTCTTGGGGTAATATCTGTCAAATTTTTAGAGTAGAAAAAAAGAAGAATGTTTTCAAGAATAACCTAATAATTGTTATCATCATCTAGTGGTGTGTCACCTACAAATTCAGTGAACTTGTCATCTATGCTTTTAACAGTGTTAAAGAGAACAGGATCAAGCACAGATTCCTGTGATATTCTTGTGGAGACCTCCTGTTCCAGTGACATTAATCCATAAACAAAGGATTCTTTGAGTCTGGCCATTCAACAAATTCTGAATCTAACTACATTTTCTTCAAGTTCACTTTTTTCCATCTTCTCCTTAAGAATGGCATACATTCTCTTTAATGATCTGTTCTACAATTTCCTCAGGAATCAAAACACTTGCCTACAATTCTCAGATTATTTTCTTCCTCCCCTACTTTTTTTTTTCTGAATTGAGACATTTTATGGATTTCTCTGGTTTTCCCTAATTTTTCAAACATTACTGACTGGTTCAGCAATCACATCTGCCACTTCTTTTTGTAACTAAAGAGATAATTCTTCAGTGACTTGAATTTTTCAATAACAACTTGCCCTCTTCAAAATCATGTCTCAATCTGGAACCTCATTTGGCCTGGAACATCCTTCTACTCTTGTGACCTGCTGACTGTGGAATATGCCTCCACAAATCCTTTACCACTCATCCCATTTCGGAGTTTGCCCTGAAGCATCTGTTTTATGAAAAGGTTCAGGCCAGTCTGCTTTCATTCTTCATCTAACCTTATTCTGAACCTTCTGAATAGTTTCATTTCCCTCCCCCTACTTTTCCGCTCTTTTACTGTTCTCTTCCCTCATTAGAACAAAAACTCCTTTAGGGCTGGAAATGTCCTTTTGAGGGGTGGGAAGTAGGAGTGGACTTGTACTTATATGTTGGAGATCAATAAGAATCTATGATTCCCATCAATGGAAGAAACTGGGAATATTTAATGTGAGGTAATATTAAGGTTTCTCAAGTATTTTAAGTTCCATACCATAAAAGGATTATTGTTCTCTTTTTTTCTTCAGAGAGTAGAGATAGAGAACTTAGTAGAAATTTGTAAAACAATTAATTTAGACTTGTTGCCAGGGAAAACTCTGCAATAATTGGAGTTCTCCAAACATGAAAGTTATCTTCATGAATTCAGTTTCAACCTTAGACACTCACTGGCTATGTGACTCTGGGCAAATTGTTTAGCTATATTTGCCTCAGTTTTCTCATCTATAAATACTCCAATGTATACTCCAGTATCTCTGCCAAGAAAACCACAAACGGCATCATAAAGAGTCAGATATGACTGGAAAACAACTGAACAACAACAAATATGGAATAGACTAACTAGAGTGATGATAGTTTCCTTTTCATTTGATCGTTGAGAGAGGATTAATTGTCAATTATGTTATAATGATAATTATGTTAGAATAGTAATTCCTCTTAGATGTTGCTGGGAAAAGTTTTTTTCCAACTCTTATATTCTTTAAACCCATGAACATATACTGACTGTACTACCAAAGGTAAATCATTTAAACTCAATTCTTTAAGATAATAGAGTGTTTCCACACTAGGAGTTACCCCACACTGATGAAATCACAGATCAAGACTTCTATTAGATGATGATAATAGCAATAATTATTAAACTCTTCTTGAAAGCACTGGGTTTTTTTTTTGTTTTCTTATTTAAATTTTTTTCATGATAAATATTATCTTAAGAAAGGTATCAGGATATTTTTTTTCTCAACTTTTAATTTCTTTTTTTTTTCAGTCAGTTACTTTTCCAATGGACCTGCTTAAGAAAAGAATAAGAAGGAATAGGCAAAGATCCAGAGGAAAAATGAAAAGGGAGGAAAATGACATCTAAAAATTCTTTTAACTGGGCAGTTTTATTCCATAAGCCTCTTTCTGGAGAACCTTGCTGGGTAGCATTTGGGTAAATTTGTATATCTGTTACTTGGATAATTATACATTCAATAAAAGAATGTCATCATGTGTTAATACTGCTGAGTAGTTGCTGGGGAATATGTATATACACACATCTATGTTTGATGGTAGGGCATGAATATGTACATAAATTCACATTTAAACAATTTTTTAAAAATTATAAAATAGTAAAAAAAATGATTTAATAGTTACTAGGGGGAAAAGGAATTTATTTTAAAAAATCAAAAAACAACCCCTTAATTATTTCTCCAGTTTTTGGTAGACATGTGCAACTTGATTTCTGGAAAGAACAAAGATATTTGCATATGACAAATACATAGGTTGAGATCATTTTTCAAAGTATTTTTTTTCACCTTCAAAATTCATCATTTATAAATCATTTGTGAAAAATGAGATGTTTCTAAGAGGTGATAGATGTCAAGGGAGAATTTCTATTGTAAGAGACTGCTTCATGGCCCTCAAGTCCTAATAGTCTAATTCTATCTACAGGTATACCCTGTTTAGCTCTGATTATCTGTTCAGAAGCTAATTGGAAAAGTGGGTTTTCAAAGATGAGAAGACATGGGTTCAAGTCTTCCTTTAATTTACACTGCCTTTGTGATTTAGTTTTCCAGTCAATTTTCCAAAACAGACTCAGAGCAGTTGCCCATGTGCATTAATAGGGGGAGTTCTCGATACCAAATAAATTAATTCACAAGTTCAGTTGCAAGAATGTCAGATTATTGAATGGTGTTCATTTTAGTGGTACCTTTTAAGTTGCAGATATTTTTCTAGGAATTATAGTTTACCAATAATAATAATTATATTCATGCTACCTATTATAGGTAAACCATGATACCATCCATCTTTTATCCAAATGCAAATTTAAATGGCTGAGAAAGCTAAGAAAAACAGATTTGGGCTTTCTACTTCTTAAGTCCTTTGTCTCAATTTTAGTCATTTTCCTCCTCACCCCCATTGTACATCTAGTTTTCAGGATTTCAGTTTCTATCTTGATGGTCAGGATTTCCTATACAAACCACAGTAATTTAGAGTTTAAGAAGTTCCAGTTTGCTCCAAAAATTTCTAAAGGCATAGGGAGTAGAGGAGAGAGGAATGAGGTGGTTTGCCATTTGAATGAAATTATTTCTTCCTTGGTACCAAGATATCCTGAGGGATGGGCAACAAAGCAATAAAACAGCTGGTAAGTGCCTTGGAGAAATCCTTCCTTTACCTGTGAATTTGGAATTTCTCTCTCTTAAGATACCATAGGAGTTAGAAAAAGAGATTTTTGTATTAATTAAGAAGCAAGCTTTCATTTATGACAGTGCTAAGTTAGAGCCAGTGCTTTTCAATATCTTTGTACACTATATTATTTTTATTCTGGGGGGGGGGGGAAAGGTTAGTAAAACTTCACTAATTTTGGCTTTCTTAATCCAGATATTATGACACTTGACTCTATATGAAGAAAAGTTTTTTTTTCCCCCTAAAAAGCCTGAATTTTAAAAAATGGGGGGAGGGTGGGATTTGTGGAAACTTATTTACAATAATTAAACCCAATTTTTTTATCCCATTAGTTTTTAGCATTCAAATTATGACACATTTCAAATGCCTCCTCAATAATTTAAAGAGGAATGTCTAGTGGAGTTTTATCTAGGAGAAGCTTGTAAACCATGAATATGAATTCTTTGTTGTTCAAAGCCAAAAATTAAAAAAAAAAGAAACACATTTATTTTAAAATATCACATAATTTAAATTTTTCCTTAAATCAGAAACCTGTCCTTTCTCTTAATCCAATAATCAGTGAAATTTAATGCTAGACAGCTCAGTATTATTCTGCAAACATTACTGCAATAATCCACAAATTCTGTAAAAGTTTTACTTTTAAAATATTTACATTTATATATACACTTTTAAAATATGTTTATCCTATCTTAAGAATATTTTAAATGAATTAGGATAAAATTAAAATGTTTTCAAGTCTTTAAGTATAACAAAATAAAAACTATATTAGGAAAATATAAAATAAAGTATTATTGTTATTTATTATCAATGACAGATTTGTCTAATATAGTCATTCAACTTGTTGAATTCTCACATGATTGATATTTTGTAATGTAAATTATAGAAGGATTAGATAGTTAAATATTGAATACTCTCATTTGTTGTGCAACATTAATAATGATTCTCTAGTTTGAGGAATGAACAGGTGATTTTCCAATAATGAATAGTTTTAGTTATTAATGTAATAGATTTTACAATTTCATAATGCAAACATTCTAATGAAGCTGTAACTTGAAAGGGCTACAGAATTGTTAGTTTTAGAATATGTCAAATTTGGCATTATTTTTTTCAGGTATTTTTAAAAGTAGTTTTCTTTATTTTCTAATGACACCACTGTGATCATCTTAGATAGCTTTGTGAATTTGTTAAAAGAACAGATCTACTCTATTAGGCCCTTGAAGAAGAGAGCTGTTAAAGTCGTTTAGCTGGCATGAGGTGTAAAAGACTGAAAATTGGATTGGGCTTTGAAGGAGGCCTGGCAACGTTGAGTGTGACAGCTGAAATAGGATTGTGCATGAAGTTAGAAAGAAAGGAAAAAGGAAAAAGAAACAAACCAAAAAAAGGTGGGGAGGTATATTAGTGGGGGAGGTATATTAGTGGGGCAGCCATAAATGAAATCCTTAGACCTAGAAATAATTCTAAAATATTATTAAGCAAACTTTTCCTGTTATTTTATTCTTCCATTGCCTTTCAAGAATATTTCCCTCTTTTATTTTCCTTGTAGTTTTTCTGTTTGGGAATTTTTATTTTAACTGTCTGATATTTCATCAGTTTAAAGAATTCCAGATTTGATACTTTTTTTCTATCTATTTTATATATACTATATATTATGTATATATATGCATACATATACATTATATATACAGTTCTGGACTTTCATGACAAATTATAGTCTTAGTTGTATTTCCCAGGGGCACTGAGAGAGAAGTTATTATCCCAGAATAAATGCAGGCATTTGTTTTAGGTAGCACTTGAATTCAGATTTTCCTAATTCTGAGGCTAGTTCTTTATTTGGTATGATTAGCTTCCTTTCATTCGGGACCTAAGGTGAGGAGAGGAAGGAAAGAAGAGTGAGTGTAAATAAATCATGTTAGCCGTGGATATTTCAACATATCGGTCCTGAATGTGGAACTCGAATGCTTCTCAGTATCGAACTTTTGCTGGTTCTTTGTTGTTGTTGTTGTTGTTATTGTTTATTGTGCGGGGGGATCACACACTTGAATTTTTGATGAGTTAGTACTAGTTAGAATTTTATTTTGTTGTTCAAGACCTGGTAATTACAGAGTCGTTAACGCTCACCTTTTTTGTTCAGTATGGTTAATATATTCCGTATGGGAGTGAAAGCATTTTGTTTTAAAAATATTTGGGGGTGCTATTATTTTAGCACAAACTTATTCTGTGATAAAGAAGCTGGCTGTAATTTACAGAAATGACTGTTTCTTTTTCTTTAACTGTTGGATAATTGCTCTTTGTGTACAGTGGAGAAATGTTCATATAGACCACTAACAATAACTAGCAGATGCACTTGCAATTATCTGGAATTTAAGTAAATTTTGCATCTGATACACACAAAGCAAACTCTTTGTCCAAGCTGGCTGCATACTGGCATGTGGGTTGCTGTGAAGACAATGAGTAGATTTTTAATAGAAAACAAGTGGAGCCATTAGTAATTTTGTCTTTTTAGATATAAAAGCACCTACTTTAAGGGATGGCCTAGAACTTATTCATATTCACACTCAGTTCGACATTATATATGGCCTTTGGATTTTTCCCATTCTTTAATGTTTAAAATAGATGTTTTTGTTTTGTTTTCTTTGTCACCAAATGCAACCTTTTAAGAAGGATGTTGATGAAATCTGCTCATTAAATATCCTCGTAGAATATTTAGCTGCCCAATAAGATTGAAATCCATTTATCAGTTTATAAAAATGCAGAGAAAGTGATTTGCATGTAATGAATCAATAAGCCTATTGATAACAGTTTACATGTTACTCTTATACATCTATCTTACAAGTGGATGAGGAGCATAATAACAGAACTGAATGAAGTGCTGTTTGGCTTTGTAAACAAAACAGGCCCACAAATGCGGAGCCAGCTGTAGAAAAGCAACTTCTCTGAATCCTGATAGAGATGATCCCACCACTATTAGACATACTTAAGTAAGGTCTCTGAAAGATTGAACATTGTATGGATTTTCAATTAGTATGCCTACAGGATGTCATATGTGTGTGGATATTTGCCTCAATTTAAATGTTTATACTTTGGTGATTCCGTTTTTAAAAAACAAAGTTGCAATTAAGCCCTTATAATAGGCCTAATAGAATATCTTGCATTTCAAAGTTTAAAGATGTTTTATCCTACTCTAGCCTCTAGATGAGGCTGATACTGAAAGTCTCTTGTATAACATAAAAGGTTTTCCTATCTTTCTCTCATACCTCTTTTTCCCCAATCTAAAATGAAATCTAGTAATAACATGAAGATCTGTCTAATTCTTTAAAGTATCAGAAACCTTAAGGGACTTCTAAGTGGTTAAGAAAGAAATTGTAAGAAATGGGAAGCTTGGAAAGGAGTTAGGAGAAAAAGGAGGCACCTGAAAATGGATGTTAGAGTGTGAAGCAGCCTGAGACAGAAGTACTATTGAGGAATATTGTTTGCAAGGATGAAACTGTTTCCCTAAGAACTGAAATACTTCAGCTGAGTATTTTTTTTATAGAATTTTGAAAGCAACACAAATTGCTCAGATGTACGTTGCCAGATTGTTATGGTTTGTCAACAGCTTCCCTCAATTCTCCTTTGCCATTTTTTCCCCTTTTCTTCATTATACACTTTATCGTTAGGCTTAGAGGGGTGGGGTGGGGGGGCATGTGCTTTCCTTGGGCACTAAGTAACTTGATGTTTTCAAATTCCTTTAGAGATCAGTAGGCATTTTTATCTTTGTGACTCTGAGAGCCCCTTTTCCTTTTCTGAAGGGGAGAGACAGCTTACACATGACATAAAAGCAGGGCTTTGGAAAAAGCTGATCTACTTTCTGCAGTCAGAGAAATAAGGATGTGTGTTGTACACACACTGCCTCTGGGGGCTCAATTTATGATATGTGCACAATAACTGATTCTTGAAAAGGATAAGAATATACAAATTCATTTCTCAAATTGAGAGGGAGCAGGAGGAACCAGCACCTAGGAGGATGAGAGCCCACTAATAGCTCAACCCAGTAGAGAGTCTTAAATAGTTCCAGAGCCAGAAGCCCAACTGGCTGCAGAGCTTGCCAAGGAGACAGATGCTGCGGTTGGAAGACAGTTTTCCACAGTTAGATATTTTGTTCTTGTAGATGGCCAACCATGACTCATGGGGAAAACAGAAGAGAGAGGGAAAAAAGAAGAGTAAATTAATCATTTTATTAATCACTATTTAGAATTTACTCATGTAAGAAAATGTCAACTTCTCATGAAACCAAAAATATTTCTGAAATCATTTTGGGATTTCAAATTATTTCAGGTACCAAAGACTTCAGGTTTAAGTTATAAGCTCCACAATTTAGAATGACACATGAAAAAATAAACAACAATCCTCAGAATTCATATTAAATTAAAATGAGAAAAGAATCATTTCCCCCCTATGACTATTGATATCAGCTTTTTTGGTATATTTATACCTTCCTCTGTTTCCATCATAGGCAGAATACCATCCCTTTAGCATTGTGTAGAAAGGCACGATAACTTGTATTGGTACTAAACCATAGTACTAAACAAAGTAATCATAGTAAAACATAGTTACTATGATTACTATGTTTAGTACTATGGTACTATGTTTAATACCAATACATGTTTAGTAGAACTCTGCTAAGTACTTTACAGATTTTATCTCACTTGATCCTTACTACAACTGTCTGAAGTAGGTGCTTTTATTATCCTCATTTTATACCCAAGGAAACTGAGGCAGACTGAGGATAAGTGAATGCCTACAATCAAACAGCTAGTGTCTGAGGTCTCATTTGAAATCAAGTTTTATTAACTCCCCATCCCTCTATCCACCATGACATTTAGTTGTCTCTAAGGACAAGAACCTATATAAGTGTATACAGAATAAATATAAAAAGAGTAAATACAAAGTAGTTAATGGTACTTTGTCAGGAGGGAAATTACATTTGAAGAATCAAGAAAGATTTCATATAAAAGATGATGCGTGAGCTATGTCTTAAAAGTCAGAGAAGGATCCTTTAAGATGGAGGTGAGGAGAGTCTTTATCAGGAGAACAGCTAGAACACAGACATGGATATGTAAATGAAATAAAAAATACTGACTTAATCGGTTGTTTTCAGTTTTTTTTTTTTTTTTTGAGCTGTTGGGACAAAATCATTGAGATCTCATGAATGAGAATATTTCTAGAAAGAAACTTTATTTCCAAGTGTGCATAAGAAATGTGAAATTCAATATAATAGATAATGGTCTCATTTTTAGTCTCTCCCCCCCTTTCAATTTCTTTGAAAATAAACAAAGGAACAGTTTGGCACGTTTTTTTTTTTCACCTCATTCTTACCCAGTTTAGGGACTTTCTAGTTCAGTCTCACTTTGAGCCAAGTTTACTTCATAAATCTACTCTGTAGGTCTCTAAAATTTGGAATAAGTTACACATTTGAGTGCCTGACAGCAGCTTCCATGCCAAACTTTTGATCTTCCATTTTTCTGATACAGTCCCCAAAGTGTTGCTCTTTAGATCTGTATGTCCTTTGTGTTTTGTGATGGCAGATCTCCAAAAGGGTGTGTATGTGTTTGTGTGTGTGTGTTTGTGTGTGTGTGTGTGTGTGTGTGTGTGTGTGTGTGTGTGTGTGTTTGGGGAAAACTTGGGTATTTTCACACAGCCACTTCAGTTTGGATGCAGCTAACTGAGAATTGCTGCTGTGGAGCCAATTTAGTGAGAGTAATTTACAATTGACTTTTGGAAGATGTAGCTTCCCTTCTTGAGCCACCTCCCATGTCCAGCCAATATGGAACTATATGAGATGAAGCTCTTCACCCTGCATCCTACGTGTTTTTCAGCTATATTTCATTGTCAAATCAAGTACTAAGAGACTATCATGTCAATTTCTAGCACTCCCTGGAGAATTTTGGGTCCTGAAAACACTGGATCACATTGATCCATGTATGAAGCTGGTTTCTTCTGTGGTTCATCAACAAATGCTGATGCTCTATATTTAACTGTTTCAGAAAATCTCTTTTATAAGTGTGCAAAATATCATTGGGTTTTGTGCAGAATGCCAGAGAGGCCATGATATTTCATAGCCTTTAGTGTGAAATGAGTTTGAGGGATTGTGAAAAAAATTACCAATTCAAAAAAAATATTTTTAACAATGACTAGGTGAGTGAATGAGAGAGTAAATAAATTTTCAGATTTCATAGCTCATATACCAAAAGCATACCTCTCTCTCCCTTTCCTTTTTGACAGCAAGTCAAATAGAATTTATTTGGTGGCATTCACTATGCTAATCTTTAGGAATACAAGAAAATCAGGACCCAGGCAAACAATTATGTACAAACAAAATATATACAGTGTAAATTTGAGATAATCTCAAAAAGAAAGTACTATGATTAAGAAGAACTGGGAAAAGCTAGTGGAAGGTAGGATTTTAGTTGAAACTTGAAGTCAGGAGAAAACTGAGGAAATTGAAGAATAGTTTTTTTTTAAGATGTACAAGTGAGTCAGTGGTAGAATTAGCATACCAGGCCCCTGAATTGCCTATCAAATTATTACTATTGGTTTTTTGTAAATAGTAATTTTTGCTTTAATGTGCAGCATTTACAGAAAGCTCTGATGCAGAAGGTAATTAATAAAACTGAAGGAGAAACTATTTCTTTAGTTTATTATACCAACTGTCATGAGTCCAAAGTTAAAGGATTTTTTGTTATGTATTCTTTATCATCTTTGAAGATAACTAGAGGTTTTCATGCTCTTTGACTTGCAGAACCTAAAAGGAAATTTTACCAACCCTATTATAATGAGTATGGGTTTGCTACTGATGAAATAGACATGCAAGCTGTGTTAAGAAAGGCTTTCTAAATAGTGCTATGACTGCACTGGAGAGAATAGGCTACAAATTTATAATTTGAGCATGCAGCATTTTATGGGGGAGAAAATACAAAAGAGTCAGGGGAGTTTGGGGTTCTGATGCTAGGGTAAGCTACCTGCTAGCTGTGCATTTACAACTCATTTGATCTCTCTTAGATTTAATTTCCTCATAGATAAAATGAGGGAGTTGGTGATGATTTTCCAGCTATAAAGCTCTAAACTTAGGCAAATCATTTTTAACTTCTTTTGGTTTCATTTTGCTTATCTAGAAAATGAAGAGATTGGGCTAGTTAATATCTAAGGTCTTTTCCAACCCTAAACTTTTACATCTTATGTTTCTATAGTGCTCATCAAATCTTGATTATTCCACCATGTGTGGATTTCCCAGCTGGTAGACAAAAATCTACCAATCAAATTTGAAAAGCGGGCATTTTCCCAACATTGTATTTCTGACCCCTGTCCCTTGTCATTAGTTGTTCTGTGTCCAAGGAAGGTGATTTTAAAAAAAAAACAGTTAAAAATAATAAAGAAGATAAATCTTTTTGTCAAAGAAATTAAATGTGCAATTTCTAAGCCAAATAGAATTCATTTTAGAATATATCAACTGTCATTCTATTACACTATCAATGATCAAACATTTTACTGTAAAATTCTTATCCTTTACAGTAGAAAGTTATGGGTTTGTTTCTTTGTTTAATTATAGGACCATTTTAAGTGAGCTATAGGAACTTGCTATTTAAAATAATCTAAGAGGAAAGTCACTGAAATCAGAATTAAGAAAACCTGACTTTGAATCCTTAATCCTTGAATCTCTTAGCCTGTACACTCATGATGAAAATAAACAGATTGATTATGTGATCTATGAGGTCTTCACTATCTCTTATCTGTAATTCTTTTTTTAAAAAAATATTTTATTAAAAAAAAAAAGAATAGAAAAAGAAAAACAGGAAAGGAAATAAAACAAAACAAATTGTCATATGTCCAGGAGAACATCAGAGAGAATTCAAAATATATAACAATAAATTACCAGTTCAAGAAAGGATATATAATTGTAGAAGAAATTATATTTACTAGTGTCCATCTTTTCTTTGCTTCCTTGCAAGTTATTCTTTTGTTCTCTGTTGAACAGTTATTCCTTTTCCCCTTTTTACTCCCCCACTTCCCCCATGCAAGCTATAGTTAAGCACAAATATATGTTATATATATATATATATATATATATATATATATATATATATATAATATATATATATATATATTATACACACACACATATATATATATATGCACATACATACCTACACACACAAATCCACATCCCCCACATTGCCATATATTCAATGACCCACACATACACACATATATTTACACCCCTCCACAGATCCACTCACACATGCACACATTTATACACACACACACACACACACACACACACACACACACACACACACGTACTCAGAGACACATACATACACACACATATACATACACATTCACATGCAAACATGCATCCAAAACATCATTAGTATGGCTGACATAATATGGACTTCTTTCTTAAGTAAATCTTTAAATCTGATTTATCTTTCTTATCTCTTCTTTCTTATCCATGCTAAATCTTCTGCTATAATTCTGCTCCTTAACTTGCCTTACTATTACTTAACTTCCCCTCATTCATGGATCTTTAATGGATCCCTCACTTATTTTCTTTTTCCACTTTTGCTTCACCCTTCCCCCATTCCTCCCCTCACCTCTCCCTTTATCCCTCCCTCTTCCTCCCTCCTTATTTCTTTATAGATTTTTGCAAGGTGCTATACTCTTCATTATATATGTGTGAATATGTATATATATGTATGTATGTATGTATGTGTATGTACTATTGCCTAGTTACCCATTCCTGATATGAGTAGATTTTTAGAATTAGGAGCCCTCTTCTACCCTCTAATGCTTCTCTGTGTTCTTCTCCTGCACCTCATTTGTACAACATAATTACTATTTTTACCTTTTTCTAAGTAGTTTTGCTACTATTCTCTTTTGAGCTATCCAACTGCTGATGTCAATCTTAAACATATGGTATACACTACCTTGTAAAAAACACAATTTGTCTCTATTAAATTCTTTGAAATTGATCTTTAATATTGGCTGTTATATGTTAAATTTTCATTGAGTTGGGTTTGGTTGAAAGAAAATCTGCAAGTTTATTGAATGTCCTTTTTTCATTTAATATTATGGATAATTTTGTTGAATATGATATTTCTGGCCACAGGTCTAGTTCTTTTGATTGTTGGTAGATACGATTCCAGGACCTTTGGTTTTTTAATTGTGGCTGCTAAGTCCTATACAATTCTAATTTTTATCTCCAATGTTTTTGAATTTTTTCCTTGTTTTTTGGCAGAATTTTTTTTGACCTGTGTTTTTTGAAAATTCCTTTGTTTTTTCCACAAAAGATTTCTTTGAGGTGATAATCAGTGAATTTTTTGCTATTTCTACTATCCCTTCATGTTCTATCATTCCAGGACAATTTTCTTGGATTATTTCTTGCATTAATTTGTCAAGGTGTTTTTTTTTTTTTTTGATTAGATTACTTAACTTTCAGGTAGTCCAATTATTTTTATATATTTTTTTTCTTGATCTATTCTCCAGATCTGTTGTTTTTCTTATGTTTCATATTCTGTTCTATTTTTTCATTCTTTATATTCTATTTTGTTATTTCTTGGTCTCTTAATAGCTTCAAAGGCTTCTCCTTGTTCAATTCTAATTTATAAGGAGTAATTTAATAAGACTCTGTCTCTTCTTTTCTAATTGTTAAGTCCCCCCCCAATCTTCTTGTTTTTCTTAGATTCATTATATTTTTCTATTTTTCCCCTAAATGTCTCTTATTTGATTTCTAAATTCTTTTTTGAGTTCTTCTATATATTCTCTCTGGCCAGGGAACCATTTAGAACCATTTAACATTACTCTTTGGGGTAGAAAAAAATGTTTGTTTTTTTTTTTTTTTTACTTCAGTGTCCTCCTCTGAATATGAACCCCAGTCTTCCCTATTCCCTCCTGCAAGTGGTGGAAGCCAGCAGTATCCCTGCTCCACTGCCTCTGCACCCACTATATCTACCTTATCATTTAAGATCTTATCTCTGAAGCACAGCTGGACGTGGTGTTCTCAATCAGCAAAGGTTCACTCATATGTTCAGGACTCAGATCTCTCAACTGTACATACTGTCCACAAGGTGAAAGTTTCTGTGGTTCTTGCTGCTCCAGCCAGGCCCAGCTAGCCTGAAGGGTCTCCAATTGGTGTTTCTGTGGAGCTAGCCCAGAGGTATTTGCACTTCACGCTGAATAATCCCCAACCTGGGGTAGTCCTTCAGATATTAAGTGGGTTGTTCCAGGAAGACCCCTGTTCTGCCCCAGATCCTCTTGATCTTTCACCCATCTGTGTTCACCCTGAGGCGCAAATTTGTTCTATTTGTGGAGAAAAATTGGAGAGCTTGAAGTTTACTGACCTACTACATCTTCCCAGAATCTCACTCCTACTTTTTTTTTTTAATTTACATTCCCTTCCCCCTTTGATTTATCATTCCTTTATATGATACCTTCTCTTATGGCCAAAGATAAGTGTCTGGCAAAGCTGTTACTTTAAAATGTATACAAAAAAAGATATAAAAACAGATTTTACCTGAAATGTGTTAGTGTATAAAGCATAAAGAAACAGACTAGAGAACACTTTAACATGCCCATTCTATGGTCCATTCCTTTGCAGTTAACACTCAGAATTCTATAAAAATCAATTCATTTTTATCTAAAGGGGGGGTAATAAAATATATACAAATGCTTGAAGATTGGAAAAAATAATTAAAAGAAAAAAATCAAAAGTATATAGAGCAGATAATGTTTGAAGAAAAAACTCTTAAGGATAGGCAGTTCCAGTTTTCCTGGCAATAAGGAAACAGATGAGGAGTGAAGAGGGTATATAGAAAGTACAAATCTACCACATCCTAATAGGTAAGACAGGGAAACTGAAAAATTTTGTCCATTAGAGATCGCTACTTAAGTGGGTCAGTAAGCAGAACAGGCCTCCAACTGTCTTGATTATATTCAGTTGGAAAAAACAGCACTCTTGGCCAATGGTTGATGATATAGAAGCATCTTCTATCCCCTCTCTCTTTTGGGCGGTGAAGATTGAAAATTTGGAGGCTCTTCCCATATACATCCAGCCTTATCCTTTATTACCTCCTTTTGGCTGAGAAAAAACAAACAAAAGGAACAGCACTTCCATTTAGCCCCCTTACAGAGAAGATCAACATTGATAATTAGTAAAAGTGAGAGTAATGCTAAATTGTATTTAAATTCAGAAGACAACAATTTTTGGTTCCCTAACATGGTCAGATAATAAGGTAACTGACTTAAAGTCAATAAAGGTTTATCATTGCATGCATAAATTGCATGTTTTGGTATATATACATGCACAGCATAAATGGATTGCTAGTTTTCAAAGAACTAAAACATAATAAAGTGGCCTTAATATTTCAAAGATCTCTGCTTTTATCAGTATAACTGCTCTTTCTAGTAATGCAGTTAGCAAACTCTCTATAAGTCAGCAGACTTCCTGAAGTGCTGAGACTAAAACTAATCATCACCCTTTGACCACCTTCTGATAATGAGGTCTGTGAACTTAGCTAGCTAGGATAGTCTGACAAAAGACACACAGACTGCCATTGGTCTAAGCATGAATCCTTTAGCCTTTGCCAGAGTTTGAACCCCGTTGGAATAGCTCTCAGGAGCTCAGTATCAGATTCTGCACCGTGATGTGGCATTTAAGTGTGATATCAGTGGAGAATCAAAATATGCAGAATGCTAAAGCTATGCCAAATAAAAGTTAATCATTCTTTAATAGGATTATTTTAAAGGAATTTTTGTATATTGTCAGGTCTTTGTATCATCATGATAATTGCCACTTGTCACCCTACTGTGGAAATGTTGGGATGTCACCTAGTAGAAAGTTCCACTTGATAGATCGCCAAATAATCTAGTTTTTAATTATGTATATTTTAAATATGTGAAATGTACATGCCAAGCATGTTAGTATAATGATCTTAAGTTCTAATTTAAGCTTACTTTGTGATCCTGGAGCAAATGATGTTTACTCCTTATTTTCTTTTGGTGTTTGTTAAATTGAGGAAGGGCAAAGTGTCAGAGATTGGATCTGCCAAGTGTACAGTATTGTTATTCATCACATAACTCTAAAAACTGAATCATTTTCTGCCTTTCATTCTAGGCATGCCCTATTGTCCTTTCCAGAATTTTAACTTGATAACTTGGAAAATTTTAAGTTATCCATTCAAAAAGAATTCTGGAATAAGATAAATGTTGACAAAGCTTAAGGCTGGATGTGAATAGTGCTTTGTATAACTGTTACTATTGAAACCTAGGCCAGCATAAGAACCATCCCCTTAAAGAAGGTCTGCAAAGCTACAGGAATAGGGTTTCTTTAAATTTTGATGCATCTTTGGTGCTAAGAGACTGAAATTTTCATGTTAAGCTTGCACATTTTCAAAGAAGAATTTGACCATAATAGAGTGGGTGTTTCTGAGCTTGGTTAAAGGTATTGAAGTTTGAAAATGAGAAGGAAAATTGCCTTCTGAAACCAAAAGTATTGTGGATCTCTTTCATTTTTCTAAAGTTTATGGAAAACTTATTCTCAGGGGAATAATATTTCACACTTCCTATTCTCATGTGCTAAGATAGCTATATTGGGTTTTGAATCTTTATTTCTACACAATGCATAACAATATTGAACTGACTTATATGGAATCTCCTGAGGACTTAGCAAATAATGTCTGAACATCTGGTGTCATACTTAAATGCATGAAAATAACCTACAGAACCTAAAGAAAATGGATTTCTTAAAAGAAGAGTTGATATCCAAAGTTGAACCTTCTGTAGTTTTATGTGGGCCTGGAATGTTAAGCTTAATCATGTTTTAGGCATTTTCATAGCAGAATTCAAAATCCCCACTGTCACATTTTATTGCAAATATTGCTGTCTGTGTTATCCATAATGTCAGCCTTTTGGATCAAAAGAAATAATATTACATCAGTACCAATGATTGTTTGCAGAGCATAACGCACTCTACAAGCCTGTTGATAATTGGAATTTAAGGACCTTTTTTAGTTTACTTCGTTATAGACAAACTTCTTTGGAGACTGAGTATTTAATTTATTTTTGCTTTCTGTTTCTTTTGGCTGTGTTTATTCAGTTTACCTCTGAAGGAAAGAGTTAGCTGCTCATGTTGATTTAATTCACATTGTACAAAAATTCTTTTTGCACTTAGAGCAAATCGACTTCATTGCTCAAAATAACACATTGCACTTCTTACAGTGGTAAAATATGAGAAAGGAATATTTTTGGATAGATGCTATGCTTTTTTTTAAAAGAAAGTTGAAAAGAAGTCCTTATCCAAAAGGACAGTTATATGTTTTAAAAAATATTTATTTTGAACACCTACATGAAATGAATCATGGTATTAAAAATTTCTTCTTTGTTTTTGTTTTGTTTTAACCAAAACTTTGTCTTTTGTTAACTCTTTAAGTATACTACATCAAAAACCTTATTAATTGTCATAATTGTCAGTGAATTCAAGTATTTTGGAGTTATGTAGAATGCCAAAGATCTCAAATTAGTTTCAAATGTATCTCTATCACCTAAATGTTAATAGAAGACATGATGATGATGATGATGATGATGATGATGATGATGATGATAATGATGATGTCTTTTACTTACCCCATCTAGGATTCTTCCCTTGAGAAGCAGCTAAAAAAGCTACTTTACAAAATTGCTGAAACCATTTCCTCTACCTTTTTTTTCTACAGAATTGAATTATTCAGTAAATGTATGTAGAATTCCCTTGATTTCACTCATAATTTCCCCCCCAAATTCTCCAGAACTCACTGCTTTTTAAAAAAGGATAATTTTTGTTGTTAATACACAGTTGTTTTGCCCACCCTTTCCTCCCTTCTAACAAAAATTTTAAAAGAAAAAGAATAGAGCTTTTCATCAAAAATGAATCTATACATCCTATATATCTGACTCTACATGTAATATTCTACCTCATTAGTCTTCCAACTCAACAGAGAAAGGAAGGAGGTATATTTTCTCAATTCTTTTCTTGGGCTTATCTTGATCATTAGATTTATACAGCTTTCATTTTCATTTTGTTATTTCTCTGTACTTCATTCTAGTAGCTATATGTTTTTGCAGAATTTACTTTTAAAATTGCATTCCAATTAATTTCAGACTGACTTCCCTTGTCACTGTATTCTATTCATAAGTGTTGAATTAAAGGGGAGGAAAGTATATATGTTTAAAAGCAAGATTTCTGTATTTGCCACTGGGCCATTAATCTCTTTTTCTTTGTTTAAAAGTTGGTTTACTTTCAATCCTATAAATTGTACTAAGTGTTTTTAATCTGTAATAAATTTAACAGAGATGATAACTTTTTTGCTGGGAATTAATATAGAGATGCTAAAATGCTGCTTAATAAACTAGGTGTCTTCCCTGAAGGGCATTTATTAAGATAGCTACTGATAAAATAACAATCTCAATCTCTTTTTGCCTTTCTAAGTCAGGTGCAGATATAAGTAGAAGTATATTTGGGATTGTGATAATCCTTTCTCATGTTCAAATAAGACTTGCTCAATTGTCAGGGAATAGGTAAATTAAATTTTTTTCATTATTATTTGAGTTAAAAATCTACTTTATGGTTCAGATTACAAGTTTCTGTCTCATAACAATTTAATTTCAAGTGATCAACATGTCAGAATTACTTTTGTCTTTAGTTGCCTATAATTATTAGATATATTTCTATGTGACTTGGTTGACAAAATGCATTTTCTCTTAGATTTTTACATTTTTGTACCATCTTGTAAGTTTTGCTGATTTCAAAAAGACAGGTTGTTCTCACTTAATAACGGATCCTAAAAGCAATAAAATTAGAGTGCACATACTATTAAAGTGAATTTTTTAAAAAAGTATTGAAAATGGATTTTTTTAGAACACTATGCTATGGAATGCAGTATTCCTTCCAAAATGAAATTTAATTTTTTTTTGGATAGTCCACATGACTGCTCTCAACCCCTTCCCCCTGCCAATTAGCATATAGCAAATGTTGGTTATGTTGAAAAGTATTCTAACATTGGTAGTTGGTGCATTTAGCCTTTATCTGTTTTTTTTTTTAATTTCCTCACATTAAAAAAAAAATCTTTCTCCTTATAGAAGACTATTACTTTATAAGATTATAGATCTGGAGCTGGAAAAGAGCATCTTTATTAAATATTTCTATAAGTATAATAATTCCAGTATGAGGATTGATGGCTTAGGGAAGTATGTTAGTGCTTGATTGGGGGACTGGCCATTGAGAGAACATGAGAGAACTTGAGTTAATTAACCTATTTTCCTAAAGTTCCACTTCAGATCATGACCATGTATAGATAATTTATATGAGTTCTTATGTGAAAATAAATAAAATATATCAAATCAACTAGCATCTAAACTTCTAGGAATGAATGTGGATACCTGGATCTTACAATAAGAGATATATTCTCTCCTTTGGAATCTGTAGACAAAGCTAGTTTTATAGAACACATCAGAATTAGATATCATTTTGCCATTCATATGAATGGAAAGCTGTAGGTTGTCTACATGCTACAATGAGGCATCCGACTTGAAGTTCTGTGGCAGCTTTGCTGTTGTTCAGTAATTTTCAGCCCTGTCCAATTTTGGGATTTTCTTGGCAAAGATACTGGAATGTTTTGCAATTTCCTTCTGCAGCCCATTTTACAGATAAGGAAACTGAGGCAAACAGGATGAAGTGACTTGCCCAGGGCCCCATGACTAGTGTCTGAGATCAGATTAAAATTCAGGAAAATGAATCTTCCAGACTCCAGGCCTAGCCCTCTAGCCTTTTGTGGCAGCTATAATAACTTAAAAGAATAATGTCAAATTGTGAGCTGTTAATAGCCGGTTTTTTTTTTTTTGAGAGGTGTGTGGCATTCACAAAGTTATGTAATTTTAATGTCCAGAGAAATGCTTCTACTTTTCTAAATTTGATGTATGTGTCTTTATGAAAATAAATTATGACTTGTAAGACTATTTAGGAGTTCTCTAGAGGACTGTTCTTTGTTATGTCAGAGGAGGGTCTTTAAAATATACTGGAAAGGTAGTACTGCAATAATACTTCACAGGCATGACATACCTACTCATGTATCAAGAACACTTGACAATTTGTGTCCTTTCTTAAGGTTTATAATTTTAAATGAAGTGTTTTTGTTAGCTTTAATAGGTAAAGTTTAAATTATAGTTTTTAAATGCCATAGAATAAATGACACATTGAATAAAGTGCTGGACCTAGGGTTGGGATGAGTTCAGTCCATCCTGATATTTCTTAGCTGTGTTACCCTAGGAAAGACATTAAATCTCTATCTGACACAGTTTCTACAATTGTAAAATGGAGGATAATAATAGCACTTTGAGGACCTCTTGGTTGTACAGTGGATGGAGTGCTAGGTCTGGAGACAAGAAGATCCATCTTCCTGAGTTCAAATGTGGCCTCAGAGGCTTTACTGGCTATGTGATCTTGGGCAAGTCACTTAAGCTTATTTGATTCAGTTTTCTCATCTGTCAAATGAGCTGGAGAAGGAAATGGTAAATCATTTCAGTATCTTTGCCAAGAAAACCTCAATAGGGGTCACCAATTGAATACAATTGAAATGATTTAACAGTAACAGTAGCAACTTCCCACAGTTGTGAAGATCAAATAAAAAATTGTATAGTGCTTAATATAGTTTATTGACAACACAATAGACAACAAATATTTGTTCCCGCCTTTCCCTCCAATATAACTATGAGTTCTAAGACTATTCAGCTTTACCTTAAAATATAAAACTACTAAAGTGTATAACCAATGTTATGTGCAACCTAGACCCATGAGAGTGATCTTAAAATTAAACAGAATACAAACTCACAAAATTCTCCAGTCCCTTACCTCTGAACTGACTGAATCTAAATCCTCATAATAAGTTGCATGCATATTAATAGGAGTGTAAAGAATGACAAATGAGAAATTTCTTAAAAGGAGAAAAATACATTTTAACGACAACAGAAATCTCCAGATTGTCTCATCTTTATCATTGTTGAGTTGTTGTTGTTTTTTAGATGAAAACCTGAGATTTTCTTCCTTGTCCCAATCTGTTTCCATAGTACAGTGAGTTTTTCAGAAATTAGTTTCGTTGCTTTTGCTATCTTTGCACATGCCACATATAAATCGAAATGGCATATACATCCAAAACATGTAGATTTTCTTAAATTAGAAAACAAATCTAACTTGTCTAAGATAAATGTGAGGCTTGTGACTGAATGATCATGGACTGGGCAATGTTCAGCCCATTGCAGGTCTAGAAGAGAGATGTACTCAGCATTTAATAGGAAGAGTGCTATTGCCCTGTTTCCGTCATCTTGTACTCATTTTGTGGAGGCTGTTCAGCAACCTGCAAGTACAGAAGGGAAGATGCTCTTCTTGCCATGAATAAATCCATTGTAATTAGCATTCCTTAACATACTGGCAGGGATGTAGAAATTCATGGTTCTGACAGATTTTTTTTTAAAGTTACCTTCACTTTTTTGTCAGCTTAAAACTCATTTACAATTTAAGGATTAGCCTTGTTGTTTAAACCTTTAACATTGAATTTTTATACTTACAGAATTCTCTTTTAAAGATTGTAGAGTTTTAGATTAGGGTTTTTTTTTTTTTTTAATTAAGGGAAACCACCTGAATTCAGATTCTCTCCCACTCTGAAAAGATAACTTTTAAACCTGTTTCCCCCATTATTTAGCCATCTTACTATCTCTTCTAGACCTGCACATAGCTTTAAGATTATTTTGGAGTCTATGACAATAATAATTATAACATAATAGTTAGCATTTATAGAATGCTTTAAGTTTTACAAAGCATTGTACATATGCTATCTCTTTGGTCTTCACAACAACCTTGTGAGGAAGATACTATTATTTTTTCTTATTTTATACTTGATGAAGCTGAGACTCATCTGAGGTTTCAGTGACTTGTCCAGAGTCATACAACTAGTATCTGAGACAGGATTCCAACTCAGTTATATGTTTAGCCCTCTCCCCTTTCTTTACTACCCACCTGCCATAGAATTTAATGCCATAGTATAGGACTATTCTAGGATCAGAGAATGCCATTCCTGTCAGCTCTAGCTTTTTCCACAGTTTAAAAAAAAACCATGAGAAAACTTCTTGGGGTAACTGTGGGGTCAGAATCATAAAATTGAGGGAGGCTTCATGATTGTTCTGATTACTTTATTGTTGTTAATGTCTGATTCATTTGGCGTTTTCTTAGCAAAGATACTGGAGTGGTTTGCCTTTTCCTTCTCCAGATCATTTTACAGATGAGGAAACTGAGGCAAACAGTATAAGTGAAATTCCCAGAGTCACACAGCCAGTAAATGCTTGAGGTCAGATTTGAACTCAAGAAGATGTGTCTTCTTGATTTTAGGCCTTTCACTCTATCTACAATGCCAAATTCTGCTTCATTTCACTAATGAAGCAGAGACTCAGAGAGATACAGTGACTTTCAAAAAAGTCATATCTATAAAGTAGCCATCTAAACTAGAACCCAGATTTTGTTGATTTCCAGTCCTGTGATTTATAAAATAGAAAATGAGTTAGGATTCATTAATTACATAATTGATCTTCATTCCACCAGATGTGGATATCAGTACCTCTTTGGTATAAAATATCCAAAAAGGTTTATAAATAGAATCACATTTTTAATCACTTGATGGGGCACAAGGATTGTTTTATTATTATGTCTTTAAGTCCCATTTCAATCAAGACATAGTTTGTCAGCAAGTGGAGATGAATTATAACCACTTCTGTTTTGTAGCAGCTGAGCTAAGTTATATAGAAATATTTTTAGGATGATTGTTTTTTCTACCTACTATCTCATCTTTTGTGTATTTTTTTTAATTTTAAAGTTTTGGGCCTTGTCTGCATTCTTCTTTCATGAGCCAGAATGCCCTTTGACTAGTTGACTGTTTTAGAGAAGTTAAAAGTAGGGTACAATGTGTTTGTTTACTCCATAGTGGATAGAATGCTAAATTTGTAGTCAGGAATCCCACATGAGGCATTTACTCGTTTTCCTCATCTATAAAATGGTGATAATAACAACCCCCACTTTACAGTGTTATTATGAGGATCAAATTAGCTAGTGTATATGAAGTGCTTTGTAAATTTTAACGCACTATATAAATACAAGCTATCACATTTTCTAGTCCTTGACTAAAAGAATAAGTTGGTAGTCATACATGGTATCCAAAACTGAATAAAAAGAAAACAGAAAAAAGGCATAAATAACATTGCTATTTTAATTTTAAAAAGTAATCTTACATACCAATTTCAAGAATGAATTTTATCTTTATGAATATTGGAAAGACAAAGCAGATAAAATTTTTGTTTTGTTTTGTTTTTTTGGAGCTACATGCACAATTTGAGAACTGTGCCCCCCCCCTTTTAAATTTATAGCAATGTATTAATGTGCATACTTGCGAATTGTACGCATCATTCCCATTTGGGTCAATGTGCACAACTTGAGTGAATCCAGAATGTCCTATTTACAGAAATGCGCTTCAGGAACACTCACAAAGCTTTAGCTTTAGTCCTGAGATGCTCAGCCCATCCCGCTGGCTGCTGCTTCAGCCCCTTTTTGCTCCACATAAAGAAATGAGAAAAAGAAAGGAATTGCAGGTTTGGCTGTAGAAGTGTTTGTTTAGCAAACACTTGTAAGAAATGAGCTTCTTCCAGAATACGTGACAGGATCAACTCATGCTGCCTTTCAGATCAACTCATTTGCACCTATCCACAAAGATTCTAGGCCCCAAAGGTAAGTTTTAGACTTGGATCAAATGAACCCCCAAATCCATAGCATCTGTCATTGTTCTTATGGAAAATGCAAGTATGCCATTTATTCTGCTTTTCCTTTTTTCATCTTTCTTTTACAAATATTTCTTTTTTTTTCCCTCTATTGCTTTGCATCTCAACTACTTTTTCCTTTATGAGGCTTGTCAAATAGTCATTCATGAATAAATAAATAAATAATTCTTGGTGGTGTGCCTGGAGGCCATTAGAGTAAAGGTATTATAAAATTCTAATTAATAGTAATTGAGCAGAGAGTTTCTACATCTAGATCTCAGCCTAAATTATCTTAGTGACTATCCTAGTGGCATAGTTCCAGGTATTTGAGTTAGTTTGGTTTGGCTTTCAGGGAACAGAAATGATCATGCTCACTTCTAATCTTAACAGTGGGAGTTATTAATAGCATGTCATCTATCCTGAGAACACTAATTCGTGTGTGTACACACACACACACACACACACAGAGAGAGAGAGAGAGAGAGAGAGAGAGAGAGAGAGAGAGAGAGAGAGACGCCTTCTATTTCATTGTTCACCTTTGGATCTCAATCTTTTTCCAATTAAGTCACTAACACAACTGAAAACCAAGAAATGGCTAAATTAGTGTTAGAACAGTTCAAAATGGTCCAAGATAGACAGGATCTTTCCCTTTTTTTTGCACTGAGGTTAACCAAATGAGTCTGAAACCTTATATTTATCTGAGGTTAGAATACAGGTACCTCTAAGGATATAGAACAGGAGTAGGTTAGATAAGCATGAATTTGTGTTAGTTATTCATCATTTTCCAGAAGGACCAGTGACACCATGAGGATGATGTCTTGAGGTCAACAACTTTACATAGCTCTGTTGTGTAAATCCAATATGTGTTGGTAACAGTATGTGTTTTGACACCTAGATAACTTTGGACTTTGAGTCAGAAAAACCTTATTTTTAATTGTCATTACTTCTGAGATCCTGGAGTCATATAACCTTTATGGCTTCAGTTTCATTTGCAAAATAAGCATACTTAACATCTACCTTAGGTTATTGTGATGATAATGGATATGATGTATATAAAAACTTTTATAAACTTTAAACCTCTACATAAGAGCTAGCTATTATATTATTAATTCTTTGATATCAAGGACTATGTTCTTGCCCCTTCTTCCTTTGAAGGAAGGGGCTCAGTTAAACCAGCTATTAAAAAAAAAAGTTTATCCCTGTACTTTCTCATAGTTTAGGCTTCCTACAAATTATTTTTTCCTCTGTGGATGTTATGAGCAAGTTCTAATATTCTCTTGGGGCATCTAGGCAGTACAGTGGATAGAATGCCAAGCTTCCAAGTGTAGTCAGAAAGATCTGAGTTCAAATCCAGTTTCTGGCACTTACTAGCAAGTTACTTAGCTCCATTTGCTTTAATTTCTTCATTGAAATAAGCTGTAGAAGGAAATGGCAAACTACCCCTGTATCTCTGTTAAGAAAATTCCAAATAGGATCATAAGGAGTTGGACATGACTGAAATGACTGAACAACAATAAAATATATTTCCAGATATTAGTACTAAATTGGTTATATTTGATCTTTGTATTTTACTTTGCACATTCCTAGGAGATTTGTGAGCACCAAATAAAGTGAATATTATACTTCTTATTGAATATTAAATTTAGATCAATATTTCACTGCTGAATTTTTGAACCACCAGGCAAATTATACAGACTTTCAGGATGCTGGTGTTGTCAGCCAGAAAATATCTGAATTAGTAGTTTTTTTTATAGTGCATAAAATACTAAATTTGATATATTTAATAGATAATGTTCAATTTAAATATATGCACATATATATAATACACATATTTATATATATTTATACTGCATTCTTTAAATGGATAAACTGATATTAAAGCTGTACAGCCCCTGACTGAACTAAGTTTGGTACTTTTCTGAAGGATAGCCTTTTAAGGATGTGTATTATATACATACAAATAGAAGAGATATGATTCCTGATTAATTGAGAATGAACTTGGGGCAGTTCTGAAAAAAAAAAAACTTAGAGATTTTTTCTAAATATGATATAATTTTTCATGAGTCCTGGATATAGTTCTTCAGTTAGCATTCTTTTCCTCTTAAAATATCATTGAATTATTTTTTATAACTGTGATTTATTTATTGGACAATTAGATAGTGCTACCTAATTGAGTGCTAGGCCTGGATTCAGGAAAACCTGAGTTCAAATTTGGCATCCCACCCTATCTGTGACTCTGAAAAAAGTCACTTAATCCTACTTGCCTCAGTTTTCTCATCTATAAAATAAATTGGAGAAGGAAATGGCAAACAACTTTGGTATTTTTGCCAAGAAAACCCCTAAGGACTCACAACTGAAAAACAAAACAAAACAAAACAAAATGACTAAATAGCAGTTTACTTATGTATATGTTTTATATCAAACCCCTCCCTCCCCCTAGAATGTAAGCTCCCTGAAAGCAGCCATTTTTTGTAGTCCCTTTATAGTGTGTAAGCCTATATTTTTGTATACTTCAGGTGCTTAATAAAAGTTTTCTTGAATTAACTTATTGACTTCAGACCAGAATGAAGAACAAGAAAGAAGGCCATGCAAATTAGATATCAGGACAATAGGTTTTTTTTTTTTAAACAGAACTTTTTGGAAACCCAATTTTCACCCCCAACATATTTTACATTTGATATTAAACACATATAAGTCCATGTGCTAGTTGCTTCAAGGATATATGAATATGAAAGTACTGAATGATGAAATTTCAGCACAGATTGGGCTAGAAATAATTCAGTTCCTCCAGGGAAAGGTGAAACCTTTGAGTTGCGGAGTGGGGGGTGAGGGGGGGAATGGACAGGAAGAGGGAAAAGAGAACAAGCTTTTAAGTGGTGGGGGGACTCACTATGCTAAATTTTTATAGTGCTTTAAAATTTTAACCCACTTGTTCTTCACAACAAGTAGATGCTATTGTCGTCCCCAATTTACAGTGAGGAAATTAAGGTAGATAGAAATTAAAAGTTACTTGCAAGGTTATTAGGTATTATAATCAGGTTTAAATTCTGATCTTTTCAACTCCAAGGCTAACACTCTGTGCCACTCTCTGCACTTAAGTGCATAGTCATATTTATGGAAATTCATGTTGAATCTATCACCCCTCCATTTCAGCTCATGTGCTTTTCTTTTTCTAATGTTTCTCTACATTCTTTTTTTTTTTTTTTTGCATTTCTTTCATTAGAGGTAATAGATATATTTAAAAGGAGATAATTGTGTGAATTTTTTTTTCTTTAGAAAAATTCCTTTTTTTTTTTTCATGTAGGTAGTACTTTTAGGAGGCCAAAGGGCTTGGGTTCATGTTTATATCAGGAAAGAATGGAAAATTGACTGTAAATTGAAATAAAGCCTCACCACTTCCTCTTCATAAGGGATGGGGGGAGAGAGATAAGGAGAGAACCTGTATGTATTCCTGAAAAGTCTGAATCACAGAATATTTGCATATGTATTTATACTCTTTTCAAATACATGCAGAAGCTGAAATTAAGTGCTAAAAATAATATTTTCCATTTTCAAGAACCTCTGTAATAAATAGCTACAACTTTCGAAGTGCAGTATTAGAGTTGGAAGACACCTTAGCGATTATCTGGTTCATAGTTCAACATCCTTGTCTGAGAGATAGAAAAAAAAAATGCTAGATAGGTGAAGTAACCTGGAGTTCTAGAAGGGTAAAATAACCACTTATGTATAACAGTTAGTATTCTGAAAATCTCAAAAACAATTCCCTATTATAGGTTAGATATTCCTTCATTTGTCTTTTTAGACATAATTTATTTTCTTTAATTCTATCTTCACAATTAACACAAAAAGTAAACTTCATGCCATTTCAGATCACATTACAAAATTCTAGTTACTGAAATTAGCATGACAAGGTTTTCTGTCATAAGAGAAAGAAACAGGCTCTTTGGGAGAGTTAGTTGCTAGGTTGGAAGAGCTTTGGACTTGGACATCAAATTGAGTAGTTAATTGCTTCGTGGCTTTGGGCAAGTCATTTAACCTCTCTGAATCACCTTTTCCTCACTTGTAAAATTCAGCTAATATCTCCCCTAGCTTCTTCAAGAGGAATACTGTTAAGATGTAAATTATTTCTAACACTGATAGATGTATGTTTACTGGACTTCATTTATTCAGTACCTCCTATATATGACATTGTGCTGGGTAAACGCAACACAAAAGGAAAAAAAAAAGTTCCTAACTTCAAGATTACATTCTATATAGTGCATATAACACCTGATGTGTTCAGGTTAGCCATTCCTAGTTCCAAATGATGTGTTTGGTGTTTAGCACCAAATGCTAAACACCAAATGATTTTATGTAGGTACCAATTGTTGGGGTTTGGTCATGTGAAGAATTCACAGTGACCATTGTCTTTGGCAAAAGGTAGATTTATTTAGAAGAGGTAACAGACAAAATGAAGCGATACAATGGACATGGGGAATGGTAAATATGAAGTAGAGTTGGGAGAGTATATAGTTAGCAAGGAAAGGGGTTTTAGCAATTAACAATGGAAAAGATAACTACTCTAGTGAAACTTAACAATTAATAAGGAGAAAAGGAATACTCCATGAAGTGGTAGTATACCATTGCCTGGTAGACTAAATCTATAGAGGGGTTTAGCACCCTAAAACAGTTAGTTAGCTATAAGATGGAGAAAGATAGTAAGGCATGGTGGGGGAATGAGAGGAAAGACACCAGGTGGTATGGGTGAGGGGTGAGGCAGAATGCCATGAAAGACTGACCCAAAGGGGTTCAGCACAGATGGCATGGGCCATGGCCAGATTTATAGAGGAAATTTAACCTCAAGGGTTTGACAAACCACTTTTTTGACATAACTTGAATTTCTGACAACATAGCAAGATGGGGCTACAGGCAACCTCCACAGAGAGTGAAATTATAAAGTTTGACTGATCCCCATCAGTGCACTTTCCTCCTTGCCTTAGGGAATAATCTTATCAGTACTTTGGTCTTTTTCTGCAGACCTCATCTAACTTGGGACCTCATCAATACCTACACTGAAAAATGACTAGTATGTTTGAGGAGAGAGAGAACTAATAACTAAAGGGACTGAAAAGTTTCTTTGCAGGTGGCATTTGAATCATACCCTAAAAGAAGCTGTGAATTTATTAGAAATAATTAAACAATAATAAAAGTATTATGTATAAAGACAGGCATAATATACATTCTGGTAGAAAACAGGTATGTCTAAATTTCCACTAGAAGATCTTTCCCACTTTGAAATGTTATTTCCTTCTTTAGACTTTTAAGAAAATGTAATTCCTTTTATACCTTTCCATAGTCTATTCATCACGGATATTATATTTAAATATACATATATATATATATATGTACATATACATATATACACATCTATCTTATACCTCCCTATTAAATTACACATTCTATGTATCTTCAATATCCTTAATGTAATACTGCCCTACCTTACTCAAAAGGAATACTATAAAATGTAAATTATTTCTATCACTGATAGATGTATATTCATTGGACTGCATTTATTCAGTACCTCCTATATACAGGACATTGTGCTAGGTAGATGCAACACAAAAGGAAGAAAAAAAGCTCTTAACTTCAAGATTGCATTCTACTTAGTGTATATGACATTTGATGTGTTCAAGGTAGCAATTCCTAGTTCCAAATGATGTGTTTGAGTTCAGCAGACTGGGTATTGAATATCCTCAGTGTCTAATAAAGGACTTTAATTATAGCACCTAAGAAATGGGTGTTGAATAAATAAGTGAATCTAAAATAATTTTTAATATTCATTGATATGGGAGATCAGAGACCCTACTTCATTTACAGAGTGAATTATGGAAGATGACTTTTTTTGGTAGCTATGTATGCACCTTTATCAGAAGAACACCAAGAATAGATGACAGAAATGTATATCTTATTCAACTTTCTAGCCCTCCCTACTCCTGCTTCTAATACATATCCTTACCCATAGTAAGTATTTGATTAATATGTATTATGGAGGACTAGAACAAAGTGTTTGCAGTTGAAAAGAATAATAAAATAGAGGGTTAAAAAGGTAAGAGAGCAAGAATGGGGACCGTTTTGTTAGCTTGCAAGAAGAGTTAGGAGATTTTACCTAGCATTTTTTTTTTAAAGAGGAAAGCCTGTTCTATAAGATTGGGAAAGAGAAATAAAAGAGAAAAGAAATTGGAAGAAAACCTTAAGGAACCAAGAGACAAAGGAAGAATCTTTTTTAAAAAGGAAAGAAAGAAAGAGCAGTGTCTTCCTAAACTTGGCCTGAAAGGGAAGGTTGAAGTCTGAATGACTAGAGCTACATCAGTTCTGAGCCAAAAGGCAAAAGAGAGGAACAAAAGAAACTTCTATTGTTCATATAAAATGGGTCCTTGAAAAACAATCCATGGAAATGTAGCTAAATTAAGAAAGTAAGGCTATCATAGCCATAATTACTGTCCAGCAAAAATCCCAGGGGTTATGGGGGAAGGGGTAGAACATTGTTAGGGAATGAAGGGCTTGGTGGCCAGTTGGAAACAAACTAGATCCCACGTTTGGCCTCATTTAAGTTACTTCATGTGTGTTTGCCCGTTAACCCCTTGTAAAGACAGGATTGTTGATTAAGAGTTAGATGCATTTTATAGTGCCCGAATTTACGCCTAATAAAATAAAATAATTTGCTCAAGATCATACAAGTAATAAATGGCAGAAGCAGCATTTAAAGCTAAGACCTCTTTCTCCCCATCAGCTCTCCACTCCACTACTGTGCTTTGGTAAAGGGTTGAGTCCCACAGAGAAGGGTGTTCTTTACTATTTCCCCCCACCTAACCTTTTGGGAGTGGGGGCCAAGGACCAAAGTTATTCCTCCAGAATTACTAATTATTCTAGTGTAGGGGACAGGAAATGATTGATTTTGTACCTTTGAAAGTATTGTATATAGCTGTTTAGTCATTTGTAAATATCGCAGTTAACGTTCAACAACAGGTTAATGTTATAGCATTAGCCTGAGGGGCTGGCTGACATTCAGTGTAAATTAAGACATCAGAAAACACCTGCTCAATGTATAAAATGCATCAAACTAAACATTTGACTCCAGGACTTAAGTGCTTACTCCTGAAAACTTTCCTGTATTTGGTTTACATCGAACATTAGTTATATAGCAAAGTCTTTAACAAAAGCTAAAATAAAACTTACCTAGGAAAGCATCCTAGTCTCAACACAGTGGGATATAAAAACCAGAATGTTAGGGATAAAAGAAAGCCAAAAGAGCCCCAAGCCAATATCCATTCTTTGAACACAAGGACCCTGGCAGCCTAATAGTGTAGTAGTTAGAGCATCTGACTGAGAGTTAAGGACATGAGTTCAGGGGCAGTGAGATGGTGCAGTGGATAGAGTACTAGCCTCGAAGTCAGGAGGACCTCAGTTCAAATATGACTTCAGACATATTTTAACACTTCCTAGCTGTGTGACCCTGGGCAAGTCACTGAACTCCAAATGCCTCAGGGGAAAAACCAAGAACCAAGAGTTCAAATTCAGTCTTGGACAGCTAGCTTGGACAGTGTAGCCTTGGGCAAATCACTTAAATGGTGTCTGCCTCAGTTTCCTCAACTTTAAAAGGGGAGGGTGCTAATAATAGCACCTATCTCTCAAACTTGCTATTCTGTTCAGATGAGAGAATTTTTGTAAAATGCTTAGCAAAATGCCTAGCACATAACAGGCATCACATAAATATTATTATTATAAACCAAGTGAAATCAACTTGCATTTATTAAGCAATTATGTTTCAGGCATTATGCAAAGTGCTAGGGCTATAAAGTCTTCCAGTTCAATCCATTTCTCTTGGTATCACTTAGGGGATTTAAATGTAAAAATGTCATCTTGTGAAATTCAGTACATTTTGTCATTAGATGTATAATCACTGAAAGGAGAGTTAAGTACCGTTTGTTAACTTAATTTTTAAAAATTTTATCCACTTAGAGCTCTACTTCCCTCCCTCTATTTCAAACTCCCTCTATCAAAGTCACACAGTCTTGACCTAGGTTGTCTTGACCTCAGGCCTTTAATCCACCATACCAGACTGCCTCTACAATTTTACATGTAGATATAGATAAATATATATATAAAATGAAAAATTTAATCTAAATATTTAATATTCTAAAACATAAAATATGTTAACATATAAATATATAAGATTTGTAAATATAAAATGTTAATCTTCTAAATCTGTAACTTAATGAAAGTAGCATTAACCTTAGAGTCAGGAGGACCTGAGTTTATTAAGTTGGCTATTAGAAAGTTTCCCTTCTTGGAGCCCAAAAGCTTCAGGGGAGTTACAGATCTGCATCTTTAAACTTTTGTTTATTTAGTGATGGCTCAAATCAGTGTCACAAGTTTTTCAGATTTGTCAGAATTACCAAAAAACTGCATTTCCCTATTTTGAAAGAGGTTTTGAGGAAGTGTCACAGCATTTGACATTGGCGGTTGCTTTTCAGAAACTTTGAACTTGTTCGCGGTGTAGGGGTGTTATCAGGGAAGTAGCTAGGTAATCACTAGGGTAAAAAAGAAGGGGAAAGTTGGGGGGCAACTGGGTAGTGCAGTGGATTGAGCACATGTCCCAGAGTCAGGACCTGAATTCAAATTTCACCTCAGACATTTACTAGCTTTGTGACCACAGGTAAGTCACTATTTTTGCATTGCATGAAAGAAAAGAAAAAAACAAAGGTGAAATTGATACAAATTAGGTCATAATGCTCCATTACACCAATCCTAATCCATAAGGTCAGCCCGTTGCATGTCCTTGGACAGTCATAACATTCCTTCTAATTTTGTACAGATTTATCAAAGTAGAAAAGGGGAAAATAATAAAAGATGAGGAGGAAGGAGAGAACAGGCTAAAGGTGGTGCGATGACCCCATACAAATGTGTTGAATCAGAGGAAAGAATCAGCCTTGGGTACTCTAAAGTGAGCAGATGTTTCTGGTTAATTCAGTTGCCCTGATCAAGCGATTAAGGGAATTAAACGTGGCCCATCACATTATGCTGAGCATCCTTACACCCACTCTTGTTTAGAACCACAATGCTGCTTTGAGTTGAAGAGTTATCATTGAAAAACAGACTGAAACACAAGCCTTATCAATTCCAGATGTGACTTTTAACCTTATCCCCTAAACAAATACATTTTAATACAATAATTCTGTAATGACTGAATTAGACTGGTAAAAAGAAATCTTGCAGGAAAACATCATTAGTTCTGCTTTGTGAGTTAGCAAGCCAACGTTACTTTTATTAAAAAGTGATTTTAAATAAATATCATAAAAATTAGCTATGGCCCGTCTTTGTGTCCTATGTTGTAATCCATAGTAAGAGAAATAAAATCTTTATGAAGTTGATTAAAATATTTACCTTTTTTTTGTCTAATATGTTGGCAAATTTAATCCTTATTTGTTGTATCAATGGTTTTTAAACAGTTTCCTTTTGATTATGTAACTTGTCATCTAAGATATAATGAAACTATCAAGAAAATAATTCTATTAGCAAAAGCAAATATTTAAAATTCTTTTTGGTTTAAATTGGGTGAAGTGCTGATGTATTTATTGAGGTACTTTTTAAAAATTTTTTTTTCTTTATATAGAACATGCTTCATTATAGCATGCATACAAGCCTATTTTTTTAGATATATCTTATATGGTCAAATCACGATTATTAGATAGTTTTATATACCTATTAATGAGATTATTTTTTTAAGAAAATGATCTTGGGAAAAATTGCTTAGAAATGACTTTTGCCAAATATATGATGTCTGTAAAATATTTTATAAATGTTTATTTTTCCTCATGCTATTTCTAAGTGATTGCATATTTTTATATAATCACTAGAAGCATTGAGCATCATCCTGCCTTTTCAAGCTGGTAAAGATAAATATGATTTAGCAAAAATAAGATATATGTTTTTTTTTTTGGTTTTCTTCCCCTTGGTTTGGCTTTGCTATTGTTGTTCAGTTATTTTTCAGTTCTGTCCAATTCTTTGTGATCCCATTTGAGGTTTTCTTCGCAAAGATATTGGAGTGGTTTGTCATTTCATTTTCTAGCGTATTTTTTACAGATGAGGAAGCTGAGGCAGGGTTAAGAAATTTACCCAGAGTCACACATCTAGTAATGTATGAAGGCAGATTTGAACTCAGGTCAACCTGATTCTAGGTCAAGCATTTTACTATAGCACCACCTAGCTACCCCTTTGGCTAGCCTATTTAAAAAAAAATAGTACCCTATGTCATCACTTAATGAGACCGAAGATCAACTACATGAACACCTTTCTCATTTCTCACAACATAATTCACATTTTCTCTTGCCTTGGAACAATACCAAAGGAACTTGGGCCTGAATCAGCATCCAGGTATAAAAAAGTCAAGAATCTCATCTTCAGTCATCAGCCTGTCCCTGAAGAATCATTACGTCCATAATTAATTATGTTGACCAATAATTTCTGATGATGTTCTATTTGAATTATATCTACATGTGTGTTAGAAACGATAGTGAACCAAATTCAAAAGAATTACTGATTGGAGATTAAAATGAAAAATTGATATGTACATGGAACTCTCCATTAGCAAGCAACTTTTTTAAAGCTCTTAATTGAATAGAAGATTGATAAACCTACATGAATTCTTATCTGATAAAACTTAAGTCTTGAAGCCAGAGTAGATCTATTTATTTATAACCAAGCATCTCCTCCTGATTTGTTACTATGTTAGGAATAGAAAGAAAATGCTTTGTTTCTTTCTATTGTCATCACTCACTTTAATGAGGGACAAGAAAGGTTACCCCAATGAGAAGTGAGTTGTTTTCATCCACTCTGAAAACCCACCTGCTCACTATCTAATGAGCATGTAAGATTTGGTGGTACCATGATCCTTCGAGGTTATTGCTGATAAATGTTCTGTTGAAACAACTGTTGGCAGCTATGTTGATGGCTCCAATTCAGAGTATCTCTCATTGTGTACTTAAATAAAAGTTGCCAAAATATGTTATCTGACTGAATACTACCAGGTTATCAGTACCCTAAGTTATAAATTTGTGAAAGTTCTTAATTTCTTTTTCTTTTGAAAAGTTCTTATTTTGAAGATTTTAGTCTAGGGATTCAGACTATGAAATGTCTAATGATGATTCGAATTATTTGCTGAAAAAGAGCAATTTGGTGTGAAATTCTACCACTGAAGTCCTCTTCCAGTACCTCATGATGGTGTGGAGATTAATTATGCTGGGTGCTTGAAGCCTCTAACAGTAGAACATAAGCTCTGGCAAGCCCTACCAAGCTGGATAAGCTTCAAATACAAGCCCAGTGACAGACTGTAAATCTGTCATCTGAGGACCAGACTAGTTAAATTCAGGAAGATTCGTTACCAGATTGGCCACCAGGTGATGATTTTTTTAGCCACCAGTAATTCATGAATCTGTCTGCTAAGATGCAAACAGAATGCATTCTTCATTGGCAAAGGGATTAGCATCAGTAGAGAAGTATCCATACAGTTGAAAGTCAAGACCTCAAGGTCTTGATGTACTAATGTAAAATCCCCATAGGATTTATATTGCTTCTGCCTTCAGTTTCTGTTTCCATTTTGCAAAGCATCTCTGAAAATCATAACAAATAAGTTTGCTAATTTCAGAGCCATTTAGGTCATAAAGGATGAGCATAGACTTATGGCAATTAATGGTATGACTCACCTATTTTTAAAATGAGTTGTTTAGAAACTGTTTCAAGAAAATCTTATTAAGAAATTTCAAGAAGCAGCTATCTTTTGCCTTGATTGGTACTTATAGCATATTCTTCTACTATTTTCAGATCTACTTAATTTTTCTGATTATCAAAGCTTCACATAGTATAATTTCTCATTTCAGCTGTTTTATATTTATTCCCTCATTCATGTCTGTATGTGTGAACTATATACAATATATTCCTTTAAGACGCTTAATGCTCTCAGTAAGATATACCCTCGATTATAATATAGGCAAGTAGAAAAATAAGTATATAAAAGACAGTCAGTCACCTTTCTGTAATATAAAATAAACTTTTTGTTGAAGAGAAGAATCGTTCAGGCTCATTTCCCCATGAATAATTTATCATAATTTTGATCATCATTCCAGGAGTAAAATAAATTGTATTTTACTGTTTAGTTTGTAGAAGGTCAAGGATAAACTCATAATATAGCCTGTTCTGTGTCTTTAAACAATAGTACTAATTTTCAGAGCTCCTTTTGCCTAATAGCTTCAGAGGTTACTTGTTTTTAATGCATTAAATAGAATAATATTACTCATTACACTGTATTTATGATGGTTGTAATATATTTCCTTAGCTAGTATTGAAGTGTGTATGTATGTGTGTGGGGGGTGTGTGTGTGTGTGTGTGTGTGTGTGTGTGTGTGTGTGTGTGAATCTTGCAACTTTTAAATAACCTGTAGCATCAGATATGTGAGGAAGGAGGGACATTGAAAAGAAATTATTTAAGAAAGTAATCTGGACAAATCCTCAGAAAAATTTAAACTCACGTCTTTCTGAATCCAAGCCAGCATTCTGTCCACTGTACCACCTCTATACCCTATCACTCCTTAAGAAGATATTTTTTAAAAAGAACAAAAATAAATAAACAACAGTAGATTACTTCCTTCCTCTAAAAGGAGGAAAGAGGTAAATAACCTCATAGTATATGTTAAATGAGTTAGTAATCTAACAGAAAAACTTTGCTTGGAGCAAGGCCATTTCAGCAAATAGTGGTAAGGAAGAATAAAAGGCATGTGCCATTGGATTTGTCAAATATAATTGTCAGTGGTTACCTGTGGATAGAGCCTATGAAACATGTTAAGATCCAAACATGGAATCTAAAGATTAGCATGGGTGATACTGACATGAACTCAGTCAGAAAGATGTTGGCAGAGTGTTAAGGAAAGATCTGAAACAAATGGCTTATTAATTTGTGGAAACAGTAGCTTGAGATGTCACTTCAGAACAGGCCATTGTTACCAGTCTTTCCGTCGGGGCTATCTTTAAATTGTGATTTAATAATCAATGCAATTTTGCAAGAAAAGGGTAGAAACTTTGCACACTTAGCTGCACTTTGTACAAATGCAGCACTTTTTGAATATCTAGTAAGACATGATGTACTGGGTAGAATGATACATTAGAAACTCAATCTTTCATGGGCTGACAGGTGACAAATGTCTATACTATAACTAATAAACTTTACTGGAACTAAACCATTATCACAGAAAGAACTGTTGTCCACAAATAACAACGATCCATAAAAACTTGAAAACATTGTTTTTTAATGGATGTTGCCCTATCACATACTCATCTCATCAAACACTCATTACAGAATGAAAAGCTTTCAATATATATAGATTTAGCAGGGGAGATTACAAACAACTGGGAATAGAATAAAGTACATATCATCCCCTTTTGTCCTGTTTGCTAGTGAGGTTGTACTAAGAATGCTTTTACTATCCTTCAGAGGAAAAGTTTGTATCCTAGTCCCTTTTTAAAAATAAAATTTATGGATATATTTTGTTTTTATGTTTCCTATATGTTCTCTTGTCTCTATTCTCTCTCTTTTCAGAGAACCATCTCCTAGAACAAATATGTTTTAAGAGGAAAAGAAAGAAGGGAAAGAGAATATCAGAAAAACTAATACATATAAGGGGAAAATCTAACAACCTATGTAATGTTCCATATTTGTGGACATGTTGGAGAAGGAGCAGAAAGATTTTGTCTTTTGTCCCTCTTTTGGAGGCCAAGCTTTTTCACCATTAATTTTTTTATTTATAGCTCTTTCTATTTACACTGTAGTCATTGTGTATGTATATTTTTGTTCCACTTTTATCAGTTCATGTAAATCTATGCTTTTGTATCTTTACATTTGTCCTTTCTTGTAACACAATAATATCTCATTATATACATGTGCCACAATTTCTTTAGTCTTCCCCAGTCAATGATCATTTATTTTGTTTCCAATTCTTTGCCACCATAATAAGAGTTTCTGGAAATATTTATGTGTATATGGAACTTTTCTTTTTAATCATAGGCTTCCTTATTGCATATATCTATGATCCTAATACATTTATTCAGCTTCAAAAAGGAATTATTTTTGTCTGTCTATCCAGTGATCCAAAGAACATTAAATATAAAAATATAATTTCAAGATAACTGCAATTTTAAACTATCATCTCTATTCAAATCATCTGGGGGAAGTAAAAGGAAAATGAGATAATGATGACCTCTGACATGTTTGTAGAAATCTTTCCAGTTAAGGTGCTTTTATACATTTTATTTGTTCACCACAACTTCCCAAGCATCACATACTGCCTTATGTTAAAGGTTGTATCACAATATAACTTTTAACTTAAGCATAATATGGATTTTTGTCCCCCCAAAAAAGAAACTGCTGCTTAGAGTAGGATTTATGCAAACTTATGTGTATAGTAACCAGCAGAATCAAGGGAAAAAACCAACCAAACAAACATATAATCTCTTGGGGTACCATTCCTCATCTGTAAAATGAAAAGGCTTCTAAGATCCCTTTCATTTCAATAATCTGTAATCCTATAAAGTTGCAGAGGATATAAATGTTGCATAAAACATTTAAGAACATATCATTTGAGCTGGAAGGGATTTCAAATGCCATATAGTTCAAACCATTCATTTTACAAATGAAGAAACTTGGGCCCACAAAAGTTAAGTGATGTTCACACAGTAATATACTACATAGGTAGTGTAGCAAAAATGAGATTTGAACTGAGATCCTCAGAATTTATATCTTTGTGGACTCTTCCTTTTGTTTTATGCTATTGCTAATTCTAAATACAGTAATAGTATAGGAAGGGTCAGCACAATGGATAGGGTGTCATATCTGGAGACAATAAAATTCATTTTCCTTGATTCAAATGTACTCTCAGATACATAATATCTATGTGACTGGGTAAATCATTTAACCCTATTTGCCTTACTGCCCCATCTATAAAATAAGCTGGAGAAAGAAATAGTATACTACTCCTATCGTTAAGAAAACACCAAATGGAGTTGTAAAGAATTGGACATGACTCAATAACAATGACAAATACAGAAAGCTTGTTGGAATAAAATTTTAGAACATTATTTAAAAAGGGTTTAATTCCCTATTACTTTGTGGCATGAGTAGTACATGAAATGTACAATGACTCATAAAGGCCTTTGTGTTACTCTCTTCTACTTAATATTATAATAGTATCTTCTAACCTTGTTTGGTTTCTTTTGTTTAAAAAAAAGTCTTAGAAAATCAGTTTTTTTCTCTAAATACTAAAATGGCAGCATACATTATACCATATGCTGGTCTTTTAAACTTGGCAGATTTCTCTTTTTGCCTCTAATCGTGGCTAAGGTATCTACTTTGCTTTCAGCAAACCTGATATATATGTTACCCATGTGTGTCTCATCTCCTTATAGACATATTCTTATGGCAATCATTCCTCCTCCCCCTTTTACTAACATAACAGAATTCTACCATTGTATATTCTGTCTTCTGTAAATGTGATTCTACTTTATTTTCACTGAAACAGTAATCATGTAACAATAAAAATCCACACTCCAGTTCCTTCTTGCCTTCATTTATATCACTCATTTGCAATCCCTTTTTTCTTAAGTGAAGGTTGGTGCTTTTGTTAATATCACTTATTGAGTACTTGTGTGTAGAGTGGGGTTAATAACAAAGAAAGAGATGTCACTGATCTTAAAAAGCTTAAACATCTAGATGGTGAAATGTAGCATGTAGTAAACAAGTGAAAATCATATTATTAACAATTTACCAACAAGTTTAGTATCATATAGTTGGTACAAATCTAGTACTCAAATCAAAATCACAGCATCATAAGATTGCTGAGCTAAAAAAAACACCTCAGCAGCCATCGAGTTAAGGGCACACTGGACACCCAAAAATTTTTTATTAAAAAGATGATGGAGATCCTAGTTTTAGGGTTGGAACCTCCTCATAGCAATCTATACATTTTTTATTGGATTACTTGTTAGAAAACTTTTTTTCTTTCTATTAAGCCCAAATGTGTCCTTTGCAACTTTACAGGATTATATGAGGTAAAAGGAATCTTAGAAGTCTTTTAATTTTATAGAGGAACTGGGACCCCAAGAGATTAAGTGATTTGCCCAGGTTTATAAAGGTAATAAGTAGCAAAATCTGAATTCAAATAGCTCCTCTGACTCCAAATTCTGTTTTCTTTCCCCTATTCCACCACTTTTTGTTCCCCTGTGGAGCTGTTATTCTTAGTTGTTAACTTTTGGGACCAAACAGATCAAGGTTAATTCCTCTTCCATGTGGCGACCCTTCACATATTTGAAGACAGCTCTTTCTAAGCCTTTTTATGGGATAAGAATACCCAGTATTTTCAGTTGACCCTCATATGATATAAACGCAAGATTTTTCACTAAACTGATCATCTTCCTCTACACCAAATCTTCTTAAACTGTTGGTCACAACTCCATATAGGGTCATGTAACTGAATGTGGAGATTGACAAAACGTGATTTATTATCTAAATTTTGTTATACCTGTGTATCTGAAATAATGGAAAATTTTCTCAGGTGAAAATGGTGGCAAGGGGGAAAAGTTTAAGAAGCTTTTCTCTAGAGGAGTGCTTCATAATATTTTTGTGTATCATAGAACCCTTCATAGAATAATGTTTTTAAATGCAATAAAATAAAATACCTAAGGTTACAACAGAAACCAATTAAAAACAGTTATCAACTTTTCAAAAAAAATTCAGACTCTTGTTTAAGGATCTTTGTTCCAGACACTGTAATTTATCAATGTTCTTAAACTGTGGCTTTCAAATTTGTAGTCTACCTACTGAAGAATTCAATGGAATTATTATCTTCTTATTCCTATATACTGTCAGTCAATATTGACACAGCTAAATAGCACAGTGATTGAAACATGGTCCTAATGTCAGGAAGACATGAATTCAAATTTACTCTCAAAACATTTACTAGCTGTGTGACCCTGGACAAGACACTAACCCTGGTGCCTGTTTTTTCATCTGTAAAATGAGCTGAAGAAGGAAATGGCCAACTACTCCAGTATCTTTGCCAAGAAAACTCCAAATAGGGTCACAAAGAGTCAGACACAATTGAAGTAATTGGAAAAAGTAACAATAACAATAGTCAGTATATATTTATGCAGCACATATGACATTTGGAGCATTTTAAATAAAAGCAAGACAGTCTCTGTCTTCATGGAGCTTGTATTCTAATACGAAAGACAACATCTACCCATTACAAGCAAATGCAATATTTCTTGGCTTCCATATCACACTTCTGACTCATTGAACTTGTAGTCCATGGAATATCTAGATTATTTTTTCAGGTACGGTTTTATTTTTTAGCCTTTTACATTTTATTTTGTGAAGTTGATTTTTTTAACATTTAATTTCCTCAAGGTGAAACTTCAAAATGTTGCAAGAAATATTTTTATCTGTATGAGGTGTACTTCACTTCATATCCTGAAAGGTATTGTGAAATAGTAGAAAAAGCAATAAACTTCAAACCAATAGGTGTGTATGTATTCATACAAGTTACTCTTCTTTCAATTCAGGTTAAGATATTTGACAAATATTTCCCTTCAGATTATAAACTTCTTGATGGTTGGGATTATTTTATTTTTTGTTAATTGTATTCCTCGTACTTAGCACATTGTCTGACATATAGTAGGTGTTTAATAAATGTTTTTTTAGATTAGATTGTAGTGTATTGAAAATATCTATAAGTTTCATTATGAACCATTTATTCATAGTTAACCACATTCTCTATGTTTAAAAATCTATGTTGGCTATTCTTTCATGGCATCATAAGATTAAACAGAAACACTCCTCCCTTTTCTGTGGTGTGCTAATATGGCCTTCGGGACTTATTACTACTTCACCCTTTTAAATGTTTCATCCCTCCCTCTAAGGTTCTTAGTTTCTATCACTCCAGTGACTGACAGATGAGGGAAAATAACGCTATTGTTCTGCACTACTGGGTTCAATTCAAGGACAATAATGGGGAATCCTTTCACACCCTGGCCACAGAAATCTCATCAGCAATTTTCAGCTTACTCTGTGTGGTTCTGCCCTCCCCCCACTTTTTTTTTTTTTGAGACATGCTTTTCTGAAGTAGTTAAGAAGAAATGGAGGGTATTAATATACATTAGTAATTTGATTTGAATTATTCTTAGCTTAATAAGTGAAGACTATTACCCACATTATATCTGTTACAGATGAGAGAGCTGCATACATGGATGAATGTAATCCATTTATTGGTTTGTGTGGACATAAACCTCAAGAGAGTATTTGAAAGTTACGTAATCTGCCAGAATACTAGATATGGTATTTAGAGCTGTTTAAGAGTGTGCATAATAGTTTTCAAGAATAATACCTATTTTGATTTTATGTTGTTGATCTGAATGGGTTTATTGTCAGACTCATTATTCATTCATATTGCTGCACCTAGAACTTCTGTGCTTTCTGGGAAAGCAGGTATATGTCCCCTGAAGTAAATATACCTTTAAGAATATCCATTTTTTTCAAGAACTAGCTTGGAAGCTATATATTTGGTATTAAAACTATAAAACTAAAGACTAGTTGAGTTGTTAGAAGCCTTAGAGATCATTTAGTTCATCTTTTCTTTTATATATAAGGGATACTCAGCCAAGGTTAAGTGATTTGCCAGAGATCACACAGTTTAGCATGTGGCAGAGTTGAAAACAGAACTTAATTCTCCTTATTCCAAATCCATGGACCATTTTCCTATGCCTTTATTAGTGATTAGCTACTCTTCTCTATAGACTATAAGATATGTAATAATATCCACAATAGGGAGAACAAACAAACAAACAAAAAATGGGTTGTCTTTCCCTCTGCATTTAAATTCCTGTAGCTAAGTGTTTTTAAACCGTCATGCTTTTATGTCATATTTCTAATGTCATAAGTAATTGAAATTTTGGAATTATTTACACTTCATTAATTTGTATTTCAAAATATGAATATCATCTGGAATGCTTTGGATTAAGAGTTGGAGAACATGCTAACGTGATTCATTTTGATTGTTAGATTAATTCAAACATTTTTCTTTGAGAAGAGTATTACATGAATAAGGATAGTTCATGTTTTTACTGGACTTTCTTTCCTGTAGCTTTTGATCACAACTATAAGAAAGAGCCCCCAAAAGAAACACTAAGAAAGAATATAATAATTTTAGGGTGGTCAAATCTTTGCTATGATTTCATTGTTATAGGAACTTCCCAATGAGGAAACTACATCTACCACCTGCTCTTCAAATTACACCCTCAAAGAGAGGCACCTAGAGTACATGTCTAGTTTCTTTCAGCCATATATGTCAAAAGCAGAGCTTGAACTTAAGTCTTGCTGATTTTGTGGACAGCTCCCTATCCACTACACTGCATTGCCTTTGATGATTTCTTTTTAAATGGAATGCCCTTAATGTTGACTGAAGAAAATTAATTTTGTGACATGTACATGTGAGGTGCATAGGAATTTATAGCATATAATACTAGTTCACTTTTCCATGTAAATCAAAGAATACTTTAATTACATTATGGTACAATATTTTTATCTCATTGTGTTCTCTGATCAGCATGTTCGTGAAATGCACATTTTATAGGTGAAAAAATTGCTGGGCTTGGAGATAGGAAGATCTGAGTTAAAATTCTAACCCAGCCCTTAGTTAGTCCCAAGAAAGTCACTTAAGTTTGGTAAATGTCTCAGTTTTTCTCATTTGTACTGGGGTAAATAATTCCTTTAGTTATCTACCACAGAGTGTTGTTATGAAATTCAAGTGGAATGACATATGAAGCACTTCCCAAACTTTACATTACTTTATAAGAGGGAGCCTATTATTACTGTGTCTAATAAAATTTCTTATAAAGCAGAAGTAGGAGAGGAAGAAGTATGTAGATCTCAAGCCTCTCCCTTTATGGTGCAACTGCACTCCAAATGCTCTTCAAACACAGAAAGAAACATTGGCCATGTTTTCATCAGTTCTAAACATGATTTTTGGAGAAGGACAATAATGCACTGAATGAGCTACTTGAAGTGGAGCCCACTGGCAGTTCCTTAAGATTATTCAACATTTTGGTGATAAAAAGTGGTTATATCTAAAATCCCAGTAAAGCCCTTGGTAAGTAATAGAACAGATGGCACTTTACAGAACTTCTGTCTTTGGAAGGAAACCACAGAAATAGGAGCCTCTACTTTATTTGGATCTTGAGGGTCTTCAAGGACTGTTGGTAGGATGCCATGTCAAAATTTCTATAGACTACTAAAATCCTACTTTATCCTATAAATTTTATATTTGGGATAGTATATGGTTAGGTAAGAATTACTTTTATTATCACCAGTATAAAATTATAAATTTTTTATTTTTATGTTTTATTATTAGGTTAGTTAGATTTGGTTTTAGAAAGTAAATATTTGCTGATTTTGAGGATTTCTTTAAAGAGTTATTTAAAAATATGGAGAAAGAATAAAGCATATATATATATCTGTGTATATACATGTATTTATGTGTATATATGTACATATTATTCTCCTCACATAAAATCAGAACAGCTTCAGAGCCAATGTAAATATTTGGACATGTTGAAATTTTCTAAAGGTAACCTTACTCCATATGATGGGTTTTAGTTACTAAACTCTTCAAGGGACTTTTCCACAAGATTAGCTTACCTATAGAGTGTCAAGGGACATGAAATTCAGTCAATTCAATCAATCAATATTTATTAAGCATTTTGTTGTGGGCAAGCTTAGCAGTGTAGCAAAATAGAGAGCCATCTGTGGAATTCTGAAGATCAAGATCTGAGCCTCTCATTTTACACATACTAGTGATATGATCCTGGGTAGATCATGTAACCTTAGTGCATCAAGATTCCTAAATTATAAAACTATTATCCAATTCCATTTATAGAGAAATTTCCTTGATGGGAGTTCAGCCATGCCAAAATAGTCAAAACACGATCTGATTTCTAAGGACAAAGACAAAATGAAACAATCATTATCTCAAAGAGCTCATGTTCTATGCATATAGGATTTAAATGCAGATAAGTGCCTTGCTGATTTTTAAAGAAGAAAAGACTTTGGGCAGGGGGCAAAAGTAGATCAGGGAAGGCTACCTGGAATAAATGACATTTGAACTAAGGCTTGAAGGAAGGTAAGGATTCTGAAAGATATAAGTAAGGAGTGGAATGTGGTCCAGGCTTTATGGATGGCTTGAGAAAATGCCCTAAAGGAAGAAATGAAATATCACATTTGGTAACCAGGTTAATAATTTAACTGGAACATGGAATAAAGATAGAATAAGCAAAATGATGAGTACAGAAGGATGAAATCAGAAATGAGGCTGAAAAGATAGACTGGTGTCACATTGTATATGGCCTTAAGTTTCAGCCTAGAGAGGATGTGTGGTATTTTCTTATAGAGACTATAGGGAGACATTGAATTTTTTAGCAGATGAGTGAAGCTAAAAGGAGTAAAGAGGAGAGACAACTAGACCGCTTAGGAGACTATTACAATAGTCCAGGTGAGTAGAATTAGTGAGTGAATGGAAGGGGATAAATATTTATAGAGCACATACTAAATGCCAGGCACTGTGCTAAATAAGCACTTTGTAAAAAATAATATTTGTGGGTCATAAATGCAATTGTATATCACACATAACATGATAAACTCTCTAAACACACACACACACACACACACACACACACACACACACACACACACACATATATATGTAAAATTATTTCCCCCAAAACTTGGGAAGTAGTAGCTATTATTATCCCAATTTTATAGTTTAGGCAACTGAGGAAAACAAAGTTAGTGACTTCCCCTGCATCACATAAATTACATAGCAAGTAAGTGTCTGAGATTGAATTTGAACTTAGAGATCTAGGCCTATTGTCAGGATAACCTGTTTAATATTCCATATTATTAAATTATTATCCCCATAATAAGGGGATAAGAGCCTAAACCAGAATGGTAGCAGTGTGAATGGAGAGAAGACCAAACAATAAGACATCTTGTGGGAGTTGAGTCAACAGAATTTGGCATTTCATTAGAAACAAGAGATGGATGGAGGTAATGAAGGAAAAGGAAGAATCATAGATGACTCCAAAGTTTCACATCTAGGTGACTCAGAGAATAGTGTTGCACCAACCGTAACAGGGAGGTTTGGGGGAAGAGAATGAATTCCACTATGGACATGTTGAATTTGAGACAATATTGAAATATCCTGCTGGAGATATTTATTGTGCTATTAAAAATGCAGGGCTGGAATTCAAATAAAGGCTAGGCAGATATATCTGAGAGTTCTACCATCTGTTTATTGTATAATATTATAAAAGACAATTAAATTTCTCTTGTCCTTAATTTCCTCATCTACAAAATGTCAGGCTTGACCTTTGGCTTCAAAATTAGGAACATTTACATTTTGTTTTTAATACTATCACTCAAACTTCTTATTAATATTATTTATCAGTGATGAAATTGGATCTAAGAGATCACTTCTAGTCTACCACTTTACAAGATCATAAATCTTGCTGGAAGCTTTAAAGATGAGAAAATGGAGGCTTCTTTGGGAATTTAAGGGTCTTGGCCAAGGCCATATAAGTAGTAATTATCAGAGGTTGTATTTGAACCCAGGTTTTCTGATTTTGGAGCTTATATTCTTTCCACGGTACTACACTCCCTTCAAAGAATGTAAGAAATTAATTGTCAGATAATTGGATCTGCTTTCTAGGGTATAGCCTAATCTCTACATTTTACTTTTATGGAAACCCATATTTCTCTTCTAGTTACACGGCTCACAGTTTTAACCAGACAACAGAATTTCAAGTCACTAGAAGTAAATCAGTTTTGTTACATCTAGCAAGTATTATAAGATTTAAAATTGGTGAGGACATTAAAGGAATCATCCATTCAAAATTCCTTATTTGACAGATATAGGAAATGAAGCCAGGAGCTATTAAATGAATTATCTAAGCTCACCCAATTAATAACTAAAACAGTCAGACTTTGAGCTCAAGCTTCCTCATTCTAAATCCAGGAGTCTTTCCTTTACATCTCATCCTTCATTCTTTAATGCTAGAATTTTAACTGAATCAGTTGTTTTTCCTATTTACCTATAACCCAATATATTTTTCTTAAAAATCTGTAACATGGCTTAAGATCCCCCATTATTCATCTAATAATTTTTTGTTGTTGTTGTCATTTACTTGTTTCAACCAAATGTAACTTTTCATGATTCCATTTTAGGGTTTTCTTGGCAGAGATACTGAAGTGGTTTGCAATTTCCTAATAAATAGGAAGGAAGGAAGGAAGGAAGGAAGGAAGGAAGGAAGCTAGTAAGTGTCTAAGACCAGATTTGAACTCAGAAAGATGGGTCCTACTGGATTCAAAGCCCAGTGCTCTATCCACTGTGCCTCCTAGCTGCTTATCTAATTATTAGCTACATCATAATCTGCTTTTTTCAACTGCCTTTTTTTTTTCTGTAAACCTTGAATCAAATCAGTTCTTTTCATTCTATTACACACACATAGCTCTTCACATTATTCCTTTTTCCTCCTAAATCTTCGATTCTTGCCTGCTTTTTTTCCCCTTTCTCTCGAAGTCACCTATTGACTTTACTTTCTTTCTTTGCCTAAATAAATTGTTGCTGAATTTACATCTTGTCTTTCACATTCTTTTGTCACTATAGTAACAGAAGTGAGAGACACTCAGTAGCACCAGCAGGGGGTGAAAGAGACAGAGGAGCAAAGTGGCTCTCTGTAATACTTGCTTCTCTGCATAGGTGGTGATCCTGCCCTGCACTTAATAAAAAATTTTTGAGGCACACAGATGATGCCTAAACTTCATTTTCTTGATGGCAGATGCAGTTACTTGAGAAATAAACCCCGAGGCAAGTACACAATTCAGGGGTTCATTAAGAAAAGGATAATCTTAAAATGAGACCATTGTGTCAAAAATCTAAGACATCTGTTCCATATGAAAATTTCTTTGTAAAAGCTTATTAATTCTTACTGTTCTTGGGAGTATTTGTATCTTAGTTTGATTTCTGGTTCATGTTAGCCTTAGTTTAGGTCCAGTGGATGAAGAATTCCAAAATCCAGATTTCAGTGTATATATTAATAAATCCTTAAAACATCTAATAGGATATAGTGAGTCAGTCACCTATTCAGAAATGGAATTTCCTAAATATATATAATTAAATTTCTAACAGGAGAAAAATTCATAGTTTGTTAAGCTGAGAAGGGTTTCTTAGTTTTGTAGACCTTCTTTTATTCCATTTCATATTTTGAATTCTTTAAAAGCTTTGTGAATCGTGCAATTCTTCCTCCTGCTAAGATGACCTCCAGGGCAGGTTCATTTCATAGGTTCAGGCTGTGAACAGCAGGGAATGTTATAATCTTGCTTTACTGTATTTAGAAGATAGATAGCCATGATTGCTGGATTAAAATACCCAGGTATTTGAACATTAAATTCAATGTTTTGTCAGAATTCCACAGAGAACCAAGAAAAGGATATTAATTTTAAGTGAATAAGTACAATTTTTCTCTCAGTCTGAGGAGTATTATAAGATTAAAGGTAGAGCTAATTTTCAGAGTTTTTTATGGGTTTATATAGAATAAATATTCATGGTAAAACTACAAAAAATTATATGTGTGTTATTGAACAACAAATAAGCGACAACAGAGATGCTTGGTGCCACAGCTTGAATATCTAGGATACATCCAACCTTCAGAATTAAATGGAAAGCCTTTTCAATAGTGCTGGATTACTATGTGGTCACGTGTTACATGGTAGAATTTCTACTGTCACTGACAAAGAAGGCTGCATTTTAGGGTATGCTATGCCTAGAAATTTAGAGTCTTGGAATTCAACTAAATGCCCTTGTGTTTTATTAGCTGGCACTTTTATAGCTTATAATAAAGTCAGCTCAGAAGGTCAGTTCTTGAACACAGCTATGAATATTATATTGTATGATTTCTAAAATTGTTTATAAGCATCCTGGGTGAGGGTTTTTAATAAATACTTGGCCAAAAGGATTGCATTGATATATATGTATATGAATCATGCAAGGCAAAGTTGAATTGGATTTTCCCCCCACAAGGCAACAAGCAATATCAAGCTATGAAAGAGTTCACTACCTATGTTCCAATTATGCTTTCGAAAATTTGAGGTAATTGTAGAAGCTGTGCTGTATTACAAAGTTATTCATGACATCTATTTCTGCCTCACTGAAGGATCTTCCTCAAGTATATACTTATAATTTTATTTATTTTTATAAGCTTTCTATGTAGTACTACAAACACAAAGTTTTCAAGGATAATTTTTAAATCCTGGCTGACATACTTAATTTGGGTCAATAAGCATTTATTATGCTCTTTCAGTATGCAAAGGCACTATAGTAGATGATAGAGTTACTTACAAAAATAAGCCAAAGTTCATATTCTAATTGAGGAAACAATATGCAACAATTTTGTATTTACATAACTGATATATTAGGTGGAAAGTAAATTCAGAAAGAGGCAACTAGTTGTGGATGAACCTAGGAGAGACACTGGGCAAATGATATTGAGTTGAGTTTTGAAAGAAGTCAGGAAAACCATTAAGTAGAAAGAGAGAAAACATTTCAGGCAGGAGTGATGTGTGTGACCAACAGCAAGTAGACCATTGTTTCTGGCAAACAAGAAGATTGGAAAGATAGAAAGGAGCTAACGTGTAAATGGAATTAAATGCCAGAGGATTTTGTATTTGATTCTGGACATAAAAGTCATTGGAGTTTCAGGAGAATGGGGAATAACATGGTAATTAAATTCAACCAACATTTATTAATTTCCTACCATGTTTAAAGGACATATTAGACCATTTGGGAGATACTTGAATGCTGCAATGGATATGTAATATTATTGACAGAGATATTTCTTTTAGATAACAGTATAATCATACTAGCCCATCCCATATACCTTTCATCCTTCCTTCCATAAGTTTACAAATGGGAAACCACTTGAAATTTCATGGATACCAGTAGAGCATATTAGCTATTCATTGAAGACTAAATAAAGTAGCATATTTTAGGGAAAGAGAAATAGATTTGGAGTCACAAGACCTGTATTTACGTATCAAACTTACTTCTTGTTCGCCTGTGCATACTTGGACAAATCACAATCTGTCTTTGAGTATCTATTCTTATCTATGTAATATTAGAAAAATCAAGTTGCCTGATTATCAATTTCCCTATCTCTAAAAGGAGATAGTAGAGAAAGTCATTTCTAATATTCCTTCCAGCATTGAATCCTGCAATCCTGACACAGGGCCTGATCATGTGGAATTCAAAATCCAGATGGTATATAAGTTTATGGGAGGTGAAAACAAGGTACTACTTTATATTGAATCAAGGGGTATAATCAAGGATCAAGTAGTCATAGGGTAAGTTTATATTGAAACAGGAGAAAAAAGAGTAAGGAGAAAAACTTTTTAGGATAATTTCAGTATACCACAAAGTGTTGTGATAAGTTTGATATCTCAAAGGAAAAGATATAGGCCAGTAATATCTGCAAAGGCAGCATTAAACTTATAGTCAATAGTGTATTATGATGCAGCCTATATATAATTCAGATCCCTTTATTCTTGCATTTTTTGATATAACTTCACTTTATAGAATAATGCATTTGTTGGTCTAATAAAACAGCACTAATATACAACATTGCTGATGTACAGATATTCCACTTGATTTATGGATCAAGGAGGACAAGAGAAACACAGAACCTAATACAAGATAGTTTAATGCTGAATATAAATCTCTTGCTGTGGATCTGAGCATTATTTTGTCACTGCTTAAGTTCATATTTATAAGTCACAAAGTTGATTAGGGCAATTTGGTGCCCTTTAACTTTGATGATTGGCCTTTGAAAACTTGACTCCTTTGAGCGGTGATTTGTTTCCCATTGACAGTTGGTGGTTTGTTGTGATTTTGGAGGCCTCAGGGCTTGCAAAGGGAGAATATGGGTGCTCTACTTAAAAAGTCAATTTCAGATTGGTTGTTAACAATTTTTTGTTTCTTTCCCTGTCTTTTACATGAAAATGTTACAACTATTATATTTTGGATTGTGAGAGTAAAAGGAATAAAACCTTTCTTTTTAAGTCCAATTCCAAGAAAAAAACTTAGCAAGTTTCTATTGCTTAATTACACAATGTAGTGTAATTAGGTAATAGTTGTTTCATTGTTGACAAGTGTCTTTTATCTTTTGTTGTTGTCATCATTTTGTTTTTTAATAAACACAGTAGAAACCTATAAAATTCACAAGTCCTTCCTTACACAACACGTTTTTTAGTTTAGATTTTCAGATGATTATAAACAGGACCACATTATATAAATGATATTTTAGCTATAATGTGGGATCATAGGATCATATATTTAGATTTAGAAGAGATATTTGAAATAATTTAGTCCAATCATTTCATTTAATTAGCCATCTTCCCAGATCAGTCTTCCAACATGCTTTGAGCATCTCAGAAGACTTGTTACTATTGTATGTACTTGTTACTATTACTATGTTAAGAGATCTAGGACAACCCCAAGGGTTGGACTTTATAGTACTATCACTCATGATTCTCCACTGATGAGCTTCCCCTTTCCATTACCCAATCTACATTAATGATATTTTTAGAAAAGTACATTTATTAAGATAGCAATAAAAACAAAACAAAAAACAGTTGGTGCAAAGTATCCAATCAAAGGTGTAGGGAATGTGTTCCAATAAATATATAAAGATGCATAGAAAGATTGTAGTCCTACTTATAGTACAGGAATACAGAGGCACACATGTAGAGAGCAGATTAGCCAAAGGGTAAACTCACTATTGCTAATTACTAGAAGTCCTTCCTTGCGTTCATCATTGATGGCATTTTTCTTTGGTGTGAGAGAATCATGATCTTTGAAATACTTTCCTCCCTTGGGTGGTTGTCTTTCTGTACTCATGTTTCTCTGTATTTTTCCTTTGTATACATTGTCTTTTGTTCTGTTTTCTCTCTTCCTCTGAGTCCATTTAACCAATCCCTGCTACCATCTATTTACACATGCAAGAGTTAGCCTACTCAAGACATTTCTGAGCCTAGACTTTTCCCTTGCTTTACAGATGGACTGAATCATTTGCTGAAATATCTCTTTCCAATTCTCCCATTCTTTAAAGCTCCCATGACCTGTGGTTAGCATAAGTCAGTCAGCCAGTTCCTTCTTGACATAAAAGAAGTTCACTGAGTGTAAACCATCTTGTGCACACATCTAAAACTTTATCACTAGTGAAGACTCTTAAAATTAATATCTTCTAATAATACTTATTGGGATTGCAATAGAAAATAAACATTATATAGTAGATGGAGAAATTGAAGCCCAATCTTAGAGAGTTACATAGCCCTGAAAGGTTAAGTGATTTGCTCAGAGTGACACAGCTAATATACCTTAGAGGCAACACTAGAAGTGTGCTTTTACAAACTCTGAAGCTAAGCTCCCTGTCTATTACATAGAGTTTAAGCATAATTCCATGTCACTATTCAAATGACGATTCAAAATTCAGACTCTATTTTGTAGTTGATAGTGGCTTCATGACAACTCCATTTTATGGGTGTTTATATACAATACTATTGTGATGATAACATTTCGCATAGTTGTAATGCACGAGAGTTTAAAAGGCATTTTTCTAAGAGTCAGGTTGGAGAAAGGTAGGCTTGACAGAGTGTAGGTAGTTGGGTCTGTTACTTGTTGAATGACTGAGCATTGATAAGTCAATATCAACTTGGAACAATTCCCTAGTGGATTGCCTCAGGGGTCTGTCCTTTGTCCTGTGCTCTTAAACTGTTTTTAATCAATGATTTAGATGAAGCCATGGAAGGTATCCTTGTCAAATTTGTGAATGATATCAAACTGAAAAGGATAGCTAAGGCATTAACTGAACTGTTTAGAATTAACAGTAATACCAATCAGTTAAATGATTGGACAGTTATATAAGGTGAAATTACCACTAGGCATATAGCCCAAAGAATTCAAAGAAAGAAGCATCCATATAGCACAGTATTTTTTATTGTAGGAAAGTGGGTACCTTTCCTTTGAGGAATGGCTGAACAAACCATGATATATTAATGTAAAAAAGTAACTTTGAAAGACTAAAGAATTCCATCAATATAATGATCACTCACAATGCCAGACCTGATGGAAATCATGTTTCCCAACTTTTGGTAGTCAATTGATCAGTAAATAAACATTTTAAGTGCCTACAATATATCAGGTAGTGTCCTAAGTAGTGGGGATACAAAAAAAGAGGCAAAATGCAGTCTGTCCCCATCGAACTTACAGTCTAAGGGAAGAAACAACAAAAAACAAATTTATAGAAACAGTTAATTACAGAATAATACAAACTAATTAACAGAAATGAAAGACATTACCAAAATTAAGAATGCTTCCTAAAGATGATAGAATTTAGTTGGGACTTGAATTAAGCCAGGGATGTAGATGAAGAGAAAACATAACAAACGTAAGGAACAGCCAGAGAAATGTTCAGGGCTAAGAGATGGAATATCTTGGTCGTCAAACATTTAAGAGGCTAGTGTCACTGGATTGAAGACTATATGGCAAGGAATAAGAATGCAAGGATCCTAGAAAGGTGGAACAAGGAAAGATATGGGAAAGAAATCTAAAGAAAAGAGAGCTTCAAGGAAGAGTGGATGATCAACAGTGTGAGTATCTGCAGAGAGGTCAAGAAGAATGAGGATTGATAAAAGGCCATTGGATTTTGAAATTAAGGAATTGGTGATCCAAGACAGTTCCAAAGGATTTATGATGGAAAACACTATCTACCTCTAGAGAGAAAACTGATGAACTCAGAGTATAGAATGAAGCATATTTTTTTCCTTGCATCACTGCTAATATGGAAATGTTATACAAGATTTCACTTGTATAATGGGTTTCATGTTGTTTGTATTCTCATTGGATGGGGGAGGGACTACAAAGAAGGAGAGAATTTGGACTTCAAAATTAAAAAAAAAGAAAACTCATTAATAACTCCAGAGAGAGAAGTTTGAGTGGAATTATAGTCAGATGCTTGAGTGTAAAGGCTTAAAAAGGAAGAGGGAGGAAAGAGAATGAAGACAGCTATTGTCAATAGGTCTTTTTAAGGGGTTCAGCCATAAATGGCAGGAAAGATATAGGGTGCGAGTTAGTGTGGATATAAGGATCAAATGAGAATTTTTTTTTCAGAAGGTTTCTAGGCAGTATATATTGAGCTAGTAGGCAAGAAGAGATTGAAGATAAGGGATAGAGAATACAGTTTGTTGGAGGATATAGGAAAGAATGAACTTGCTTGTTTCAGTAGAGGAGTTAGCCTTAGTAACTAAGTAAATTTAGTTAGCCTAACTTATCATGTGAGATGGAGAAAAGGAAGAGACAGTGGGAAAGGCATTTATGTGAAAAGAGAAAGCTCCAGGTAAACCACTTGATTTTTTTTCAGTAAAATTTGAGGCAAGGTTCTTAGTTTGAGAGAGTAGGGGGAGGAGGATAATGAGAAGTTTGAGGAGGGATTAAGTGGTTTTAAAAAAATTTCTGTGGAGAGTGGAAGGAGTTGATAAGGCAGGTTAGAAGGATTGCCTAGCAGAAGTAAGAGCCCAGTTGAGATTGTGTAGCATAATTTTATAGTGGAACGATTTAAAATGTTTGTGTGCTTTTTCCTACCTTTGTTCAGAAGTATATAAGTAGGAGCAAAGATGGCAAATGATGAGAATGATCTGAGACTGAGTCTATGACAGGACATTATCAGTGAAATGACAAGTAAACTAGAGATTCAAGAAAGAAAGACGTATAGACTTAAAAAGGAATTAGAGTTATTCCATAGGAGAGAATTGAGAGGTCAAAGGACTAAAAGTCACAATATGGGTTAAGAGTAGGAAAGGCATAGGAAGAAATGAAAAGTCATTAGGTTATATTTGGATGAGAGGCTTTCAAAATCCTTACAGGAGAAGACAATACATTTGTGGGTAATGGCAAGATAAACAGTTTGGCCATCTTTGTTTGTACTAAGGTAGGGTAGAAGAATGTCATGAGAAGTAAGTTGATGAAGTAAGTGATTAGGATGTTTAAGGGAGAGCCATATATGTTGAATTTTCCTAATATAAGAGCAGAGGTCGAGGAGGAGAGAAAAATTGTTAGCTATATGCTAAACTCATGGAAGCAAGATCCATTATTAAGGTCTATGGACAACAATTGCCTATCAGAATTTTGATTATGTGTTAGATATCAATAGTATGAACCTCAAAGGAGGAGAGGTTTCTGGGCAATGAAAATAAGGGGAGAATCCAAAAGTGTCAATGAGGGATCAAAGTGTTATCTAATTCCCCCATTCTAACCATTGAGCTAAGGAGCATGAGCAAAGGTATAACTAATGTTGGAAACGGTGTTTAAGGAAAGCTGTGTCATTAAAAAAGATCCAGGTTTTGATAAGAGGTAACAAATAGTTAACAAATAATAAAGACAAATGATAGAATAAAGAATGAAACATTTTCAGACATAACCAATTTGAGAATTTGTTTTGCTTTGCAATGCTTATCTGTTACCAGAGAGACTTCTGTTTTGGGAGGGATAGAAAATTTAAGGGAGTGAGGGATGATAGGAATAGTGCTCAAAAAAGAATATATAGAAAAGAATTATCAGTAAAATATCAATAAATTTCATAGAAGGGTAAAGAAGGAAATTTGAAATGAACATAGACAAACAGGGCAATATTGATGTAAATTAGTTTTAAAAATATATAATAAAATAAATATAATTTTAAAATATGAAATACATTCTATGTTATAGATATCATGGTTTTATATATACATATATGTCATTTTTCTGTTTACATATGGAAATGTAACTATTTAATAATATTTTTCATATTCATAAAAAAAGAAAACATGCACTTTTTAGAAGCAGAACTTGGCTCAAAATTATTTGAGATAGGTAGAGCAAAGTATTCTTTATAGTAATTGAACTTCAGAGAAAACTGTATCTTAAAAATATTAGATTACTTTTCTTGGGTCACTTAGTAAGGACCTATCCAAGATGGTAAACAAACTCTGACTCCAAATTCTAAATCCAGTATTCTTTTCACTATACTAAATTGCCTCTTCACTATTTCATGACATAAATCTTACCTAAATGTACCCCTTCCTAATTATAATTATAAATGTCTAATTTTCTTTGCCATATTAAGCAGTTCTGAGGCCTTTCTAATACATATTGTATGCACATATTATAAATATGCATTCTTCTAGTTTTACTTTTTTGACCTGACCTCTCTCTTAACTTATAAAACAATTACTAACTATAATTAGGTAATAGTTGTATGGCATTTTTCTACTTATTAATAAAACATTGGTTTGAAACTATAATGTACTAAGTAACTATGATATTTTTTTAATTGGAAGTCATTTTCTTGAAATGACACTGTTCTGAATACTGATGCCTTACAATATATTTTAAACACATGTTTCTAGAATGTAGATATCCAGATCTAATTGTGTGATTCCAGAGGTGACCTATATAGATTTAGTTCCACTTAATGTCACATCTCTGGTTGGAATAACAAAATCAGTAACTATTTTTCCCCGTGGTATTATATTGCTACCTCGTATTTAATTTGCTGCCCACAATCAATCTCAATTTTAGCATTTCTATTTTATGAGTGCCTTAAATCCTATTAAATATGTGTGTTTTCTCTACATGCACTTATTTTCTGCCCCCATTCCTAACCTCAATGGGGTCCTTATTATTTCTCACTAGTGCTTGCACCCCCTACCAGTATAATACTACCTACAGTTTTAATTAACATGCTGTTTATTTCTCTTTTCCAGATCATTAACAGAGATGTTAAATAAGACCTAACAGACCCTACCCAAATTTAATATGCCTTGCCATTTAAATTCTATTTTGCTTTTGATCCTCAATCCTATTTTAAGTCACATCTTCCCACTGATTAGAATCAGTTTTGAAACCAGATTTTGTAAGTCATTACTACATATTTCCAAACTCAGGTACAGAATAAGCACATGCAAACAAGTATTTACTTGTTCATTTCAGAGGAAGACATTTTTACATGGCAATTTAAGGGGAGTTTTAATGTTCGTTGTTATTCATTCTCTGATCTGTTTTCAAATTCATTGATCTATTTTCTCATCTGTAAAATATGAATAAAATGTATCATACTTTACTTAAAAGATTGTTAAAAGGCTCAGTGAAGTAGTTTTTATAAAGCACTTAGTGGACTTTAAAATTCTATATACATTCCAGTTATTATTCAAAGACTCAAATGATATCAATTTGAACCTTCGCTCCATTGAAGGAATCTGTCCATTCCTACCCATACAGGTTCTGTCTGCAGCTGAAAAGTGGTAATTCCATTGAATTGTTTAGAATGCATTAGAGTAGGTAATAACTATATTTTTTAGAGAAAGGAATAGGGGTAGGACCTATTATTTCCCAAATAAGGAAACTCCCTTTACCAGTGCAAGTTGGTACCTCTTCTTCAACTTATAGTCTTAGAGACTTTTCTGGAGTTCTGAAAGGTTAAATGATTTATCCAGGGTAATATAACCAGTATGTATTGGTGGTGACATTTGAACTCAGGTCTTCTTGACTCCAAGGCTGACTTTCTTGAAAGATAGAGCCATATTGCTACTCCTGTAATTTCATGAGCTATTAATTTGGTAATCTTGGTAGGAAAAAATGATTTGATTGGTTTGTTACAAACCAGTTCTGTTTATTGTTTTTGTCCTTGGGATAGGGATTTTATTTGGTAAGGTCTTTGGATGGTAACCAGCTCATATAAATTAAAAAGAACAAGTTCATTTCTTGTGTAAATTCAAGGTATTTTGGGTAACTGTCACTAAGCACATTATACATATAAAACCAAAGCAAGGCAGCATGGTGCAATGGAAAACACATTGGTTTAAAAACAGTTTACTTTCATTCAAATAGTATATTTGGTTCAATTCTAAGGCTACTATTCACTACCTCTATGATCTTGGGCAAAGGCTGTACTAGTCTGGATTCTAGTTTCTAAAATAAGGAGGTGGGACTAGATGACCTCTAAGGTCCTTTCAAATTTTAAAATTTGTGAGTATAACCAAATAATGACCTTGTTGCTTAATCTGCCTGCTGAGAATCCCCATGGAGGTGCCATAATGAACCTCTCTTTGAGCATGAATAAGTAAAACATAGTAAGTAGTAGGAGCACAAAAGTCTTTTGTGATCTTCAGGCAAAGGCAATGGTCACATGATTTAGAACCATAGGAGATCTTAGAAATTATCTGTTGCTACCTCTTTATTCTATAGATGAGGAGACTGAATCCCAAGGAGGGAGAGTGACTTATTACACTCCCAGCAGTAAGAAACAGAATTGGGATTCAAACCTGCTGTAGCTCCAAATCCAGTATTCTTTCCACTTTAACAAGTAAGGTGGCCCTGTCATTAGTGTTGGAATCAAGGAGACCTGCTTTCAAATTCTGCCTCAGATGCTTACTAGTTGGGTGACCCTGTGCAAGTCTCTTATCTCTGAAACTCACTTTCTTCATTGGGATCCTCCACTTTGGTCTTATGTGTGTAATGTGCTCGGTGTCAGAAATCCCAAATGCCTTGAATGTACACTAGAAATGTCCTTGCTCTTTTTAATTTATATAGGTAAGTTATCATCCACAGAGAAAAATAATAAATCACACCCATATTCAAAAGAATTTATTCTACTAAGGATTATATTATATTACATTACTTATTAGGGATAAGTAGCATTACTTATGTAACTAAAGACAAAATACATATTAAATAAGAAGTGATTTTGGGGAATGTGGGAAAGGTTAAAATTAGGGATGGGCCTAAGAAAAGTTATCTTTTAAGACAAAGGTCCTTAACCTAATCTTTGTTGTGGGTTTTTTTGACAATCTACTGAAACCTATGATTTCCTTTCTCAGAATAATTTATTTTTTATTCTCTTCTCATATTAATATGTTTTCTTTTTTTATTCCTTTGTTTTTAATTTTCTTTTTTATAATTTTTCTTTTGTTTTTGTTTAATTTTTAATAACTTGTATTTATTGAACAAAATACAAAATAAGAAAGAATAGAATACAACAAAGTAATACAGAAAAGGGAAAAAAAAAAAAACATTGTCTTGTGCTCAGCAGAACATCAGGGACAGGAAGTCATGAATTTGGATTTGAATCTTATGACAAAGAGCTCTTTTCAGGTTGACAGAGTTTGATGGATATCATTTCATTTGAGCCTGACAACAATCCTATGAAGTTGATTATTAACTCCATTTTATAGATAAGAAAACTGAGGATTAGAGTAGCAAAGTAACCATTCCAACATTACATATATGTTAAGTGTCTGAAGGGGGATCTGAACTAGTATGTCTCCAACTCCTAATCCACACTATTTTATTTTTCTTCTCTCTGATTTATTTTTTAATGTACATAGAAATAACAATAACTATACTAACCAACCTCAAAAATGATTCTTAAGGTCAAATGAGTATTATTGTATTTTATAAATTAAAAGCTTACATATAAATATCAATTGTCATCATCATCTTCTTCCTTCTTGAGCCATTCTTGTGATTTTACTATTTTTGAGAATTACCACTGAGGAAGCTCCCTTTACCAACACAAGCCAGCATATTCCTTACAACATCAGTCTGATAATTTGTCTGGGATAGTGGGAAATTAAATATTTTGCCCCAGGTCTTTATGACTCCAAAACTAACTTTCTACTCCATCATGCTACCCCTCATTGTATTATTAATGTCATAAATAGTAACTGTACTATTAATATTATTCTGTGGAATTACCTAGTAACCCTGGTTAACACATCTACCTCCCACATGATATGTTGTTCTCTAAAACAGAAGGTCTTACAGTACTAAGAACATCTTGATTTACCCAGGTCCAAATAGCTAGGCTGCCTTGAAAGTAGGTTTCGAACCCAGATTTTCCTGGCTTAGAGGCTGGCTAACTCACTACATTGCCAAGCTGCTTCTTTATTGAATGTTATTGTAAATATATATGTGGGTAATAAATATATTGAACTTAAATGAATCTTCAAAATAAATTATTGATAATCATGAGCTTGAGCACACCAAATTCAAGTAGAATTTCACCCCTGCAGTTTTATGAAAGCAAATGGTGTCTATATATTATAAGTCTATTAGCAGAATTATGGTGTCCTACTGCTGAGAGTTGTAGATAGAATAACTTAGCAATGTGGAGGTCAATTTGTAGGAATCCTCAAGTGATGGGCGAAGTAATAAGATTTTTTTTCCTTTTAAAGTTGCCATGTATGATCAGTTCTACTTCCCTAAAACTTCTGGTATCTGATCTCTTTCCTCTGCTCACACAACTATCATCCTGATTCAAGACTTTATTACCTTTCTTCTGAATCATTGTAATAATCTCAAAGTTGGTCTCCTTATGCCAAGTTTTTCCCTTCCTCAGCATAGTTGTCAAAGCAGAGACATATTATTATAAGTCAGTGGTAAAAAGTGTTAGTGGTTCCCTTTATATCCAGTATAAAATATAAACCCCTTTTTCTGGTAATGAAAGTCCTTCATAATTTGGATCAAGCCTATTTTCCCAGTTTATTACAAATTGTTTCCCTTCATATGCCTTACATTCCAACAAAAATTGCTTATTTGCTGTTGTTCATATACAATATTGAATATTCTGTTCCCATGATACAGGCTGCTAGTGACATAGTAGATAGAGTGTTAGAAATCAGGAAGAGTTCGAATGCAACTTCAGACCTTGACTCCCTGTATATTCCTGGGCAAGTCACTTTCCTTCTATTTGCCTCCATTTCCTCAGTAGCAAAAATGGCTCTGATAATTGCACCTATCTCACACAATTGTCATGAGGGTCAAATGAGATGTGAGTAAAAAACAACAACAACAACAACAACAACAACTTGTCAGTTAATTAACTGATCAATGGAAAATTGTGTTTACTCAAAAGAAATTAGAATACAATGAGGATAAAGTTATATGTATGGAGATTATGGGATATACAAAAATGACCTGCAATCTCCTAGGCACTACCATTGTTAGAAGTCTTCCCTGTACCTCTAATGTGTCATGTACAACACTTACCCAGGAGCAAGCTCTCACATAGTAACAGTTGTCTTTAGGATTCATTCGAGGCCTGAGAAATAATGCTCTGGGAAGCTTGTAGCAAAGAATTTCTTCAGTACTATAGGTGACAGTCATGAATAGGACAATAATTCAGGTAAGAGATAAAGATCTTGCAGCAGATCTGGGATTTGGGGACTTTGGCTTAGTATCACAGATTCTTAGAGTGGGAAAGGTGATTCAATATAAGTTATATCTGACAAAGAATCTCTTTTAGAGTATCTCTGAAGATTGGCCATCGAGCCTTCGGTAGTTGGAAGCTCATTGAGGCTGTGGGGGTACATTAGAAAGTGAATCATCTTTCCCACTCTAAAAATCTGTGATACTAAGCCAAAGTCTCCAAATCCCAGATCTGCTGCAAGATCTTTATCTCTTACCTGAATTATTGTTCTATTCATAACTGTCACCTATAGTACTGAAGAAATTCTTTGCACAAGATTCCCAGAGCATCATTTCTCAAGCCTCGAATGAATCCTAAAGAACACAATTGTTACTGTGTGAGAGCTTGCTACTGGCTGAGTATTTGGATCCATGGAAGGGGAACTCTGGGCTCAGCTATTTTCTTCTACCTGAGGGTCTTGGGCAAGGCATTCAATCTCTTTAGTCCTAAATTTTCTCAATTGTGAAATGAATTGGTTAGATCATTTGACTTTGTAGATCTCATTCCAGTTTTAGATCTCTGATTCCATGCTTCTTTGAGGGCCTGTTTTTGTAGTTCAGTCGTTTTCAATCATATCTGACTCTTTCTAACACTCTTTGGGGTTTTCTTGGCAAAAATACTGAAATAGTTTGCTGTTTTTGTCTCCATGTCAATCATTTGACAGATTAGGAAACTGAGGCACACAAGGTTAAGTGACTTGCCTTGGGTCACATGGCCAGTAAGTTTCTAAATCCAGATTTGACCCCAGAAACTTGAGTCTTCCTCCTAATTGAAGGCACAGCATCCTATTCACTGTGCTATTAAGATCCATGAGGTAGACCATTCCTCTTCTAGTATAGTATTAATTTTTTTTCTTTTATTAAAATAAAGTCCATTTCTTTAAAACTTTGGCAATTTGATGCTAATGTTCTTCTCTGTGATCCAGTGAAAACAAAACTAATTTCCTTTTCACATGATAATTTTTCAAATAATTGAAGACAACTACTTTTCTCTGCCCTCAATCTTCTCTTCTCCAGGCCAACCATCTTCAGCTTCATAAACTAATTCTATTTTCAGCAAACATTCTATTCTAACTTTCCCACATTGTATGTCATTTATATTGCCAGTATTCTTAAAATAGGGCACCCAGATCCAAACACAATTCCTTAGCTATGGTCTAACTAGAGTAAAATGGAGGCAGAATATGATCTCCCTTTACTTTTGCCCATTTCCCTACCTTTCAGCATAATTTATCTCCCACAAAGAATCTTAAAAATAGAAGAATCTCCCAAAATCTGATCTAAACCTAAATTAATGGTTGAGCAAACAGCTCCAGAGAGCTTAAATGATCTGCCTATTGTAACACAGCTAACTAGTCCAGAGCTAGGCCTAGAACCTATCTTTTTCCCACAATAAAATGTCAATAGAGTCCTCTCTCCAAGTCCCCATCCCCTTTGTACCTAGCTCCAATAGGTAACTTGTTGGTTGGGGGAAGTCTTTCTGACCCCAGAAGGCAATTAGTATGTGCCCCAAGGAAGATTGGATTACCCTTATCTATGTCTGAGCTTGCAAAGCTACAAGTGTTATTAATGGTCATAAAATTATCTGATTCCTTTTTAAAGCCAGCCTTAGCATTTGTCTCCCTGACCTCCTGTGGTAGTGATTCCCACAGGCTGACCAAACTGCTGTGTAAAGACAAATTTCTTTTTATTGGTTTGGAATTTATTGCACGTTAATTTCATTGATCAGAGGGAATAAAAGATAAAAGAAAGGGTAGCACATTACATGAAGATAGAAATCATTATTACTTTCTTTAATATTTTTGACATTAACATTAATCACAATGAATTATAGCAGTGTTCATTTGAATGTAATATGTAACTTCAAACACTTCTCATTTTAACACCACATTATTGCTCACATTATTTAAGCAACTTTCCATTTCTGTACTGCTGTATCCTATTCACAACTAAAACAGGAGAGGAAATGCCTCCTATTATGTGATAGGTATTTCACTGCAAAGCCAGGTATGTAGTATTCTGTGCACGTACCTGACCCCATCTTTGCTTCAAGTAACTTAATTTGGATTAGATGTCCAGCTATTTTCATTATTCTACAAACTATACTAATATGAAAGGAATATAAATTTCAGGGACCATGGAGTCAAATGTACATCAATAGCTCTGTGATCTCTCTAAAATGAGTACTGCCTACACTGGTATAATCACAGCCCTTCTGTACTTTCTCAACCCCTGTGACTTGCATACCTTCCAGCATTGTTGTGAGAATCAAATGAAATAATATTTAGAAATCATCTAGTACACTGCTTGACCTATGTTAGTTACTTAATAATATTTATTTATTTATTTTTATAACATACTGTTAAATTTTATTTCACTAAATATTTCCCAATTACACATAAAAATTTTAATTTATTTTTTTAAATTGACTTTAAAATTCTTTCCCTTCCTCCCACTATATCACCCTTTTGATAAGACAAAAAATGATATTGATTATATATGTGAAGTCATGCAAAACACTTCCATATTAGTCATGTTACAAAACAAAACACACAAAAAACAAGAAAAATAAAGTTTAAGAAAAGCATATTTCAATCTGTATTCAGAGTTCATTCATTCTCTCTCTGGAGATAATATTTCTCTTCTTGAGTCCTTTGAAATTGTTTTGCATTATTGCTTGACCAAAGTAGCTGGGTTTTTCACAACTGACTATCATTGTTGTCAACATTGCTGTTACTTTATACAGTATTCTCTTGGTTCTGCTCATTTCACTTTGTATCAATTCATATAGGTCTTCCCAGCTTTTTCTGAAACCATCCTGCTCATCATTCCTTATTTCGCAATAATATTCCATCACAATCATATACTACAACTTGGTAAGCCATTTCTAATTGATTATTTCCTCAATTTCTGCTTCTTTGCCACCACAAAATACTTGTTTCTTTTATCTTTTCTTTCTTCCTAAGGTGTAGTGAGGCCAATTAGTGCAGTAGAATAAGACTCTTCCTCTAGATTTCTTAGTTTATGTGTATAACAATGGCTTAAGTGCTATTTTTTTTTGTTCTTACCATATAATACATTTTCTTTGATCACACTTTGAGGAATAACTTATTAAACAAAAATAATTTAATTTAGATGATGCTTTAACTTTTACAAAGCACTTTACATATATCATTTTGTATAATCTTCACAGGATGAAGAAATAACAAACACTAAATAACAAACACTAAAAAATAATTACACATAATAATGAGTAAAGTGATAGATTCAGAGTCTTTGTGATCAGATGACTAGCCAAAGTGATCTCATCAGATTAGGTATCAAGTAATGAGTCTTTATAAGATCACAGATTGAAAAACAGAAGGGTTTTTGGAGTCATTTGATCCATCCAATCCCCTTATATTGTACTTGAGAACACTGAAACCCTACTGATACACAAGCTATTTTTAATATGTTCCTACAACTCTTTATTTATAAAACATTTTATTTATCTGACATATCTAGTTAAAGCTGGTAATATATAAGCTCACAAAGTGCTATGGTTTGATTATAATGGGGTTTGGAACTAGAAATCCATTTTTCTAGAGTATAAGTAGAGTAAATCCAGTTAGAAAAAGGACCCTCTAGTTCTTTGTTACTAAATTCCTGGATAGAGTGAGTTTGCCTCAGACTTACTTGTCCAAATTGGACCAATATTATTTTTACATTTGATGAAGGAAAAGGAACTTATTTCATGTTTTCTGTGCTTTAGTCCGATTTTCTCACCATACCTTATCCCACCTCCTACAAGTATGCTTCCTCCATAATCTTACTTAGAGTATGGAATATATATCATTTAACCACAGTTTAGCAGGATTACATATCTCTTTGTATTTAATTCTGTTCATACTTTAAAATAAATGATCACAGGATTTTTAAGCTAATTGGATCATAAGTGCATAGATTTAGAGCTTCAGATCTAATCCAATGCCTCAATTTATAGATGAGGAAGTCAAGATCCAGAATAGTAAAATGACTTGCTTTAAACCATGAGATAATAAATAAATAAATAAATAAAAGGCAGGTTTGGAACCCAGTTCTTCCGACTCTACACCCAGCACTTTTTTGGTACTATGGATATCATGCATCCTGAATTAGCAGATGAGGATACTGGGAACCCAAAAGGTTAAATTATATACCCAGGGGAACAAAATTGACAGAACATGTATTTCAACCCCGTCTTTAGACCTTAGATTAGTGAGTACTTTTTCTAGTACATCAGTCTTAAATGTATTAATCTGAAATTCACATTATAATCTGGTTTATCAGCTTTTGCTTTGTGGTTATATCTTGTTGGAAGTAAGACTAGGTATGGTGTGTGGATTATACTGATCTTTAAAGAAATTAATGTCAGAGTACAGCTTGGTCCCTCTATACTTCATATATGCTTGAAGAAAATGAGTAGTGGGAGCTGGGAATCAGCAAGATGACAAAAGGAGAAGATATAATGAGGGACAGATAGAGAGAAAGTTGGAGATTCTGCCCTGTATTGTGCATTTGGATCTTTTATTTTTTTTTCCTTTTCCTCAGATAACCAACTTTTTAAAAAATATAAAATTAATTACTTTTAAGTTACTGCATAATGACAGATCTTCTCCATAACCTTGAAATTGTATAATTCCCATAAAAGACACAAACCTACGTGTGCACAGAGCTAAAGTCTTAAACAAAGAACTTGCTGAGAACAGGACAAAAACAGAACAATAACTCAGTGTAGACCCATTGTCTTCCACGCCTCCCCATATATACCTCAACAGGAATATTATGGAATTTATTTCAAACGTTTGGTTTATTCCAGTGAAAAATCTTGTGATTTATTAGTTCATTTAAAACCCATTAAAGATCTACTTGCTTTGATTAAATGGCACCATTTTAAAGGTTAATCAGTGTCATTTTTTATATTTAAATCTTCTTAAAGGTACAATACCTTTTACTGAAAATTTGTCCCCTAAATGGAAGTGAATAGGTGATGAAACTCTTGTTAGGTGGCCATACAGAGTAAATACAGTAATTAAGTGCTGCATATCTATAAGTGAAAGCAGAGAACCACCTAAATACACCCACTAATCTTGTTTTCCTAAAGAGAAATATTACAGCATAGGAAGAATAGCAGTAGAGCTATCCAGAAATTCACAGGATACAAAATCAAGGAGAGGAGAGAGCAGTAACACCTACAGCCTCAGATATCTGTTCACAAACAAATGTGCAAACATAGATAAGGTTCTAGGTAAACAGTCAAATTTGACCTCAGAGGGACTCCCAAAGGATGAGCTACTTGTCTCTTGACTCTGAAGGGAATGCCTTATTCAGCAGAAACAGTAGAGGTTAAAAATGGGGAAAGTGCAAAGTAGAATTTTATAATGAAGATAATAATAATATCTACCTCATAGAGTTCTTGTGAGGATCAAATGAGATAATTATTAAGCACATAGCACAGTGCCGGGCACATAGTAAGAGCTACATAAATGTCAACTATAAGCTATTACATTAAGAAATAATGTTACTATGTCATATTAAACAAACTCAAAGAAGCATCAGAGGACTGATATAAACTGATGTAAGATGAATTAAGCAGTACTGCACTAGTTATAACAATGTAATTGGAAAGAACAATAAAACTAAAAAGAAACTGAACACTGTAATTATAATGGCCAAATTTGACCCTAGAGAAAAGATACTGCATTTCCCTTTATTTATTTAGTTGTTTATTTATTTATCTATCTATCTACCTATCTACCTACCTACCTATCTATTTATTTATTTATTTACTTATTTATTTGCAATAGTGGATAACTTTAAGTATGGAATATTGGATATACTGCCTGACATAGTTTGGTGCATTTTTTATTTGCTAACCTTTTATTTTACTTTTGCTTTTTAAATCTTTCTTACAATGGAAGGGTTGATGGGTGAAAAAGTAATACATTCAGAAATGAAGGTGAAACAGATGAAAATAGTTTTTCACTTAAAACAAAGGTAAACACAGATATGTAATCTGGAATCAAAGAAATACAAGAACCAGACCAGAAAAACATGATGGTAACCATTTGGATGAAGATAAATGGAAAATGAAACAGATGTGATTTTATTATTGTAGTATGCTACCAACCATCTAAAAATAGAAGAAATAGATGAGAAATCTGGGGAATTGATCATAAGATCTCTGTTTTCACTTGAAGAAGAGAGGGGTTGTTATGTAATGGCCATGGTTTTCTTTTGCCCAACAGCATAAGAGTGATATTATTTCACTTTAACCAGAACCAAAGCTATGTTTTCTGTGATATGGAGATAGGAGTCTCCACCTATTGTTTGGAACTGTTGGTGAAAAGGATCATAAATAGGTAGACAAAGCAGCTCTGGGAAAATCTCACCACTCTCAGTGATATTAGCAAGGAGTTCTCTGAGATTTCTAATACAGAGCAGCAAGATTTTGAGAAGAAGGGAACCTCCCCAAATTCAGAAACTAGAGCACCCATGGATGTCATCACCTATACCCTTCTACCTTATTTGTAGAATTATGTAGAATAATCTAGATTGTATTTGATACAATCTATAATGTAGAATAATCTAAATACACCTGGGAGGGAAAAAACAGCCAGGACATATTGCTAAATTTAACTTCCATCAAGCTTGTTTTGGACTTCTGCATGGTGGGAATGAATAAAAGGTGTGTGTGTGGGGGGGGAGGCAGATAGGGTTAAGGAAGAGGTCTGTGACTTCTGCCCCCACGAGGAAAAACAACTTCTTGTACTAAGGTCAGCATTAGCCCTGTTCTCCATCAAATACACAGCTGGAGTGATGGGTTACACATGTTTCTTACCAGCCTGCACTTCACCAAAGAGGAAATTAATCTGTCTTTTAGCTGAGGGACTCAAGTCAAAACTGGTAAAACTAAGGTATGGAACCAACCTTGCTATTCTCAATGCTATCAATTTCAAGTATGATTCCTCCTTTTTCTATGACTCCAATGATAAGGGTACTGTCTATATCTACATAGTCAAGTATACAAATACTTAACCAGAAAACTTCATCGACAGTTGGATGGGGAAGGTGTGACCCATGATTGGCCAGAAAAATCTGATGACTTTCACAGTCTCAGCTGAATGTTCCTACATCAGAGACTTTGATGAGAACCCTACTAAGAAGACTATATCCATCATTGCAATCTATATGAATGAGATTTTCCACAAGTATGTCTTCATGTCATATTTTACACTTCTGTTTTGAATGTCCTCTCCCTCACCTACATTCCCTTTGTGTATACTTGTAGCATACATTTGCTGTCTCTCTGATAGAATATAACTTCCTTTAGGCTAAAGATTTCCAATTGTGTCTTTATATCTCTATGCCAAACACAGTTTCTGGCACATGCATGTATTGGGTGCATAATAAATATTGATTGATTACAGTTGGGAAACAAATTTACAGCAATGTTTTCCATAGGTTTTCTTGGCCTTGGCTTTTCAGTAGGTCATTGCATCATGAAGACAGCATTTTTCTATTTAATTTATATAAGGCTATTTGTATTTTCTATATGTATTTCATCACTTAAGAGGAATCACAGACAATGCAGCAACACTCTGCATACAGCTAGCGTACTTTGTGTTAAACATATTGCAAGAAAAATACCACTCTGATACTTCTTATGCTTAGTGACATTAAAGAAGAGAAAAAGAATTTAATAAGAATATTTTAAATATATATATACACATATGAATTTAATCTGTACTCATGAATAATTATTTGGCTATGATTCCCTTGTTTACCAAGTAATTATAGTTTTAAAATCTGTTTGGGTTAGCATTTAGCATTTCTCCATCCAAGGGAATCATAACATTGATGGAATATCTATCAGCCAGTTCTTATGAGCTAAAGTAATTAAAAAATCTTTATTATTCTCTGTATGATAGTAACCTATAATAAATTTGAAAGGAGTCATTCAAACATTGAATATCAAAGCAATGTCCTGCTTCCCTGAATATATAAAAATTTGAATAGTTTTATAAGGTTTTAATGAAATTCATCATTTAGGAACTGATATCCTTTGCAAGAGAAAAATACAAATGACTTAGTCCTAACTTTAAATTTTATATAATATAGCATAAACATTAAGCAGCATCCCAATAATGATGTGAAAATTTTAGCCATAGAGGAATAAAAAAATTAAGGACATATATCTTTCCTTCATGATTTGCTACAAAATGCTTCTGATGTTTAAAAATAATCTAGAAATTCATTTCATTAAAATATGTTCTGTTTTCTATTGATGATCAAATATTACAAAATAACTGTTTCTGAATAACAACAAAATATTGTTTTACTTTCTTCTTTAAAAGAAATTTTATTGTATTGAAAACTTAAATAGAAAATAGGAAAAAGTAAACAGAAAAAGAAATATCACCATGTGCAAAGCTGAGCATGAGAGGATGCATAATATGAAACAATACATTTCTATTTCAAGAAAGATTATATAATAAATACTATACATTATGTTCAGAGCTGCCCATCTTTGCTTTCTTGTTAGTTTTCTTTTGTTCTCTGCTGGGAACTTTTTACTTTATTATTATTCGTCCTTTTTTCCCCTCTCCCTCCTCAATAATGATATAATTAAGATATATATGTACAAAACATACATATATACATACACATAGATATCTATAGTAATATACATGTACATATGCATTCATTTACATAAGGCTGTATCATGCTTATTTGTCTCTGTTTTTCTGAAGGAAAGTTCAAATCTTTCCATATTTTTCTAATTCCACCAACTCATCATTACCTATACTATGATAGTATTACAACTTTGTTCTATCTAGTTATTTTAAATAATCTAAAACAATATTGATTAACATGACTAATAGAGTATAGCTTCCCTGTTTTTTCTCTTTTGATTAAATCTATTTTAGTTTTAATTTGTCCAAGATCATTAATTATTACCCCTACTTTGTTTTCTAATAAATTCTACTCCTGATCATTATTATTATGTTTTTTGTTATCCCTTTACTCCTGCTTAATCCTCTGCTTTACTTCTATCTGCTATCTTGCCCTCCTATTACTTTACCTATTCCCCATTAAGGATCCCTCCTTTATCCTTTTCTTCTTCCCAGCCTTTCCCTCCTTATCCCATTCCATGTTCTTTCTAAAGAATATTTTTTAAAACTCTTATGAAAATGAATGAGTTGAACTACATGATTTTTATTGGAATAATTAGTTAGCAAAGAATCTTTGAATCCCAGAATTATAAAATGTTAGAGTGGGTCAACTTACTGGGTTGCTAAAATTTTCAGTTCACATCCATTGAAAGTTTATGTTTTAAAATTGTTGATCACTTACATGTTTTCTCAGTAGGTGGTGGCAGAATAGTGTGGTTTAGTTTGGTGGTACTTTTCTTTTTCTTCTTCTTTTTTTTTTTAAAGTACAATGTCGAAGCTACGTAATTACATAGTAACTGTTGACCTTGTAATTACACTGTAAGTACCTGTAGTGACAAGATAAATGCATGGTTATTTGAGTCTTTTAGGCTATAGCACTATCATGATATCCTAACAATGTAAGCTACATAGTAATTTATTTGTGGAGTAAATAGTGCTTTCTGTGTGTGCATATATGTCCCCCCAAAAACAACATATATGAGGTAATGTTTCAAATTAGTGATAAACCACTATCCCTCAGGGACTGGGCAGGAACACATGCATGCATATAAACACTATGCATTAGTGGGTATATTATAATTATTTAATTCCCTAGGTAATATATTTGGATTTCCAAATTCATTTCTTCCTGTTTTTTCTATTTTTTAATTGATAAAGTAAGCAGACCTACTTCTTTCCCATTCTCTCCTCACTTCTTAAAAAAATTAAACATTTTTGTTTTTATTTGGCTTACATATTCCCTTGTATTCCCTCCTTTCCTTTCCTAGAGAGTGATATACCTAATTTCTTTTATAAGAGAAAAAAAGAGGAAGAATTTTTAAAAATCAAACTGGCAATAGATTAAAACATACAGTATATGCCATTTTCCACACTTGAGGACACCCCATTGTTGTAATTGGGAAAGTTTTCCCATGTCATTTCTTTTTTTCCAGGCTTTTTCCTTGTGATCTTGCAGTATTGAGTTGATTTTATTTTTTCATGTATGTTTGTTATAATCTTGTGTATTTTTTCCTGTGCTCTGCTCACTTCGCTTTATATCTATCAATTCATTTATGTATTTTGGTGTTTGTATTTATCATGGTCATAATTTCTTATAGCACAATAATAATTCATTGCATTCATGTACTATAGTTTGCTTAGCCTTTTCGCTGATGTACATATACTTTGTTTCCAATTCTTTGCTACCAGAAAGTATGCTTTTATAAATGTTTTGCTATCTGAGAGGATTTTCTTTTTATCAATACCCTTCTTTGGATAAATACCTAGCATTAGAATCTTTGGGTCAAAGAGTCTAGAGATTTTAGTAACTTTATTTCCAAATTTTTAAATTTTAAATTGTTTTCCAAAATGATGTACTAATTTACATCCTCACTTGTTTTTTTCATAACATTATGGCTCTTTAAAATTCAATTTAATTTAATTCAACAAATATTTATTAAGTATCTCATTCATATAAAAGTTTTCAGCTTTGGAAAAGATTGTTTAGTTTAGACAGGGTCTTTGACTTCTTAAGACTTTTTAAAAATAAAGTTAGACTTCTTTATGAATGAAAAGTATCACAGAAAAGTTACACATAAAAAAGTTATACATAAATCAGTTTCTTGTAATTTCAGTGATTTGTGAGTTTACTAAGAGGAAGCAATGATGTGTGTCATTTAATAAAATCAAAAATAATTTTATAATGTGAAAACTCAGCCTTATAGTGTTCTCCTACCTTTTCCTGTTTTTCTACCTTCTATATTTTTATTGAGACTCCTAGAAGCTACTCCATATTTCATGTTTTCTCTTCATATTACCTACACCACCATCTTTCTGAATCCCTGCAGTAGAAGATCTTATAATTGACAAAAGACATTAAAGGACTCTATCAAGAGTTTCCTCACAAATCCAATCCCAATCCCAATTCTACACTTCATATCAACTCAGCATTTTCCCTCATTTTCTCTTACTTTCTGTCAATCCCCAATGAAGAGAGATGTCTTATTTTCTCATGAAGGTCAACTTTCTTCTTGTGCCTTTCATCCTATCCTTTCCTGTCTCCTTCAGAATATAGTCTCTTTTGTTATCCTCAGAGAATTTTTGAACTTTCCTTCCCTATTTAGTTCTTCCCTGCTGAAAACATATCCACAATTCATCTTAAAAATAAATAAAGCCCTTAACCTGATTTCTACCATATAATTCAGCTGTTATCCTTTCCCTATCTTATCCCTTAAAGCTAAAATCTTAGATAAAGTTGTCTATATTCCTTGCCTCTCCCTTTCTCACCTCCTACTCACTTCTGAAATTCATGCAATCTGGTTAACATCTTTAATGAGGATTGGAAAATTCTTTCTCTGAAGTTACCATTGGTCTCTTTATTGCTAAAAATCTGGTGACTTTTTCTTAGTCCTCTTCTTTCTTGACCTCTGTGAAATATCAGTATTGACAATTTTACCCTCTTTCTGGAGATTCTAGATTAGAATTTTTTGACCCTGTTTTGTTTTGGTTTTCTTCCTACTCGTCCTATCCCTTCTAATCATTCTCAGTCTTCTTTCTAGGATCATCATCTCTATATGAACTTCTCTGCATGGTATACCCCAGCGCTCTGCCCTTGACTCATCTTCTGCAGATACTCTTCCATGAACTATCATTTCTGTGTATCTGCTTCTTTTACATATACGTTCTCATCTTTCTTCTGAGTTTCAATCCTGAATCTTTAGCTGCCTGATGGAAAATCTTCACTTGAATTTTCCACTGGCAACTCAAACTCAGCATGTGTGAAAGAACTTAGTTTTCTTCCTAAACCCTTCCTATACTCCTACCTTCTATGTTTTTGTTGAAGGCACCATTATTCTTTTTAGATTGAAAAGTGATCCTTGTCCTTGGGAAGGCTAGCTCTTCTATCTGTTCCCTTGATTCTGTCCCCTCCCATCTTATTTTTTTAAATACTCTTATTATCTCTGTCTTTCTCTCATATATGTGTATTTGTACATATAAATATGTAACAATATATATGTATGTATGTGTGTATACATATAGACATACATCAGTATATGTGTATGCAGACATATAATTCCTCTGTTCGGCTTTTAAAATCCTTCCCAATCTGTATCAAGCCTGTTTCTCTAGGGATAATTACACACTGATCCCTGTCACATAGTAGACACTCCTACCAAAATGAATTATTAAATTTTTTACTGAAATTGAACTTTTCATCATGTCCTATAAGTGTGTACACACACACACACACACACACACACACACACACACACACGCATTTCTCCCTTCCCTGGAGTTTACAACATTCCTATACCAACTTGTCTTCTCAACTTTAAAAATCCTCACTCAATTCAGTCATCTCTACTAGCTGTTGTCCTTCATCTTCCTCTTTTTGATTAAACTCCTTGAGGAACTTCTCCACATTTAGCACATTTATTTCATCTTATTTCTTTACCAGATTTTTACTTCATCATTCAATTGAAACTGTTCTCTTTAAAGTTAACAGAAATTCCATAATTGTCACATTAATTCTTTTTTTTTCTTTTTCTAAATCCTCATCTTTTTTGACATCTCTGTAGCATGTAGATCTTAGACTACTCTTTCCTCCTAGATATTCTCTCTTCTCTGGTTTTTACTGATTTGCTCTTTCTTGGTTATTCCTACTTTTATGATTTCTTCTCAGTCTCCTTTGCTGTTTCTTCATTCATCTCACTTAACTGTGGGTTTCTCCCAAGGCATTTTGTCTTACTTTTTCTTCCTTTCCCCCCTTTATACTCACTTTTTTTTTGCTTAATGATCTCTTCATCCCCCATGAATTTTCTGTATATGACTCCCAGACCTGCAGGTGGCCTTATCTCTCTCTCCTGAGCTCTAATACCAAAGTGCCAACTACATATGAAACATTTCAGTTGCACATTTCAAATTCACCATGTTGAGAACAAAACTTATTATCTTTGCCCCTAAATCTACAAGTCTTCTGAAATTTCCTATTATGATTGAGGGCACTGAAATCCTTTGAATCATGACCTTGAAATCACACTTTTGACTCTTGCTTTTTTTTAATGAGAAAAAGCATCCAGATTGACTCAGGATCTTGCTCAAGTATATACATTAATGACAGAATAGAATTGAATATCTAATTTTCACATCCAGACTTATACTCAGGGAAAGATGGGTAAAAATTAGGAAGATCTAAGTGGAAATTTAGCCTTCGAATCTTATAAGGTATATGACTCTGAGCAAATTACTTAACTTATATTTGTCTCAATTTCTTTAGTTGTAAAATGGGCATACTAGTACATACATCACAGGGTTGTTGTGAAGATATGATCATAATTATAGCTAATGATAACTGTATGTAGCACTTACTATGTGCCAGGCACTGTGCTAGACAATTTACAGTTATCATCTAATTTGATAATTCAAATAAGGTTATTCAATATTTGTATATATTTTTAGTTATTTAGTTAATATATTCATTATCTCATTTGATTATTTATATGAGGTAATAATTATAAAGTGCACAGTGCCTTGCACATAGTAAATGCTATATAAATGTTAGTTATCAACATCATTATCATCATCATTTTGTCATTATTATACCTTTTTCCATTATACTCCTTTTCCCATGCAATCATAAACTTAGACATGGAAGGGATAGCAGTGGCCATTTAATCCAGCCCCATCAATTTGCAGAATAGAAACTGAACCTTGAAGACATTGAGTAATTTGTCCAAGATCTTAGAGACACTGAGCAGCAAAATTGGGATGGGAATCCAAGTCCTTTGACCAGCACATTTTCCACTATATCACATTTCTTTAAGAGTTTCCTAGATTATACAAATATGCAAGTTTAAATTAAAGTAACTGAGAAGGGAGACTCCTGCTCTTAGACATAGTTTTGGTAACTGGGAAGAAAATTCTAAATTTATGCTTCTACCATAATCCAGTTACAGAGAAACCATAAATAAGCAAGTTAGTTATAAGATGATTTGGGGTAAACTATTGACTAGTATAGGATCCTAATTTTAATCTTCTCCCTGAGTAGCTCAAACCAATAGTGGTTCAAATCTTGAGATGGAATTAAGAGTAAAAATAACTTGTGTTAACAAAATACTTTAAAGTTACAAGTAACTTCACACTATCTCTTTTGCTTCTCACTACAATCATAACATAATTATTTTAGGGTATAATCCCTACTTTATAGATTAAAAAAAAAACAACTGGAGGTTGAGACATGTTCCTTGCCCATGTTCCCATGTTCACACATTAAAAAAGTGTCAGAAACAGAATATGGACCCATGTTTTCTTGATTCCAAGTACTAAGTGGCTTGCTAAATAAATAAGTTATCCAGATGTGGACCCAATATGATCAACTAAATCATGCTTGTTATTATTATCTCTGGGTTTCTCAAGTGTTCTTATGTCCTTGCCTGCAAGATATAGATCCTTGAAAAGGATAATCTAAATTAGAGAATTTAGATAACACATCGGTAATTAATATCCTGTTGTAGTACAATAAGCGGTTACTTCCAAACCAAGGTCAGAAGACAAGAGATGGAATGAGCAATCCCTAAGATCCTAATTGGACAAGCTTTCCCAAGGATTCCTGTAATCAGACTTTATTAAATGCCTAGAAATTCTTGGTGGAAATGCTTGTCTTAAACTCCAACTCTTTCCTCTGATGTCCCTTATTTAAAATATTGAATCATTCCTTATTTAAAACAATGTAATTTTTCCTGTGCCTCTCCATTTTCCTTTAACCAGTGGACAGTTTTATTGAGAAGTTTTTAGTTTGTTTCTGTTTTGTGAGCACTTGGCAAAGGAACCTCTCAGGAAAAATAATAGTTCATCTTTTTATAGATCTTTAAGGTTTTTGCAAAAAAAACTTTACTCATATTGCCTCATTTGATTTTCCCAACAACTCTCTGATGGGGATCCTATTGTTATCCTTACTTAACATAAAAGGAAACTGAACTTCAGAGATGCCCAGGCTACTCTGAGCCAGGCCTTAAACTCAGGTTGTCCTCACTCCAAATCTCAGCATTCTTTCTACCATCCCATACAGTCTCTCCCACTGCCAATAAAAGTGGTGTTTTTGAACCTACTGAGAAGTGTTCAGGAAAGAAACTAAATTGAGACTGTTTTTCTTAGCACACCAGTTTGTATGATCAAGGACGGAAAAAAAAGCAAAAAGGCAAACTTTTGTTTGGATTCAAATGTCATCTTCATCTGTACCATGTTTATTTTTATTTCATCTCTGACAAAGAATGTTAACTTTCCAGGAAAATTCAACTCCTCTAAGAATAAAACGAGAACAAAGTTTTAAGGTATCTCTGTCCTTCAGGCTTTGGGGTTTTTTAAATCATTCTTTTAATCATCTAGAAGGAACAGGGTAGCATGGAAGAGTCTTATACTATATAGTAAAGTTAACCAACCATCAACTTGAACCATGCTATAGGTACTTGTGGCCATGGTGTTCATCATTCTGTTATCTCCCATGTGACTTCAATATAAATAAAATTCAAATTTTCTATTTATATTCTCAGTGGTTAGGTCTCCAGGGGATACTGTGAATGAGGGGGAAACTTGCACTTGTAGATAGCATTTTTTGATGGCCAAAAGGATTTCATTTCTTAAAATATGAATTTTGACAGTTTTCATAGATATAAGAGTGTTCTTTTGAAATTGTTCCATAATTTTTCTTTCCCCAAAAGGTTTTATCAGGCAATATTTCCTCAAAATAAGTTATTAGTGTTATTTAAATATATTCAATAGTAGTAGGCTAGTAATAGATAATTTTCTGTCTTTTTCTTCTCTTTTTGTCTGTTAGTTCTGATTTACAGAATCAGCTTTAGGTGAGAAGTTTGTTTTCCATTTTCCTTTGTTTTATTTACTTTGCTTAAAACTTTTTCATAGACCATTCTATTCAGTTAAAATGCCAAGAGTCTGCCCCACTTTCTCCATACTTTTACAGGTAATTGCATTTTGGGAAGCAATATGGTTAAGTATGAATGTAAAAAGTACTAAATTTGATGGGAAAGAACCTGGGTTCAAAACTCAGCTCTATCACTACCTATGTAATTTCTTATATGTTTCTTTGTCAGGGCCTCAGTTTTTTCATTCATAAAAAAAAATGATAAGTTTAGATTAAGATGATCTATAAAGTTCCTTCTATTCTAAATATCCAAAAAAAATGCAAATAAATCAGCAAGTAATTTTTTTAAAAAATTGGTAATTTAGATGGCAGACATACCAGCCCATTTTAGTAACGAATGTGTGCTTGAAGATATTTTGCACTTTTTTCAGTAAAATATATGCTCTTTGTTTTTATTTCAGTACTATAAGATAATGATGCTCTAGTGTAGCAGTTCTTAATTTGAGGTCCCCTATGGACAGATCTCAGTGGGTCCATGAACTTAAATAGGAAAAAGTACATCTTTATTTTAACTAATTTCCAACTGAACATTTAATATTTCTTTCAAAAATAAACATCATAAGTAAAACATTTTTTTATGAGAAGAGATCCATAGACTTTACCAGACTCCGAGAGGGGTCTATGATACAAAAATGACCTCCTGCTTTAGAAAATGAGGATTGGGTGAAGAGAGAATAAGTCAGCATGGTAATGTTTTAATATTTCTGAAATTTTGATCCATTGAATTCTATCTTGTATTTATTCTGAAATAACAATGAATAGTGGATAAAAGGTCAGGAAGGAATCAAGAAGATCTAGTTTCACCTTCTAGCTTTACAACCATGGACAAGTTGTTTAATTCCTCATTGCCACACCAATAAAATTGCAGGTCTGGACCAAAAACCAAATATCCCTCAGCTTTACTTATTCCATGAACTTTTACTATTAATGATATTCAGTTTGAAAAAAAAATCGGTTGAAATGCTAACATTCTCTTTGAAGACAAATTTACAATTCATTCCCAACACCCTAATTTAATGAAAGTTTTATGGTGTGATAGGTACTTAATTATGCGAGAGGCAGAAATGAAACAGCATCTTTTCCTATGCAGAGAGGACTGATTGTGCTTTATTTTCAAAGGTCTTCTCTTAGATCACTGTACTGAACAATTCGCTAAATACATTGATTCTTTGGAAATCAGTGATTTTATGGAGTGCAGCTTACAAGAAGGAAAAAAAGAGAGGAATTTATATGATTTAATTGGGTGAGTGATATTACAGTTAAATAACCAGACTTTGAAGTCATTGTTACTGAAAAACAAAAGTACAGGGAATAGAGTGCTAGGCTTAGTTTCAAAGAACCTGGGTTCAAATTCCACACCTTGGACATCATTTAACTACACTGAGTCTCTATCTTCTTGTCTAATCCTAAAGTGGTAGGATTAGATGATTTATGGGGTTCTTTTCTTTTCTATGTTTATGATTCTCTGCTACTATTCACTACCTTTAGTAGCTACACTTGATATATTCCCAGAGCCAGCTAATCTTGAGAACCATACATAGTTGACTCTATAGGAGTTACTGTGTTTCTCTCTGTTCTGTACTTAAGCATGCAATTAAATGAGATTTAATTGTGGGAATCTTGACCTCTAATGAGAGGGGAATAAGCTTCCCTTTTTCATATTCATTAATTGATTAAGGTCGCCAAGACGGCGACCTGAGAAAAAATCATGTTTAAGAATGATATTGTAGCTCAGAATTAGGGGTTCCCAAAAAAAGAGGAGTAAAATGTTCAGTGTACAATGTTAATCAGATATGGGATAGGTAATGTATTCTTATATACAAAAGAATTACCGAACATTAAATATTCATAGGTGTACTTTAAAATAATAGAAATTACAACCTAACTTCAGTCTGCCAGGATGTTGATACTTAACATTATCAGAAAATACAATAGTTTGTAAGATTACTAATTGGACATTTTACATTTTATATCAGCTTGACACTATCTTTGCAACTTTGATAGTAGAAGAACCAGGCAAGGGTTGATCTTCTCTGATAGAGGAGTTTTTTTTTTTTTTGTTTTGTTTTGTTTTGTTTTTTTGGTCACCAACTAACTCCTTATTGAATCCAGGACTTCCAGACCTATAGGGTTCACAAAATTACCTCCAACACTAAACTCTTCCACTGAGGGTACTTATTTAGCTAAGATTAGAAAAGAATAAAAAAGATGGGGGGGGCGGAGCAAAGGCACTCACCAATCTCATACTCTCCTGGCTTTGGACCCCTGTACCAATAGTCACATGGCTAAGGTTTCCATGATACTTGGATAAAAAAGGCTCTCTGTACTTTCCTACCTCACACTAGAATCACATGGTGTTTCCTTAGTGAGTCACAACCAAGAGAGAGCCAAATTGAATGCTATCTTTGAAATGATGCAGCATACTGCTCCTCCAACTTCAGTTACAAGGCAGTAGAGAACCAAAAGATTATGCAGGATCTACTGCACCCCAGCAAAATGCCAAGTCTTTTCAGTAATTAAACAGAGCCATGAGACATAGCTGGAAAGAGCCTGGAATTTTTCACCTCCAAGGTGTTTAAATACTGAGTTAGACTTATAGTTGGTCAGAAACAAGAAGGGTAACTCTGAGTATGATCTCATTACACATCACTTCTCTCACAACTGTCTATCTTTTACCTTCAAAAACTCTGAGGAAAAGTCAAACACAAATATTTTTAGTAATACAGAAATAAATGTGTGTATGTCTTCTTCTAAGTTCTAGAAATAGCTAATTCAATGATCATTGCTCTCTGCCTCTTGATAAATTGTGACATTCACAGGAGTAACTTGGGGGTGCTAATGTGAAGTTGATGCTGATCCTGTGATAGTTGTTAGTGCAATCTAAGAGGACTAATAGGACAAAGTGGACTTTTATATCTTTCCTGGAGAAGGCTAATGCTTCCACTCAAAAAGCATCTTGTTAAAGCTATGAACCTTTCTTGAACCATATACTTGGGTGAAGATTCTTAGTGCAGGATTTTATTTTATGTGTTTAAAAAGATTTTTCTCCATGGGTTTCACCAAACTGCCAAAGATATCCATGATACAATGAAAGGTTAAAAACCAAAATACTTAGGTTAAATCATCATAGAGTCTGATAAGAATTCATACCTTATCACTGGGTATCCGGAGTTTTTAGTCTGATCCTTTTATAGACTAACAAGACTTAACAGCCTTTTTGAAGAAAATTGTTTTCTAATAATGCACTTCCATCCCCCTGTTTATAAAAGGTTGGGAATTTCTTAGTCTTTTCCTGTGAATATATTCCTAGAAGGATCCTCCCAGTAATTAAAAAAAAATTCCCTCTACCAATGCAAATCAGTTTCTCTTCTGAAATCTTGTTTTAGAATTCCCTGGGACACTGAGAAATGATTTGGCTGAGGTCACAAACAGTTTGTATCAAAAACATGGCTCAAACCCACTTTTCCACATTCTCAGATAGGTAACAATCCAATTCACCTACTTGTATTTCTATGATGAATATTAGAAGGAAGAAGAGGAGGAGGAAAATGTAGCATGTTTTAATTAAAACACATTTAGATCATGTTTCTTTTTATTACTAATTTCAGAATTTCCTAGTGTTCCAATGAGATGTAAAAATTCAGGAGTGTTTCCAGGCATTTGTTAGCACAATAACATTACTGTCAAAATAACACAGCCATGATGTTAACCTGAAAGAGGTGAAGTGCCTTCAGGCCATTTCATTTTTCTCTGTTGTCCAGACTTACCAGAAGGATCATGGGGACAGCTGCTACTCATCAGAACATCAGGGAATGGAGATGGTGTACATGTGTGTTAAGAATGATCATAATATCAAGTTATGAGGATAAATAATAATATTTCTTTAAGGTTTTGTTGGGTTTAAGAACTCTTTAAGCTTATTTTTTGGTTAACAGTAAAAAACAATTGTCTTCTATACAATATTGTTGGCAAAAGCCTCCTTGTTTCCTTTAAAAAACCCCATCAAAGATGACCATGATTTTTATCCTCACAAAATTTTGTTTTTCACAAAAAAGAAAGTAGATATTTAGGTCATTAAGAGTTTATATTCTTTATGCTTCCTTTTTCTGGCATAATAAGATCTGAGATCTTTTTCTCCCAAGATTTTGTTATTTTTCTTCTTTCAGATACCTTGAGAATCAATTGATTGAAAAATTCATGTTGCTAAGAGTATAGGAATAAATGAATGTTTCCTTAAAATAGCCAATAGCATCTATTTAAAACCATCAGTAAGCATCATATGTAATGGTGATAAACTGGAACCATTCCCAATAAAATCAGGAGTGCAACAAGGTTGCCCACCATGACAATTACTATTTAATATTGTATTAAAAATGCTAGCTTCGGCAATAAGAGATGAAAAAGAGATGAAAGGAATTAGAGTGGGTAATGAGGAAACCAAATCATCACTTTTTGCAGATGATATGATGGTATACATAGAGAACCCCAGAGAGTCTACTAAAAAGCTATTAGAAATAATCCACAACTTTAGCAAAGTTGCAGGATACAAAATAATTCCACATAAATCATCAGCATTTTTATACATCACTAACAAAATCCAACAGCAAGAGATACAAAGAAAAATTCCATTTAAAATAACTATCAATAGTATAAAATAGTTGGAATCTATTTGCCAAGGGAAAGTCAGGAACTATATGAGCAAAACCACAAAACACTTTCCACATAAATAAAGTCAGATCTAAACAAATGGAAAAATATTAAGTGCTCTTGGATAGGTCAAGCGAATATAATAAAGATGACAATACTACCTAAACAAATCCATTTATTTAGTGCTATACCAATCAGAATCTCGAGAAACTATTTTAATGACCGAAAAATAACAACAAAATTTATCTGGAAGAATAAAAGGTCAAGAATTTCAAGGAACTAATGAAAAAATCAAATGAAGGTGGTCTAGCTATACCTGATCTAAAACTATATTATAAAGCAGCGGTCACCAAAACCATTTGGTATTGGCTAAGAAATAGACTAGTTGATCAGTGGAATAGGTTAGATTCACAGGACAAAACAGTCAATAACTCTAGCAATCTAGTGTTTGACAAACCCAAAGACCCCAACTTTTGGGATAAGAATTCACTATTTGACAAAAACTGCTGGGAAAAATTGGAAATTAGTATGGCAGAAACTAGGCATTGACCCACACCTAACACCATACACCAAAATAAAATTAAAATGGGTTCATGATCTAAAGAATGAGATTATAAATAAATTAGAAGAACATGAGATAGTTTACCTCTCAGACCTGTGGAAGAGGAAGGAATTTAAGACCAAAGAAGAACTAGAGATCATTATTGATCACAAAATAGAAAATTTTGATTATATCAAGTTAAAAAGATTTTTACAAACAAAACTAATGCAGACAAGATTAAAAGGGAAGCAATAAACTGAAAAAACATTTTGTACAATTAAAGGTTCTGATAAAGGCCTCATTTCCAAAATATATAGAGAATTGACTCTAATTTATAAGAAATCAAGCCATTCTCCAATTTATAGCTAGTCAAAGGACATGAACAGATACTTTTCAAATGAAGAAATTGACACTATTTCTAGTTATATGAAAAGGTGGTCCAAATCATTATTGATCAGAGAAATACAAATTAAGACAACTGAGATTCCACTACATACTTCTCAGATTGGCTAAGATGACAGGAAAAGATAATGACGAATGTTGGAGGGGATGTGGGAAAACTGGGACACTGATGCATTGTTGGTGGAGTTGTGAATGAATCCAATCATTCTGGAGAGCAATCTGGAATTATGCCCAAAAAGTTATCAAACTGTGCATACAAAGAGATATTAAAAAAAGGAAATGGACCTGTATGTGCCAAAATGTTTGTGGCAGCCCTTTCGTAGTGGCTAGAAACTGGAAATTGAATGGATGCCCATCAATTGCACAATGGCTGAGTAAATTGTGGTATATGAATGTTATGGAATATTATTGTTCTGTAAGAAATGACCAGCAGGATGAATACAGAGAACCTTGGAGAGACTTACATGAACTGATGCTAAGTGAAATGAGCAGAACTAGGAGATCATTATACACTTCAACAATAATATTTGAGGATCAATTCTGATGGAAGTGGCTTTCTTCAACAATGAAAGGTTCCAATTCAGCTCCAATTGATCAGTAGTTAACAAAACCAGCTATACCCAGGAAAAGAATACTGGGAAATGAATGTGGGCCACAACATACCACTCTTTCTGTTATTGTTTGCTTGCATTTTTGTCTTTCTTCCCAGGTTATTTTTACCTTCTTTCTAAATCTGATTTTTCTTGTGCAGCAAAATAACTGTATAAATCTGTATACATATATTGTATTTAACATACTTTAACATTTTTATCATGTATGAGACTACCTGCCATCTAGGGGAGAAGGTGGAGAGAAGGAGGGGAAAAGTTGGAACAAAAGTTTTTGCAAGGGTCCATGTTAAAAAATTACCCATGCATATGTTTTATCAATAAAATGCTATAATAAAAAAAGAAAAACTCATGTTGGACATACAAACACAAAAATTAAACAATTCCTGCCCTTCAGACTTTGCAAAAATTTCTCCTTTATCATAGTTCCAGCTTCCATAAGAAAATTCTCTCATTTTTCCTCCTTACCATGATGATGAGGGGAAATTGCACTTCATTGGAGAAACACAAGTCTACCACTCTAGTTCTGATGACTTTATTAAAAAAGCATTGTGGTATACTGAGAGAAGAGTGCTAATCTAGGAATCTGGAGAGTTAAGAAATCTTGGTTCATGTCACAGTTCTTGCTACTTAGGACTTTGAACAAATTACTGAACCTCTCTGAGCTTATTTCCTACTCTGTGAAATAAAATGAATAATTCTTGTCCTATCTATCTTATAGGATTGTCATAAGCAAAACTTTTTCAACTTTAAGCACTGTTATAATGAGCTTTTAAATATGTAAGGAAGGCTTGTAACTCAGGTGGAGGGGTAAATCCAGACATGGGAATATCCACCCTGCAATCAAGATGCTTCCTTGGTTGATTATGTATGCGTTCAAATAATGTGTTCGTAAAATTTCCAACAATTTTAGAACATACCTAGACATTAAAGAAAAGTGAAAATCATTTGAAATCATTTAATTTGACCACTTCTATATTGTAACTTCAAAGGATGTCTTTGTAGCATATCCTTTCTTAATCTCTATCATTAAAGAAAAAAAAAAGAAGAAAAAGCTCAAATGTCTTTGATTTTTTTTCTTCCCTTTGAGAGATATTTATTTCTGAGAGGGAAGAAGTTAGAAGTTCTCATTGAAAGAGCTCAAAAGATGAAAACATCTGCTAGTCATGAGCAGCATTTTGGTAGAGCTCAGCTGCTAGTGATCCTAAACTTGAATGTTTCCTTTCTAGTCAATTTACAGTTATTTTATGAAGCTTAGCAAAGGACATAGATAATTAGAATAGGCACAAATTATTAGACCAAGTTTAAAAAAAAAATAAAAGAAACTGAATTCATTATTTACACTCCTAGGTGGTTGAAGCATGTCTCTGTACTTTTCCAAAGTGGGAGACAGAGAATTTGAGGGAGGAGTCATACTTGAAACAGGGGTGGGGAAAATGAATAGTTTATTAGTTAGCAGGCATAATTGACTGTTACAACCAACAGAGTGAAAAAGTTTGCTCTAGATGAAAATGCCCATCTCTCAGTGGGATTACCCATTCCTTCTTTTAAAGTCAGGTTACTTTTTACACACTTCTGATTGGTGAAACAAATAAAAAGTGAAGTCTTGTGTTAAATGTGTTTACTTTTGCACCAAAACAGAAATGTAGACAATGTGTTTCAATTAAAAGGAGCCCTGCAGCAAAAATGTGTTACAGTCTTGGGTAGAAGCAGAGTGTATCATTATCTCGTAGGCACAGCAGTCAAGATAATGAACAGCTAAGAAGACTGGACAATGGAAGGTGAAGTGTGGCATGTCATGGAACTGTCAATAGAATCTGAGTTCACTTCCCATTAGAAGGTGCTATGAAATTGTGGGGATGTGCCGAAGAGCTGGAGAAAGAGCTAAAAGAAAAGTAGCTTGATAGTGCTTAGTAATTTTAAGCCTGATTTAATGTTTTGCCATCATTACCAAAAAGCCTTAGGGCAACCACTCCAATGTTTAATTTCTCCATTTCTCTGAATAAACAGCCCTGTTAGTACTCTAGATTTGCCTTAGTTTCCTGGTGATTTTATGGAGTTGTTTTCTGGTTTAAAATCCAGCAACCTTTTGGAATTTGTGGCAGTGTCTCTTGGTTTTTCTTTTCTACAGCATGCCCATTATGTAAACAGCTGTGTTGGGGATTAGATTGAATTGAGGTTGGGACTGTCACTCCTTCTGATGACTAGAAAGGCTCAGTAAAAATACTGTATGCATCCTAGTGAGAGGTGGCCTGGGATTTGTTGAGTTTGGGGAAGTAGTAGAGAGCCAAGCCTAAGTGCCAATTCATCCCCAGTGAATGAAAACAAGAGAATAAGTATGAGGGATTTTTAAAAAATAAAATTGGCATCAATTTTAAAGCTACAGAATTAGAGGAATATAAAACAGGATTGACAGAGAGAACATAGAATCTTACCACATATGTGACAAAGAAAATTATCCATTGGATGTGGGGGTCACTATTGTTAGTAGTTAGGAGAAAATGAAAAGTCGATCTCATGGAAAAACTAATTTATTTCATTTATTCGTTCAATAAATGTTGAGTACCTACTATGTGCTACTGTGCTTGGCAGGGAGAAAGAATAATATGAAGATAAGTAAAATGTAATTCCTGTCCACATAGACTTTATGATCTAGTAATGGGAGTGGCATGTATATCAACAAAGATAGTGCTAATTAGGATGTGGTAAATGCATGAGTACAAAATTCTGTGAGATCAATCAAGGGGAAAATCACTTAGGAGTAATATAACCACTTATTTAACAAACTCTTATTGAGCACTTACTGTATGAATAATAGCATTATTAGCAAAATAATAGCAATTCTCTGCTTCTTAATCATCTTTGAAATCTAATATTTTTTAAAAATCTGTATATAGAAATAATGGATTCTCTCTTGGTCAGATCTGGTAGTGTCCTGTTCCTGTAAATTTTTAGGTTTTGTGTAACTCTATTTGTTAAGTTTCTGAAACTGTATCACACTATTGTTTTACCTTTTTAACCTGTCTTTTGTAATGTCATTGATTTACATGAGAAAGAGCTAACTCTATTTGACTTTTAAAAACCTTTACATAGAGGTTTAATGGCTTCAGACAATATTCTGTACAAATAATTTCTATATTCATGTCTGTTTCCCATCATAGCCATGTACCCCATATAGTCTTCTTTGTACAAAGTGAATTATGTTCAAGGCAAATTAAAAACTATTAGAAATTATTACTGAAATATGCCAAATCATGAAAAAAGTTGAAAACTCCATAGTTGTGATTTGCTTGGATTTTACTGTTTGTTTACTAGTTCACTCACTGGTAAGGGGCCTGTTAGTAACTAGAGCCAACAACCAAGATTATTCTGTTTGTGACTATGTGTGTAACAGATGGGGGCTCTATATATTTTGGCAAGGGATCAGCTTAGGGTAAAGTTTGGTGCTTTCATTCAAAATTCACAGGCAAGAGACAGCAAAATACAGGTCATCTTTTTCAAAATGTGCACAAAAATCTGTCCCACAGTGCCCCCTCCACTCCACTCTGAACAAGTCTCTCCACTGACAAAAAGAGCAATGGAAGGGAAACCAAATTAAACTTATTTAATACTTTTGCTTAAATGCCTATTGAATGCCTTGGATATTTGGAATTTTAGATTAGAATCCAACTTTTTTTTTCTTCCCTTCCACATAGATGCCAGCTCGGTGAATTGCATTAATGACAGTGGTTATGTTTGTATGTAAATGGGTGACATCTGGCTGATATCAGGAGATCAAACATTGAGAGTCTGCGTGATGACTTTCATCTGTTTGTCACTCAGCAGGTGTAATGGATGGCAGGCATGTGGGCTCCTTACAGAAGTTAATGCACAGACTCAATGCGGAAGCAAAAGTTCCCTCTGTAATTTACAGGAGGGCAGCTTAACGGCAGTGAGTGTGGAGTACATGTATTGCAAATGTGCCTACTTTGGGGTATATGGGTGAGATTGTCCTTCCTACTCTTCCCCATCACACACACACACTAATCTATAGGCATTTCTTCTGTCCCATTTCCTGACCAACATCTATAGTTGAATTTGTTATTTGGGAATTTATGAGGAATGTATGTTAGAGTGAAAGAGTACATTGTGCAGAGAAGGGAAGCAGCTTGTAAGCATATCATTATGCGTGAGCCATGGGGCCAGCAGATGGCACTTCCACTCAGGAACAAGAGCAGTGCCAAAAGCAGAACTCTAAATACACTTAAATCACATATCTTTACTTTTAAAATGCAGTATTTTAGAAGGGGAAAAATGATATTTAAATACATAAGTGGTATTCTTTTGTTCATCGCACAGGAGCCCCTTTACCAGTGTTGTTATATTCTAAATGTTTGGTAGGGATTTGATGTCTCAAATTTTCTTCAGGGTTTAGTGTCAAAGCAATGCTATATCCTTAATGAGATTAGCCACTGAGGTGTACCTGACTATAAGAAAAGTTCTTTTCTCATGTATCTTCCCCACTTAAGTTTTTGTTTTCATTCCTGTTTTGTCATGAAAAAGAAAATCTTTCAGAAATAATACAAATATATTTTGACATATGGACTTCTTATTTTGATTGAAAATAAATTTAATTCTTGGGATGTGCCAATCTGTTCATTGATATTGGTGGGGGGCAGGGAGTACGTGCTTGTTTGCTACAGAGCTCAATAATTTTCCATGCACCTTTTAAAAATAGTCTTCATGTTTAAAATCATGTTGCCATTTGAAGTACGATTAGAATGCTATTGAAGCAGTTGTCATGAAACTACTTAATTTAAAAGGTGTCCATGTGACACATTCTGGCAAGGCTGTTTAACGTAACAAACTTATCAGATACTATTTTACTTTCTTTTTTCTAAGGAGTATCAAAATTTTTACTAATAAATTATGAAACTCTATATTTAGACCTTAGTATTGACTTTGTACATTCCTCAGTTACTTTTCTATATGCCATTATCTCAGACCACAAATATGATTAAGATAGCCCTTTTAGTCTTTTATTCAATTTAAAGTAGTGCCCTTATGAATCGCTTTTAAAATAGTTTGATATTTTTAAATGATTGTGCTTAATTTTTAAAATATCCAATAGTCTTACTTTGCTGGGATGACATTTAGTTTATCATTCATTCATCTATCATTCATCTATTCAATTCATATTTGTGGAGCTTCTGCTACCATGAAAAGCCCTGGGTAGATGTTGCAGGGGATACAAAGAAGAATAAATAAATCCTTCACTCAAAGAGTTTAAAGCCTAGTAGAGGAGATAAAGAACTCAAATGAAAGGTAGAATGTGAAAAGATAATGACAGGTATAGAGATCAGTGACAGATCTTTCAAAAGAAGGGTTAACCATGTTTACTTTTAAAATTACCTCAAGAAGTACAGAAATTCAGAACTGGAAGGGACTTCAATGACATTTAAACTAACCCATTTCCAAAAAGAATCCTCTCTTATAACGGGTAAAGAAAGCAGACATTTGCCCAAAGACCTTCACTGAAGGGATCCCCACTTCCCCCAGAAAACCCATTCTACTTTCAAATAGCTCTAATATTTAGAAAGTGTTCTGTAGGTTGAGCCTAAAATTTATCTCTCTATAACTTTCAGTTAATGCTTCTCATTCAGTTAGTTTGTTTTGGGGGACAATTGGGGTTAAGTAGCATATTCAGGGTCACATAGATAAGTGTTAAATATGTCAAGCCATATTTCTTTCTTTTCTTCTGAGGCAATTGGGGTTCAGTGGCTTGCCCAGGGTCACACAGCCAGGAAGTGTTAAATGCCTGAGAGCAAATTTGAACTCAGGTCCTCTGACTTCAAGGTTGCTGCTGTATCCATTGCAAAACCTAGCTGCCCCTTCTCAACCTGTATTTAAACTCAGGTCTTCCTGACTTCAGGGCTGGTCTTTATTCACTGAGCCATCTAGCTGCCTCTTACATTTATTTTTTTTTCCTTCTTGCCCAAACTAATCAAGCTGATTACTTTCACTTTCTTTCAATCTCATATATATATGTGTGTGTGTGTGTGTGTGTGTATACACAAATTCAATGCACATTTAATTAGCAATCAAAGTATTTGTTGAATACATTGAAATACTTTTTTTTTCCCTCTGAGGTACATATTTGCTGTTAAATTGTTTCAGTCATGTCTGATTCTTCTTGAACCCATTTGGTGATTTGTTGGCAGAGCTATTAGAGTATTTTGTCATTTCCTCTTCATTTCATTTTACAAATGAGGAAACTGGGGTAGATAGGGTTAAGTGAGTTGCAGGGTCATACCACTTACAAATGTCACAGTCCAGATTTGAACTCAGGAAAATGAGTCTTCCTGATGTGTAACTAAGTGCTCTATCCACCATACCACCTAGCTGCCCCAGTGTGCACATATTAGAAATACAATTAGATTTTATATGTATATATTAGAAAGAGGCTGCTAAATGGCACAGTGTCTAGAATACCTATCTTAGAGTCAGAAAGATCTGAGTTCAAATTCAGCCTCATAGTGTATGACAGGGGTCCTCAAACTACGGCCCACGGCCAAAAGCAGCAGCTGAAGATGATTATCTTTATTTAAAGATTCTTTATTTAAAGGCCCACAAAACAAAGTTTTTGTTTTTACTATAGTCTGGCCCTCCAACAATCTGAGGGACAGTGAACTGGCCCCCCATTTAAAAAGTTTGAGGACCCCTGAGGCAATTCACTTAACCTTGTTTGCCTCAGATCTTCATTTATAAAATGAGTTCTAGAAGGAAATGGAAAAACACCCTAGATTTTTTTACCCAGAAAATCTCAAATGGATTCACCAAGAGCCAGGTGCAACTGAAACAACTAAACAGCATATATTAGAAAAATTCTATTTCAAATTTCAAATAGAAAAAATTCTATTTTTTGAATGCCTACTGTGCTAGTTCAAAATAAGCAAGGTGATAAGGTTTTGTGGAAACAGATAAAAGCAATCTGAATTAATGGAAGTAAGCCAAATAGATTCGTGAACTACCTTGATGCTCACAACTCACCAATTCTTTTAGAACCAACTTTGTGATAGTAAAAATTTGCTCCCAACTTGAAATGAATAGTGTAGTATCCTACAGAGGTCAAGCAAATTCTATACAAAACTGACCCCATGAGTCTTCAGACTGAATTTTTACCACACTATAAGAAAGCTATTTTATACACTTCAGCAAAAGCAAACGGACCTCAAATGCCTATGAATTAATTATAATTAGTGACTGCTTTAATGTTTTCTTTTGCATTTCTTTTGATATGTATCCCTCTGAAACAAGCATTATTCCAGGCATGCAAAACACAATTATTAGTTTCTAGCTGGAGAGTTGAAGCGATTCTGTATAAAATTGGTCTTTTATATTTATTCATTCAGAAAATATGAGTGGAGAGTGATTGCATATTTTATAAAAGTTGAGTAAATTCTGTAGCAAACAGATAACTGTGAAGCAAAAGGAGATTTGACCCTTTCCAGAATTGCTTAATGAATCCAGCTTTATGTAGAGTAACCATGTGGACCCCTTTCTATACTTTTTTTGGTTACCTCTCTGGGCTATACCCCCATCCCACTTTTTGCAAACACATTAGCACATTCACAACTTTTTAGATTTTAAAAAGTAATTTACAATATGAAGACTATTTTAATATTAAATCTTTTTTATTTTTAGAATACTGGATTTTGGTTTGGTTGGTATACATTCTTTACTGACAAGAATGCTTTAAATTCAATGGGCTGGCATTTATGGATTGTGATCTTCAATATTAAAGGGAGTACTCTTATACTCATTAATTCATTTGTCCATTTGGGGAACTTGTGGAGGAATAAGATTAAAAAACTCAAAATAAGGTAAGGGAATGTAGAGCTAATGTTATAAAATCAAATACTAGGAAGTTAAAGGAGACTCAAACCTATTAAATTTATCATAGAATTTATACCAAGAATTTAATCATTAGCCAAATCTTTTTCTTTCTAGCTCTACAATATATCATTTACATGAGCCCTTCTCTCTGTTCATAAAACTACTACCACCTTAGATCAAGTCTTCATTACCTCTTGCCTGGACTATTGCTATAGCCCATTAATTGGTTCTTCTGCCTCAAATATTTCCCTATTCTAAGTCATTAGTGTTTTTTTTTTTTTCCCCTAAAGTGTAGGTCTGAGAATGTGATTATCTTCCCCTTACTTTATAAAATCCAGTGCTCCCTTTGATTTTTCTTATAAAAAATAAACTCCCTTGGCTTCTTAAAGTCCTTCTCAATCTTGCCTAATCTACTTTTCCAACTGCATTACATATTGTGCTTTTCCATGCATATTACAATCTAGCTAAAATGTCCTTTAAAGTTCCTATATGAGAGGCATTAATGGTAGTAGAGAACCAAGAAAATCTTATCATAGAAAATGACCTTTGTCAAATACAAACTCTTATTTGAAACATTTAAAATTCTTCATCATCTAAATTTTCCCATTTTTAAATTTTTCTTAAGCATTCTGCAGTCTAGCCTTACAAGCTTATGTGAATATCTTAATCAGACCTATATTTTACAAAAGAAAAATTCATGTGGCAGTTTTGTGAAGAATGCACTGAAGAGGGGTAAGAAGTGAGACAGAGTGATAAATTCTTTGGTTGTTGCAATATTTTAAGCTTTTGGTCATAAGGTCTTGAACTAAGGTGGTGTCAGTATACATGGAGAGAATGGGGCAAATATGAGAGATAGTGTAGAGGGGAAAGAACAAATTTGGTGACCGATTAGATGCATGGAGTAGCTGAGACTGAGAAGTCATGGATGGCACCAAGATTGTAAACCTGGATGACTTGAAGAATATTGATACTCTGCAGTAATAGGGAAGTATGGGAATATTGTTGGTTCAGGGAGAAAAGTAAGGAATTTGTTTTGGAAATGAGGAGATGCTTGCAGAGCATCTAATTCGACATGTCCAGTAAGCTTTTGGTAATATATGAGTGGGAATCAGAAGAAAGAATTGGGCTAGGTGTGTAGATCTGGAAATCATCAGCATAGATATCAAAATGGAACCCATGGGAATTGATGAAATAATCCAAATAAGAGATTATACAAGTGAAATCTCTGAGGTCATTTAAAAAAAATAGCTCTTTATGAGTAATACATTGGGTTATTGAATTAGGCCTGTGACTGTCAGCCTAGTATAATGAAGAGAATGCTAGATTTGCATTCAGATGACTTGAGTCTGAGTTCTAGTTCTATATCTTATTAGCTGAGTAAAGAAAAAAGTCACCTTGTTGGTGTCTAAGTTTCTGAGAATACAAAAAAAGTACAAGTGTTAATACTACTTATGAGTTATTGTATGATGTGTTTTAATGATCAAATTAGATAATAATTGTTAAAAAAAAAAAGTACTAGCACCATATTTGGCATAGAGTAAGCACCATATACGTGCTTATTTCCTTTCTTTTCTCCTTTCCTTTGCCCATCTTAAAATGCTCTGTAAATATAATGAGCTATCATCATTCTCCTTATTATTGATCATTTATCTTCCTGGAAACATTCTCTCTTGATATTTATACGATTTTTATCATAGGCTTGACGTGATCCAATTAATCCTGTTAGTTACAACTTGTGTTCTTCCCATGGCATCTGATACTTTCAGAAGTACCTTTCTTTTTAATATGAAACTAATAATATAAAAATGTAGTTCCATACTTTTCACAGTTACACAAAACATTAAGCAATGGAAGAACTTAGTCTCTAATTCCAGAGATGATATACTTCTCTTCCATAGTGAGAGACATTTCTTCTGGTGTTCTTCACTGGCAATGAACTATGCATATTTTTCATAAAATATAGGTGCATTCGATTTTCCACAAGAAAAGAGCTTCACTGAATTTTAAGTAACTTAGAAATTGCTAATACCTTTAATAATGTGTGTTGAATTAATGTGTTCTATTGGTGAAGATGTATGAAGATATTTATAGAAATGCTGTTACATTTATGTTTAAACAGAGAAGCATACAGAGTCCCTTTTCAGTGCTGGTGTTGGAAGCCAAAATTAATAGGTGTCCTCTCTATATTAACTTAATGCTAACATGGCTTTTATTGCATATAGTTCTAATTTAGGGCTTTCATCATTTCCTTAGACTGCTACTTAAATTTCTGATTGTTGTTTAAGCCTTTGGTCTTTTTTTCTTGTTTTCCCCAACTAGCTTTTAAATTGGAGCAAAGGAACCCTGTCCTATATTCTCTGTAATCCTAACCTTATCCAGCACAGGAGCTCAATAAATAATTGTTGATTTAGTTTGACACAGCCAAAATCATCTGATAAACTGTCCTTACTCTGTGGGTCAGGAAGATTTCAGTATTATCCAAATTTACCACCTAATTCAATTATCTACATAGTCCTTTCTCAGGGCACTCTTCTTTTTTCTGTACTGCTTTCCTATTAGGGGACTTCAAAGACAGATATTTGTGCTCCCTCAATTCCCAAATTTCTCAGTTCTTTATTCAGTTCCCATGACACACTCCTCCACTATACCTTAGTTTTCCACAAAGATGATAGGTGGTGCAGTGACTAGAATACTAGAACTAGAATCAGGAAAATCTAAGTTCAAAAGCAGCTCCAGACAATCATTAGACTTGTGATTCTAGGCAAGTTATTTAATTTTCTTCTTCCTTAGTTTTCTCATCTGTAAAACAGGTATAGTAATAGTACATACCATCCAGAGTTGTCGTAAAGATCAAATGAGGTAATATTTGTAAAGCACTTTTAAAACCTTAAAGCACTGTATAAATATTAGTTCTTAGCTATTGCTAGTATTAGATATCACTCATAAATGATTAAATTCCCAAATCCCTTTATCTAATCAAAAGATTTTCATATCATCGTTTCCTTTACCTAATGACCCCTAACCCATTCTTCATCTTCACTGTAACCTTCATTCCCTCTGTCTTTTATTATTTTTGAGTCCAATCATATCTTGCCAAACTCCAACCCTGTATTACTCCTACCAATCACTTTCTTCTTGCTTAAAAGGGATTCGAAAAACTTATGTTGATTGAGTTTATAGGTTGCAAATTTGATATCTAATCTCAAATGGCCCCTCCCTGTACCCAAACATTTTGTTCCTCCTTAATTGATTGATTTGCTATATCCTTCTTTATAGCATCCGTTCTAAACCTTGCTTCTCTTCACGTTCCCCATGGCATCTTCTCCCCCAATTCTCAGCTGATGATAGTATCTTAAACTTTGCCTCCTCCCTAAAAGATGGCCATTCATAAAGAACACTCAGATTTTCCTTTTATTATATTGTTTCAGTATTTTCCCACATGATTATCTTTTCCTTAACTCGGGTAAAGAAGATACTTTTCCCTTTGCCAAGACCAATTCTTTCACATACCCTCAATATCATATTCTCTCATGTTCTCTTGCAGCTTGCTCTCTCCCTCCCCCTCCTCTCCCTCTTCCTCTCCCTCTCCTTCTCCTCTCCTCTCCTCTCCCTCTCCTCTCCTCTCCTCTCCTCTCCTCTCCTCTCCTCTCCTCTCCTCTCCTCTCCTCTCCTCTTTTCCTCTTCTTCTCCTCTCCTCTCCTCTCCTCCTCTCCTCTCCTTCCTCTCCTCTCCTCCTCTCCTCTCCTCTCCTCTTCTTCTCCTCTCCTTTTCCTCTCCTCTCCTTCTCCTCTCCTCTCCTCTCCTCTCCTCTCCTCTTCTTCTTCTCTCCTCTCCTCTCCTCTCCTCTCCTCTCCTCTCCTCTCCTCTCCTCTCCTCTCCTTTTCCTCTCCTCTCCTTCTCTTCTCCTCTCCTCTCCTTTTCCTCTCCTCTCCTTCTCCTCTCCTCTCCTCTCCTCTCCTCTCCTCTTCTTCTCCTCTCCCTTTCCTCTCCTTTCCTCTCCTCTCCTTCTCCTCTCCTCTCCTCTCCTCTCCTCTCCTCTCCTTTTCCTCTCCTCTTCCTCTCCTCTCCTTTTCCTCTCCTCTCCTTCTCCTCTCCTCTCCTTTTCCTCTCCTCTCCTCTTCTTCTCCTCTCCCTTTCCTCTCCTCTCCTTCTCCTCTCCTCTCCTCTCCTCTCCTCTCCTCTTCCTCTCCTCTCCTTTTCCTCTTCTCTCCTCTCCCCTCCCCTCCCTTCCTTTCCCTTCACCTCCCCTTCTCTCCTCTCTCTCTCTCTCTCTTCTCTCTCTCTCTCTCTCTCTCTCTCTCTCTCTCTCTCTCTCTCTCTCTCTCTCTCTCTCTCTTCTCTCTCTCCTCCCCCCTCTCTCCCTCTGTCTCTTTCTCTATCTCTCTCTATCACTGTCTCCATCTCTATCTTTCTTTTTTCTGTCTCTCTTTATATGTCTCTTTGCCTCTGCAGTTCTTTCTGACTCTTTTTCTTTCTTCACCTCTTATTGCCAAATCAAATGTCCTTTTTTCAGTCCTTATCCTCGTTAACCTCTTTGCAACATCTGACATTATTCATCACCTTCACCTCCTCAACATTCCCCTGCCTCTCTATTTTTTTCATGATATTGTTCTTTCCTGGCTCCTCTATCATTTTTACCATTCCTCTTCTTTTTTTTCTCTTGATAATTCTTTTTTCATGTTATGAATGAATAGCTTTATCCAAGATCCTATCCCAGGCCCTATTCTTTCTTTCTTTTTTCTGGCACTTGACTTCATCACTTCCGGTGAATTCAGTTATTATTCATATGCAGATGATTCTCAGATTTCCATATCCAGCTCTAGACTCTCTCTAGAGCTATATTCATCTTTCTACAAAAGATTTTTGGAAATCCTGGATTCTGACAAGGCAGGGCCTATCTCAGCAACCTGTTAATTTAATGATGGGACAAAGGCATTTCTACATGATTGAAGAGTTAATTTAAAAAGATATTTGTTTAACTGTAATATTAAAAGGATATTCAAAAAGCTTACAGTACCTTATATTTATGTAGTTATAGATACACACACACACATATATATACATATATATTTAAAATTCTATTTTTAATCTATTAAAATAGACTCATATTTATTTAAAAGTGTTTCTGGTCAGTGGGGCAAGAGGTAATGACTTATGGTCCAGGGAGATTAGTCCCTAAGTCTGAAAGATCCCAACCCTAAATTGGTGGGACTTTTTATACTGTTGAGTGACGAAGAAGTCATGACAACAGTCACATCAATATGGCCAGAGGCTGCCCAAGAAGGCACAGCTTAAGCCTTGTCCCAATATTGGGTCAATTAAGTTCCAACTTAGTCACCTTTTGAGGGAAAAAATAGTGTAACCCATGTTTGGGGATGGAGAGAATGGACATTGGTAATACAGTTTCCTATCAGAGACTGAGGGTCCTGAAGGTATTTCAAATGAAACATATCCAAAACAGAACTCATTTTCGCCCCCCACCCAATTTTCTCTTCTTTTAAATTTCCAGACTTCTAGTAAAAACATAATTAATTCTCCTAATCATCCAGACTAAGAATCTTTGTGTCACTCTCTACTTCTAACTCACTTCACTAAAGTAGTCTGCTATCAAATCTTGATATTTCCATCTTCCCTACATCTTTCTTATATGTCTCTTTCTTTCTACTCATGTAGCCATGTCCTTTATCCAGGCTCCCTCTGAAGTTTGGACTATTTACTGTGATACTTTTCTAATGATATTCTTGCCTAAAATCTCTCCCTATTCTAATCCATTCTCCCCTCAGATGTTAAGATAATTTTTCTAAAATATAAGTTTGTCATTTTTACCCCTTACCTGTTCAGTGAACTCCATTATCTTTCTGTTACTTGAATAATTAAACTGAAAGTCCTCATTTAAAGTTCTTCACAGTCAAGACTCTTGTACTTTACTCCTTCCCTTTATTTCTCTTTCCCTAGCTAAACTGGTCTATTTTTTGTTCTGCAAACCTTATACTTCATCTCTCATCTCTTTGCCTTTGCATTGGAATTCCCCTATGCCTTAAATAGCCTCCTCCTTCACCTTTGCCCCTTAATTGTCTTTAAGATTCAGTTCAAATCTTATCTTTTACAGATGGGAATTACTTGTCTCTATAGGTGCTATTATCTTCCTTTGTTAGATTATCTTCAGTCTACACTGCTTAATCTTTCTGTCTATCTTTCTGCTTATCTTTATATAAAATGTACCTAGTTATTTAATAATCTCAAGAATATTAGAACCATTCCCAATAAGATCAGGAGTGAAACAAGGTTGCCCACTATCACCATTACTATTTAATATTGTATTAGAAATGCTAGCTTTGGCAATAAGAGTTGAGAAAGAGATTAAAGGAATAAGAATAGTCAATGAGGAAACCAAATTATCACTCTTTGCTGATGATATGATGGTATACTTAGAGAACCCCAGAGACTCTACTAAAAAGTTATTAGAAGCAATCCACACCTTTAGCAAAGTTGCAGGATGCAAAATAAACCCACATAAGTCATCAGCATTCTTATATATCACTAACAAAATCCAACAGTTAGAGTTACAAAGAGAAATTCCATTTAAAGTAACTACTGATTGTATAAAATAGTTAGGAATCTATCTGCCAAGGGAAAATCAGAAACTCTATGAGCAAAATAACAAAATGCTTTCCTCACAAATTAAGGCTGATCTAACCAACTGGAAAAATATTAAATGCTCTTGGATTGGGTGAGCAAATATAATAAAGATGACAATACTACCTAAACTAATCTATTTATTTAGCGCTATACCAATCATACTCCCAAAAAAATATTTTGATGACCTAGAAAAAATAACAACAAAGTTCATATGGAAAAACAAAAGGTCAAGAATTTCAAGGGAATTAATGAAAAAAAAATCAAATGAAGGTGGCCTAGCTGTACCAGATCTAAAATTATATTATAAAGCAGCAGTTACTAAAACCATCTGGTATTGGCTAAGAAATAGACTAGTTGATCAATGGAATATGTTAGGTTCAAAGGACAAAACAGCCAATAACTTTAATAATCTAGTGTTTGACAAACCCAAAGACCCCAGTTTTGGGGATAAGAACACATTATTTGACAAAAATTGCTGGGAAAATTGGAAATTAGTATGGCAGAAACTAGGCATTGACCCACACTTAACACTGTACACCAAGATAAGGTCAAAATGGGTTCATGACCTAGACATAAAGAATGAGATTATAAATAAATTGGAAGAACATAGGATAGTTTACCTCTCAGACCTGTGGGAAAGGGAGGAATTTATGACCAAAGAAGAACTAGAGATCACTATTGACCACAAAATAGAAAATTTTGATTATATCAAATTGAAAAGTTTTTGTACAAACAAAACTAATGCAGACAAGATTAGAAAGGAAACAATAAACTGGGAAAACATCTTTACAGTCAAAGGTTTTGATAAAGGCCTCATTTCCAAAATATATATAGAATTGACTCTAATTTATAAGAAATCAAACCATTTTCCAATTGATAAATGGTCAAAGGATATGAACAGACAATTCTCAGTCAAAGAAATTAAAACTATTTATACACATATGAAAATATGCTCCAAATCATTATTAATTAGAGAAATGCAGATTAAGACAACTCTGAGATACCACTACACACTTGTCAGATTGGCTAGAATGATAGGGAAAGATAATGCGGAATGTTGGTAGGGATATGGGAAAACAGGAACACTGATACATTGTTGGTGGAATTGTGAACACATCCAGCCATTCTGGAGAGCAATTTGGAACTATGCTCAAAAAGTTATCAAACTGTGCATACCCTTTGATCCAGCAGTGTTTCTACTGGGCTTATACCCCAAAGAGATACTAAAGAAGGGAAGTTTGTAGTGGCTAGAAGCTGGAAAATGAATGGATGCCCATCAATTGGAGAATGGTTGAGTAAATTGTGGTATATGAACATTATGGAATATTATTGTTCTGTAAGAACTGACCAGCAGGATGAATATAGAGAGGACTGGCGAGACTTACATGAACTGATGCAAAGTGAAATGAGCAGAACCAGGAGATCATTATATACCTCAACAATGATACTGTTTGAGGATGTATTCCGATGGAAGTGGATCTCTTCGATAAAGAGAGCTAATTCAGTTTCAATTGATCAAGGATGGACAGAAGCAGCTACACCTAAAGAAAGAACATTGGGAAATGCATATAAACTGCTTGCATTTTTGCTTTTCTTCCCGGGTTATTCATACCTTCTGAATCCAATTCTCCCTGTGCAACAAGAGAACTGTTCGGTTCTGCACACATATATTGTATCTAGATATACTGTAACCTATTTAACATGTAAAGGACTGCTTGCCATCTAGGGGAGGGGGTGGAGGGAGGGAGGGGAAAAATCATAATAGAAGTGAGTGCAAGGGATAATGCTGTTAAAAATTACCCTGGCATGGGTTCTGTCAATAAAAAGTTATTTAAAAAAAAGAGAATATTAGGAAACTAAGCACTTAGATATTCTGGAATTCATTCATTTCTATTTAATTTTTCTTTTCTCCATTTTTTCTGTTCTGTTTGATGTGAAACCCAACACATTATATTCTTGATTTTGTCTGTGAAATACTTAGTTTTATTCATTAGGAAGAAGTCAATTAATTTGCCTTTACTAATTTTCCATCCCTCACTTTTCTAATATTCTCCAGCTATCTAAAGGGAAAATGGTTCATATTTATCTTAAACTCATAAACTTAATTTCCATTAAGCATACTGGTTGTTGAATGAGAAAACCATGTCTTGCAGAATTTATTGCAGTTGTCTGGGATTTTATAGTTTTGTCTATAACACTTTCATTTGTTGTTATTTATATAATTTATCATAGGTGTAGTATAGATTTTTCTTAATTATTTTGTGTTTTATTTCATTTGTCACTATGGTAAAAAAAAAAAAGGATATGCATAGCATATTTAGAATGATTTGCCACACCCATAAGATCATAGATCTATTTAAATTAAATTTTGGTTTCTACAGGAATATCTACATAAGTCACTAAACTTTGAAGCATTGGCAAATTAATGAAACATTCCTAGTTGTGTCTAAATTATTTCTAAATTACCAGTTTTTTTAAAATATATTTCCAAGTGATATTTAAATGACCTCCAAATGGAAATTTTAAACAGCAATATAACATTTCTGTAAATCTTTTAAATGAAGTTTTTAAAATACAGTGTAACTGAATTAAAAGAACAACCTGATTAATTCTTATATGTTATCATATAAGTTTTTTCCCATGTCACAAAATAGAATTTAGAAGTATAACTGGGACACTAATCAAATACAATTCCCCTTTCAAAGAATTTTCATTTAGAATTAAGACAGGCATGTAAGGTGGACCTTTGACTTATTTGACTTATTTTTGTAATGACTTCTTTCATGTATAGTATGTATTGTTTATATGAAAGAGTGGTCTAGAACTGGAGCAGAATTTAGACTTTTTATGTGCTTCTATCGCTTAAAGTCTTTAAATAGAAGCTAGGTCACCATTTGTCAGGGATGTTCTAGAATTTCTTCTCTACTCTGATTTGAACTAAATTATCTCAGAAGTTACCACTTTGAGATTTTCTGTGGTTTTGTGAAGTCATTTATTCCTTAGTATAAATAATTTAAGATGTAATTCCTCCCTGGGATGTTTTCATTTTAAAAAGAGCACAAGCAAGAGGACAAAAAGAAATCTATGTCTAATGATGGCATGTGGATGGAAGAAACATTCTGACAGAGGGAGACCTCAAATCATGCCATATAAGCAAAGTTCTGCCTATGGGTAGGGTTATACTGATGTAAGTGAGCAAACATTTGAGTTAAAACATGTCAGATGGTGCTTAAATTTGGATTGGTGAGATAACTAAAGAATTTAAGTGGAAATAAATCCTGAGAAAATGTGAAAAGAGACCTAGAAATCAGTTTACTGTGGAGCTGATGCATTTAAACTGTTCTCTCAGCCTAATACCTTGCATTTCAGCACTTAGATTATAAATAACATTATATTTGAGGTATAACAAGTGAATATAATAAACTATCGATGTGCAAGCTTCTCTTAACAATAGTAGTTTACCATAGTCATACCATAGCTGAAGTAATTAATATGCTTTATGCTACATTTTGTATTCCACTATTTAGAAAAAGCTCAACAAATTCATCAGGGCACAAAGTGAAATCTAACCTGTTGTCCCTTAATTCCAAATACACTACATTTTGAAGATATATGATATTTATTTACATTTTTTCTCTTTGCTAGTGCAAATTTGAATCTTAACTATATGCTCTTTCTTTCTTTTTTCCCTTCCCGGTTTCCCCCTTTTTTTACCTTTACCTCTTTCCACTACCTTCTTTCCCTTTTTACTCTCTCTCTCAACAGCTCTCTTCAGTTTTTTTTTTTTTTTTATTGCTTAAGAGGCCAGAGCTCACTTTGTCACTTGGCTTTGCAGTGGAGGGCTCCTATAAAGCCAGCTGAATAGTTCACAGAAGATCCACCGTTTTGGTGAGTGGAATCATAGTTACAGTTTTTGTGTTTTGTTCTGCCTCAAGTTGTGTTTGCATTGTTGACAAAAGTGCTTCCATACAGGGCACAAAATAGTACTTTTCCAGATCTCGGCAGGAAAATACCATTTTTCCCCCTTCATTTAAAAAAAAAATTTTGCGTGTTTTTGTTGAGAAAGTAATTTGTACTAAGATTTTTTCTCTTAGCAGAATCTTGCTTTCCTCTTTCTCCTAGTGCAATTGAGCCACTTCAGAATGCTTTAGTCTCACCCCTACCCATTATCTTCCTGGCTGGAGTTTGCTTGTGTCAGGTTCTCTCATTAGTTGCTACTTCATTCCTCCCTTCTGATTATCCATCCTTCTCCCCAACAAAGGTTTTATTTAATATATCTGTATGGAAAATTGGAAGGGAAAATCAGTTTGAAAGAGGTAACTCAGTCGTATTAGTCTCTATGCATAGTATGAAATAGAAGCCCACCATTTGAATGTGTTTTAAAAAAAAATAGACTCTTGGTGTTTTGCAATCCTCCAATGCGATAAGATTAGGATACAAAGCCTGACAGGAAGATACCTGCAAAAATGCTTATAAATGCTTTCACTTCCAGAGATGAGTCTTCCACTTCTACACTTTCATAAATACCAGTCACATATTTGAAATCCCATCCATGGGTATCACATGAAAATGTTGCAGTTATTTTACCATCGTGTTTCTCACTTTGCCTAATATACTAGTTGAATAATACCCCATGGCAAACATTAATTATTAATGTGAATGGAACAGGCTGGACCTGCAAGCCAGGGATGAGTAGGGCAGGATCAACACTGTGGGAGGAAACCACTAAATCAGTAAGAACATAGTTCTGTTTTAACATATGAATCCCATTCAACTTTTCAGACCCTGAATTCTTTATTTTATAAATGACCTCACCCAGGTGATCATACTATTAAAAATTATCACTTAAATTAGACAAATTTATCAGTTTACTGTATTGCATTTTAAGTAAAATCTTCATATTAAAATAAAGCTTATGTAAGGAAAACAATAGTACATCACTGTCATCATTGTACCATAAGCATTCAAATGAATTAATAACTAAAACTCAATTATAATGAATAAATTAGATGTTTAAAAACAAAGGACAAATGATAACAATATTCATATTTGATTCTATTAGATTGCACATTACATGAAGCCAGAATATGTCTTAATTGTATCCCCCACTATAACAAAGTCTAACAACTTTTATACACAAGAAAGATACTAAAAACTGGTTAAGTGGATGAATGAATTTTGCTAATACAATTGAAGTTCTTGGGAGGGAGGGAGAAACAAAACCTGTTCCAGCTTTTATACCTAAATTGGGAAAACATATTATTTACTGAATTAATTTGCTTAGCAAACTATTCTTTTCAATAGCTAGTATAAAGGTAAGCTTTTCACCCACCTTCTCTAAATTATCACATAATTTTTAGTCTAATTTAAGAAAGTTTTACTACAGAATGAAGAGTTCTACACAATCCAAAGTATAATAATTCTTTATGGGTAAAAAAGAGAAAAAATATTTCTTTCTTTCTCTAAGAAACTTAATATCATTGACCTGATGTCCTAGCAAGGTCTACTGCTTTAAGGTAGCTGTACCACAATATCAGGATAGCTATATACATAACATACATATACACACATATATATGTAGACATAACTAGAATATAATACCAAGAATTTTATTCTTATATATGCATATATTTATATATGTCCATGTTGCTGTTTGTCTTTGTTTTCAAAGACGAATGACATCACAAGTGATATTTTGACTCATATATGAATTGGATTTAAGTAAGGCAGCATTTTTCTGAATTATCCAAGTCCAATGGCAATATAAAAGTCAAAAGGATTGGCAATGGCCTGGAATGTAGTAGAGGGACTTGCATTTGATGTTAGACCAAGCTCCAAACAATCCACAACTTCTGCTTCAGCCATTCATTCTACAGGGGGAAGATTTCACACACTTGGAGTAGACATCCTTCTAACTCATGGACAGGTTTCAGGCTTCTCAGGTATCCTTAACCTGTGTCCTGATTGTAGGGACAGTTTACCAGCATGTGGCCCCTCTGCTGTAGTTTCTTGGAGCTACAGATAAGAGTTAGATGAAGGTAAACACCAAAGTTGGATCAGCAGCTTTGAAAAGCGCTCAGCAGGCCCTCACACTATTCCTCCCTAAACACTCCTTACTCAGATATACATTCATAATACATATACATACACATATACATAGGTATATACAACTACTACTAAACAAGTAGTTTTGGATGATTTAATTTGGGCATTATATATGTATATATGACACATTTATGTGGAGATAAATAGGTATGTTCGGATGTATGTGTGTGTATATATGTATGTGTGTATATATGTATGTGTGTATATATATTACATATATATATATGTATGTATTTATAACTGATATCCTGGGTTGATGTCTTACCAAAGCCTGCTGCTTTAACACAGCTAAACCACAGTACCAAGAAATTCATAAGACATCATTCTGTCTAAATTTATCTATCCATTTATCTATCATCAGCCAAATGCATCCATCCAAAGCTACATCTGTTTCTATAACAATCCATATCTTTCCATATAGAGATAGATGTAAATTTGGATGGATGCAGTTAGACAATAGAACTTCTCTATCTCTATATATATAGCTCTATATATCTAAGATTTAGATAGATAGAAAGATTAATCTTTCTTTATTATTTGGGTGATAGATTGATCTATCTAAATAGATAGGTATATGTGCATATTTTGAGAGAAATAACTATAAATATACAGATAATCTATTCCTGAAATAGTTTATATAGTAATATACAGTAATTATGTTTGGGCTATATATGTAATTATAAATATAATTATTTCTTATTAATGGAAAAATATATAATCAAACAAAAAGCATGTATTAAGCACATACAATGTACTAGACAGTACGTTAAGTGCTAGGAATTTTTTAAAAAGGTAAAATACAATCTCTGACCTTGAGAAACTCACAGTATAACAGAGACAACAAGTAAATAAATAAATACAGTAAGCTATATAAAGGATAAATAGGAAATAATTTACAGAGAGAAAATACTAGAATTAAGAAGAGTTGGGAAAGGCTTTCTGTAAAAGGTAGAATTTTATTTGGGACTTGAGAGAAGCCAGGGAAGAGAGGCAGAGATGAGAATGGAAAACTTTCCAAACATGGAGAACAAATCTGAGAAAATACCTGGAGCCAACAAGTGGAATGTCTTGTTTCTGAAACTGGAAGGAGGCCAGTGTCATTCGACTTGGAGTACTTGAAAAACTATAAGGTATAAGAAGACTACGTGTGTGTGTGTGTGTGTGTGTGTGTGTGTGTGTGTGTGTGTAAAAAGCCAGGTTATAAAAAGATCTTTGAAAGCTAAACATGGAATTTGGGATCAAAGAATGATGAAAGCGACAGGGAACTACTGGAGTTCATTGAGTGGGATGTGCACGTGACATGATTGGGTCTATACTAAGAAAATCAGTTTAGTAATTGAATATAGAATAGGCTGGGGTGGAGAGATACTTGAGACAGGTCACCTGAACATCAGGCTACTGCAGTAATCCAGGTATGAAGTATGAAGTGATGTGAGCCTCCTGTATTTCAGAGATGCTGCAAAGGTGAAATCACAAGATCCTGGCAACTGATTGGATGTCATGGTGGGGAATAGTGAGGCATCTCTATATAGCTTTAATAGATATTTTTAGGCATTATATATTTCTTCTTTAATTACAGAAGTGAGTCTTTTTTGTTCTTCCCTCATAACTCTTTATATGTGTAACTGTATACATTAAGAACTCATAAACAAAGCGTTTGCTAACTTTCCTAAATTTCTGGGATGAACTGCCAGTGACTTAAACATATACTATTATTACAGTGAGTAATTATTTATCCATCACAGTGATAGGGTAGGAAAAGCATTGAATTTGAGTCGTGCCTTTATTATTAGCACTTGGGTGAATACAAGCAAGTAACCTAACTCCTTTAGTCCTGTCTTCACTTCTGTATAATGAAGACTTTGGACAAGGTGATCCCTGATTCCTTTCAGCTTTAAATGTGACCCTATGATCATCTACAAGCAGTTACTGAGCATTTATTATGTATCAGGGAAACTGAATAGGGGTCACAAAGAACCATTAATCATAATCCTTGCCCTCGAGTCAGGAAGACTCATCTAAATGATTTGAAATCTAGTTTTAGACTCTTACTAGTGAGCAAGCCATTTGACTTTTTGCCTCAGTTTCCTTACCTATGAAGTTAGTTGGAGACTGAAATGGCAAATCACTCCAGGATCCCTGCCAATAAAACGAGATCATAAAGAGATAAACACAACTAATCATTTTTAAAAGATTATAATCTAGTTTGGGAAATATATCATATATATGAAATAATAACTATACACACAAAGTTGCATATACTATTAATCAAAAAGGTTATAGTAAGTATCTGCTATGTGCTGGTATTGTGAATAAAAGGAATTCCCTGTTTTTTAAGATCTTCTGTTCTATCAGAGGTGATCATATATGTGTATGTGTGCATAATATGTTATATACAATATATATGTTTGTATGTTCACAGATGTGTATCCACACCCATGCTTGTGTGGATATATTGTTGTTTTTCTGTTATATTTATATTTTCATGACCTCATTTGGAGTTTTCTTGGTAGAGATACTAATGTGGCTTGCCATTTCCTTCTGCAGCTCATTTTATCAATGAAGAACTGAGGAAAACAGGGCTAAATGACTTGCTTAAGTTCACATAGATAGTAAATTTCAGAGGCCAGAGTTGAACTCAGGAAGATCAATTTTTCTGATTCCAAATTCAGTGATCTGTCCACAGCAACTCATGTAAATATATAATTATACAAAAAATAAATACAAAGTAATTTGGAGAATTAGTGGAATTTGTGAATTGGGTGAATTAGTGCATAGTGGTTGGGCTTGAATTAGAAAAATCTGAGTTCAAATCTAACCTCATACCCTTATTAACTAGTCACTTAAACATTCTTTGCCCTAATGCCACCGAAGAAGGAAATTGCAAACTCCTCCAATATCTTTGCCATGGACAATATGGTCCACAAGATCACAAAGAATTGGACATGAATGGATGACTGAACAACAGCAATTTGGTGGAAGAAGTGTTAATAACTATGGAGATTAGGAAAAGTTCATGCACAAGATATTATTTTAGCTAAGTTTTGAATAAAATAAGTGACTATTAAGAAGGAGAAGTATTGCATCCAATCCAATAGGACACAAAGAAAGGAGATAATGGACACCCTGACCTTGATAGAATGCCAGAAGGACAATGTTGTATGACAAAGTCAGAAAGATAGGTTGGGATCAGGTTGAAAGCCAAAAACAGGAGTTTTTAATATTATCCTAAAGGCAACAAGGAAACATTGGGATTCGTTAAATTGGGAAGTGACATGATAAAACCTGTCATTTAAGTAGGTCACTGTAGCAGTTATATGACAGAATAAATTGGAGAGAGGAGACTTGAGGCAGGGAGGTCATGTAGTAATCTAGGTAAGGAGACTAAGGGCCTCCAACTAGAGCAGGTACTATATAGTAGAAAAAATGAAATGGGAATGTTTAATGCTAAATCAGTAGTGCAGTACAGAAGAGATAATAATCATTGTGGCATTGGGAGTTGACAGAAGGAGGGATGAAGTGAAATGTGAGTAGAATGGTAAGGGTTAGTGGTAAGGCTTCATGAAGAGATGGACTTTTACCTAGAGTTTTTGGGAAGGTTACTATTAGACAAGCAAGAAATGAGTTTTGCAAAGTATTTACCTAATACCTATATTAATTCTAAAAATCGTATGAGGTGATTGCTATTTTTTAATTATTATAGCTTTTTATTTTCCTGTGAAGGAAATAAAAAAATGCAGGTGGACTAAAATAGAAGGATTGAGAATTTTATGTAGTGGTTCATAGTCATCTCCCTGAGTTCTTTTGCTGCGTGCTGTGTGTAGCTGATTCGGTTCATTACTGCTCTAATGGAACTAATTTAGTTCATCTCATTATTGAAGATGGCCATGTCCATCAGAATTGATCATCATATAGTATTGTTGTTGAGGTATATAATGATCTCCTGGTCCTGCTTATTTCACTCAGTATCAGTTCATGTAATTCTCTCTAAGCCTTTCTGAAATCATCCTGTTGGTCATTTCTAACAGAACAATAATATTCCATAATTTTCATATACCACAATTTATTTAGCCATTTTCCAATTGATGGACGTTCACTCAGTTTCCATTATAAAGAGGGCTGCCACAAACATTCTTGCACATAGAGGGGTGATTGCTATTTTTATTTCCATTTTCCTCTATGATAAACTGAGGCTGAGAGACAAAAAGTGATTTGCACAAGGAAGCATACCTGTTAAGTGTTTGAGGTTGCATTTGAACTTATGTCTTCACAGCTTCAAGTCCCATACTTTAATCTATGTCCTGCCATCTAGATATGGGGCATTCTAGACCCTATAGTTGTTAATATTCTCTAGATTTTAGAATTCTTTTGTATAGTCTTATATTTCTTTATCTGTATATGTGTTTTGCCCTCCTCCATACCATCTCCCAAGTGTAATATAATTCCTTTGAGGATAGAAATCATTCAACTTTTGATTTTTTCAGTAGGATCTAGCATTATCTGGAAGCAAGTATAGAGCAATAGGGTCAGAGATCTCTAAAGGAATCAAAATTCTCTGCTTCTTTATCTAGTAATCATTCCTTGGTATTCTCTTACCTTAATTATCCTGATAAATTTGCTGATAAAATGTCAACATGTTGTATGGTAAGGACTTAGATCATAACTAAGATCATAATTTGGGGGGAGAAAGAAGATAGATACAATTTCTGATATCTATTGCAATTATTTACTGTAAAAAAAGGTAAACTGAGGAACAAAGTTCCAAAACATAATCAATTTATTGATAAAACATCTACCAGTAAATATAATCTCAGCTTCCTCAGTGACCTGAGACCCTGAACGAGGGGGGCAGTTTTCTTTCATAGATTTTGGGAAGTGTAGAACAAGGAACAGAGAAGGTGACATCATAGTGTCTTAGGATACCTTGATTGGTTACATAGCTGAAGGGAGGAAGATAATATGATTGGTTAAATTTTGGAAATGAGGAACTAGCAATGATTCTCTTCTTTTTTTCCTGTGATTAAAAAGTGCTTGTGTTTGAGTCTACCTGCAAAATAGGGGGTCTGGACTTTTTGAACTGCAAACTAAATAGCCTTCCAGGATATCTTGGTAGTTTATAGATACTGGGTGAGACTCTCTAATATCCATCCAAGGTGAACCAAATTCCTTGAGGCAAGAATAGAAGAGTTATTACCAAGGGAACAGTAAACTTAACTCATTACAGGTTATCTGAAATCTGAACTAAGTTTAGAGATAGAGAATCATGAGTTAACTAATTTACAAGACAAAATCAATTGTGAATAGAATCAGTGAGAAATTGATGCAGAATCTATCTTGATCATTTTAAGAGTTTGGAAGGAATACAGAGATGTTATATTTGTTGAGATGGTATATCTTGATCAAGACATATTATATTTGTAATAACACAATTCTATAAGAGTCCAACAAAGGCAGTGCTGACTGTGAGTGATACAGAAAGGCTCAAGTGGAATAAATAGACTTGGAGGTCTGATTTACTGCTCCCTTTCTTTGGTGCCTTAGAAGAAGCCCCAGACTTGGAATACATTGAATTGGCTCAATTCAGAAATGTTCTAAATTGAATCCCTCAAGATTATGTTGATAGTACTTTTAAAAGAATGTTACTAAAAACCAAAACAAAACAAATCAATAAAAGAATGGTACCATCATTGTGGGCATGGTGTGGGCATGAGTTAGACAGAAAGATAGGAGTATCCCGGCTATGAATTCTACCTTGGATATTTGCTATTTGTCTGTTATTGGCTTTTTGGCAGTGGAGCTGTGATTTCATTGATATAGTGAACTCCAGGAAAGGAACTTCTTCTAACTATGCAGATAGATGCCTGATCAACTATATAAGATTTTGGAGAATTGCCTAGCTAATCTGTGCCAATGACTGGATGTGAATCTAGATCTTCCTGACTTTGAAGCTTGCTCTTTATTGTTTAAGCCAGACTGAGTTATCCTTAATAACATTGGTTTTAGTCATGTTACCACAGTAAGTAGTTAACCTCTCATAACAGATGTTTCTTCATCTGTTAAACTAGGATGATAATGCTGTAATGACTAACTCATATTTATTCAATGAGATATATACAATGACTTTGTACAATGTATAAATATAGTGTTTAGCTATATATAAATATAGTGTAGCTAAATGATCAAAATATCATCTTTATCATATGCAAAATCAATTTTATCGATCCCTTCCATACAATCTCTCATTATTATGTTAAAACTGTGGCAAGAACAATCTTTACACAAGATCTGGAGATAATGTTTCCTTATCTTTACCAGTGTGACATAAGCTTTCTGAGGACAGGAATTGCTTTCTCTCTTTTTCTTTCTGTCCCTAGCACACTACACAGTGCCTAGTATATAGTAAGTGTTTCAAGTGCATTATGGTGATACATTACCATCATCTTTATTGTTATTATTATTATTTGTCTCTCACCATAACTGAACATAAACTGAGCAAAGTTAGAATAAGACAATATTTTCTTTGTCTGAACCATCTCATTGATTTGGATATACTAACCAGCTAGTCATATAAAAGAAATGTAGGAAAGAAATATTAGGAACTCCATCTCCTCGTAGAAGCAGCTCATCATGGAAACAAGTTGGCATTCAGATCTTACATTTTAGTGAGACTTTCTAGGGAATAAATATGGACCCTCCTGACCCACATTGAGAGAATAGTGTAACACTGCCTGCCCTCTGGTGTTCAGTTAGCATCTTGTTTTCATTCCTAATAAAATCAATTAAAGTAGTTTTGCAGGGTCACAGGAGAGTTTTGTAAACAAGAGTTAGTAGTGGCCCAAGGATTTCAGTTGGTTCCCCGGCCACCTCTTGCTTTTCTTTTCTTTTCTTTTTTTTTTTAAATACAGGCTTATTCCTGAAGTTTTAAATGCCACTTTTGCTGCCTCTTAGGAGACAGTATCCTATGGTGTAAAGGTTTTCTTGCCAGGGATTTACCTTAAATGCTTTCTTGAGACCCCTCTTACTGGGTGTAACTTGGAAATACTAGTAAAAATGCATTTTATTAGAAGCTAGGTTTAAGAAAATACCAATTTCAAAGCTCACAAATCCTACTGGAGCCACACCTGTGCTTAACAAAAATAGTGAAAGATTTGTAATCTTCATGTGAGGAGGTATTCTGTCATTATATAGGATTAGGACTCTTGTACCACTTTTCACTGCTTAACACAATGAAAATAGAACAAGCTAAAAAACACTCAGAAAAAGAGAAGAACTAGGTTAGGGATAAGAAGGATCCTAATTTGGCCTAAAAATTTTTTTAAATGGTTTATGATAAAAAAAAAAAAAGCTGAGCTTACTTTGTATTCCTCTTCACCCTATCCCTAATTCCTCTCACATTATTACTTACATTTGTGTAGTATACTTTAGGCTCATTATCAGACTACATTCAAAGTGATGATGAATTTGTCAGCGTAGTGAAGCTCGAGTAAGATGAAGAAGAATTGCACCCACATTAGAAGAGTTATGTTCTGTATTGATAGAGTATCCTTCCTAATGAAATCATAGATTGTTGAATAATTGGATCGTGTTGAAAGATGATGTGGTTCGAGAAAACAGTGTGGCATAAATTCGAAGGACCAGTTTTCAAATTTTGCTTCTGCTACTTTGTAGCTAAATGACCATAAACAAGCCATCTTCCTTTGCTGAAGTTCAGTTTTTTTATCTGAAAAGTGGGGATGGTATAATTGTAATACTTATCTCACAGAGTTGTTGCAAGACTCAAGAGAAACACTTCGCAAAATGTTAAATTGTATATAAAGTCCCAAACAAATCATCACTTCTTAAATGAAAAATATATATTTCTGCAGCCTCACTAAAGTAGAATAAAGTATGTTGGTGATCACCTGTTAGCAGGACAGGAATCAATGTTTATAATCTTGTTCACCATTTATTTGTTCACATTGTGTTCACTTTATACTGATCACATAAAATATATCACCTTGGGTTTTAGGCAGAAATCTTTTGGGATGAGATTTTATTTCATTTTTATTTTGGATGAGATGTTAAAGGAAACCATATTCCCATTGCTGAAATTCGTTTCTATGTAAATAAGCATGGGAATTAACAAGCAGGATATTAGCTTGCTTCATATTACTAATGTTGAAGATATCTACTGCTTAGGTTTTTGCCAGCCTGAGAAAACACTCTTTCATGCTTAAAGATAGCCTTTAAAATGAATACATTTGATTTTTTTTTCTGTATTGTTTGTTGTTTGCCTGACTCATTCACAAATACTATTTACATTTTTTTTAATGTGACTTCCTCTCTTCCTCTAAGATGACTTCTTTGGCAAAATGTTTACTTAGAAATTTTAGCACAAAAATAGAAATGATGAAACCAGAATAATGTTATACTACTTGATGCTGAAATCAAATAATATAGTTATTAGTGACTGAAGTAACTATAAAAATGGAAGGCAAAGGGCAATATATAATATATATGTATATATACATACATAGACATGTATCTAAATATGCATATCCATACATATATATCTGTATATACATATCCATATGCCATTTCTAGTCATCTTGATCTACATCTTGCCACTGGACCCATATTATTTTGAAGGGAAAAGTGAAGTGACCTTGTATAATAACCCTTTCAGTAAAATCCAATTCACTTAAATGGGATCACCTCCCCTATGGCTTGGTTCCCTTCCAAGAACAAAAGACAAAACAACAATAATATCCATACACACACAAACCCACTCATATACATATACCCACACCCACACTCATAGTTTATCCAAAGAGTGGAAAGGAACAAACATTTATTAAGCTCCTACTCTGTCCAGAACTATATTAAGTTCTTTAGCGATATTATCTCTTTTGATCTTTACAACAACTCTCTGAGATAGGTAATCTTATTGTCCTCATTTTAGAGAGGAGGAAACTAAGATATAAGTGACTTGCCCAAGAAGTTAGTATCTGAGACCACATTTGAACTCAAATCTTCCTGACTGCAAAATCAGTACTGTATCTGCTGTGCCACTAAAATGAGTTATATCTCATATGACTCTATAATCATCAAAGCGGTTTTCTTTAATCTTCAAAGCATGAAATGTAAATGATATCAGTTTAACAATTTTTATTTTCACCAATTATATTTGACTTAAAAATATCACAATTATTCATTTAGTCAACTAATATGCCCTATATGCCAGGTACTATGCTAAGTGCTGAGATACAGAGAAAGGCAAAAATCATCTCTATTTTCAAGAAGCTCATCATCTCTTTTTGCCAAGTTTATTTAGAAATAATTGACAAAGTGGAAAAGCTTTCCCACTAGCTATTTTTATAAATATGAGTTGTTTGGGCCTTAGGCAGGACTAAATAATTTTTAAAGTCTATTTTAACCCCCATTACTATGACTTTGGGGTCACTTAGCCTTTGAACAAAAGGTAAAAAATATAATATAAAATGAATTTTTGATCTAAAGGTTTCAGAAGTCTATATGGATAATTGATAGGGGCATTTCCCTTTATTTTCACAAAGAAAACTAGACAGTTTAATAAGAGTTGAATTAAATTATTAAATTAACGCAAAAGAAGATGACAAAATATAAGCACTAGTCTAGAAAATGGTTTGTGAATCAATCTCACAAAACAATGTTTAGTGAAAGTTTGAAATAATAAAAAAAGCATTCTAATATATGCCTAGTTCAATAGAAAGGGAGTTACTTAGAAGATGAAAAGGTTACAATGTTGGATCAAGCTAAGGCAGATTAAAGTTGAGTATTAAAAAGTCAACAGACAGTAGCTAAAATATTAAAATATCTTTGGACCGGTCACCTATTTAAAATATTGTTAAATATTTGAATAGCATAGATAGTGGTAGCAATTTCATGCAGTCAGTATGTCACAATCAAAATAGAAGTCAAATACATATTTTATGATAAAAACTCACATAAATATATTTTTCACTATTATTAATATCAGAAACTATCTCCTAAAATTAAGATTCTCTTTATATACTATCCCCAGATTCCCTCTAATTACTTTTTCAGATGTTTTAATAATCTGATTTATTATTGTGTGTGTACATAGGAACTCAATAAACATTTGTTAAATGAATATGTTCATATCAATAGGCACATAGATACATTTCCCTATTTGTCATTAGAAGACGAGTATCATACAATGTCCTTGTCCTCCAGGATTTGGGTGACATATAAACATTAAATGTTAAAGAATAATGCAAAGACTACATTAAAAGGGCTGTCACAAAGTTATGATTAAGGTCATGTCAGTTGTACCCATTATATGGGCTAAAGAAAGAAAAAATAACATTCCAAAGTGATCAGGGAAAACTTAATGAACTACATAGAGCTTTATCTAGTATTATGAGATTTAAATAGGCAGACAAAAGTAGGGAGAGCAAATGATAGGAAAAAATGGCTGGAATATAAATATCAAAGAATATTGAGGTTGCATTGATAGAGTTTAAAAACAATTTAAAATTAGTCAATAGCACTCTCAGAAAGGGTACCTGTGAGATTATTTGACTTAACTTGTACTAGATGAAGGGAAGCACGTTCTCTGTCTTTTTAATTTTTATATCCAAGTAGAGATCAAATTAGGCATGAAGTTTACCAAGTCCCCAGTCACCTAATATGCCTAAATCTTTACTTGGGAAGATTCTTAGCTCCTTATATCTGGGATAATCTAGAGAAGTATTTCCTACCATGTAATTGTCAGACCCTGGGTAACCATCATCTATAATTTTCTTGACCTGTAGTAATGTCATGAAGTCCCTTTTTTAAGGCATAGTAATGTAGTAATTCAAGAATATTTCCATTTCTAATCTCAAAATGTTGGATATATGTATGTGTATATATATATATATATATACACATACATTTTAAATTTGTCCTCACAATCTAAATGGAAGATTGCTTTGTAGTCACTCCCATCATCACCTAAGGTAAAATCCAACCATGGGATAACCAGCTGGATTTATACATCTTTCTGTCATTTTACATTCGAGGTATCCTTTGCTGCCCCTTACATATATTCTGGCTCTGAATGTTGGTCAGTTGTCCTTAGCAACATTGATGGTTTCAAAAACAAAGCAATGTCCACAACTCGCTTTGTGACCCCAGTCAGGCTAACTGTGCCATTACAGAAGTGTTTTGTGGACCAGACATCATCAGTACACCATTTTATAGCCAATAGTGTTGGTTCTGTAACACAAGCAGAGACATGAAATTGATTCAAGGGGCCCAAAACACACTTGGATGTCACCCCTAAGAGGACTATTAAGGACTACAGACAAGGGAGTGACACTGACAACTGAGTTCTCTCAAAGAAACAAATCAGTCTTTAAATAGTAAGGAGTCTAAGACAGAGTGCTAGCAGTTCAAAGGAAAGCGTGTCAGCAGGGCACTAGAGAGCAAAGAAATTATGCTCTAGTCTAGCGACATTGCTGTTTTAACAGGACATGAAGCAGGATGATTCATGAGACAAATAATTTTGTACTGGACTTTTTTCGGTGTTCAAAGGTAAGGTTGTCAGGGGGAATTGTTTCAGGAAAAAAAGTCTACTTCAGGTCTCTAATCTAGCCCCTCTAGAGTTTTCACTTTAAATAAATGACAGAGCCAAATAACCATCTATTTGGATTTGGTCTGTGAAATTATTCCTTCATGTGAAGATACTCTGAGACTTGATCAGCGATTGAGTGTGACCTTGGGTACTTGAGGACTCTGTCAACAGAAATCAAGTTTTGGTAAATTTTAGCAAACCTAAAGGTGATGAGTAAGAGCCTGACAGCAGATTGCATTTGTATCAACTAAGGCCTAACCTATTTAAGGTCAGAAAAACTTATCAAAACTTTGGCCTCTGGGTGATGAATTTTTCTGTCCATGATGACTCATGAAACTGTTTACTAAGTTATAGAGGTGTTAATAATAGCATCTTTGGAAAGATTGCCCACAATGATTAAATCATGAATCTTCTGAAATATGGAAAGGTACAACTATTTTAGCTATGTTTCCTAATTCACATTTTAAAATATTGGCATATTTTGTGGAATATGGATAATTTAAACATTAAAATTAGTTATTGTGATTTGTAAGAAAAATTTTCATTGACAGTAAGTATTAGACCCCAACTCAAATCTGTTATTTTGCAATCATGAAGGCTGCTTTGATATAAAGAGGAAAGTTCTTTGACCTTGGAATGATCCCAAAAAGAAATTGAAGGCTGAAAACAGCCATACTCAAATCAGGTATGAAAAAATGTCATCATGATGACTATATCCATTTGCGGCCATAGCTCAAAATGAAAGCAGGAACAGTCAGTCCCTAGAGAACTAAAGCCAGAATCGATGAGCCAAAGATCTTGATTCATTTTCCAGACTTTCCCAGCTCTATTGTTAGAAATTTGGTTTCTAATTTAGACCCACGACCAAGTAATCTGGATTTGGGGTTGAAAGGACAAATGTTACTTATCCTACTCACTGTCATGTCCTCAAACAAAGATTATGATTGTCCATTCCTCAGCAAGAGAAAGAACTCTCTACACTTCTGATTTTAAATGGATATCGTAAATTAAGAAGACAGAGTGTGTTCCACTGTGGAAAAAAGCCAAATTAATCCCTCTTTGTTGATAGTGGGCCAGTTAGAGCAAAGGCATTTTAAACTATACAAACAAATTAGTGAAATTTGAGATGCATCATAATCAAAGCCCAGCATCCAGGTCAAGTTTTAAAAACACTACAAACATCAAAAAGAATAAACACCGAGAACTAGAATATGAATGCATAAATTAAGGATTTGGATCTTGCTGAGACCTTCTCTTAATTAAACCAGATCATATACAAAGCATTTGATTACATATGGTTCATGAGGAAAACTAGTTTCAAGAGGTTGCCTGGCTAGTACAATGTATGGGTCAGTCTTCAAGAAGCCCAGAAGGAACTGCTGAGGGAACAAGTACCAGAAGCAAAGCAAATGTTAAACTGTAAGACACTTATAAATTTAAAAAATAAAAAACCACTTCACAGAGGTATTATATAAATTAGTAGAAATAAATGAAATTTCTAATGGAGTGAAGAGGGCCAAGGACATAGTTTTGGGGAGCACCCCTGTTATTTTTGTTGTTAGGTAGGTACTGTAATGGAGGGGTGGTGGTGGTGATTGTAGTGATGTGCTGATGGTGGTAGTAATTGTAGCAGCAGCACCAGTATTAGAAGGAAGAGTAAGGGGACCATCAATAGTAATAAAGTAGAAGTCTGCCTGGGATTCTTATTAGGAATTCTGTATGTTCTAAGAGGAATCACTATTTTGATTAACTCAACTTAGCTTTTCATGACAATGAGCCACCAATAATTTCCTTTTTCAAAATGGGGGACCACTTTTGTGGTCTCTCACACAAAGAATGCTGAAAAGCCTTTTATCATCTCCTTTTGGTGTTCTTCATAGCATTTTGACTTGTGTGCTCTAATAGAGACTGGTGAAGCCAATTAATTAGTAATTGTGTATACATGTTCCTGTTATGTTTTTAATACAAATCATGATATATCTGAGAGGACTGGTGCTGGATTTTTGAATAAGAGGCAATACTCGATGTGCATCCTAACCCTGTCACTTATTATTTGTATAATCTTGGGCAAATAACTCAAGTACCTTCATTTTCCTCATAACAGGGGGAGGGTTGGACTAAAGGAATTCTGATAATCCTTCCAGCACTGGATCCATGATACTGTGAAAAATATGCTTTTTAGTGCAATTTAAGCATAATTATGTATACCAATTGCAGCCATCATTATTTTTGAACACCTATTATGTATATGGTGGTGCCATAAAAGATATGAATGATATAGTGGACAGGAAGAAGTTGGGGAATACCTTGTGGGAAGAGAGAGTAGAGGAGCAGATTATGTGCTGATTGAAGAAAAAATAACTTACCAAGAATAGGAAGTATTATCATCCAGATAGAATTTCTATCATATCACCACTAATAGCATTAGAGACTGTAAAATCTTTGAACTTGAGGTACCAGTAGAACATACTAGGGAAGATTCCCAAAGGAGATTGGAGATAGTTCAAACTCAGGTATTAAAGATTGATATTAAAAGTCACCTACCTATATAGCAAATAAGTGAGATTTCTAAGAGACTGAAGAGGGCCAAGAAAGTGCCCTTTTAGAATCCTGAGTGAGTTTTGAAGGGGATGATGAGCCAGGAAAGAAATAGAGGAAGAGCAATTAGAGATATAGAATAAAAATCGAGAGGAAAAAAAATTGTGATATCAACTCTGAAGGCAAAAGAAGAGAAAGAATCCCTTAGATGAGAGTGGTTTGATGTCAAAAGTTTCAGTGATGTAAAGGAGGATGAAAACTGACAGAAGGCCATTGAAGTTGGTGACCTTAGAAAGGTTATTGATGATCTTAGAGAAATTCTAATAGAATAGAGTAGATGGAAATCCATTTGAAAGGCTTTGAAGAGAAAAAATCTTGAAGAAATGGAGGCATTCCATGAAGATATTTTCATTTAAATTCAGCAATAAAGGAGAGGAGAGAGATGAAATAGGAGGGAAGACTTTTTCAGCATTAGAAAGAACTCATCATGTTTATAGATATGAAGGAATCACTAGCAACACAAAGTTTGAAGTTTCATGAGAGAAAGAAGATGACTTAGATCAAAATTTCTTTCTGGTGAGAAGGAATGGTGTCAAGGTTGCAAGTAGAAGAATTTCATCCAACATTTATATAGAACTTTAATTTTGTGAGTAAATTATGAATCATTTTACATATTCTCTCATTTGATCCTCACAACAATCCTGTTAAATAGATTTTGTTATTTTCATATTACAAATTAGAAATCTGAGGCTGAGAAAAGTTAGATGTCTTTTCATAGTACCAACGAAAGTGAATGTCTGAGAGAAGATTTAACTGAGGTTTTTGGTAGGATATAAGAAGTATCTCTTCTGTATAATAAAAAAGGAGGAAGAGAGCAAGGTTGGTGCAGAGATTTTAGTGATAAGCAGGAGACTGGAAGCTAACTTAAGATAATGTCAGTCTCCTCTATAAAACATGGAATTCCTTTGAGGGCTGAGAGAAGAAATTATTTGGAGTCTTGTGAGCAATGAGAAAAGGAATCAATAAAGATCAAGCAAAAGGATTGTCAAATAGTAGTGAGAACTTAGCTGACGTACCACATAAGGGTCTTTCTTGCTTTGTAAATGGGATGAAAAGTTGGAGAAGGATATTTTTAGTAATTAGGCAAGTGTTTTCAAAAAGAGAGGGGACAGAAGAAAAGTAACACCCTTCTTTTAATATCTATAGATAATAAAAAGATTGGCTTTAATAGAACTAAGTAAAACATCAATAGTAGAAGCCAGGAAAAAGGAGGCAATATGGCTAATGCAAAGTAACCCAGAGAGGTATTAAAAGGATGCTAGAGAAGCTATATTTGGTTAGAATTTTCCTCCTACTGGTCATCAGATGGTGCTGTTGGACCAGAAGAGTTTGGTTGCTATCAAAATAGTTTTATCACCATCGCCTTTGAGAAGGAGAAGTGGAGGTAATGTATAGTCTCCAGTTTGTATCAAACCAAAATTCTCAAGTCAGAACACCTTATGTTGATGTGTTCCCACCTTAATATCATCACAAAAGACAGGCAGCCTATAAGCATACAAGAAAGAGACAAGAAAATAACTGCTTCTGACAACCATCATCAATTAACATTGAGAAAAGAGGTATATGTGTATTTTCTGCTCTACCAGAAGTAAGCTTTATTATTATCATTGGACTATAATAAGTTATTCTAGTGGGTTGCCTTATATGTTAGTCTACTGCTGGTTTATTTCTAAAACAAATAGGTAATTCAAAGCTAACTGGATTTTCCTTTTTTTTAAGATGGTAGTTGCATATTTACTTCATTCCAAAGGTTTTTTTTTTTAATTCAGTCTCCCTAGCAACAGAGACATCTGTCTCTATTCTCTTAGTCATTAAATCCAAAGAAAGTAGCTGCTTCCAAAATAATAAAGGCAATTTCTGTGAATTGGGTAACTGTTAATTGTTGCCAAGAAATCTTAGTGAGATAATGAGGCATACAACAATTGACAAAGATCTTTTCATTGATGTATGGGCCTCGAGTTAGCCCATGCTGGTTAGTGAACATATACAGTACCATCGATGAGTGATTGTGAAATTTACTATGAAACACAAATAGAAAAGTGATCTTTCCTACTTCTTATTTCTTTCAGAAGGTGCCTTGTGATTTTATTTTATTTTATTTTTGATCACTTAGTAACTAGTTATATCTTGTGAGCTTGTGAGTCTAGAGAGTGAATTTATCAGTTAAGGTTCCTGAAAAGAATAAGATTTAGGCATTCTCATTAGAGATCAATGCAATAAATATTATGATTTTCTGTGGTAGTGTTAGAATAAGATATATAGGGGTGGGGGGTTGAGCTACAGATTATTTTAAAAAGTCATGAAAACAGATAATATATTTTAAGATTGCAATGGGTTCTAAGAGGCATATTGACACTTTGCTAAGATCCTCTCAGGCTCCTTCATATTGAAGGCCCAATAAGCTTCCACAGTTACTGTGCAAATTAATGCAGGCTATTTTCTCAGCACTCTCTGTTTTCCTGACAACCAAGAAAATACATTCTATTAAGTGGCATCTTTTATTATAGGTCTATTGCAAATTGGGCACATGGTTATTTTTGAAGTTATTATAAAACTTTTGGTAGCAGAAAGGGGTAAACAGGAATATAAAATGTATTATTACTATTGATGTTGTTGTTGTTCATGAAACATTCTGTTCTAACCAATTATGGAAGTGTTCATGACTATAATCTGATTTACCTTCTTAAAATTTTTAATGGGAAAATATTCCAAATATAAAAAGGGATAAAAGACTGACTCCAGGTTCACAATTCAAACCTCTTATTGAATCTAGAAATTTAAGTAAGTTCAATTAAGTAAACTTTTTTTAGACTAGATCTGAGATTTCTGCCTTGATTGATAGATAATATTCTTTATCACTGCAAGTCAATACTAACTCTACAACTTAGAATTGGTTGGAAATATGGAGAGTTCAAGTGACTTGTCCAGAGTCACACAGTTAGTAGGCCTCTAGAAGCCAAATATCACCGTTTCCCAGGTGGATTGGTTAGCCAACACATAATGTTGCCTCTCAGTAAGACTATAGGTTCATACCTATCTAGGTTAAACAAATGTTTTCCTTAAATTCAAAGCTGAATTAAAAAAGTAACATGCCTTAGAGTACTTCCAGATCTGTCATCAGTAACTATTTTTAGTTTATATTGATTTTGCGGGTATGGAACAACATGGATGTTTCCTGCCTTGCAGATGATATTTGTTTCATGTAAAATTATATATTTGAAACATTGATAATAGAAAAGATCTTGAAATTAAATTATATGTCTAGGCATACGTATATTTCAAAAAAGCTTTTTAGTTTAAGAAATTTTTGCTTGATTTATAAAGTATATTCTCAAGATATTTTAAATACAAATAGTACTAGTAAATGCTTATGAATATAAATGAATAAAAGACATTATCTTTTCCAAATTACAGCTTTGTCTGCATAATTTTGCACTGTTAAGGTGACAAACTGTTAAGTCCCTTTCAGGATGCTTCTTATACAGTAAAGGCATGAGAAATTTTTCAAAAAGCCAAATATAAATAGAATAGGATTGAGGGAGGGGATAACATTTTATGGAAAGTTTCAAAATGTGTTGTCAATGAAGTACCTGAGGAATCATTCCTAGCATTCTCCCAATTTCCAGAAACAAATATTGACTTTCCTGATTGAGTTTTCTCCTACTTTGTTTATAAGAGCCTCATTGGATAAAAGATTGCAATAAGTTGAATTCCGTGCTGATGGTAGATTTACCACCAGATTTATAATTGTTTATGGGATATGTCTTTCTGTCATTCACTTGTCTTAGGAGCAATGATAGTAACTGACTTGCTACAAACACAATAGTGGGCTACTTAGTCTTTATAGTGTGTGTGTGTGTGTGTGTGTGTGTGTGTGTGTGTGTGTGTGTGTTTTAGAAAGATAAATTTAAATGTCACCTCATGCTACCTGCCCAAAAACTTACAGAAAGACCCACCAAAGGACACTCCCCTTTCCTTATCACCATTTTTTTTTCTTTCTACCAGTTCTCAGCTGTTCGGTTTTCATTTAGTTGATACTATCTGATATTTATAAAGCTCTTTACATTTTACAAAAATTTCACAACCCTATGAAGTAGGGAATATAATTACCTTATGAGAGAATCAAAATTTTAGAACTGATAAAATATTTATGAATTATATATTCTCTGCTTTATCTTACCAATGAGGAAACTGAGGTTTAAGTAACATTTAATGACTTCCCTGGTAACCTATTTAAGAGACAGATCCAAGATTGAAACCTGTATTCACTAATTCCAGAGCCAGTTCTTTTCCCATTATATCTCTCTAATTCTCCGTTATTAGTATTCCCATTTTGCAGAAAAGAGTTTGAGGGTCTGAGAGGCAATGACTTCCCAAGATCACATGCAGTTGGCAAATTTTCTTATGTAATCTGGGTTTTCTGACCACAAAGCCACTGTTTTATCAATTATTACAATTGTTTCATCATCCCATTGGATAAGAGAGTCTCTGCTGAAATTTTAGGTTGAAATGAAAGATTTTAATTTAACATGCATACATGTTGAACTTAACATTAAATGGAAAGTTATGATCACTGAAAATGTCATAGATAACTAGCCTTTACACCACACTGACATAAATCAAATCAATGGGACAAAAAAAGGGCTTTGATAAGAGATAATAGGTATTAATGTGGCTTCTAGAAAGTGAGAACTACCAAGGTTGGGTGTGGTCACTGATCTGTGAATTTAGATTATGTTAGGTTTTTCCTCTCTTCTGCCACTTAATAGATATGTATGCCTGAGCAAGTAATTTTCCCCTATCTGTACTATATTTTCCTCATTTTAAAATGAGGGAATATAACTGAAATGATCTCTAATTTCACCTTAAATTCTATGAATCTGTGCTTCTAAGAGAGGGCAATTGCTAAGACAAGCTGTCAAAGATCTTTGGGGAGCATTATATGATTTAAATTGGACTTAAAATAATAACTCAGTTTCTTACCCCAGAAAAGTAACCATTTATATGAAACTAATGAGTGAATTAATTTGATTATATTGCATATAGTACACTCAGAGTTCGAACTGGTTGATCTTGCTTTATTCCCTATTACCCTTCCCCTACCGCTTGACCACCCAATTCACTCACCCAAAGCAATAATTGCTTTCCTTATTTGTTTGTAAGACTGTGACAACCTCTGGTATTGCTTAATTGGTTAGAGCAAAAATAAGATAAGCATTAAAAGCCTGTTAAAGTAATCAGTATGCAAGAATAGGCAAAGGAGGAATTCTAAATAATAATAATTAATATTTATATAGTTCTTTGTTTTGCTAGACATTTTATATGTCTCTCATTTGATATGTTCCTGCTGGAAGTTTTTAGTACTGTGTCCCAATTTCATTTTCCCCATAATTCCTGTGCTTTCTATTGAATGATTTGGTTTAATTCAGTGATTTATGAAGGCATGTAATGACCATACTACTTTCTCCATGATATTTCCTCTATCCTATTCAGATGACATTTCCCCCCTTCAGATTCATACATAGCATTTTTATTTTGTACTTGATGGAATAAGATAAATAATTTTTGAAATTTTATCTTGGAATCTTAATTTCAAACTTAATGCCATTTTTATAAGTCACACTTAAGGGACAAATTAGAATCATTAATACTTTAGTTATATTTGATAGTTAGTTGCTAGCTCATTAACACTTCCTAGGTGTACTCTGCAGGGTAGAATATAGTGGCAGGGCAGGACTGATACAATAAGGGTGGTTTCTATAAAGCTACATCTAAATGGGAAACTAAAGTTGTAAAGGACAGAAACAACAGTAACTATGGTGTTCAATGGCCTTTATTCCAGTTCTAGATTTACCTTTAACTGGATTGTGACCATGGGCAAGTCATTTAACAACAGAGAAATCACTTAGTCCAAATTGGGAAAACTGTGGTTCAAAGAGATTGACTTTTCTTTTTACCAGGTGTGTTCCATTGGGAGATCTAGAGAAGAGCTAAATGTGTTCATTGCAGGATGACTCTCAGCCCTGTGATTTACAGTGCCAAAGGTGATGCATGATAAGGAGGGAGAAGGGAGTAGCTTAATCAAATTAGGCAAGGCTAATGCATTTCTTGTGGGCTAATGAATGTCTTTGCTCCCTGGAATACTCTTTGAACTTATTGATGAAGATATAGTAAGTTCCAATGTAATCACATCAATTCTACTGATTATTAGCCCAGAAATGACTCAGAAGTTGAAAGCAAATATGAAGTGTGCTTAAACATGCTCATTACAGATACCTTTCCAACCTTCCGTAAGTGTTTTTACTTTCTTGGATGCCTGAAATCTGAAATTTGCAAATTATGTCAGTCAGTCAGCCATCAAGCATTTATAAAGTGCCTAGGTCTACACATCTTTTTCTCACAGATCAAATATTAAGCAAATTGAACTATTTGAATGTGTTGCAGTGTTATGGTAGCAGAGGTAAGCTTGGAAGAGAATTAAAGGAAAAAGTTATATTTAATCTTGACATGAGCTTGTCATTTCTAAAAAGAGTCTCATTTAACATGTAGGAAGGGCTCAACCACAGTGCATCAGGGATTTGGGGAAAGGGTGTTGTAATTTGAAAGGTGGTTGGTATTTTTTGTTGTTGTTTTTCATCTATCATAGTTTTACTTTTGTACATGGTCAAGTCAGCCAGTCATGAAGGCTTATACATTTCAGAGAATTCTACACAACTTTCTGCTGGATTCAGACTTAACGGTCTGTTGCTTTGTGGTCCTTCTGAATGCAGACTAACACCTTTTCTGAAAGAGTCAAATATTGAAAGGATTGATTATCCATTGCCAGATATCCTAAAGTCCATTGAGGCAATAATGATGTGAAATCTCTTTATTTTTTTAAGACACTAGGGATGCTTTGCTATGGTATGAGGGTAATTTTTAAAAATCAGACTGGTAGACACAAAACATTGTATAGAAATCAAGAGCCCATAAAGTTGTGGCCAAGATTTTCCCCTCTATCTCTATTGACATCACAAATATTTAATTGGAATAAAGGTAAATATTCACAGGTTAATGTAGAATGTTGCTAGAGGATAATGAATGGTGTTCAGCCCTTCCTACTGTTGCTTTGCTTCTGGAATGTAATTATTGTTATACAGACATTTGGAGATGGGCGTACTGCATCATCTCTTGGCACTTAACTGCAGGTAGTGCATACACACACACATGCACACATACACACACAAGCAAAATAGCTTTTGTTCATAATTTCATTTCTGGTGTTTTGATGCATTAATTATGATCAGATGTTTGTATTTTCATGTGCACAAGATCCAGCCCAAAAGAGTTAGATAGGGTTCTTTTTATTGATGCATCAAAGAGAATTATAGAATCATAGAATTTTGGTGCTAGAAGGGTTGCCAGAGGTCATTTAATTAGTTCATTATGATTTTAAATGGGGGATGACAAGAATTTCTATTGTAAATTATACCTTGGACCATCTATGATTTTTATCTCCCCTAGTGTCTAACATTTTTTTTAATTTACAGAAAAATATTTTGAATATCCTTTTTGCATTACATATGTCTGAATTAAAAAAAAAACATAAGAAAGTATTCTTTGGAAGAGGGAAGGGGAAGCTATTACTGATTACCTTTGGGATATTTATGACTAAATTCAATACTCAAGGGTTTATCTTGCTTTCTTGAAGCTGTTTCTTGAGGTAGTATTTGCAAAATACAAACAATATTGTGAAAGTCATTTAAGGTGTTCAACTTCTCTGTTCTTAAAGAAAGTTTTTGTACTGTAAGCACCTTAGGATAAACTTTATATCCTAAATATTGAAAAGGAGCATATCTTTGAATTTTTTCTGGAGCTATGTGCAATTTGTAGTTCCTTAGTGTTTCTATGTTTTTTTGTAGACATGCTTCTAACATTTGCTCCTCAGGTGGACACCCCAAAAGATCATCCATGTAATGTAACAACATTACTTTTGGAAATGCTTTGGAATAAGAGCAGCAGCCACATACATTTGACACATAGTAGGGCTATTTTTTATTTCCTGTGGCAAAACTATCCATTCATATATTTTACAAGGCTCAGCTAAATTAATGCTGGGTACTGAAAAGGCAAATCTTTTCATATCCTCCTTGTCTAGAGGGATAGAATAGAAACAATCCTTAATGTCTATAACCCAAAGAGGCCATTCTCTAGGCAATTGAGTAGGAGATGGAAGCTAAGCTGAAGAGTTCCCATAGTTTCCATCTGTTCATTTAGTTTTCTTAAATCAGTCAACATCCTTCATTTTCCAGATTTCTTTCTTACAACAAATACTGGGAAATTCCAAGAACTTAGAGAAGGTTGTAAGTGTCCTTGGTCAAGTTGCTCTTTACTATATCTAATAAAGCCTGAATTTTTTCACTTGTTAAGGGTCACTGTTCTACCCACATTGGTGTATCAGTTTTCTATTGAATAGGAAGAGGTGAGAGTACAGGCAGGCCTTCAATAGCAACCCTGCCTAAAAAGCTGAAGTACTCATTTGTACTTCTAACTGTTGTAAGATGTCTCTTCCCCTTAGATTGATGGGGATTTTATATACTACAAAAAGAGTTTAAAACTCCTGTTTCATCTTCAAATATCCATCTCAAAGGGGTAGCACTAATTTCAGCTGCGATTGCTCCTCCTATGCCAGACATATAGATGTCTGCCTTAATCTTTGGCCAATGACTGGGCCAACTGGCACCACTAATGACTGTATGATCTGCACCTCTGTCTACCAAGCCTTCTAATGGTAGGCCATTTACATAGATGGTGAGCATAGGTCGGTCAGCTGTTACAGCTGCTGTCTAGTATATTCCTGTATTTTGTTGCTGGGAGTCAAAATCTAGGCAAATATCACCAAATTGCCTATTAGGAGTCTATCAGTAAACCTGATGCTACTACTTCTCCTGAGTGATAAGGCACACATCATCTACCTGTATTAGTGACTGGATATTATCTACACATTCTTCAGTTTCCCAAGTTAGTGTATGGATGGATACTGTTTTATAAGCATTCTCAAGAGGTGAAATGGTCAAGCCTATTGTGCCTGTAGGCAAAGGCCAGACAGGGACAGATTTCACCTCTCCAGGGGATATCTCAGTAGCCCCAGCTGCATACAACTCTCTTCTTCCCAATTGTAATTTCTTTCCCCCAGGAGGTTGCTTCTTGGCTAATTGATCATGTTGGAGTACTGAACTTTTGAAGACTCTCTGGGTGTAACATCTGCTGCCATCATGCTCCAAGTGTTTTTTGCCTGGGGCCCTGGAGCCTAACCTTGCTTCCCATTTCCCTGAGTCATTCTACATTCTGATGCCCAATGGAAGCCTTTGTTGCATTTTGGACATAGAGTTTTGGGTCTTGTTTTCCCACCCTGTTTTTTATGCCAACATTGAGCTTTCAGATGCCCTACTTTGCCATATTGAAAGCACTGATGAGTCTCTTTGGAAGTTCCTTGTTAAAAGGGACCCTGTCTTCTCATGTTCAGATCTTGAAAAGTCTGCATCATAGTCTGGGTATAGAAGGTATTTGTGTCTACTGTGGCACAGCCCTGATGATCTCCTCTAAAGGAGCATCCTTGTGTAGTCCTAATATAATTCTTCTATAAACTTCATTAGCATTTTTTCTAGCAATTTTTTCTAGCATTGTTTTATCATTATTCCTGTTGCTGCATTTTCATTAATAGTTCATATGACAGCTGTCTGCAGATGTCCCACAAAATCAGCAAAGGGTTCATTTGGACCTTGCTTGCGCTATATTTGTGAAGGCTTCCCCTCTATCTTGGCTTCCTGGGAGAGTGCCCCATGCTTTAATAGCAGCAGAAACAATTTGCTCATATGATGTTATAGGGTAATTAATTAATGCTAAAGTGTCTGCAAAGGATCTAAACCTGCTAGTTGATCAAAGATGACTGTTATATTGACTCCAGGTTGCCTATTTCACTGGGCTTGTATTCTACCGAGTTCACTATACTCAGAAAGCCACAACAAGTTTTGTCCAGGTTCTAAACATATTCTTGCTATATATTTCCAATCACTAGGGTTTAAAATTTCATAAGTCAAATTCTCTAATATCATATTAACATAAGATGATGTAGACCCATAAAGAGTGCAAGTCTTTTTCAGACCTTTGATTTGATTTCCTGATTAAAAGGAGTGTATCTTCTTCTTTCTTGACCTGAAGAGTCAAACTCTTCAATAACAGGATATGCTTCTATTCTCATATCATAGGGGGTGGACAAAGCTGTTGCATAAGTAGTGCTGATGGTGTCATTGCCCCTCCCACTCCCACTCTTCCCTCCATCCAGGAAGGTGAAATTGAGGGAGGGTAGTCAGGAGATGGGGAATGCTCTCAGGTGTGGAGGAAACTGAGTTGTGAAGGTGAGAAGAACCACACTCTTTAAGCTCATCAGCACTCTACTTAACTCCTTTCTTGTCTAATTCTCCATGCCTTTCAACTGCTTTGTCAGTACCACTACTTTCCACATATCTGGCTCTAATTTTTCTTTCTTAGACAGCCAAGGAAATGTGTACTCTAATATACTTAAGAGTCCAGTAATCTGCTTCCAAGTTACCAACAAACCTGGCTTCTCTATTAAACTAACTATGTATGCTACACACTCCCCTCAGGGTGGGGAAGGCTCTTTTCTTTTGCCCCATTTCAAGTAAAAAACAAAAGTGACTAGTTTACCCTTTATCAGAGTTTCCTGCTTGTCTATTTTTGTACTTACCCTAATTCTGGGTTAGAGGGACTTCTCCACAGAACTCACCGATCCCATCAGTAGAACTGCTGAGTATAGGGCCTTAAGTCCAGAGCCTCAAAATGTAGTATGCTTCTTTCAGTGCCCCACATTGGGTGCCAAAATGTAATGGCCAGGCTAGCTTTCTGGAGGGTCTCTGGATCAGCCTTGGTCTTAGCAGGAGAGTCACCATGATGATGGTCAGGGATAGAGTCTGGAGTCTGGCGTCTGAGCTCTAGCTCACACACACTCAAGTCTGCTCATTTCAAGTCCTCTCAGCCCTTAAATACCTTAGTACAATTACATCACTACAACACACTGAGTGCCAATTGTAGAACCATTACATCACCATACTAAGTACTAAGTATATGTGAACCAGGGAACCATTATCTCATCAATCACACTGAGTAAACACCCTGTTGTGAGTATCCTTGTTTCAAGTATACTTTTCCAGAGTTCTGGCCCTCTACACTATATATTTTTAGTTTTTAGTGTTATCTTTTGACTTTGTGGTACAATTGTTTCTCTTTAGATGTTCCTAAACCCTTCTTTAATAACAAGAAAAACATCAAGTAAAATCAAGCTTTATAAGTAAAATCAACAGAATAGATTGTATTTTGTGTCTGCAGTTTACCACTTTTCTACTAAGAGAGGCATATCTTGCTCTTAGTTCTGTAGAACTAAGCTTGTTCTTTATATTTCATCAGCCTTGTTACCTTTTAGTGTTGATGGTGTGAGTTGTTTTTTTTTTTTTTTCTTGGTTCTGTTTTTTTCTCTCTATATCACTTCATGCAAGGCTTACCATATGTCTCTGCATTCTTTATATTCATTCTTTCTTATAATGTAATAATATTTCAGTATATTATTTTACCACAGTTTGTCCTGTCTATTTCTGGTCATTGAGCAGCCATTTTGCTAACAGTTTTTGTTACTTCAAAGAATGCTGTTATGATTGTGTTTTATATATAGGACCTTTCTTTGTATCATTTATTTCTGTATGCCCAGTAAGGAATTACTGGGTCAGAGTATGAAGAGTTTTTTTTTTTTTTTCACTTTTCTTTGATAAGCCTAAATTGTTCATGGAACAAGATTGAACTAATTATAGGTAGTGATATAAGGGATAGAGTTGTGGGCCTGAACTCTGAAAAGCTGAGATAAAATCTGACCTCAAATACTGGCACTAAATATGGGAACATAGTTAAATCACTTTAACTTTGTCTCTTTTGTTTTCTTCAACTGAAAAAAAAAAAAATCTACCAGGATTTATTGTGAGGATCAAATGAAATAAGATTTTAAAGTGCTTAGCACATAGTAGGTACTTAGTAAATTTTTCTTTCCTTTCTTCCCTCCCTTCCTCCTTCCTCCCTCCATCTTTCCTTTCCTTCAGTTTCTTCCTCCTTCCCCCCCTCTCTCTCTCTCCTTTCCTTCCTCCCTCTCTCCCTTCCTTTCTTCTTCCCTTCCTTCTTTCCTTTCTTTTTTTCTTCCTCTCTTTTTTCCTTCCTTTCCCACATCACCTTTCCCAATTTTAATGTTATCACGTGAAATATCAGAAAAAAACCACTATATCTTAATGTGATAATATGATCACACTTTTTATTGTCTTAATGAAACTAATAATAAGAGAGTGAATTTAAAAATTTTATGATATTAAAATTTGTTTTGTCTTTTTTTCCCCTATTGCATTTTAGTCTCACAAAATTTATTTGGAGCTACCATTATTGGCAAGTAGCAATAAACAAAATAGAAGATCTAAAGATTTCCTGACTTTCAGGTTTAAATTAGGCAAATGATTTGTTAAAAAAAAAAAAAAGTTCTAGTTTGATTATAGTATATTATAACAATATTGTAATAAATTTCATTGCTACTGCTTCTTATCTGCACAAAAGTATGCTTCTTTTCATAGGAAGCATTGATAATCATGTTTCTTTGGAAGGTCAGATAGATGTTTTCAGTTTTTGAATATACAGCAAGGACTCTTGATCCAAAATTTCAGGATTAGCATTTTGAATATACCATGTACTCTTTTTTTTTTTGTTAATTCTCTCTAGAGTCCTATTCATAAGTGTTGCTTTACTTGCTTCCAGCTTCCATCCTTATGCTTTATTGCTCTTGCAATAATCATGGATAAAGTGGTCTTTTTCAACCAATCAGCCAGTCAGATGACATTTATTAAGTATCTACTGTAGGCCAAGCATTATGCTAAGCATTGAAGACAAAAATGAAGGACTCCCTGCCCTTGAGGAGTTGATTCTCTGTTCTATCAGGAGAATGTTGTTTTCATGTATAAGTAAATCATATCTATTCAATAAATCTAAATTAATAACAAGAGCACTATATTTGGGGAGGGAGGGGCTGTAATCAATAAAAAGCTTTATGTAAAAGGTAGAATTAGAGCTAAATTTTGAAGGAAGCTGGTTATTCCAAGAGGTAGAGGTTAAAAAAAAAAAAAAAGGAGTATATTCCTGGCATGAAAAACAATCTATACAAAGGCATAGTTTCAGCAACATTGACATTTATGCTGTACTTTAACTTTTGCAGAAAACTTTACAAATGTCTCATTTGATCTTTACAACTTTAGGAGATAGGTGCAAACATTATGTCTGTTTTACAGTGAGAAAGCTAAGGTGTAGGTGTCAAGGCTGCATTTGAATACAAATTTTCCAAACAATGGGATCAGGCTTCTGAACAATGGTGCCATGTAGCTGCCTTGAGGTACAGAGATGTGGATCGGAATGATAGGATTTTTTGTTTTGTTTTGTTTTGTTTAGGCAATCAGGGTTAAGTGACTTGCCCAGGGTCACACAGCTGGGCCGTGTTAAGTGTCTGAGACCAGATTTGAACTCAAGTCCTCCTGATTTCAGGGCTGGTGCTCTATTGACTGCATCACCTAGCTGCCCCAAGAAAAGATTTCTAATGAAAGTATTTTTCATTAAAACTAAAAAAACTCTCGCTACTTTAAAATTAGTGAAAGCCATTTCCCCAAAAAAACTTATGTAGATAACACATATAATTATAATCCCCATTTTACAGATGAGGAAATTTACCTCCTAAGACCACATAGTAAGAATCAGACACAGTATTTGAACCCAGGCCTTTTCTGATTTCAAATCTACAACTTCTACTAAACCATGCTTATTCAAATAGCAAATTGTTTGCATGTCTCTTGTTTCCCTTTATGTCCTATTTCACACCTAATATTACTTCTATACTTATATCCTTCTACTAAACTGTAAACCTTAAGAAAGCATTCTTGTGTTCACCACTTGAGATAATCCCCTTGAACATTAAATAGTTTTGTCATTGTTCCATTTGGGAATTTTCTAGACAAAGAAGCTGGAGTAGTTTGCTATTTCCTACTCTAGCTCATTATTAAAGAGATAGAGGATAGAATGCTAACCTTGAAGCCAAGAAGTCCTACGTGCAAGACCTGCCTCTGACACCTACTGGTTTTATGACCCTGAGGAAATCCCCAAAGCTCTTAGTGCTCTAAGCGGCTCTTTAAAATTAATAACTGAAAAAATGGTATTGATTTGTCTTATTGAGGATCACAGGGGAGTTCTCTAAGTCAGTGAAATCACAGGATTGTCCTTACTCCTGATGTAATAGTATATCTATAAATGACCTTCTTACAACAACAATAACAACAGCCTCAACAACAAAACCCTCAATGATTAATATTAATAGGGTATTTGCGAGAGGTTTAATGTGAAAGACCCAGCATTCAATGTAAAAAGGCCTTGCTTGGACACTTTCTCATTGTATCACTGAAAACAAGTGATTACCTCTTTGCTTTTCAATTTACTCATCTTTATAATGGACATAATAAAATTAGCTCTATCTAACTCAGTGTTAATATGAGGGAAATAATTTGGAATTCTAGACATATAAATGACCATTTCTCTTTCAGAAGCACAATGGTACTTTAAAAACTTTCTGGTTACATGACAGGATTGGTTGAAAGCACAATGAACACAAATTGGAGGGAAAATACTTGACAGGGGGAATATGATAGCTATTTTCAGATAGTAGAAAGTCTGTCATGTCGAAAAGAGATTATTCGATATATTGTACATAATTCCAGTGTACAGGGAAGGAAATGACAAGTAGACAGGTTTTAACTCAATATAATGAAGATAGTGTCAACAATTAGAATTGACTAAATAGAACTATCCCAAAGATAGTAAGCTCCTCATTTCTGGAGGTATTCAAATAGAGAATTTAGATAATGACTTGCTCAGGGATAGTATAGAATACTTGGATAATGTAGAATTTTGTCCTGAATAATCTCTAAGATCATTACATTTATAGATTGTAAGCTCCCTGAGGTCAGGGATTGTTTCTGCTTTATATTTGTATGCCCATCACTGGAGCATAGCAGGGTATTAGATAAATTGCCTTTTCATTGATAGATTAAGGTCCCCTCCATTTCTAAGATTCAGTGATATTTTTGTCTCCCCTGAGGTGATCATAGTATCACAGTTTTACTTAGTTATTACTTTTCTTTTTCTTCTTACTAGTTATTTCTGGGTATTTCCCTTTCCTTTTTCTTCCTCCCCTTTCACAGTGAAGAAAGAAAATTAGTGAAGCAAAAACCAAAGCCATTTGGAGCATATCTGACACATTATGCAAAATGTTCTACATCTATAGTTTCCCAATTCCTGAAAGAGTGGTAGAAGGTGCATTTGCTCAATGATTTCCCAGGACGAGGATGGTTGATTATTATTTGTTTATAATTGTTTGTTATGGTGCATCTTGTTTTCTTTGTTCTGCTTGCTTCACTTTGCACAGGTTAATTTAGATCTTCCCATATTTCTCTGAATTCTTCATATTGGTCATTTCTTACACTCCAAGTCATTGAATTTTATAAAAATGCAAAAACAAAAAACAACCCAATATAAATCACCCAATAAATTATAGTTAACATGTCTATGCTATTGGCGAATGAGACTGAACAGTCCATTTCACCCATATTTATAAAAGATACCATAACCTTCAGCCAGAATTGATTGTGCAGTGATCCACATCAATTGCTCTGACATCCAAAAGGACAGATTGGACTTGCCACATGGTCTGTTCATCTTGTGCTGAGAGAAAGAGCTTGTGTGTATTCTTCATTGTCATCACTGTCTTTGGAGTCTACACCTGCACTTTAGCACTCCCTCTTACCCTGCTTATGAAGGCGTATACAGTTCAGCAGCTTAGTAAGAAGTAGCTCCCAAAATTCAACACAGTTCTCCACCCCCTCAAACTCTAAATAGGTGCCTTTTTATTTTTTTTAAGGCAATTCTAAATATATCCTTCATTCTACCTGCTTAGAAATGGCCCTACTCTTCCATTGTGCTCTTCAGCCAAACACATACTGTGTTTTTGGCCATTAGAGTGCTTTAATTACAGCTATTAGAGCAGGCATTCTAGCCTAATGACAGTGCTGTTCCCTTGGTCATCGAGCAGCTAACTTGAAAGGGGGTGAATGAGCCCTGCTGCTCACACACCAAAGGCATCATTTCAGTGACTTTGCCAAGCTCAGTAATGTGATGAAGCGATGAATTCCTTTCCTGGCCCCAAACATTGGACACACAGTTGTCAACTTGGATTCAATGGACTCTGCCTGCTCCTGTTGTCACCAGTTAGTCCTACATGACAGCTTTGGGAGGCACAGTTTTTCCTGCTTCAGCAACATTGTTCTCATGGGCTGAGAGGCCACTTTTGAATCTTCTCAATTCAACATTTCAGAGCACAGGGTCTTTGGCAATTGTCATTGTTTAACTAGAGACATAAGGAGAATTTTTAGTTAGAGATGAATGTTTGCCTGGTTTTCCATGTAAATGCACCATCCTTTTAAAAACTTATTAATGAAACTACTTAGTATTTGAGAACAAAATATGAACTTTTGTCACATGCTGAACTTTCTTTTAAAGTGATAAAATGCTTTCCTTGTATATCTGTTATGAACAGCAATCCAGAGAATTAATTCAGGCTATTTTCGGACCTATTTCAAACATTTTGATGAGTCAGAATCAGAATCAGAGCAAATTGAACAGCATCTAAATTCTACAAGGTGACACCAAATTCAACAGAAGTAGGGAAGGATTAAAAAGGCAGTAATTGCAGTTATTTATCTTTAATTAGTTCATATTGAGAGAAGTAATTCTGCAGTATAGGGAATATATGTTTAGGTATCACTTGCATCATTTACAAATATATAATCCTAGAATGATCTGAGGGTCTAGATTGAGAGCTATATGGAATCTGAGAAGCCATCTTGTCTCAACGTTTTATTACATGAATGAAGAAATTCATGCCCAAAGATGGGAATTGACTGGCTCAAGTTGAGAAGTATTATATGACAAAGCTGAGTTTCAAATCCAGGTTGGGATGTAGGATTCTTCCCTACACCATACTCCATCCAATGCATAGATGAAATTATAGCAATAATTTATGGGATCAGTAGTAAGAATATGAAGATCTTACACTTTTCAAGTTTATAAATAATACATTTTTAAAGGCTTTTGCTTTCATATTGTTATTGAAATAATGTCATTTTTTAATTTTTTTTTTTTTTTTTTTGTGAATGGAAATTGGAGTAATTAAGTGTCTCAGTAGAAAGAATACCAAGTCTGGAATCTGATGACCTGGGTTCAAATCCGTCTTCAGTTACTAACTGTGTAACCATAAGAAATAATTTAATTTTTGTTTACCTCATTCTTCTCATCTGTAAAATGCAGTTAATAATATCATCTACCTTTCAGATTTGTCGTGAGATTCCTGAAAATAATAGCTATAAATTACATTCACAGTGAATGGCACATAATAAGTATTATAAAAATGTTAGCTGTTGTTGTTGTTGTTCTTGTTGTTGTTGTTTCTAGAACGGATTGGCTAGTATTTCTGAAGCATTTATTATGGGTCCAGAATAGAGATAGACATGTGGTGGGAAGCAAAATAAATGAAAGAATAAACCTTGATTTCTGCCTTCAAAAAGCTTGCAAGTACCCTAGCTTGGAAATAAGATTAATATGAAGGACTTGGGAAATAGCAAAAAAGAACATATTTTCTCTCTGGACCTCAGCTTCCTATTCCAGAAATGAAGACTTTTGGATTAGTTCATATTTCTAAGGGTCTGTTATCTTGAAAAAGAGGAAAATGCATCTTTATTTTCCCTAAATTCTAACAGAAATTTGGCACTGCCCAATATTATGGATTTTTTTTTAACAGGCATTATTGTGAGAAGGGATTCATAGACCTCACCAGCCTACCAAAAGGGTTCTGTGATACACAAAAAAGTTAAGAATCCCTGAACTGTAATATCTAACATATTCTCTAGCTCTGAATCTGTAATCCAGCAATTTTATCAAGTGTCATGGAAGATTAGAAAATATTGGTTGCGAACAAATCTGAAAATCTGAAAAGGTTTAGAAACACCTTTATTATATCAGTTCAGAAGAGGGGAGTGCCAGAAAAAGGTGCGGATTTCTGTTAATTCTATGTTAAATCTCACATTTTATAGAATTCAAACAAGGATTCCAGCACATAACTGCACATAGGCAGTTTACTTGACTTCTGTATTAGCAGGTAGGTATAACCATTCAATAAAATTAGGGCAAAGCTAAAACACTAGCTATTGGGGAACCTAAAGCACAAATTTTGGGTGCCCCCCCAAAAAAAGATCTGGGTAAGCATCTCTGGTGTCATACTGACTTCCATGGTAACTTTGACTTAAACAATTTTCTAGCCATAAAAATCTGGATTCAAAGAATGTTAATAATTAATAAATACTAAAATGTTTTCCCTATATAAACAGATGTATGGAATCTGAATTAGCATGTAGACTTGATGAATATATGAAAGATTGGGTAGATTTTGGATATGAAGAATGAAAGAATAATTAAGAGAACTTTAGGTTAAAGAAACCTTAAGGCCAAGAAAGGAATTGTGTGAGATGGAAGAAAAACCCATTTGAATATAGCAGTCTATGTAAGGAAGTTCTATTTATTATAATTTAGTAAGAGGTGTCTAAATTTGGAATATATTATATATATATATATATGAATGCTTTTGTATCAAATGTAAATATACCTAACAGGAATATATTGACACTCATCTTCACTCCCACCCAATAAAGAGAAATAAAGTTTGGATAGAAACCAAATCACAACAGTCAGTAAAAGTCAAGCAAAGGAATATGAAGATACTGTAGGCTCTTGCACAGAAGTATATCAATAATAATAGCTGTAATATAATAACAATAATTTGCACTTATATTACATGATGTTAGATTACAAAGTATTTTATAGACATTCTCATTCATGATAATCCTGTGAGGTAGATTGTGCAAGAAGTATGATGTGCATTCTACAGATCATAGAATTGAGAGGCTGGGAGAGACCTTAGAAATCACCAATTCATGGATTTTGAGCACAGAAAGGCACTTAAAAGATCATTTATTCCAGTCCCCTTATCTTACAAATAAAGAATCTGAAGCCCAGAGAAATGAAGTAATTTGTGGATAGGTAGTGTAATAGTAACAGCTTTGGGCTTGGAGTCAGAAAGGCCTGAATTCAGATCCTGCCTCAGACACTTACCAGCTATGTAACTCCAAGTAATTGACTTAGTGTCTTTTAGTCTATATTTCCTCATCTGTAAAATTTTCATAAAAAGATTGTTATGAGGATCAAATCAGAGAACATGTGTAAAATATTTTTGCCAGTATAAAAAATATTTAAATTTTGTTATTATAATACTCAAAGTTACATAGCTTCTAAATGGCAGGGCTCAGATTTGAACTCAGGTCATTATGACTAAAATTGGATTCCTTTTCTCAATTTTAGACCTATATTTTTTTAAACTTAAGACTATTAATAAATAGGTAAAAGACTGAATTACCTACTTCTAATAGATATACAAATAAATATCCTTTATCTTGTAAAAGGTGATTACATACCTGGGTCTGATGATTTTCTGTGACAATTATCATATTATTAGAATTATTTTCTTTTATTATTTTTTATCATTATTCAGAATTCAGGGTCATTTCTCCTAAAAATTTTGGTTGTCTAAAAATCTATTTATATTAACCTTACCTGACCAAAATCTGACTTTCATGAAAAGAAAATTGTTTCAGCATTCTTCAGAGAGAAGCCAAAATGGTTTAGTTACTTGTTAGCTTCCTTGGCTAACTGTTGAAGGAAGGATTTCTCTGACATTGAATCTTCTTCGCTATTTTGATGACTTGTAAATCTTCCCTCTCTATCAGCAATTTGTGAACCCTCTAAATATGGTTTAATCTATAGCCTGATTTAGTATGCCCATAGAGATTGATTGATGAAGTTCTTTTTTTAGGGGGTGTATGAAATTTGGCTCTATTTAGATGTTTGTTCAACTTTTTTTGACATTGAATATGGGATTATGAATCTATCTTCTCTTTAACTTTCATAGCTCAAGGGGAATGGACAAGACTATGTTAGTCTGTCACTCTGATGTAATTTTGCCTATAAGAAGCCTAGTTAGAATCCTTAGGTTCTCTCTGAAGCCTGATGTATACTTGAGCATAACAACAAAATCTAGGTTTTTACTTCTTTGGTTTCTGCATTGTGGTAAATATATTTTTTGGCAGCAATTACTTAACACATAAACCTAGAGAAGTATTTTCCCATAGCAATAATATATTTACAAAGTCCTTTCAGGTTTATAAACATGATTTTCATAAGGTGAGATATATGGTAAAAAAAATATTTTCCCCATTTTTATATAAGAAAAAACTAAAGTTTATGAAGGCTAATTACCTTACCTGTGGTCATACAAGTAGTCAGTTTTAGAGCACATTTTTGAACATAGGTTTTTTCCCACTCCAAGAAACGTTCTTTTCCCTTAAGTTAAATGCTTAGAAAAATGTATTCCATTATAATGATTTGTGTATAGATAAAACCTTTATTGGGTGGGGAAGGTGGAGATGAGTGTTAATATTTTCCTGCTAGGTTAATTTACATTTCATACAAAAGAAGCCATATATATTGGATGTATTCCAAATTTAGACACCTCTTACTAAATTATAATAAATGGAGTTTATCCATAGAATTCTACTATTTTAAAAAAGAAATATGAAATCTAAAAAATAGGTGCTTTTCATCAAAAGAAGGAAATAGGGTATTTGACAACATGCATTTGTCTGCTGAATGTGATGGAATATGTGATGAAATATGTTTTGTCAATAAAATAAATTGCCAAACAAAATGTAATCCTTTCTGCAAATGCATTTAGTCCCTAGGATGAAATAAGCTACTTCCACAAAGTGCATTTTGTTCTTTGAATTATTTTAGATTTGCTGTCTATCAAAACCTATAGAGGAAATGTGTTCTGTCAGACACTGTATTTCATAGTCTATAGATAAAATGCATTTAATTTGGAAAAAGGAAAATCTGTTTTAGAGGTTTCCTAAAAGTTAGTATTTTTATAAGGAAAAAAAATATCTAGAGGTAAATTTTTAGCAGTTCAAAGCATGGTTTTATGCCTTTGTATTGGAAATATTCTGTCTAGGGCCCAGTTGATTTCAGCTTTCTTGTCATTGTTCACATGTGTGCAACTCTTTGTGACCCTGTAGACCTTAGCTAATACCATCCATGGGATATTCTTGGCAACAGTATTGGACAGTTTGCCATTTTCTTCTCTAGCTTATTTAACAAATGAGGAAACTGAGGCAAATAGGATTAAGTAAGTGTCTCAGGCCAGATTTGAATTCAGATCTTCTTGACTAGACCTAGGGTTGTATCCACTAAGCCATCCAATAGCTTCTTGCCTTCGTTCTTATGTTACTAGGCTTCCACTTCTGGTACTTCATTGAAAGAGCTAATAAAATACTAATAAGATTCCTTTTTGAGTCTCTTATTCATCCAGCTTGAAAGTAAATTGCGTCTTAGATCTAACTCTCCTGAGGAATTTTAAATTGCATAAAATTTAACCAATTAAATGAGTCCCAACCCCATTTTTATTTTGGCATTATTTTTGACTTACCAATTAGCCATCTATATTCTTATACTATAAACGTTTCAATAAGTGTTTTTTTTTTAAATCAGATCATTGAGATGAAGGGGTTTCAATAGATATATGGTCCAAATACTCAATTTTGCAACTAGAAACTATATTCCCATCATGGCTGAAAACTACATGTGTGATTTAAGAGCATCAGTTTACTTTTTCTGTCCTCAGTTTCCTCTTCTGTAAAATGAGAAAGTGAAACTATATCATCTCTCTGGTACCTTCTCACTTTCAAGCCTATTTATTAAACTAAAGGTCAGGAAGATGAAGGGACTTGCCCATGATCACATCTTTAATAGTGAAAGATTTATGTACAGGTTTGCCAGGAAGTTGTGTGGAGAATTCGGGCATATACTCTGAGATAGTCTATGCAACTTCAATCCCTTTTACACACAGTTGGGATGAAGTCAGCCTATAATATAGTGAAAAAGAGTCAGGAAGACTTCAAATTTTAGCTCTGACATAAAGTGATTTTGTGATCTTGAGAAAATCATAGCATCATTGATTTCAGTTTGGAAGCTACTTTAAAGAGCAACTAGTCCACTTCCTTATTTTAACAGATGAAGAAACAGGAAGTTGTCACCTCAGATCACACAAAAGATAACCATTAGACATAATTCAAAAATCTACCTTTTAATTCCAGGGCATATGCTTTTACTACTTATAATGTCTTAATTAGAAAACTCTTTAAATTATAGACAAATTTTCCACATTGATGAAATCATAGATAGGCAGCTAGAAACAGCCAACAAATATTTAATGAATACTTACTTTATTGGGACTTTCCAGTTTCTGTCTAGAGCACCTTTATTTCCCCAATTACCCAGATTCAAAACTCCAATTCCCTCAACTCTTCACCTTTCCACACTCCACAGAACTACTGATTTGGCCTTGCCTTTTAATTGGTGAGCATTGACTATAACTAGTCCAGCTCAGACACACCAAAGCCACAACTTTTCTGGCCAACATCATGCCATATCTGAGCACTCCATCTGATCTGGAACTCTCATCCTGCCAGAAGATTTTGTTTGAAGCACATTCACTAAAGGAAATCCAGCCTAGTCATCCCATACTCTCTTGTCAGGAACTCTCTGAGCTTCTCCCTTCTTCCTTAACCTCACTCTCTTCACTCTCCACCTTTTCTTTGGGAACAGTAATGAAATCCACACTTACACTTCTTGAAAAACACATATCTGCCAATGACCCTGCTCTGTTTAGGTACTGTCCTTGTCCAAAGCACCCCTTCCTAGCCATCACTCATTGATTTCTTTTGTTCCACACTACTAGTAGTGATGAGGTTTAGATTTAGGGAACCAAAATGGAATTAGGGTTCCTGGTGGTCAGGGAGTTAAATGATAAGGTCTAGTGGCAGGTTGAGGGTTCAGGAAACCAAATGGAGAGATTTGGCTCCCCTGCAACTCCTTGGGATTCGACGCAAGGGTAGGGAGTTTTGGGGACTCCCTTCTGGTGGTGCAGAGATTCCCTGTAAAGGAATTTACAGACCCAAAAACCTAGATTGATAAAAGAGGTTTATTATGGGGATTGGAAGTAAGGTTAGAAATCCTGACAGAGAGGCATGAAGTCTGGTTAGGGAAATAGGTGAGGGTAAGGAGAGGATAACACTGGAAAAGAATATTATTTCAGCCGGCAGATCTATGGAAAATGGAGTTTGCACTGAGAATGCAGTTCTCAATGGACAGAAAGTCCTGGCAACTGAGTGAGGTGCCAAGGTCTATCTGCAAAGACCTTAGTTGATAGACGTTCATTATATTGGTTGTTTTGGTGGGGGTTGGGGAAACCCAAGCAGATCATCAGAATCGGGGCTGGGACAACCTGAGCAGATCAGAACTGGTAGGGGCTGGGAGAGCCCAAGTTGGCTCAGATCCAGCAGGGGCTGATTCAAGCCCAATCTCCTATTGGAATTCAAAGGGATGCTTTTGACCAGGATTTGTGAATCAAAGGCCCTGGCATCCTGGACTGATATGCCTCAGCCAGGAGAGGCTGGGAATCTGAAAGGAATCACAAAATCAATAAGAAATACAGTTTATTAAAGGGACCACAACCCACTTCAGTAGAACATTAGTTCTTTGGAGATAGACTTTTTATTTTCATAATTGTCTCAAAGTATATAATGCCTGGCATATAGTAAGTGCTTAATAAATGCTTTTTAATTCGTTCATGAAATAAAGACAAGAACAAGAATCCCTGGAACATAATTTAAAAGGAAATAACAAATTTCAAACATCAACATTTATAAATGTTTGTTTATTTGGTTCATAGTAACCCACTTGGAACAATTTAAATATACTTGTAGCATTTCTCCACTACCCAAAACCTCTGCAGGAAATGGAATAATTCACAATAGTTAACAGTTAGTCTCAAAATTGTTACTTTCATATCAATCTTTTTTGCAATAAACCCAGTCTGTCCAACAGATGATAAAATTCACTTTGTACAGTTTTAATTTTGATTCATTAGGCAGTGGGCAAGTATTGTGTGTTCTTCATGAGAGAAGACAGTACTTGCCCCCATGCAGCATATTACATCATTAGTGCTAGGAGGTTGGCACCTAAAAATCACTGGGACAACATTTCTTTATATATATGACAAGTATGGTGATATATTAGTTAAATCCCTTTTATGATTAGCCTTTGGTGACATACATAATACTTTCTTGCAATGGAATTTAATATCACTAAATGCATGATTAAAAACATTTTCACTCTGTGTATCCAACTACTCCCTGATAAATTAGCAAATGAAAGGAAGCGCTTAGAGGCAAGAGGTATCCTAATTTACCCTCTCCTTTTAGATTTAGTTTTTGGGGGTTGGTGGCTGTTTTGGGACTTTAGGTTGATTTTTGTTTGAGGTGTTTGAAGTGGGAAAGATGGAGGTAAATTGAAGGGTAATTACTGTTTGATGACAAAACAAAGGGACTTTAAAAAACTAAGCCCCCAGCTCCCGGGTTCTGTAGAAAAAGCCCACAATCAAGTTCTTACCTTTCTGAGAGTAAATGTTACATGGATTGGGGCAAGAGAAAGCACCTGTTTGAGGGATTATTTGTTGTATAGCAGTCATTGTAATCAGATCAACAAAGCACTGTTTTTATAGGCCATTTGAAGGGATGTGGAAATCACTCTGGTTTACAGTACGATTATTTTAATGGTATTCATTGTACTGGGATTTTGCCTAAATGTGCAGTGCCTCATTTCCCGAACAGGTCTGAATAAAAGAAGCCCCATAATAATTCAAAAGAATTTAAAACAGGTCTTCTAGAGTATCTGAAAGGCACATGTTTCTTAATCTCACCAATCCCAATAATGAACAGGGGAGTCCACAACAGTATTACTGAGATTGTTCCAAAGCTTAGTGGCTAATTTGATTTTGTAAGGAATGTGAAAGAAGGCTTTTAAAGAATTTTTAATGAAAAGGCAATTAACGTTGAAACCTTCATTAACAGATAATTCAGAGGAAAAAAAAGCAGGACTTCTTGCTGAGTTTTTGACTTTCTAACTAATTGCAAAACTTTATGGTATTTTTTTTTTTTTACTATATCAGAGAAAGTGGGAAGACACTATCCATTTAATACCACGAGACCTTATGGGCAAGCAGAACACTTAAAAAGTCTTTTTTTTTTTTTTTTTAAAGAGGACTAGACCCTTAAAAGCTAATTATAATTAAATGGTTCTCAGTTGATAAAATGAAGCTAGGGAAAAATGGATTCCTCATTAAGAAAAAAGAGTTTTGATTCAAATAAATATTTTCAGAAAGTTTCATGTGATAAACTGCTTTACATACATTAACCCTCATATGATCACTAGCCATTAGCCATAAATATGACAAATGGGGAAATGAACATGAGTAAAGGATAGTGAAGGCAGGAAAACCTGGGTGCAAGCCCTGCCTTTGACAGATTCTGGATGAGACTCATCTCTCCATGCCCAGACAGCTTTCTAAAAATTAAGTCTGTTAATAGTATTTTGGGGATTTTCTCACCTGGAGGTTTCTACACTCAAGAATTCCTAGCAATAACAATAACAAAATGACTGGAAAGATTGCGACATAGGGTTATTAAACAAAGAATGAAAGGATTTAAGGCTGAAAGAACCTCAGATATTATCTAGTTCAACCACTTCATTTTATGTTCAGGAAAACTGAGATCAGGAGGTTCGGTGATTTTTCCAAACACATTAGTCATACATAAAAGTAAACATGAACAGAACTAATATTTGATTATGTTAAATTATAATGTAAAACCTTTGTATTGTAATGTAAAACCTTTGTAAGGTAATCATGCCTTTGCTTGATCTCTTACCTTCAAGGACCAGCTAAATTTCAGATGGTCATATATCTATAACTCAGTGTAACTTAATTTTTTTTTTGTTTTCAGGATCCCTTATCATTTAAGAACCAAAAAAACTTGTTTATGTTGATCATGTCTGTTGATATTTACTATAATAAAGATTAAAGCTGATAATTTTTAAAAATCTTTAATAATTCATTTAATGTGCCCAGAATCTGAATTTAGCTTTTAATGATATTAATGGTCAATATCCTATGGGTGCTGTACCTCTTGAGATACCAACAGAGGATTATTTAACATTTTTGTTAGTCTGTAGAGTATTCTGAGAATTAAATTTTTTTCCCACATTGTTTATAGTTGTTAAAATTGTTCTGTAACTATATATCGATGTAGGTTTACTTCTAATGGTAAGTAGAGGGTAGGAGAGATGAACTATTTTAGTTTGTATTTAGGCTTTGTGAAATAAGGAGCAGGGAGGATAAGGATGATAAGTACCTTTTTCAGGAGCCCCCCAGAATGCTACAATTTGGCTTTGAACAAGTCCTTGAAAAGAGTTCAGAAACAAAGGGATCTTAATTATGGATGTTTGTCACAAGGTGGATTTTGATATGTACTAGACTTGACTCATCTAGTTAAGAGGGTGAATTTCTACTGAATTAGATGCAATTGAAGACATGAATAGCTGAAGAATAACCTGGAATAATACTTAAACTAGTGAATTGTACAAGGAGATCTCAGGAAACAGAACTGAATGAGAGTATCAGAGCACAAAATATATGCCATACAAAGGATGGGATTTCTGGAAACAGAAACCGGATTGGAGCGAGCATCATAAGCAGCAGCTGCTTAGCCCAAGTGATCCCCACGTTCTGCAAATCATATTGAGAAATAATATTAAAGAAATTATGATAAGATCCATACACAAAAGATTTACTTATTTAAACTATGTTTTCCAACTGACAGAGTTTGGGGCACTTTAAAGCAAAATTAAGCCTCTTTTCTGTTCTTTCTCCATTGAAATCAGAAAGCACTGACATTTTAATATATTAGTGTCGATTAGCTATAGCTCATTGATTACAGTAGCCTAGGTGTGGTACTCTTATGAGACAGCTTTAGTCTATTACAACAGAATTATCGAATTAGCCACTCTGCCATATTGTATTTATTACTCATTTAATTCAGTCTGCTATATTATGCAAATAAGTAATGTACACAGTGGGCTCCTTTATTTCCACATTTGATTTATTGATTTATTTACTTTACCAAATGTTTAACTTAAACTTGAACAATATTTCTCTTGTCAGGGTTTTTTTTTTTTTTAATTCTTTCAATTGCCATGTTATGAATTGACACTAAAATCATATATTGCAAAATGTATGTTAGGCTGAGACATTAATATGATTGACAGTGAACTTGCTTGGCAAAGAGTAGGCTAATCCATATATGACACACAGGAGCTGTTCTCTTGGCAACAACTTCATCATTGTTTTTAAACATGAGAGATGAGCCAAAGCACCTAAAAATCATTCAGGTAAACAGCAAACAATTTTGTCTGGCAGTGCATGAATACCAAGTCTTTCTCTTCATTGACTTCACCCAGGTAAATATGAATAGGTTTTCACCACCTAGATTAATAACTGTTTTAATTCTATAAAGAATGAACAAATCTTGAGCTGTTTCCTATTGAATGATAGTCCTGTATTTATGGAATATAGTACTTTATTACTTTAGTTCAAAGTAGTTGAGGTACAAATTAACCCCTTAGAGAAACTATAAATATACATTTTGAATTCTATCTATTTACCTTTTAAAATTTAGTAAGAGTTTAGAGTAAGTTGGAATTTAATGTTAGCTAGTACTAAGGTTTATAGGTCTAATATTTAACAATATTCTACATCTAACATCACAAGAACTAAAGAGTCAATAGGAGACTATAAAAGTTGGACCAGAAAATTGGATGAGGCCTAAGAAAAGACTGTTCACAGATGGGAGTCACTGACAATTCTGTTTCTTTGCATTTCCATTATAATTAATTCTTTAATATTGCCAATTGAAGCTCACGAATTGAAAAGGCTCCAATCCATACAATCTGGCATCGTGCTGCTTTTCTGAAATTCCAGGGAGCTTCCCTAAGGGTAAAATGGGAAGTTCACAGTAAGGATGGATAAATTAGGGCAGGGGTGTGGAGTTAAGTTTGGATTGAGCCAAATTGTAATTACATCCAGGTAATGGCATATTTCCAAACATATAGTCAAATTAACAGATCCTAATAAATCATATGGAGGATATAACTTCTTAGGAACAAAAGGATATGTATACTTCGAGTCACAATGGCTCTTCTATTGTGGAAGAGACAGAGAGGGTGAGGTTGTTGGCAAACAGGCTGTGTAAGGTTTTTAAACATTCGGGATCAGGAATTCTGTAAAAGAAAGGAGGAAGAACCAGGGCTAACTTTAACAGTCACAGGAAATAATAGTGATATTTCCACCTGATGTTCCCCAGGAATAATCAAGAAAAGTAACCCATATATCCATAAACCTTTGTAGATGGAAGAAATCTTAGATGATATCTAATTCAGCCCCTCTCTTACAGAGAGAAGAAAACTAATACAAGAGAGATCTGATTAGTTAGTGATGAAGCAAAAACTAGAATTTTATAACCTGACCTTCTAATATAGCATTGCTTTTTCTATTACACACCTTCTTGAAGGTGTAATGGAGAGATTCCCCATATTTCTTGTTTGTTTTGTTCTCTTCTAGGATTTCAAGAAAGCTTAACATTCTTACACTTTGATTGAGTTAACATGCCTGTTTTGGGCTACAGCTTTCTCATTTGTAAAATGAGAAGATTTAGCTTGGCAATCTCTAAAGTCCACTTCAATTTTAACCTTCAGGTCTATAAAATATGGTATGTAGGAAGTCTCTTATAAATTTAAAATTAACTTGTTGCTGGGGGGGGGGGGGGAGTTGCCATAATTTTAGCTTGTTTATTTTAACCTTCAAACAATAATGCTAGAGTTGGGTTTTCTTTCCTTGGGAGAAAACAAAATGGCTCTGATATTTATGACAGTGAATTAGAATACATATGCTGTATTGACATTCTCATATTACATATAGATTAATAATAAATAAATGAATTTCAGAAAAATTCATTAATAAAAACAATGCTTCCATTGTCACTCAAATTAAACTTTCTTTTTAATAGGTGGAATGAACAAAATATAAGTAATATGCTAAGTATTTATTACTCCTACATAAGTTAAACTTATCTATGGAAAAATTCCATTGGAAATTTTCTTTTAATTTCTGTCATTTACTTGTCTATATTTTCCCCATTATCTTTCTGTTTTTTTCTTTACCTCCCATCTTTTGTGAAGCCTCAACTGCATCCTAGAAAAATTTTCTATTGGATACTAAGTAAGCCATGCTAATAGATACCATAAATAATTTTCCAGAGCTAAAAGACCTTTGACTTTGTAGGAATTAAAGCAATTTCGAAAGAAGCAGAAATGTATATAAGAATCCTCCAACACATGCACATGAATAGTACAATGACATTTGAATTTGACAGGGAGAGTGAAAAGATCAAGCTGAAATGTGGCACTAAGAGAAGAGAACACTGCCTTACCAAGTCTCTCCACCATTTGCTTAGAGAAGATATTCTGAAACTTTGAATGAGTAGAAAGGGCATTAGCACCAAGTGAGAGTACATGAGTCAACTCGGATTTGCAAATAACAAAGTCATCTTTGCTAAGATCCATGAAGACCTTGAAGCTGTGATCCAAGATCATAAGCTTAAAAATAAGGAACTTCAGCTAAAAAAAGAATGTGTAGGTGACCAAAGATGAATTTGCACAATAAAGGAGAGATCACAGCAAAAAAGCTATAAAAGGAGTATGGCTACTTGGGCTGACTTTTGGTAGTCTAATTTAAGAGGCTGAACCCAAGAGTAGAATCAGAGCCTATAAAATGTTCTTTTTTTTTTTTTTTTTTTTTTTTTTTTTTTTTTCCTAAAGAGCTCGATAGGAATGAACAAATTTCAGCACTGTTAAAGAAAAAAAAAAATCGGAAAAAAACCTAAATGAATTTTTTAGACTGTGTTTTGAAATAATTTATCCCACACTCTCTACTCCACGATTAAATAAAGGGTTTTTAAATGGCAAGTTTTAGTAATTAAAATTCATTGATCAGGGCAACTTATGGCACATTGGATAGAGCACCAGCCCTAAAGTCAGAAAGACTCAGGTTCAAATATGGCCTCAAGTACTTGACACTTACTAGCTGGGCAAATAATTTAACTCCCATTTCATTGCCTTTCCCCCCCAAAAAAATGATTAAATCATCAACTAAAAATAGTTATGGTCTAGTGGAAAGAACATTTGGTTTGGAATCTTTAGAACTGGATGTGATCTTCTCATATCTATAACAATGTGACTTGGTTTCTAAATATAAAAAATGAGAAGATTGGACTTGACTTCTGAGGCCCCTTTCAGCTCTAAAATCTGTGATCCTTTGAATTTGAATTTTTCCAACTTGGGATTTGTGATCATTCTAGTAGAAACCCAGCTGGAGTTGACCCCAAATATGAAAAATAGTTTTGTTATCAAATAAATAATGTGAACAAAATTGAAAAGAGGATCTTATCTCCTAGAGAACAAACTTTTCAGACACTTTAGAAGTATGTGTTTACATATAAACAATGTAAACAGAAGCCAGCAAGGTGCTTTGATATGCTAATTGAAAATATTCTTATCTATTCATCAAAGCAAAGCTTCTACTCAGTTCCAGGTGTAAATACTTGACCTTAATAAAAGCTAATCTCAGAATCACTTAATGTTAGAGCTCCAAGGAACCTTAGAGATCATTTAACCCCATGGCTCCCAATGCTTTCTCAGAATGATGAAGATACTTTTTTAATGTTCAAACTGTTTTCTGGGTCCCAGCATGTTCTATATCTGGTCGCTGGATCCAGATGGCTCTGGAAAGGAAAGTGAGGCTGGTGACTTTTCATAATCCTTCCTCACTTAAATCCAATTTCTTTGAATATCATGACATGATCTCCCTGATATTATGGACCTCTTTAAGAACAAAGGATAAACAAAAACACCCTCATCATAATAGATAGTATAGTTTTGCTATAATTAGTAGCTGATGATTAAGAAAATTAATATATGATGGCAATAAACAATTCAGGAACATTTAAAATGGATTTTTATTCTATTAATTGCAATTGGACCTACATAAATTAAATATATATATTAACCTATCTATATTTAAGATGTTTATTCTTTCTTATTTTATTTAGTTGCCCAGTACATTTCATTAGAACTAAAATAAAGATTAAAAAATGACAATGTTCGCTGTACATTCAAATTCAGAGGGCCACTTCAATCATAATTCCTGGGCCCCTGCCCACTGTTTAGAGACCACTGATCTAATCCAGTCCTCTCATTTTACAGAGGTCACAATGTTAATAAGTGACAGACATGAATGTTAAAACTCAAGTATTTTAACTTCTGTTCTCTTCCTACTATACCAAACACTTTCACTAAGTCTCATTTTCTTCATTGCTTTATCATCAGGGGATATTGATGATGACCTTGCCAGGGAAGGATCTAATGAGATAATATATGTTAAGTTATTTTGCAAGGCTTAAAGAGCTATACAAATGTAAAGTATCATTACTTTAAAATATTTTGTATTTCAGACATTTCATTAGATAAGGCAGGCCTTTCTCCCAATTAGTCTGAATTAGTAAGACTTTACTGTGCTATAATGGGGTAATTATGCAAGAAAACACATTCATAAAAATGTATACCTAAGTGTCTTTTACATATGCAATTACTTGGCAGTTTCTGGGCTATTGACAAACATGTTAGAATGTTCTGGTTGATGTCAACTACCTGATATGTGGGTAGAAGCAAAGCAATCTCCATAATTCAGTATGTAGCCTATGATAATATAAGGTGTTATAACACTAACTTGAACCCAGAAGTGAATTTTAAAGCAAATGCAAATTACAATATAGAAACTCTGCTGGATATCACATTAGTTGAAGATTCCCTCTGATTTTTAAAATTATCATCCTTCTTTTTTCACTTAGCCATAACCCTAGTTCTGGCCCTCATCATCTCTCATCTGGACTTTCACAATGACCTAAATCAGTTTCCTGGTTTCCATTATCTTCCCCTCTCCCATCCATGCTCCATCTAGTGGGCCAAATTACAATATAGCTTTGACTAGGGTTGTTCTTATTCAAAAATCTGTAGTGTCCCTTTGATACCTGGTGAGCTAAAATACAAGTCCCTTCTCAATCTGGCAATGAAAGTTCTTTACAATCCAGCTCTAACCTAACTTTCCAGACTTATTTTATACTATTCCCTTTAATGCATTCTACTCTCAGTCATATAGGTTTATTTATTGTGCACCATATTGGATGTTCTCTGTGCCTCTACACAGACATCCTCACCTCAGGAAATACACCCATACACTTCTCTCAACCCATTAGAAAATTAGGTCTTTTAGAATTCTTGACTTTCTCCAGTACCCAGTTCAAGGGTATTTCTTGACCACTTCTCACACCCACCTATCCCAGTTAGTATTCTTGGTATGCTCAGATTTATTGGTATGTACTTATTTTATGCATCTTATATTCCCCATTTCAATGTAAGTTTTTTGAGGGCAGGAAATAATTTTTCATTTTTATTTTTGTATTGCTAGCACCTACTATACTACCTTGCACATATTAAACAGTAAATATATGTTTGAATTTGTTGGATTAAATCTATGTCAAATTCAGATATATGCTTGAGCATACAAAAGACTTAAAAGCATATAAAATAGCTGTAGTTAAACCCAATAGTTGGTCAATAAACTTGTCAGTAAGCTCTTAGTAGTTGCTATATGTCAGACAGTGAGTTAAAAGCGCTTTACAAATATTATCTCATCTGATTTTCACAACAAACCTGGAAGATAGGTGCTATTATTGTCCTTGTTTGATGTATAATATAATGGTAGCAAATAGGGTGAAGTGACTTGCCTAGCATAACACAACTAGTAAGTATCTGAGCCAGGATTTGAAATAAGGACTTTCTGACTTTAGCCCAGTATTCTTTTTTTTTTTTTTAAATAATTTTTTATTGACAGAATAATGGGTAATTTTTTTTTTTACATTATCCTTTGCACTCACTTCTATTCCAACATTTCCCTTCCCTCCCTCCACCCCCTCTCCTAGATGGCAGGCAGTCTTATACATGTTAAATATGTTATAGTATCTCCTAGATCCATACAGTTCTTTTGTTGCACAGGAAGAATTGGATTCAGAAGGTAAAAGTAGCCTGGGAAGAAAAACAAAACTGCAAGTAGTCCACATTCATTTCCCAATGTTCTTTCTCTGGGTGTAGCTGATTCTGTCCATCATTGATCAATTGGAACTGAGTTAGGTCTTCTCTTTGTTGAAGAGATCCACTTCCATCAGAATACATCCTCATAGAGTATTGTTGTTGAAGTGTATAATGCTCTCCTGGTTCTGCTCATTTCACTTAGCATCAGTTCATGTAGGTCTCTCCAAGCCTCTCTGTATTCATCCTGCCGGTCATTTCTTACAGAACAATAATATTCCATAACATTCATATACCACAATTTACCCAACCATTCTCCAATTGATGGGAATCCATTCATTTTCCAGTTTCTAGCCACTACAGACAGGGCTGCCACAAACATTTTGGCACATGCAGTTCCCTTTCCTTTCTTTAGTATCTCTTTGGATATAAGCCCAGTAGAAACACTACGGCATGAAAGGGTATGCACAATTTAATAACTTTTTGGGCATAATTCCAGATTGCTCTCCAGAATGGTTGGATTCATTCACAATTCCACCAACAATGCATCGGTGTCCCAGTTTTCCCGCATCCCCTCCAACATTCATCATTATTTTTTCCTGTCATCTTAGCCAGTCTGACAGGTGTGTAGTGGTATCTCAGAGTTGTCTTAATTTGCACTTCTCTGATCAATAGTGATTTGGAACACCCTTTCATATGAATAGAAATAGTTTCAATTTCATCATCTGAAAATTGTCTGTTTGTATCCTTTGACCATTTATCAATTGGAGAATGTTGAACCCAGTATTCTATATTCTACATTCCTTAGCTGCTTCTATGATGCTAAGAATGAGATAATGATCCATAAAATGTGAGATTTACAACAGCTCTACAAAATTAACAGTATTATTATTTTTTAATATTGTTTCTATCTCGTGAGGGAAAAGGCAGAAAGAAACTCAGGATGGTAAAATGGCTCTACCAAACAAAGCAGGATCTGAGCCCAGGACTTCTTCCCATGTTAGGTTAATGTCTCTTTCCATTGTACTACACTATGTCTCATACAGTTAGGTTGCTTCACTCTCATGTGTAGAGTGCTATGAAATGTGCAAAGTGCTTTCTATAGAGTATCTCAGCTGGAATCCTTTAGCTAGATGGGGAACATAGAGATCATCTATTTCACTGACCTCATTTTTCAGGTAAGGAAATCGAGCTTCATCGACAAATAATGGCAAATCTCACACAGTTCATTAGTAGCAATACATATACTGGAGCAAGCAGTGATTCTTATCCTGAGATTCACAGACTTTTAAAACAATTTAAAATGCATTTTTAAGGACTTTGGTTTCCAAATTCTTTCTCTTTCTCCTGCCCCTCTGTGACCATCAAGAAGGCAAGCAATAGAATATAAATTATATATGTGAAGTCATGTAAAATGTATTTCCACATTAGCCATATTAGAAAAATAAAGTAAAAATATATTCTTTAATCTGCACTCAGAGTTTACCAGTTTTCTCTGTGGAGGTGGATAACAGTTTTCATTATGAATCCTTTGGAATTGTCTTGATTGGAATAGCTAAGTCTTTCACAGTTGATCATCATTAGAGTGTTGTTGTTATTGCTGTGTACATTGTTCTTCTGGTTCTGCTTTGCACCAGTTTATATGTCTTCCCAAGTTTTTCTGAAACCATCCTGCTTGTCATTTTTTTTTATAGCACAATAGTATTTTATCATAAGCATATAGTACAACTTGCTCAGCCATTCCCAATTGATAGTTGTTTTTGACTATAATTGATTCTCATTTTAATTCTGTGTTTTATTTTATACTTTTAAACACATTGTTTTAAGAAGGGGTCCACAAGACAAGACATCATATAGGTTAAGAACCACTGGAGTAGAGGCTGACTTCTTTCTTGTTGAGACAATCAGGGCTAAGTGAATTATTCAGAATCATAAAGCTAGCAAGTGTCTGAAGTAGAATTTGAACTCAGTCTTCATGACTTGAGGGCTCGTGCTCTACCCACTGTGCCATTTAATAGCTGCCCCTGAGGCTGATTCTTGAGTTCTTTTTTTACTAATGCTGTATTTTTTCTTCCTAGTACTGTAATTTATGATCTTTCATCTAGTTAGAAGTTGGCTTAAGTTATTTTGTCTTGCTTTGGATCTAACACAGTGCTATGACAGGTTAGGAATAAATTCAGGGGTCCTCAAACTTTTTAAATAGGGGGCCAATTCACTGCTCCTCAGACTGTTGGAGGGCCAGACTATAGTAAAAACAAAAACTTTGTTTTGTGGGCCTTTAAATAAAGAAACTTTATAGCCCTGGGTGAGGGGGATAACGGTCCTCAGCTGCTGCATCTGGCCCACAGGCCGTAGTTTGAGGATCCCTATTTTTTTGAATTGAATTGTTCATTCATGTTTGCAGCTTTCTAGTTACTTTGTGCATCTTTTTATACAGAAAAGGTCTTTAATTAAGTGCCAACTGATGGAAGGGAAGAAATAAGCATTTATATAGCACCTACTATATCTAAGCTTTGCTCTGAGTGTTTAGAAATATTCTTCTTTGAATGTGATTTTCACAAAAACTCTAGGAGATAACTAGGTTCTATTATAATCTCCATTTTAATATTGAGGAAAGTAGTGCAGACAGGAGTGACCTTATTTTTCAAGAATTGCACCACTACTAACTGAAGTCAGATTTGAACTCAGATATTCCATATCCCAGAACCAGTCACTGTACCTACCACTGTACCATCTAGCTGCTTACAAAGAATAGATGCAAACCCTTAAATGAGAAAGCTGTCCAAACACTTCTGTGCCTTAGATTGGATATAGAAGACAGACAGGCAGTTAATGAGGCTGAAAAAGATCCATCACTTACAAGCCACTTTTTTGGTGAAAGGCAACCCACTTAGCTGGGCTATTCCCCTGAAAGTAGAGAAGCATTCTTTTGCCAGACTTGTACTTGATACCTTTCCAGCTCAGTGTAGTCCCTGCTAGAGTTTTTGTTGAGCTTTCATATAACCTTGGTGAGTACAGGGTCATCTCCATGTAACGGAGGAAAGCTGTAGTGGAGGATCTTTCTCTATACTGGATTAAAAATAAAGTTACTCTTAGAGGTTAAAGGGCATGTTTTGAAGTAGAGAATTGACAGAAATAATGGTTCAACAGTGTTTCTCTGACAGTCTGACTTAGAAATGTATAATGCTCACCCCAACTGCATATCAGCTATAAACTGTAATAGAAAATAAAAATTACATATATGTATAAGATATATATATGTGCATATATATTTGTATACATATACACACATATATGTATCTTTATAAATAGAATTTGTCCCCCCCAAAAAAAACAAAACAAAACAAAAAATAACCTGCCAAATTTCAGAGACATTTCTGTAAAGTTACAGAGAATAGAGTGATCCAGGAGAGATACTCTAGTATAATTTCAGATAATTCTATATCAGGTTTCTGAGAACACTTTTGGAAAGCTGTGCTATATATTAGCAGTAGGTCCCAAAGAAATAGAAAATTAGTATTTTCTTTCCCAGCCTACAATTTATTGATCAAAGAAAACTTATTTTTGGCTTTGTAGTGTTGCAACAATCTGAAGCATATTAATAAAGAAAGAGAGTAGCTTCTTGGGGAGATAACCTCTATGACTATAATTTTTTCTCATGAGTATCAGTGCAGTTTATGTGCCAATATTTCACAAGTACAGAGAGATGAAGGGGGAGTCTGTGTTGCCAAGGAGAGGCAATAGGAACTCACTCTTCATTCTTGCTGCATTTTTTCTTTGCCTTTCTCAAAGGAGATTTTCACTCACTACTTCTTACTCTGGGAATAAGTAGAAGAGTATGGACAATAACACCCTTTTTAAAATTTTTTTTTTATTTTTCCCAAGTACATATAAAATAATTTTTTACATTTTTTTAAAAATTTGAGTTCTTGATTTTCCCCCTTTCTCTCCACCCCTCACCACTGAGTAGGCCTATGTGAAGCTGTACAAACCATTTCTACAAAGTCATGTTACAAAAGAAAAGATAGATCTCTGTCCCTCTCCCAAAAAAACCCTCAAGGGAAGAAAAAGAAAGTTTTTTTTTAAAGTATGCCTCAGTCTGTGTTCGGATACAATCAGTTCGTTTTCTGAGTATGGATAACATTTTTCATCATATGTCCTTCAAAGTAATCTTGGATCATTGTATTGTTGAGAATAGCAAAGTCGTTCACCGTTGATCATCCTACAACTTTGCTATTATTATGTATATAGTACATGACACTTTGCAGGAGCTCATGGAGGACTTTCCAGGTTTTTCTCATAGCATCCTGCTCATTATTTCTTATAGAACAGTAATATTTCTTCATAATTACATACCACATACTACATATCGCAATTTATTCAGATATTTCCCAATTTCCAATTTCCAATTCTTTGTCCTGAGAAAAGATTTGCTGTATTTTATACAAATAAGTTCTTTTCCTTTTAAAAAATTTCCTTTTAAGATTCATACCTAGTAGTGATATCATTAGGTCAAAGGATATGTATGGTTTTATAACCCTTTGAGCATAGATCTTACCTTTTAATCATTTATTAATTGGGGAATGGATTTTTTTTATAAATTTGACTCTGTTCCCTATACATTTGAGAAATGAGAAACCCTTCAAAATTCTTTTCATCATTACTATTGCTAATTATGTCCCCCATTTATTCTTTTCCCTCTTTCCTTTCACCCTGAATGATACCCTTTTTAACTGTGAGTCTCATTGTTTTAGCCTTTGAGATCAATTAAAGTGGTGGTATTAGGTTAGAAAGGCAAAAAGTAGGAAATAATTCTTCCAGTTGGGCCATATGTTGGTGGGGTTTGTGGGATATAGTATGTCAGTCTTCACTAAGTCAGACCACTGCTAATTAAATAACATTTTCTACATTGGAAAACTGGAAGGGTAGAATTCTCTTTCAAGAGAGTTAGAAGCAAATGTGTCATGCTAGGACATCAAGAAAATGTGGAATCAGCAATTAACATTTTCTACAGTATTATCTGTGTTGTTTCTGACTCCCTGAACTTTGTTTGAATTTTTTGGTAGTAACTCTCATAGTCTTTACTTGGCTCCCTAGACATACATATATAATAAAATAATAAAATCAAAGATTCAGAGGTAGAAGGAAACTTAGCATTCATCTGGTCTAACTCCTTACTTTTATAGAAGAGAAAACTGAATAAATAAAACAGGAACACAGAATAGACAAAGTAGGATTTGAATTTTGGCCCTCGGATTGCCGGACTTATATTGTTGTCTTGCTAACAGTGGAAAAAATATTCATTTATACACTCCAATATGTTAAAGATCTATACTTTAATTTTTCTGCTTTCTATATATTGCATTATAAATTATAATCAGAATCAAAAGACATAAATTCAAATCTTTCTCTGCTATTTAACTGCCTTTGTGGCCTTGAGCAAATCAGTTAATTTTCAGGGCCTTGCTTTTCTCAAAATGAAAATCCTTTATGGGATTGAAAGGAAGATTTGAACTTTTGTCTCTCTTGATTCTGCCCCATCTAGGATTTACTGACTTTTCTTTAAAATTCAATTCAGATCCTGCCTTTGCAAGAGACCTTTTCCAGTTCTCTTAGCTGCTGGCACCTTCTTTCAGATCATCTTTTATCTATTCAGTATCTTATATACCTGATTATTTCTGTAATGTCTTCTCTATTAAAATATAAACTTCTTGAGGGCAGGACTGTTCTTATCTTTCTCCATATTTTTGAAACTAGAACAAAATCAGTGCTACACACACACATACACACACACACACACTTTTATATATATTTATTGACTTATTGTGTGACAGAATCCTGTATTCAGGAAGATAAGGTATCATGAGCCTATTCTGTAAGTGATATAATTAATGATAGGAATTAAGACTAGAATCCAGATCTTCTTTTCCCAGGGCCAGAGCATGTTTTTTGAAAACCTCAAGAAGTTTACAACATGTTATTATAATCAGAAATGTCCCTTAAGACAAGTAACAGCAGAGACCAAAAGCTGGTAGGACCAAAGACTCTTCTCTCTATTTCAATGCAAAGGGAATGTTGAAAGAGGTTCATTTCCCTCAAATGACCTTAGTAAAACATTTATAAAGTTACTGACAAGCATTTTGAATTTATGCAACAGGGAACATAGTTTAAATCTTTGATATATTGCAAACAGTTTCTAGAAAATCCCCCCAAAAGATTGCAAAGCTCATTTGAATCTTGTACCAACCCTCTGAGAATTGGTAGGAAATAGCTTTAATTTTTTTTTTCCAGATGGATAAAATGAGGCAGAAATTAAATTACTGAATTTCAGATTTCTATTCCAGACCTGTCATTTTAACTGCTAGAAATATTTCATATTCTATAATTTATAAATAAATAAAGCTGTTGTGAAAAATCAGAAAGAAGAAAAAACCTTTAAGAATCATTACAATTTTAAGCTGAATCTTGGGATGGCAATTTATATATTTTCCTTGCTGATTATGAATAATAAAATGAATTAAGTCAGTCTTTCAACATTTATTTGCTGAACCATGTTGAATTGTATGTTAGTTAATAGCTTGATATCTGTAGTTTCTAATCTATTTTTTATTTTTATTTATTTATTTATTTGTTTATGCTAATGATTTTAGTATGACTGGATTTGTTTTGCTTATTTTGTTTTGGGGCAGGGGGAGGACTGGTGGTTATTGACATTTTAATAGGGATAAGATAAGACTAGACCTGTGATTTCAGTGGTCTAGGTAACACCTTTTCTGATATAGAATCTTAAGAATTGCCAAGAACAATCAATCACAAAGCCAGTATTATCAGAGGCATGATTAAATAGTAGTTTTCCTGACTTCAAGACCAAGTCCCCATATATTATGACATATTTTCTTTGGCTTTTCACTAAATTTCATTAACTCCTAAAGATTTCATCCATTTCTCCAATTTCAACTTAATCTGTTCTAATTTTCCTTTGAACCAGTTCCTTTAGTAAAACAATTCTATGAGTCATAGAAGGTTTGTGTGAGGGAATTATCCAGAGCTGTGGATCCTCCCATTATAGAAACTCCTTTCTTCAGTGTAGTTTTCTAACTCTAATGTGTAACATTCTTCTAAGGTCATATTATTTAGAACTAGAAAGAAGCTCAGAGATCACCTCAAGCTTGATCACTCTTATTTCAATAGATGAGAAAACAGAAGTTCAAACAGACTTCTCTAAGATCATTAAACTTATCCCTTCCACATCACAGGGAAAAGGGACGCAGTGTCCCTAAGATCTGGAAAATCTGTCTAAAATTTTTTGGTCCTCCCTCCTTATCAGAGAAGAAGTATGGATTATTCCTTTTCCTTTTTGGGGGTGTTTACAGTACTTTCGTGTAAAATTGGGTTAAGTATTTAGCCATAGACTCTTTGTCATTTGCTGGCCTTTGAGTGTCATCTGCAGCTTCCAAAATTTTCCCATTTAAATTTTTTATGCTGATGTGCAATAGATTTTGAAACCATAACGAAAAAAGTTGTGATGTGGAAGGGATAACTGTAGTTGAGGAGCTGGGTTTTAAGCCAGGCCCTCCAATTCAAATGCAACCCTCTCTTCTTGGCACCGTAAGTAGGTTGAGATTCTGAGTTTAAATGACAGTCCCCTGCTCACACAGAGTATGTGTGCCAGAGGTAGGGACTTAAACCTCACTCTTTTTGACTTCAAAGTTTGCCCTTTATCCATTAGTCCAACTGCTTCTCTAAAAATCTAGGGAGTTATGTTAATGGTCTTAATGGCCTTCATTTACTCTCAGGTTATCATATGTGCATTTTCACAAGCACCTTTGGGGTTTAATGTTCTATCTCTATGAAGGAAATTTAAGTCCAAATAGAGCTGAGCAACACATTATGGAAGACTGAAAAGAAATGTATTTGGGGACTGCTGAGGGTTTTTGTTCCTTAACAAAACTTGACAGTTGCCAATTTCTGCCTGGTTATAGAACTGGCAATGGTGGGAAGATATTTCCCCGTATTACAGGGTTGTATACTGTATTGTGATTCTTTCTCAAATGAACAGGATAAACCACACATATTTCACTGCAAAACTGCAATAAAGAATAGATTTAGAGATGAGCACACTGGTCACAAAATAGTGGCTCCCCCTTTCCTCTCCCCTCCTCCCCATTTAGAGAAAACATTTGTCTTGTTTAGATTTGTCTCCTATTCCTTCACCACTGTCATTCTGTTTACAGTTCAGTCCTTGTGTGTCCTTTTACTTTTGTTGTTGACCCATAATTTTAAAAACCTATTTTAAGTTGTAGCAAGCCCGTAATACAGTGAAGATTGTGAAGAGCCCAGAATAAATGGAGCCCAACATTCTATAGGGGGATATTACCCAGTATATAGAAACAGGAACAAATATACAGAGAAAAATCAATTTTAAGAAAAAGGCCACACATTCCATCTATGTGTATGTATGCATGCATGTATGCTTGTCTGTGTATACACATATGTATAGAATTGTGTCTTCATAATGTATGCATATGCATATGTGTAGATATATTTATAAGCATACATATATACATAATTATATACATGCACAGATATACATGTGTATGCACATACATGCATACATACTCATGTGTGTATACACACATAGACATAAATAAAATTTTAAACTTTATTTGTAGAATGTTTTATAGTTCCACTATTTTTTTTCTACCTAAAAGGTAGACAATTAACTTCTCAATATTGCTCTGTGTTTATCGTAGGCATGGAAAAAAAGAGATTTATTTGAAAGGAGAAAAAAAAACTAAGTTCCATTTACAATAGGGACAGCTAACTACAGCTTTTAAAAGGCAATATTGATTATTTTAAAATTTATTAGTTGTCTATTACAAAGAAGAATTAGATCAGTTAAATAACAGCCATGATCAGATTTTTTTTTTTTCAGGGAATTAATTTAGAATTTTAAATGCATTTTTTCTACATGTGTATTATATGTTCTTAATGACACATTAATGGAGATCTTTTAGAGCTAATATTATAACTCAAAGATGTGACCAATGGAGATAATTTATAGGGAATAGGATTTATAGGATAATTTATAGGGAAAGAGAACTTCTGATAGGAACTAGACAATTAGAGGAAAGGACTACAAGAGTGGAATCTGCTTCCACTCTGAAAAGTCCAGGAATTTGCCTGCAGTACACTACTATGTTCTCATTCCTCATGACTCACTATGTGTTCTCTGTTAAAGTAGCCTTCTCACCCTGGAAAGTTATGTCATTCCTGGACTTTTCATACTGGAAGCAGATTCCACTCTTGTAGTCTTTTCCTCTAATTCTCTACTTCCTATCAGAAGTTCTCTTTTAAGGAAAATTTCCAGGCTGAGCCTTTCATTTTTCTCCAGGCTCCTGGGCTTTCCCTATCATCCTCAAACTTATCTTCATCCCCTCACCTTCTCCTGCCCCATTTTCTGTTTTCTTTTGTGAGTTTTCTTGTGCTGATTTTTTTGGGGGGTGCTGAGGCAATTGGGGTTAAATAACTTGCCCAGGGTCACACAACTACGAAGTGTTAAGTGTCTGAAACCAGATTTGAACTCAGGTCTTCCTGACTTCAGGGCTGTTGCTCTATCCACTGAGCCACCTAGATACCCCCTTTGTGAGTTTTCTTGCTGCATCAGAATGTAAGTAGCTTGAGAAAATTAATCATCTTTTTTCTTCTATTGTATTTATCTTCCTAGCATTTAGCATAGTACCTGACATAGAGTAAAAGTATAATGCTTATTGACTGCCTGATCACTGTGGCAACTGATAAAAGAGAAATTTTGGGGGGGTGGGGAACTGCAAGTAAGGGTTTTTTCCTATTTAAACAATACTTAGTATACATATATGTGTGTTTCTACAGATAGACAGACATAAATATAAAATGTAAATCTGGAAGAGTCCCTAGAAGTAATCACTTCAAGCCCCTTATTTGACAAATAAGGAAAGTGAGACCCAAGCTTGTATAAATTACTTAAGGTCACATAGGGAGTAAGAAGCAGAGCTGGGATTCAAATACAGTTTTATTATTCTCTCTATAGTGTTATACTTTTGCCTTTAACTTCCCTTTTTTCCCCTAATGTTCCTCATTTTTTTTGTTTTCTTTTCCCTTTTTCCCACCCTCCTCTTTGTCTGTAATATGATATATTATATATATATATATGTATATGTATATGAGTATATGGATATAATATACTATTCTATATTATGTATATATTATATCTATCTATATATGTACTCATATAAATAATGCATATATATATATATATATATATATATTATATATATATATATATATATATATATATGTATATGTATATGAGTATATGGATATAATATACTATTCTATATTATGTATATATTATATCTATCTATATATGTACTCATATAAATAATGCATATATATATATATATATATATATATATATATATATATATATATATATATATATAACTATGTATATGTGCTAAGTGTCTTCTGGACCCCGATGTTCCCTGGATAGATGAGATGGGACATCAGTAAATTACCTTTGGAATAGAATAAAAGCTCTATTTAAAAGTATTTGATTTATGTGGAAAAGAGACTGCATTTATTTTGTTTGGCAAACAATTTTTGGAGGTCAAATTCCGTGATAATGGGTAGAAGGAACAAACATAGATTTTGACTTGATGCAAGGACAAAACTTCTAAAGGAGTCTTCCCAAAATGGATTGCCTTAAGAAAAACTGAGATCTGTTACTGGAAATAGTGAAGCAAAGACTTGTACAGAATAATATGGATAAGGTTCTTATTCAACGTGGGTTAGACAAGATGATGTCTGAGTTTCTTTCACTACCAAGATGCTATAATTTTATATAGACATTTGCATTGGGTTTTTTAAAGATGAATTTTTTATACAATTATATATACATATAAAACAGTTCAGATATCAATGATTAATGCCTGGGAAAGAAATCCAGTAGTTTAGGGATGATAGCTTAATTACGTGGTTCCCTAAATTTGCTCTCTTCCTATGAAGATTGCATGATTAAAAAAAAAATTCCCATACATATCAAGTGTGAATACGTAAGTAATGAAATACTCATTTTCTTTTGCAGTCTATAAAAACTTTCAAGATATTTTGTTAAGTGTTTAGGAGTTTGAGCAAATGTAAATATTTAAATATATGTGATTAAGAAATACCCTCAAAGAAATTAAAACCTATTAAGGGAAATATGATATATCCACAGATAACTATGACAGAAAGCAGATTATGATGTCTTCCATTAAAAAAGGGGATACAAATGCTGTACTGTGGCATGGGCAAGATTTCAACAAAACTGTAAAGGACAAAAAAGCACAAAGTATATGTGGACCTGAACAATTAATTAATAGGTCAATTTGGCTAGGATATAAAATATGTGTAAGGAAATAATAAAAGGTTGGGGCCAGATCAAGAAGGGCCTCAAATGCCATACTAAGAGAATCATTGACATATTTTGATCCAAAGACATAAAAGGTTTAGGAGTGAAGTGAATCTCATATAGTTTTGGTAGTTATCTACATAGGAAATGTAAGAATGGTCGAAGTGGCCTAATAGAAATGTTCAGAGAAAGAAAAGGATGACAAGGCATGAAACTAGGGATACAATTATACTTAGAGCATTGATGGAAGAAGAAAAGCCAATGAATATTACATATGAGTGAGATATTTGGGGAAGAAAGAGACAGAGACAGAGACAGAACAGAGAGACAAAGAGAAGAACAGAAAGACACAGAGAGACAGAGACAGTGGACACAGAAAGAGTGGGACAGACAGAGAGGCAATAATAGAGATGGAGACAGAGAAAGAGACAGAGACAGAAAGACAGAGATGCTGATAATGATGGATAAACAAACAGAACAAAAGAGACAGAGAAATAGAGACAAAGAAATGATAGAGAGATAGAGACAAAGACAGAGAATGAAAATGAACTTCTAGTTAAGAAATCAAAAACATCAGCGAAGTTCATATTAAGTCAAACACTGAAGAATGAGGAGGGGTTCAAACATTTGGAAGCCAACAGATGACTCTGAAACCTCTCATAAATATTGTCCCTCTCCCCCCATTAGAATATTAGATCATTGACTGCAGAGTCTCTTTATTTATATCTTCATTTTGTAAGCACTTAACAGAGTATTTATTTTTATTTCCTGTTTTATTCATTTATTTATCTATTGATCCAGTTATTCATTCTCTCTTTCTTTAATTTTAACCTAATTTTATTTGAATAAACCTGATGCAGTCTTGTGAGGGAACTACATAATTTGCATTTTTTTATGAATCCTCTTTTCCTCAGTTACCATTGTGGTATCTGGACTACACAAATAAACAAGAAAACATAGCCATGTAACTTCTGTATCTTTTTCAGGGAAAGTTTGGAAGATGTAGAGTTTTCTTTAGTTATTTTTCTTCTCTTAAAATAGGTTTTTTTTTTTTTTTTGGGGGGGGGTTTGTTTGTTTTAGTTTTGGTTTTGGTTTGGTTTGGTTTTTACTTCCAGATGGCCATTGCCAAAACATTATTTGCCTCAGATGAAATTCCCAAACTAACCAGTAGGGACCACAATTGGTCATTCAAGTACTTTTAAATGAGTTAAGTCACTTCAAATGGTTTCTTCAGTAGAAACTCAAGCTTTTATACAGCTTTATTTATACATTTATTTGTATCTAAATGATATGCTTCTTTTAAAAGTTAGTATAGTCTTGAGAGGGCCAATTCACTTGCAAGTCCAGTTATTAAAATGTGATATCATTGGTTCTTTTTGAAAAGGTAGGAAGAACAACAAAACATCAACAACATTCATAATGAAATAGAACTTTGCCAATTTGGGACATTATTTTGCAGGTAAATATTTAGTTGCTTTTGCATTAGGAAATACAGCTCACTAGCAGGATATTTACAAAGACCACCAAGAAGTAGTTATTATTCAAGAGTAGTGTTCTTTTTTTGTTGTTGTTGTCATTGTTTGCTTGTTTGCAATGGTAAGAATCCATTTAGTTTTGTAGGAGCCAGAAATGTTTTAGAAATTTGTAGCTGCTATAAAAAAAAATGTTCCTTTTTAAATTAAGCCCTCAATGAGAATTAGGGTGTTTTAAATTGAGCAAAGGCAATTGTCTATAGGGGATTCAAAAAGCAATTTATATTGCAGCTTTTCCAAAAACTAAATGGCTGTAGTGAAAACAGCATTGCTTTTTGTTCAGGTTCTTTTAAAATTCACTTTATTAATACATTCCCAAATTAATGGTTTGAAACGTTCATACCCTTCTAACTATGAGTCAATAGCACATCAGTACCTGGAAGAGTGATTTGATGCATTCATCTTACCACAATGAAAGTGTCATTTAGGAAACCATTAAAACATAACCTTAAAATTAACATCGTGAACCTACAAGGAAACATTAAATGGAGAAAAGAAGAGGGACGGTATGTAAAAGGAAAGAACTTCCTTTGGAAAGCAAGCTTAAAAACATGCCCACTAATGAATAATAATTTTAATGAGACTTTGATCTTGAAGCCATTCTCTTTCTCTTGCATTAATAAAGCCACAAAATATTAGATTGTGAGGACATATTAAAATCTAAGTTCACATTGGGGAGCTTTTATGTTAAGTGAAGAAACAGCATACCATTGACCTAGGTAAAGAACTTCCATAACACTCCACCACTTTATTTAAAAGCAGCTAACTCTTCTGGGATGAACCAAGTAGAACCACCTGCTCTCAGCAGACCCAGCTCTAGGCAAAAAAGGAAGGCAGGTTTCCTCTTTAGTATTCTGATTCCTCATTGTGCACTCCTTTTTTTTTTTCCTCTGGCACTTATTCTTTCTCATCCCTCCCCTAGGTTCATAATTCTCTATATTTACTCCCTCTTCACACTTCACCCTCCACCCCCACTCTTTTTCTGTTTTTGGATCCTTCATTCCTACTAAAGTATAAAGGACGAATAATATCTATTTACCTCTGCTCCCTCACAATGCTATTCTATTTATATTTTAACCTTAACAAAACATTTTGAAAAAGTGATATGTCTATCAAAATAGAATTTTACCATCAACAAATGGAAAGGAGTTGGATATTTTTTTCTTTAGGGAAAGGAATCAAAAATAATTGTACAGAGAGAGTCTGCCATATGCAAAACACTATGCTAAACATTTTACGAATATTATCTAATTTGATCCTTACAATAACTCATCTAGATAGCTGCTGTTATTATTTTCATTTTGCAGTAACTAAGAGTAATAACCATAATAATGATGATTCATTTCTATACCACTTTACTATGTACCAGCACTTGTTAGGTGCTTTATGGTTATCTCCTTCAGTCTTCATGATAACCCTGGGAGGTAGGTGTTATTATTATTCATATCCTTTTCAGCTTTTTAGAGATGAAGAAACTTCGGCAAATAAGGGTTAAATGACTTCCCAGAATCACACAGCTAATAAGTATTTGGATTTGAACTCACTTCTTCCTGACTTTAGATTTGGTTCTGTATCTACTGCGCCACTTAGTTGCCTCTCGTGCTGGCTTTTCAGAATTGAGGCCTTTCTGGCAACCCTAAAATTATTTCTTATTAAGCTTGTTTTCCATCTTCTATAATCTCTCCTCCCTAATCCATTGTACGTGTCACTGCCAAAATCAACTTCCTAAGGCACACATTCGGGTCATGTCATTGACTACTCAAAAGCCTGTCCCAATCTTTCCTCATCCCATTCCATCCTTTCTTCAGCTGCCAAAGGGATCTTCCTAAAGTATACTTCTCACCATGTCACACACACCTACCTCCCTTCCCCTTGTCCCCTCCAACTCCCACGGGCACTCAACAAATCCCAGTAACTTCCTATAAACTCTAGGATAGAAATGAACTTTTTAGTTTGGTATTTAGTTTTCAAAAAACCCCTACCTTTCCAATTCACTCCTCTCTATGTACTCTACAATTAAACCATATTGATCTCTTGCCATTTTACTCCTCTCCTAAGAGATCTTGCTGCCTTTTCACTGGCTTGACTCTCATGCTTTTCTGCCCCACTGTGCCTCTTAGCAATCCTTGTTTCCTTCAGAACTCAAGAGGCTTTGCTTGCTTTTGCAGGCTCCAAGATTACCTTATATTTGATTGTTATATGTTTTGTATATACACTTATACATATGTGCCTGCATGTGCATGTGTTTATACATGTGTATAAATTATGTGTGTACCACATGCCTCCATGTATGTATAGATATCCACATAAATACACACAAACATACACACACACACATATTCATTCATCCCATTAGACTTTAAGCATCTTAAGGGCCAGAAATATTTTTATTTTATCTTCATAACTTCATTGGTTATCTTAAGATTTAGAACATAGTAAGCAATTAAGAAATACTTCCAAATTAAGACAACTCTGAGATACCACTACACCCTGTCAGATTGACTAAGATGACAGGAAAAGATAATGACAAATGTTGGAAGGGATGTGGGAAAACTGGAACACTGATACATTGTTGGCAGAACTATGAATGGATCCAACCATTCTGGAGAACAATTTGGAACTATGATCACAAAGTTGTCAAACTGTGCATACCCTTTGACTCAACAGTGTTTCTATTAGGCTTTCAAAGAGATCTTAAAGGAGGGAAAAGGTCTCACATGTGCCAAAGTTTTTGTGGCTGCTCTTTTTGAAGTGGCAAAAAACTGGAAATTGAATGATGTCCATCAAATGGAGAATGGCTGAATAAATTGTGATATATGAATGTTATGGAATATTATTATTCTGTAAGAAACGACCAGCAGGATTATTTCAGAGAAGCTTGGAGAGACTTACATGAACTGCTGCTAAATGAAGTGACCAGAACCAGGAGATGATTGTACATCTCAACAAGAGTATAAGATAATCAATTCTGATGGTCGTGGCTCTTTTCAATAATGATATGATTCAGGCCAGTTCTAGATCTTGTGATGAAGAGAGCGATCTACACCGAGAGAGAGGACTGTGGGAACTGAGAGTGGCTCACAAGACAGTATTCGCACTCTTTTTGTTGTGGTTTGCTTGAATTTTATTCTTTTTTTTTTTTTTTTTTTTTTTTTTTTTTTTTTTTTTTTTTTTTTTTGCTTTTTGATCTGATTTTTTTGTGTGCAGTAAAAAAAAATATATATATATATGTATATATATAGACTTAACCTATATTTTTACCATGTTTAACATATATTGGATTACATGCCATTTAGGGGAGGGGAAAGAAGGGGGAGGAATTGGAACACAAGTTTTTCAAGGCTCAGTGTTGAAAAAATTGCATATATTTTGAAAATAAAAAAATTCAATAAGAAAGAAAGAGAGAGAAAGGAAAGAGAGAAAGAAAGAAAAAAAAAAGAAAAAGAAAAAGAAAGAAGGAGGGAGGTAGGGAGGGAGGAAGGAAGAAATACTTGTTGATTGTTTGGTCAGACCAATAATTGAATTTTTTAAAAACTGTCTTCATTAGTATTATAAAGAAAAAAAGATAAATATAATTTAAAATTTAGGTGATGTAAAGGAGATATTTGGGGAAATTATGTGTTTTGTTGTATATTTATGTAATCCTAGAAAACAAATTAAAATAGAGAATATATGTAACCAGAGCACTATTACTCATATTGCGAAAATGAGATACAACAGTTGGAATGCCCGAGTGAATGTCCTACTTTCCAGGACAAAAATAATGAATAAGAAAAACTTGTCTGTCATAATTTTTGAGAATACATTTGCCATTTAATGTTAACGTAGATATGAGTCCTTGTGTATATGTATTTGTGTAACTTTTTTAATTATAGAAAATAATTATTAACTAAGGAATCAGGAACACAATTTTGAAAAATTCAACTATTTTTAATTGATATGAAAAAATAAAGCCAACTTCAGTGGTTTAGTATTGTGATACTTGGATTAATGATCTCACTGGAGTGGTCTCTCTCCACTGGAACAGATTGCAACTTATTTGTTCCCTCTCATGTATTGTGTGATTCTTGTCCATTAACCCTCACTCAAGGATTTGCTGATGTTGCTGGAGCCTTTCTTCTTGTTTGGTCTTTTAATGTTTCATGGATGCCTGTGAAAAATTTAAACAATCTCTCCATTATTTCTTGTCTCACTGAACAACCAGTGCATCTCATTTTCTTTACTTGGCCCTCATGGTTCTTTCATTTTTTCTTACATAAAAAGTGATTTTTGGAATGTGTTGCAGGCTTATTACACCCATGTGTACTTTTTCCATTGATTTTTACTGTTAGTTTTAATTTTTGTGATTTTATGATTTTAATTCCGGGACTTCATGGTTTTTAATATTGTGATTTCATGGTCTTCCATGATTTTCATCCATATAGCATAAGAAAGGGAACATTTAGGTGGCACAGTGGATAAAGCACCACACCTTGAGTGAGGAAAACCTGAGTTCAAATCTATACTCTGGAAACTCAGGCAAATCACTTAATCCTGTTTACTTCAGTTCTTTCTCTGTAAAATAAACTGCAGAAGCAAATGACTAATTACTCCATTATCTTTACTAAAAAACCCAAATAGAATCACAAAGAGTCAGATGTGACTGAGCAAGGACAAGCATAATAGAGATAATAATGGTGTTAAAAAGTGACTTTTACAAAAGGCAGAAGTTTGGAACCATTGCATGTGCTACACAAGTTCCCAAATGTGATATAGCCTCCTCTCCTCCTGTTCACTTTTGGACATATTTCATTCTATAGCTGTCATCTCTTTCCAAAACATATGTTGTGATAGACTAACTAAATGTCCAGCTCTATGTGATAGCCTATGAAGTGTAGAGAACTCATTCATTTTTTTCTTCATGTGACTAATTTTTGAAATTATGTTCCTATCTAAAGATGCTGTTGCTACTAGCAACATGTTGTAAGCAGTTCAGTTTGACACAAAAGACAGGCCTTTCCATGTTTTCCCTGCTTATGCTTGCAGTCTGACTAGCTATCACTGCTCTTTGCCAGCAGGCTTCTGTAACCAGGAGCATCACGGCCAACGATACAGATTCCCTCATGTCTGATTGTCTCAATCAGACCTATGGTTTATGACACTGCCCTTTCTCAGCCACTGACAGGGAGGTTGCTATGGTTCAGCTAATCCTTCTGGCACTTTTGGATAAGTTCTCTTAATTTCTCAAAACCCATTATCCTTCTTGGGTCTACCATACATTATTGATGTTAATCTCATTCCATGATCTGTTCAAACTATAGATAATTCACTAGAGAAAAAAATGATGGAGAAAAAAAATGAAAAAGGAGTATAGATATTTTATCTCATGGGCATATGAAATAGTCATTAACTATCATAAAATATGTATCTTAATGCCAATTCTATTTTAAATTTTCCAACAAATTATAAGCAACAGTTAATCATTCTCTATCCTTGGTTACACCTGGTATCATACTATAGTTGACCAAATTGTTTTGTAGGTATTATGTAACTAACAAAATGACTACTGTGTGAAGGGAAGATATGATCTTACATTGCAGCATGTCACTATAAAGTAAAACATATAGTTAAGAGGTTAGATATATTGAAATGAAAGTGTTGCTAATGTATTACAAAATTGTCCCTTTGCTGGAAGGAACTATCAATTATATAACATGTTTCTCATTACCCTAAATAAAGTAAAAATTCATTTCAAACATTTCAGAGGATAACCATTGTCTTGCCACATATCTAAAAAGAGAAAAAAACCTCAGTGTATGTAGCAGACTGTATACTTGAAGAATTGCTATATGTTATCAGATGCCATCCCTTTACTTAACTAAGCCTAAATGACAATTTTGAGGCTTTAAATGACATATTTCAAAGAAGAAAATAGCAATAATATATTTCATCTTGAAAGCCAGAAACAAGAAATGGTTATTGATTTGAAAAAAATTGGTTTATCAACAGTAAACATTTTAATTTGAGTGTTACAAAGAAACTGACAATTGATGTGGTCAAAGACTCATTAAATAGCCAGTTATTGGAAGGGGTGAAGTTTGGACTAACCATTAACTTGGTGACATCATCTTACTAATGGAACTTGATTTTTCAAAATCCAATGAAAAAGAAAAAAAGGAAGAGAGACAAGAATTAGTGGAGATGAATGCCTTATAAAACTAGGTGATTATATCTAGGATTCATTATTAGCAGCAGTATTTTATAGCATCTTTAGAGAATTTGTTTAAATCTAATTTTTCACTTTTTAACCAATTTCTATAATTTGACCTATGAAGAACTCACTTGTTTTGCATAGGGGTTTTTCTTCATAGTTTGGAACTTGTCAATAATTCATCATTCTATGATCCTCTCCCATCTTATTTTTCCTTTTGTGGGATATATTTTAAGAAATAACTACCATTTTACTACAGTGTGTTTTCACAGGGCTTTCTCAAGATGTCAAAAATTGATTTATTGGAGTATATTACTCTATTTAGTACACAGGTCTCCTTGTAAAGAACACATGTATATTCTCTTTTCTTTCCCTCCCTTTGCAAGCTCATACATTCATTCTCTCTGTCTCTGTCTCTGTCTCTCTCTGTCTCTGTCTCTCTCTGTCTCTTTCTCTCTCTGTCTCTGTCTCTCTCTCTGTCTCTGTCTCTCTCTGTCTCTTTCTCTCTCTCTGTCTCTGTCTCTCTCTCTGTTTGTTTCTCTCTATCTCTCTGTCTCCCTCCCTCCCTCCTTCCCTCCTTTTCTTCCTGTCCCTTCCTCCCTTTCTCCTTTCCTCCTTTCCTCCTTGTCCCTCCTTTCCTCCCTCCCTCCCTGTCCCTTCCTTTCTCTCTCTCTCTCTCTCTCTCTCTCTCTCTCTCTCTCTCTCCTCTCTCTCTCTCTCTCTCTCTCTCTCTCTCTCTCTCTCTCTCTCTCTCTCTCTCTGTCTCTATCTCTCTCTCTCTTCTCTCTCTCTCTTCTCTGTCTCTCTGTCTCTCTCTCTGTCTCTCTCTCTGTCTCTCTCTCTCTCTCTCTCTCTCTCTCTCTCTCTGTCTCTTCTCGTTCTCTGTCTCTCTGTCTCTCTCTCTCTCTCTCTGAAAATGTACTCTGATGTAGTTTGTCCTAATGAACAAGGCCATCAGCTTAATCTCCCTTCATTAGTAGCAGTTTTGTTAAGAAATGAGAGGCCACATTTTTCTGTCTTTTGCTATTTCATACTTGGGGGGTGGAGAGAGACAGACAGAGAGAGAGAGAAAGAGAGAGAGAGAGAGACAGAGAGGGACAGAGAGAGAGAAAGAGAGAGAGAGAAAGAGAGAGAGAGAGACAGAGACAGACAGATGTAGAAGGTGATACTTAAGATGACTCTCTCTCTCTCTCTCTCTCTCTCTCTCTCTCTCTCTCTCTCTCTCTCTCTTTCTCTCTCTCTCTGTCTCTCTCTCTCTCTGTCTCTCCCCCCCCCCAAGAATGAAATAGCAAAAGACAGAAAAATGTGGCCTCTCATTTCTTGACAAAACTGCTACTAATGAAGGGAGATTAAGCTGGTGGCCTTGTTCATTAGGACAAACTACATCAGAGTACATTTTCAAGTGTGTGCAGTGAATTGCATGCACAGTTCACATTATTGGCATTAGAACTGTGCTGAGGGAATTTTGCTAAAACTGTTTAGAGGTGCCCCATAATAGTTTCTCGTAATTATTTCAGAATTGGTTTTCTGGGGTTTAAAGCTTTGTTTTTTATTATTGTTGTTATTTATTAATCTCATTGTATGGCTGTCACAACTTATCCTAGATTAGCCACTGGGTTAAAAATAGAATTACTTCTCTTATCAAGCATTTTCATTATTCCCCTTCAATTGAAGGGAATGGTTTTGAGAATGACCTTCCAACATGTTTATTTTATGTAACATTGACACTAATCTTGAAATATGGTTTGTTTCTTTACATACCATCACTAAGGGAAACTAAACTTGGACTATAGAAGTCAGTTAGTAATCAACTATTTATCAGATAGGTATATTTAGCAATAAGGATGAGTTCCTCTGCATGGCTATGAAAAGACATTACAAATAGAAAATTATTTTCTAGGTTTCGTTTTCAAAGTTCTTTTCCTGTGTTGTAAGGAGAACCATTTGTGATCCGTTAAATTTAATCAGAGGTGGTATATTGTAGTGAAAGAAGCAATTGTTTTATAATCATAGATTTAATGTTTCAGGTCCACTACATGTCAGCTTAGTGACAGTGGTCAAGTTATGGAAAAATCTCTGGACCTCAGTTTCATCGTCTATAAAATGGGTATTGCTGCTGTTTATATAGTCTCTTAAAATTTGATTACCTTTTTAGAATCTCTCAGGTATTAACATTATTAAGAACTTACTTTTGTTTAGCATATGAAGACTTCAAAATACTTAATATTATATTATTTGTTCTGAGCTTCCTAAGATCCCTGTGAGATATGTGGGATGATTTAACTGTCATGAATCCATGGTGCAATATATAGTTATTTTGCTCTATTTTGAATTATGCTGTAGTAATTCTAGCTCCCATTTGATTGGCCTAAGTTGGAATACTTCTCTTCAATGACTGTGTTATTGTACATTGCTAATCAAGAACTTATTTTGGGATGAAAACTTCTAATTCTCAGATCTTATAATGCACTCATTTTAAACATGAGGAATTTGAGATTTAGAATGATTGAATGATGTAGACAAGGTTATATAATTATTGAGTATTACTTAGGCCTCATTACAGAGAATTCATCACTATATCCACCCTGCCACACATACATTTACTCTTAGCCTTACAGAGTTGATATCTTAAAAACATTTTACAAATCATAGAGCACTAAATGCACTCAAATTTATTTTTATAACATTTAAAAAAGAAAAAAAATCTATTTTGACCACAATTCTTTTTGTATTCTTCCTACTTAATTAAAAGTGGAATGGAAAGAAAATTTTATTGACAAAGTGAGAATAGATTTTTCTTCATAGTACATTCAATATTTTATGTGGTTTTTCTTTAAACATTAGAAATCAAAATTATATGGGATACTTCCCCCTTTTTATTTTACCATCTACAAAGGATTTTATATTAAGTGTAAACAAAGTTTGAACTCCACGTAAATGCCAGTTAAATGTCTTTATTACTAGGTTTACATTGGTTCTAAACTTTGTTTTGTTTAATTTATATATAAGCCAAAGTAGCAAACATTTGTTAATTCAAAGCTTAATGATAATATAATATTACAACTCTGAATTTTATAGTGCTAGGCCAAAAGTCCTGAAGACCTGAGTTCAAATTCATCTTCAGGCACTTACTAGATCCCCAGTTAAGTTACTGGGAAAGTAACTTAACATTTGTTTGCCTAAGTTTTCTCAACTGTAAAACCTACTTCCCACTTGCTATGGTTGTTGTGAGGATCAAATGAAATATTTGTAAATTACTTAGCCCAGTGTCTAGCATATAGTAGGTACTTAAATCTTTCCTCCTTTCTTCATCTCTTCTTTCCTCCCTCCATTTCTCTGTCCCTTCCTCCCTGCCTTCCTTCTTTCTTTTTTTCCTTCCTCCCTCTATCTCTCCCTCCCTTCTTCCCTATTCCTTTCCCCTCCCTCTTGTCTTCCTCCCCCTCCTTCTCTCTTTCCTTCCTCCCTCCCTCCCTTCCTTCCTTCCTTTCTTCCTTCCTTCTTTCCTTTTTCCTTCTTTCCTTCCTTTCCAAGCACACACAAATTAAAATTTGGCTGGCAGTGAAGATGAACTTCTCTGCATAACTATGCGGAGTACCTTAATCTAGTTTAAAACACATCACTAGCTGGGGAATTGAGAAGAAATTGTTACTGAAATTCATTCCATCCCTTTTCCTTTCTGGGCACAGATTAACACTTTTGAGTAATATCTATTTGTTTCTAGATGTGAGCTGTGCTGGGAACTGAGCTTGTTAACTTTAATTGGTGGAACAGTGATCATTTAGGCTATTAACAGGAACTAGTCATGTGTTGTCAAAGAAACTGGTATAAATTAGGATCTTTCATTTAAAGGCCAATCAGCCATTTTCTCATTTGAAAATTTGATGCCATTGGTTTCCTGATTTGATAGTAAACTGACCAGAAAATTCATATAATCCATTTTCTAAGAGAACCAGGAAAATTTAAAAAATCATCCATTTTAACAGCTTAAATATTTGTATTATGAATTTTAACATAACTAGTAGAACTATGATTATGAAGTGATTTCGCCAATGTTCCTAGAAAGTTCAGGCAACAGGAAGTAGGGCTATTCCTTCTATCTTAAGGAGACTGTTTAGAATTCTAGTCTTTGCTTTCAAATATTTAGGACAAATTCAATAGAACTTAAACCAAACATGAATTTAAAAAGCTCAAATAATCAAATAAATTCATATTATCATTTATGTAATGACTATCTCTAATGATGCAGATTTTATCCCATCTATATTTGGCCTTTTTGAGTAATTTTTTTTCTATGCCATCCTAAGCTGAATTCAGAAAATGCACCTCAAAAGGCTATTGGGGAATATGCAAACTGGGATCTTTATTGACTGTCCTTTTTGTGGGATAACACACAAAATAACAAGAACTGGGATATTATTATTGTTATTGTTATTGACTCTTGTCACACAGCCAGTTCATATTTTTTTTACTCATGCATTTTTTTCTTTTTGGTTGACTTTCTTTTTGCCATTTCTTTATTAATCTGTCCTTGTGAAGTGTTACATTCTATACCAGCCCATCATATGTCTCTATATTTCCTTTTTTGTGATAATTTGTATTATCCCAAAACTATAGTGATCCATGATTCACAGTCATACAAAACACCAATAGACTATCCGTTTTTCAAAGATGGGCCTTTGTTTTAAGGAAAATGTTTCTAATTCATTTAAAGAACTCTGTTATTCCTCAAAGAGAATATAGCCTTCTTTCCTTATCATATTCTATTCTGGCTTCAACTTAGTAACAATTCAGGAAACATTTATTAAATGCCCACCCTATGCCACCAGTTAGGCTATCTGTTAATATCACTGGGGTCAAATACAACCCCTCTTCTTTGGTAACCAATGCTCTTCAAAACCTGGCCCCTTCTTACATTTTTAGTCTTTTTCTATTCCCCTTTTTGTACAATATGGTCCAGCCATTCCGCAGTAAACATTTTATCTTCATGCCTTTTAAAGAGCTAACTCCCATGCTTGGTATATACTTCCTCTTACCTCTGGCTCCTTGGTTTTCTTCAAGAGTCATCTTAAATATCACCTTCTACATAAAGCCTTTCATAACCCCCACCTCTCCCAAGTGCTTGTGCCTTTCCCTTCTTAGCTGCTACATAATGTTTATTTTATATATTTGATATACACTTGTGTATGTACATTTTTTCACTCCAACTCCAGTGTTGAGAGAAAATATTGCTTCAAATTCAACTCTGTATTTCTACTGCTCGGAGATTTAAATGGCTTCTGACACATAGTAAGCCTGAAAAAAATGGTGACCAATTGATTGGTTGATTTATCTAGGCAATGTGTTCCTTATCTACTTGATTTTTCCACTGTAAAGTCTGGTTGAACTTCTTAAAGAAAAAATATTACTAGGTTAGATGCAATCTCCACAATATCATCCATAAATAAGAACATCTGGAGAACTTCACCAATTATTCCAAATCACTTCTCAATATACCACTCTATACTAGATATCCTTTTATGACATTAGTGAACAACTTTGGGAAATATAGATGTTGCTTTTTATGCCTCACTTTATATTAATAATCAGAGGAAGATTGAAAAAGATTTTTTCTGTTATATTTGTAATAAGATGGTAAATCTCTTCCCTCAATCTGCTACTTGACTTCTACCCCTATTTAACATCATTTCAATTTCATGGGAAATAAATAGTATGTTTGCATGTCATTATTAATTAAACAATTTCAACATGTCTCTCAAGTAATCAACAAAACTAAGAGCCTCTGCCCCAGTTCATCAAAGATTACCTATATATCTTATCTATCTATGATTATATATGATACATATATTTGTGTCTATATACATATAATTCAGTATTATATATGTACATACATAAATATATATATATATGTATCCCTTAATCTTGTTGAATTAAATAAATATTTGTTAATGAATATACAACTTTTGCAAGGAAATCAACAATAAAATAGATCTGAATAAATATTGATAATAATTATTAGAGACTCCTAACGCTCATTGTAAAAGGAGATGGCCCTCTCTTTTTGTCTCTCTGTCTCTTTGTCTGTCTGTCTCTCTCTCTCTCTCTCTCTGAGAACAGAGTCCTAGACTACTTCATTCACTCAAGAGAATACATTCTTTTTAACAAGAATCCTCTTCATCTACTTTGCAGGAAAAAGGTTGTAATAGTTTCATAAAGAAATACAATATTTCTATATTCTTTTTTGAGATTATATCTAGATATGACAGGAAAACAATCCCTTTTCACTTCTCTCAAGACATCACACTTAATAGTCTCTCTCCAGATTCACTTCTCATAAAATTTTCTTTATAATGTTTCTTCATAAAATAACAGTTAAGACAGTTCTCATCAGAAAAAAACAAAGTTCCTTCTCATCATCTTTCTTTCTGTCTTCTCCATAGTGCACCTCAGAGATTCTTATAGATCAAAGTTTAACCTAGCCATATTCTACCTGACCCCAAGGGGAGCAGTACCTTATAGAATGACAATTACAGCAATAACTTTCTTACCTTCTCTCATTTTTTAAAGAGATAGTAATAGTTTATATAGCTTGTGTAGGAGATGCTTTTAAAACTAGGGCTATATATCTTTCAAAGAATAATGTATAATTTTGGCATATACATGGAAGATATCTTTTTGGAAGAACTCTGGCAAATAAAACTCTTGCTCTACTGAACAAAATATTTTTATACTCAACAAACAATAAACTAAGTAGGATCGTGCAATTCTCTCTGTCTTTTGGTTAATTGTGCAAAAGTAATGATGTGTAATCTGCAGTTGGATATTGTCTAGTCTTTCTCTTTAACAATATATCTTCACTGTATATGTAGATTATCCCCATAAAAGTTTACAAAAATAGTAAAGTAGGCATATGGGTCAATAGTTATTGGTACTATAATGATCTCAATTGTATTTTTTTTTAATTTGCTGAGGCAATTGGGGTTTAAGTGACCTGCCTAGGGTCACACAGCTAGGAAGTGTTAAGTGTCTGAGACTAGATTTGAACTCAGGTCCTCCTGACTTCAAAGCTGGTGCTCTATCCACTGTACTATCTAGCTGCCCCCTTCAATTGTATTCTTTAAAAAATATTCTCACTATTCACATTTTCCCTCTTTGGTACCTTCACAATATAAAGATCTAAGCTATTAAACTTGTGTTGAGATTTAAGAAATACTCTATGAAGATGTACCTTCTGGGTTGTGTAAAAGTTTTTGATCTCAAGTTTTGTTTCAGAATCATTTTACGGTATTAATTTTATTTAGAGTGTCCTATTGAGTTCTATGTAGGATTTCTCTATCTCTTAGTTTACTGTAATAGGTGTTGATGTTTAAGTGATAAATACTTTCATGGTAAGCTGCTTAAAATACCTGTCCTTGGCCATGAGGACCTGAAATAAGCCACTAACTGTTAGATTAGAGAAAAAGCATTGTATGCAAGAGAGGTTATAGAAGTAGATTTTATAAAGATTGGATGTGTGGGGGAGGAGGAATGAGTACTACAGGATAATGCTGAGATCATGAATTTAGACGTGTGGGTGTTAGTGGTACCCTTGACGAAGATAGGGAAGCTTGGAAGAGGGGAAGATGAGTTTTGTTTTAGAACCGTTGAATTTAAGGTAGCTCAAGGATTTTTTATTTTAACGATGTCCAGTAAACAATTAGTGCTTTGCTAATTGCTGAGAAATAAAGAAAGGCAAAAAAACATTTCTGGTTCTTAAGAACTGTCTTTTAGGAGGAGCTCACAGTCTAAATTTCATTCTTCTTGCTGTTTCATTCATGTCTGACTTTTGATGACTCCATTTGAGGGTTTTTTTGGACAAAAGTTACTGGAGTGGTTTGCTGTTTCCTTCTCCACCTCATTTTACAGATGAGGAAAGTGAAGAGAGCATTAGTCTATATGTTAGTCACAAAATATACACATATTTTATGCTAATATCAATTGAAAGTCTATTGTTATTTTTGTGATATTTCAAATTTTCTTGGAATAGATATAATCTAAATTGTGTTTTGAAGTCATTATATCATCATTTTTGATCATGATGATTTTATAAACCTTTGTGTGGGGGGGGAATTTAGGGAAGAGGAAAAATAAAGATGTTCTTCCTTCATGGGTAGCAATTTTAATGTTCCTACAATATGCTTATTGTCTGGATCTAGTATTTAAAAATCACCATATTATCATGTAAGTCTTTCGACTTTAACAAGTTAGTAAAGAATTGAAATGGATGTTGATAATATCGTCATTTATATGCTCATGTAGCTGTATAGATTGTTTAAACAATCATCAACACATTTCATTTGTTGGCATTGGCATTGGCATTGACAGACTACTCCTTATTTTTGTATTCTCATCTTGAATTATTCTTTTTTATTGCTTTAGACATCTGTCCTTCAATATCTGAACTGTAGCTTTTCCTTTTCTCTTTATGAATGCTAATAATATACTGAGTAGAACATGGTTATTTTTAGCAATCCAACATTTCTTTATATTTATACTGGGAACAAACTTGAGAGGGTTTAACTCTGATTAAAACAGAGAATTTTACTTATTTTAAAAAAAGAAGAATATGGGCCTGATAAGTAGTGGGGACAAAAGAAATCTGACAGGCACAGTGTCAAAGCTTAATTGTGTCAATAATTATTTGTGTATTTGTGCCAAGTTCTTAATGAGGAGCAGTCACTTGTGTATAATCATTATCAATGACGAGTAGTTAAAATATCTTTATGAAGTGGCAAACTCTGGAAAGAAATAAAACACTCTTAGCATCTCATACAGTTCATTCCATGGTGACACATCTGGTGTATGGTAGCAGTGCAGTCCATATTCAAAGATGACATTACTGATGTCTTCCCCATGCTCGATACATGTGCCATTTGTCTTTTGGTATGGCATTCAGTCTTGCCCATTTTTTACAGGACCTATTCATGTGAGTGGCTCTGCTGCTTTGCATCCTGACCTGACACTTTTGCTCAGGTAGCTGCTGGATTACTTATTGCTGCATGCCAAGATAATCATCTGCTGTTTCCCAGGTTTCTACAGATGTGGTTCTTCATGTCATTAGAGCATGTCTCCCACCTGCCCTGAGGGTAGTTGCTACTCTTCACCTTGTCATACTGCTGTCCTTTAGGGCTCTTGGCTCTCCTATATCAAACCCAGATTCTATGAAGGGCTAAAAGTGCTGAAAATGAGAACTGGTAGTAGTTTCCTGAGGTCCAACTTCAAAAAATAAAAAGCATTTCTTAGGAATTTCAGATCCTGATATCCTATTATCTGGATATAGAATGCATTTCTTTAAATAGTATTTGTCATTACTTTACAAGTTACCTTTTGGAAACCCCTATGGAACCAGATTTGGAAATTAGACCTTTTGAGAGTCAAATTATCAAGCTCATTGATTAAAACTATTGACATGAATGCACATGATACTGTGGCAGAGGAAAACAAGAAATAAATTCATGCTCTTTGGTTTTGTGTACAGATTATTCTCAAATCTAATTATTTATGCAACCTGTCTGGCTTAGTTATGATTTTAGAATATTTTAAAAGAAGTGTTTATTACTTTAAACATCCAATAACTAGAACTAACTGTTGAACAAAATACCTTCAAGAAAAGGGCCTAACAGGCTTGCTTGAAGAATTTGAAATTGTATTTGTAAATAGCAGATTTACATGCAAACAATATATTAAAGATCTTAAGACAGAGGGCTTCTTCCCAAGTAGATTAAATATGAATATTAGAGCTAGCTACTGAATATTGTTTACACTATTAACTTGCTTTGCACATATTAAGCCCCTAATAAATTCTTTTCATTCAAGAATTTCTTCATGAAGATGGAAAGATGATTTTAGTTTTAGAACTGTTGAATTTAATGTATCTCTGGGACTTTTGATTTAAACTGTCCAATAAACAATTGGTGCTAAGTGCTGAGAATATAAAGAAAGGCAAAAGAACATTCCCAGTTCTTAAGAGTAAATAATAGACGATATCTATTTTATTCTAAATAGCTTAATTTTTTTACAAGTAGGAAATTAAAGAAAGTGGCCAGAAAAAAAACAATGTTAATATACAAATTCAGTATAATTAATAATATCTGTTATGTGCTAGATATGTTCAAATGAAGATGGAAAAAAGTACATTAGAGCCAGTTCAAGTTGAACAGTGCCTTAAATGTGGTGTAGTATAGTAGGTAGTATTGGTCCTATTTAAGACAGAATCTTTAAAATATTTGCTGAGTAATAGATTTCATTTGCTGGCATTGGCATTGACAGACTACTCATTTTTGTAGTCTCATGTTGAATTATTCTTTTTTATTGCTTTGGACAGTGCACAGGAACAATGTTCATGGATTTAAAAATTGGGTTTCCTTACTTTCCAAAATTCATAATTAAGAGTTGTATGGGAGCAATAATGTCTTTCCCATAAGTTTTGTTGGTTATTGGGGAGACCAAAACTTCTTTGTTCCCAGAACAATGTTTCTATTTTTCATCTAAATTTCTGCTATGCCATGTTTCACGTAATTACCCTTCAATTACTATAAATCTTCACACCACTCACCTTATTCCTCAAACTCAGTATTCTTTTGCCTTCATATTTTCGCATAAGCCAATCTCACTACATGGAATATATTCTTTTTATTTTTGCTTTTTAGAATCCTGCTATTTTTTTTAAAGGTCAGTTCCCTTGTCACTTCTTTTGTGTTACCATCTCTGATTCTCCCAAATGAAAGTGCCTTCTCGCTTATGTTTTCTTTTAAAAACAGCTTTTAAAGTTTTATTGATATGGGGTTTCCCCACATTATATACATTTACAGATTATTCCTATTTCATGAGAGTTTTTGTAACAAAGTAAAATAGTTTAGTAAAACTAATACGTATATGATCTCATTGGAAAATGCAGGCAATCCTTCATATCAGTAGCACCTCTCTCTATTTTCTTTCTCCCCCATACTTTGCTTATTGGGGTGGGGAGGAGGAGGGAGTGAAAGAAAGGAAAAGAAAATTTTGTAACAAATATCTATTGTAAAACCAAACAAATTCCCTCAGTACTTGTATACAAAAATATATATGTCTCATTTTATACCTCCAATCTGTCATGTCTATGTTATGAATTGCATGCATCATTGGTCCAAATCATAACTAATTAGAGAAATGCAAATTAAGGCAATTTGGAGAATGCACTTCCTACCTAAGTGTGACAAAGGTGACAAAAAGGAAAATAAATGTTGGAGGAGCTGTTGGGAAACAGGCACATTCACATATTGTTAAGGGATGCGTTAGTGAATACAACTATTCTGGAAAGCAATTTGGAACTTAAATAACAACAAAAATATTTATATGGTACTTATTATGTGTCAGACATGGTGCTAAGCGCTTTACAATTATTATCTCATTAGATCCTCTCAACATCCATGGGGATATATGCTACTATTATCCACATTTGACAGAGGAAATAACTGAGTCTGAGAGGTTAAGCACATTGCTCACAGTCACACAGAAAGTATCTGAGATTAGATTTGAACTCCAGGCTTCCTTAATCCAGACTAAGCATGATTTTCACTGTACTGCAGAGCTGTCTCCAAATACTTACATACATTGTATTTACTCAGTAATAATGCTGCTAAGCCTACACCTAACAGAGATAAAAGACGGAAGAAAAGGTCCTTTATGGGCTATAAGACTTATAGCTGTTATCTTCTTGTTTTTTTCCCAGATTACTTTGTCTGAACCTCTCTTGTGTCCCATCCCTATGTTTGTCCATATTGTATTTGTTTTCTATTTTTGTGTTTGAATCCTCAGTGTCTCATGAAGTGCTTTGCACATATCTAACACATAACAGATATTATTAATTATATTGAATTTGTATGTTAACTATAGTTGTCTTCTAGAATCTTTATTTATTTTCCTTCTTGTAGAAAAACAAAAAACAAACCAAAAAAAAAAAAACTATGTTATTTAGAGTAACATAGATATTATCTATTATTTACTTTGGAAATACAGGAAGAAATAGAATTCCATATTTTCTTCTAATGCTAAATGGTAAACTCAGCTCTTTGTGAATGCTCCTGTATTGTGGAGGTTTGGGGTGGGGAGGAGAAGGAGTGGAATGGTTGCTAGTAGCAGATTTTGAGTAGGCTTTAACCACTGAGCTAAAGTCTGGAGACTTGCTGACATTTTGAAAATAGTTTTTAGAACAAAATGTCAGATGATGGGGAGCTTTACATCATGCAAGACTAACTTGTGCAGCTGATGCTAACTAAGCCAATTCTTATAAAGTCATGTGGGGATGACCATTGCTCTTTTAAAAGAACTAAATATATCTGTGCATGTCTTCAGTTCCCTTAGATGCTTTCAGTATCTTGCTCTGCTTGGACTGCATACATAATGAGACACATTTGACTGACAGTTTGTTTGACCAATAAAGCACAGGGTAACTTCCTTTTTATTTTCAAAAAAGAACCCGCTCCTAAGTGACTATCATTGCATATTATAACTTTTGACCAATCATATTGTCACTTCTCAGTGAATTAGCATCCAGGCAGCTGTGCTGTATTCAAATTGAAATGAGGGGATTTTTAAAAATGAAGCAGCTGTATTATTCAGACTTAAAATAAAAGCGTAGTTTCCCCAAATGGTTGTGACGTAAACATCTAATTAAATATTTTTAATTTTGAGAAAAAAATTTAAATGACAGTGCTTATGCTCAAGACAGAAGTTCAGAGTTGTATGTCATATTATAAGGGACAATGTGTCTTCATTATTTTGTCACATTAGATTGGGTCCCCTTACCAAAATATATACATAGAGTAAATCTCTGCTCTAACAGGTGGTAAGAAAGATAAATAAGGCATGCAGATTTTAAGTCTTAGATTAAATTTCTGCTGGTTTTGCTATTATCTCAAAAGTCATACTTTTGTTTAGTTAGCATTTTCTTCTTTAATTCTTTTGTAATTTCTCTACATTCTAAGGTGTAGTTGAGGGCTCAAGCCTATTTACAAACAGCTATTCTCATTGGTGGGAATTTATTACTTGGTTTTCTATACCTATATGATGGTTAGAGCAGATCAAAGTATGAGGAAGAGAGATCTTTCTTCTACCAATTGGGTCAGTGATAGAGTAGATAGAACACAGGATGTAGAGTCAGGAATAGCTTTATTTATTTTAAAGCCAGCCTCAAATACTTACTAGTTGTATGATCCTGGGTAGAATTTAACCCTTCTTTGCCTCAGTTTCCTTAACCATAAAATGGAAATAAGGATAGTAATTACCTTACAGGATTATTGTGAGGGTTCAAAAGAGATAACATTTGAAAAGTACTTAATACATTGCCTAGCATGAAATAAGTGCGCATAAATGCATATGCCTTTCTTTCTCAATTGATAATTAATTTGTGAAATTATGAAAAGAGCTTAGGCACACCTGATTCTTTGAGAACTTGCTGGAAAAGACTATGATTGGCAGTGGGAAACAAGACAGAAATCATACTTTAATTAAATGTAAAGACTTGTTGTTCAATCACTTCAGTTGCATCTGACTCTTTGTGAACCCACTTAGGATTTTCTTGGAAAAGATACTGGAGTGTTTTGCCATTTCCTTCTTCAGTTCATTTGACAGTTGAAGGACTGAGGCAAATGGGGTTAAGTGACTTGCATAGGTTCATAGTTAGAAAGTGCCTGACACCAGAATTTGAACTCAAGAAGGTGAGTCTTCCTATTTCAGGCCTAAAACTTAATCCACTGAGTCAACTAGCTGCTCCCAAAATGCAGTGTTAAGGCAAAAACCCTAGAAAGCAGAGACAAGTGGCATAGAGTTGTGGAGACAGGTATCAGGTGAGAATAGGGAATAGTATGGGGAAGGGAGGCAGCATGAGAAAGGGGAGGAGGATAAGCAGAGAATATTACTCATGAAAGTATGGATTACAGTTGGGAACCAGGCAGCATGGACTGGATGGAAGTGGTTTAAGACCTCATTTTTATAGGGTCTTTTGCAGGGCTTAGGAATAGGAGTGGAGACACAGAACAACTGCTATTTATGTCACCTTGTAATTATTAACATATCTGAATCATCTCAAAGTTATCATCACCTTTTTGACATTTGTGGAAGTTTGAATTTTGATTGGGATTTACATATTATAGGATCAGAACTTCAGCAGCAGCACCTAGATGTTTTCCCCTGAATCAGCACAAAATATTGAGATGTTAATTTAGTTGAAATATAATAAAATGTATAAATTATGCTTCTTCAATCTTTGGGAGAGTTTTTATTCAACTTTTAGGTTCCCCTTTGTAATTTTATATACTGCTATTCTTCTTTCTGTTGTTTGTCATGTCCAACTCTTCATGACCTCATTTGGGTTTCTTGGTAAAGATAGAAGAGTAGTTTTCCATTTCCTTCTCTAGCTCATTTGAAGATGAAGAAACTGAGGCAATCAGGGTTAAATGATTTGTCCAGGGTCACATAGGTGGTCAGTGTCTGAGGTAATTTGAACTCAGGTCCTTCTTTTTCTAGGGCTGACATTTTATCCACTGTACCCTCTAACTTATTAGTTAGAAGGGAAGGCCGTGGTCAGAATAAGATTCAGTTTAATCAAATCTTCCCTTCTCTTGTTCTTTGACTTTCAGCTCCAAAATAAGACATAAACAATTCCAATTTCTGTTCAGGAAAAGATTCCTTGAAAGAAAAATAGACTCCAGGAAGAAAGTGACAGATAGAGGAACTAGTATCTGGATCATCTCCTCATTCTTGAAATCTTTCTCTCTCTTTCCAGGGACCTCTACCTGAAGATAACCTGGAATTGAATGTGTTCTCTCTTAAAGTCCATAGCCATTAGTATCTATTTTCTTCCATGTTCTCTATAATAAGCATCAAGTATTCATTCTCTACCAATGAGAATTCATTGTTTATTTTTCTCAGATTCTTTTGTTTTTATTTGTTTCATATTTAGTTGATAAAATTATTTGAGAGCTAAACTTTGGCATAAAATTTATAATACCTACTCCAAACATCAAAAGAGGAATCAAGTCTATTTAATCTTCAATATGGCATCTAAGTAACAAAGTGGATAGAGAAAGCACTGGGCTTGGGATCCAGAAAATTCTCTTTCATGAGTTCAAATCTGGCCTCTCATGCTTACTAATTGTATGATCCTGGGCCAGTCACTTAACCTTTTTGCCTCAGTTTCCTTATTTATAAAATGAGCTAGAGAAAGAAATGGAAAAACTACTTTAGAATCTTTACCAAGAAAACCCCAAAAGGAGTTTGACAAAGAGTACAATACAAGTGAAAGCTAACCCAACAACAAGAAATACTTCATATATTCTCTAAGAAATCTGTAGGCATAGTGTTGTTTAACACCAAAACTGAGCTCTTTTGCTGGGCAAAATGTAGTCTGGAACAGGTGGAGTTCTATATGTGACATTTTAAAAGTTCAAGAGACATAATCATTTTATTAATAATGCTAGTATGTTACCAATAAAATGGGTCAGTGACACTCTCAAATGCCAAAGATGAATCCTGGTGGCAGGCTCATAGTCTATGTGCCCTTGGAAGAACTGGTTAACAAGGGTCACAATTAACTCTTATTAATTAATAATAAAGGGGCAGAATGAATATTACAATAATGAAACGCAGCTATTCTAATAAGGGACTGAGGGATGTGACTTCGATTATATCACTTTTAAATTGTCCTACCCATATACATTGTAACCAAAGAATTCGTGCCCATGGAAAATGGCATGGAGCACAATGGACTTCCCTTCCTTAGATTAAATTCCTTATAAGTTTGAGTAGGTATCAATACTTAGATTGAGGATAACATTAAGCCAAACTACCCTCAATCCTTCAGAGCTGAGCATTAAAATGAGAACTTCGGGAAAAGAGGGAGCATTGTAGATTTCACCAAATCATTGGTTGCTAATAATCATTTCTCTCACTCTGTATATTCTCTTCAGTCATTTGTTCATGTAGCACTGCTTGGAGTTGTGTTTTTCTGAGTCATGCAGGGTATCAGTTTTAGAAATGTGATCAAGACATTCTCTATTAACTGTTGAGATTATAAGTGTCACATCAACTGAGGTATCCAAGTAGAATGTAAGATTGTCAAGGAAGATTTAACATGTATAGGACTGCTTGCCATCTAGGGGAGGGGGTGGAGGGAGGGAGAGGAAAAATCGGAACAGAAGTGAGTGCAAGGGATAATGTAAAAAATTACCCTGGCATGGGTTCTGTCAATAAAAAGTTATTAAAAAAAAAAAAAAGATTGTCAAGGAAGAGCCAAAGGAAAGCAAGCTACTGACAATCAAGGGCTGTTTCTTTTCTTTTTTTTTTTTTTCCTTTCTTTCTTTTTTTAAATTTTTTAAAATTTTTTTCATTTGTATCTCTAGTTTCTAGTGTCATGCCTGCCCCAAAGCAGACATTTCATAAAAGTTTGCAAAGTTAAAAAAAACTACATTTTTTAGAAGACCTCTCCACAAGAGTGATCATCAAGTAGCCAAAGGTTTAGGATGATTTTGTTGTCATGGTTGTTTTCATCATTTTTTATCCTGATACTGGGTCACGCAAGCCATTGACAGCTGACATACACTTTCAGCCAACCAGCTGCCCTGTGCTACACAATACTGGCGGTGCTTAAAATCCTCAAGTGATTTTTTTCCCCCTGTTTCAGATAATAGCTGTTTGAATTTTATTTGTCCCTCTTCTGGGAAGATAGTCAAAGTTCCCCTTCATTGCCTTAGGGACAAAGGCAAACACTGGAATGACAATGGACCCACGTTGTACACTTTCCAGCCTATTCACCTATTATTATTATGTCATGATTATCATTATTGCCATCATTATTATTATCATTATCTGTTGACCTCTGTATTGGGGTGGGTCTCCAAGTGACAGGTGGGGGCTTCATTTATCTGACTGCTGTATGCTACACAATTTCTGTGCCATTTTGAGTTTATATTGAGACTGGCTGTGTTTGGAACAAAGGCAGTCTGATCACAATTTGTCAATGTTCTTTGTAGCTATAGATCATCAGGGCTCTTTGCCAGTCCTTCTGGGACCCAATTATTTATCAAGCTGACAATATGGGGCAACTTCAATTGTTATGAGCACTACTATTACAATAAAAGCTTTGCTATCAGAGAGGTTAGGGAAACTAGGATTGCAAATTGGCCAAATATTCAATTCAGCACAATTCAATTCAACAAACTTTTATTAAGCACCTACTATGTGTTGGACACTGCTAGGAGATGATTTTATGAAAACTAAAATAGCATTAAGTTAATCATTTTGTTTCAGTCAAATCAATGATAATGTCATGTGAGAAAATCCTATCATTTTACTTCTCTTTTGCACTTCGTTTTTATGGGGTAGAGTAGAGAGACTGAGGGAATGAAAGTACAGATCAATAGGTAAGGTGGTTTTCTTTAGCTTTTGTTAAATATGGATCTTGTCTTATCAGTCAGACAACAGCATTCATTGTGTATTCTTTGTCTCTAGAGAAGTTTGCTGGATGCTCTGGGGAATAAGAAATGGAAAAAAAAGAGTGACTTTTCTCTTAAAAATTCTTCCAGTTAATAGATAATGGCGAGAATAAATACAATGATAGATGTAAATACAATCTACATGCCAGTACATCCTTGCTTCCTTGTCCCCCTAAGATGGACTCAAGTTCTATTAAATCCCTATAATTCTTTTATTTCTTTGATATACCCTTTGCTCACCCTGGTGTAATGCTCGTTTTAAACTAAATCCCTTGCCTCTCCTCTTATTTGAAGATACCTCAGGAGAACACTGAAAAGAAAGGAAACTAATTAAACCTAAAAGAAATTAAATTCTTTTAAAAAAGCACTAGGAGGAAATGAATAAAAAAAAAAAAAAAGGAAATCATGATTTAGCTTAACTTATGAAACTTTATTTTTAGAAACTAAATTTTGCTCTTGTGACATCACAAAGAATGGAAGAACCCATTGTCAATGATAACATTTCATTTACAGTTTATATGACTTACTGAATTGACGTAATCTGAATCCAATTATTATTGTATATTCAATGCTGTGTGCAAGTACCCACAAATACACCTCACAAACTGTGTTCTGACATGCTTAGCAGTATGCAAAATTATTTTTGTTTCTTTCCCTCTTATTAAAATATTCTTTGAAATCAGCATAGTGCTTAAAAGATTAGATCTTATAGAGAAACATAACATATTGTATTTAAATATGCTAATCTCCAAGAGGAAATGAAGTATCTGAGGCTGCTCATTAAGAAATAAATTAATTCATCATCATCTTATTCATCATCAATCATCACCCAGTTGTGTCCAGTTTTCAATTAAGTTTTTCCAAAGTGCTTTGTGCCTTTACCAAAAGGACTGATTATCTCTGATGATGATTTTTTGTGGGTATTCGGATGTTGATGGCAGTTGAATTGGCATAAACACGCTGAATGTCTTTTCTATTCAAGTAGCTAAGCAATAGATGTTCAGTGCATACAAATACATTATGATGAAATAAATCAACTAAAACTCTTATTTTTCCAGATGCATTTTAATAGCAAAACTTAACCAACTTCTCTGATGGGAAATATGTGATATGAACAAAACAAATCAAAATATACATTGATTACTTTTTTCAAAGAATATATACTTAACGTTTGTGCATTCTAAACTTGTTTTTATTTGGAGATCTCTATATATTTTTAGCTATAGGTAGATAGATGTTATATACATATGCATATGTATGTACATACATACATGTGCACACATTTATTTGTTTATCCCTTAGATTCTTGAAAGTAAAAATAAAACCTGGATGATCTTACCTAGAGCCATAAATGCTCCCCCAAGTTACCTGAGCTAATGAGCATTCTACATCAGAGCTGAACGATCTCTGACTATCTCTTTAAGGTTTCCGTTCAGAATGAGAATGTATGAAAATGACTCCCCACGCCTGCCACTTATCTCTAGATTCCTATAACATGAAGATGATCACAATCTGCCACCGTGCTGTTAAAATGATGCATAACCCGACCAGCGTTCAGAAATGATGGAGTATTATTGCAGCCTCTTACAAGTTGGGCACTGAGATAATTTGGCTAGTGTTGGAGGAAGAATGTACCACAACTCCTGTGGCTCAACTTTCATTGAATAAATATGGCATGCCGCTGCTTTTGTTCTCCTGGTGTATGGGAGAGCAATTAATGTGTCAAAAAAGAAAAATCACGAAATGTTCAGACTTTTTTTCTCTATGAAAATTGCAATACTACATTCAATCTGTTTTAAAATTATTGTACAACATTACAGGGTGTTGTTATCTCTGAAATATTAGATAAGTTGGGGTTGACATCACATTTCTCATGAAGGTGTCATGATTTCTGTAGCTATTAATGAGTTTGCAGTGAGTTTTATTTTTAAAATGCCAATGGGCGTACAGAAACTTGCTTATATCTCTTTTCATTTAGATAGTGGGTTAATGCAATTTATAGGCCTATTTACACCAATATATGTAGATTTTATTGAATAAAAAGAACTATGCACACATTCAGCTATCTACAAATCTTACCCTCTTCTTCTTATTGGTGTAATTGTTTACTATTTCCCTGATATTAAATTCTTATCTTGGGGAGATGCATTAACTCTTTCAAGTCAGGAAAGTGTCAAAAATTATCTTATTGCTCTTCTATTCACTGAATCCTGTCATTTCTGAGTGGCCTGAAAAGAATTAAGGTGCCTACCCAAACTATTGCTAGCATCTTAGATAAGTACTTAGTCTCTAGTGAGCAGTAAACAATTTAGTTTCTTTTCCTCTATAGCCCAAAATAGAAATAACCAGGAAAATTTGGAAAATAAATTCTATAATACTCCCTCCAAAGATCAGCATTTGATTTTTTTCCTGAAATATGTGAATAACTTTTAACAAGAAGTAGGGAGCTTGGACCCTGCTTTATATTATTGTGCAAGTACTTAGTGTCTATAAGTTACCAAAAGAGGCTCCTTTGGGAGCTATTAGCAAGTAATGAATAATATTGGTTGGAGAAGAGGTCACAAGTTAGAAAAGCTGTTCCTTATTAGTTAGGAGGGAAATGACCCTTTCTGACAATCCCCAAAAGGTCTTTATAAATCTCATCCTCTGCTCCTGACTGGTTGCCTCCCATTTGCCCATCTCCTTGGTGCTCAATGCTCTCAGATGGGCCCAACATGACAACCCGTTGCCTTCCATATTGTCATCTCATTTCAGTGTCTTGACAGGATCATTCTGAGATTGTTACCTGCTAGTGTAAATATAGGTGAGATCATCTTTAATGGAAAAATGAGGTCATTCTTATAGTATGGGACTATGAAATATTTTAGTCTGGAGTTAAGTAGAATTGCCATACTCATCATCTTATTTTCAAAAGACTTGTTAAATGTTATACTTACACTGAGCAGTATCTTCATGGCTAGACCTGCCTGGGCTCTTCCAGGATTTTGAAACATATCGTTCAGCTAGACTGGGTTGGATTCTTTCAAAGGATTTCTGGAACAAGTTTTTGTCAAGGAAAAAAAAGTGTGAAAAATAGCAACTTAAGAAAATACATAAATTAGAGAGTGGTTATTCAAAAACCTTAAGAATACCTTACTTTGAATCCTGGGTATTTTTTTTTAACGCGAGGAACTTCCCTACTAAGTTCATAAATGTATTGGCTTGCAAATCATTAGCTACTTGAAAGCAAGCCTGGCTGGCAGAAAGATACCTGGATAGTATTAGGAACTCCCTGCCAATTGAAGATCAATTAGAAATGGAGATAGAGTACCCTCTAAAATTATAATGTTACCCAGTAGGAGAATATGAATTACATGGAAGATTTCAAGAACATGCCCATTGTAGCAAGCGAGGAAGCTATCTGTATCTAGCTTCTTTACTAAAGCCTCAGGGTAGAAACATGAACTGCAATATTCAATGCTTAGCTTTTCTGTTGTGTAGGAATAATTTTGGGGAGTGAAAGAATAATAGAATTTTGAACTTTTTGCCTCATGTTGCATAATGGAAATTTAAAATCTTGTTTTCAGGCAGAAGTCAAGCTTTATTTGCTTTCCCCTTTCTTTCTTTAAGACATAAAAGAAGCCCCTAAGCCTTACATGGTTTCACACCTGGTGGGTGTTCAATCTGTCCCTGTTGACTGTCTTTACATTTATCAGCTCCCAATAAGAGGAAGAGGCAGTGTGCCCATCCAGGCATTGCATATACTGCAGATTCTCCCATTCTCCATTTAAATGCTTTATAGTTAAACTTATACACACACACACACACACACACACACACACACACACACACACATATATGTGGCTTGTTTTTGAACAACTCAATAAGAATATGTCTAGGTGCAGACTATGCAAATTTACGTTTTTAAATATTTAAGTGGAAAATTATTGCATTTCAAAAACAAGATGCTGCATGTGTACACAAACCACAAACAGTGTGTTATTTCATATATGCCATGGATGGATTTCTTTTTCCTCCTAGAAAATAAGTCTTGTGTAAGACAACACTACTGTTTGGAAATATCTTTTATTCATGACCAGGGTCTCTTAACTACATGATGGAACATTAATATATTGATAAGATGTGATGGACAACATAGTTGAACTTGATCATAGGACCTTGAGCTACAGGTGATGTTAGACATTATTTTATCCTATCCCCTCATTTTGCTGATATAGAAATTGATCTGTCACACAATCAGTTAGCATGTAAGTGACTCTTAAAAAACGAGACACTCTATGACAAAATATTTACAATGGTACTTTTTGTAGGAGCAAAGAGGTGGAAACAAAGCAGATACACAATAGATGATGGCTAAATAAGTTGTCATATGTAAATGTAATGGAATGTTGTAATAAATGATGAATATAAAAAATTCAGAAAAACATGGGAAGAAATAAATGAACTGTTGCAGATCAAAGCAAGCAGAACAAGGAAGGCAATATGCACAATTGCTACCATAATGTAAGTGGAAAGGGGAAAAAAGTTAAAAATAAATGCTCCTTAATTTTAATAATCAAGGTTGGCCATAAAGAAGGGGTGAAAAGAGAAAATGCACATCTATTGCTTTGCAGAGGTAAGGAGACAATAGCTGTAGAACATGGTGTAGACTACCAGACTTGAGTGATGTGTTTAGTTTTGCTGAATTAACTTTTTTTTCTTCCTTCCTTCCTTCCTTCCTTCCTTCCTTCCTTCCTTCCTTCTTTTCTTCCTTATTTCCTTCCTTTCTTCCTTCTTCCTTCTTTCCTTCCTTCTTCCCTCCCTCCCACCCTCCCTCTATTCTTTCCTTCCTTCCTTCCTTCCTTCCTTCCTTCCTTCCTTCCTTCTTCCTTCCTTCCTTCCTTCCTTCCTTCCTTCCTTCCTTCCTTCTTCCCTCCCCCTCTTTCTTTCTTTTTCTTTCTTTTTCTTTCTCTTTCTTTCTCTTTCTTTCTTTCTTTCTTTCTTTCTTTCTTTCTTTCTTCTTCTTTCTTTCTTCCTTCCTTTCTTCCTTCTTCCTTCCTTCTTTTCTTCCTTCCTTTCTTCCTTTTTTCTTTCTTCCTTTCTTTCTTCCTTTCTTTCTTCTTTTCTTCCTTCCTTCCTTCCTTCCTTCCTTCCTTCCTTCCTTCTTTCCTTCCTTCCTTCCTTCCTTCCTTCCTCCTTCCTTTCTTCTTTCTTTCTTCTTTCTTTCTTTCTTCTTCTTTCTTTCTTTCTTTCTTTCTTTCTTCCTTCTTTCCTTCCTTTCCTTTCTTTCTTTCTTTCTTTCTTTCTTTCTTTTCTTTCTTTCTTTCTTTCTTCTTTTCTTCCTTCCTTTCTTTCTTCCTTCCTTCTTCCTTCCTTCCTTCCTTCCTTTCTTCCTTTTTTCTTTCTTCCTTTCTTCCTCCTTCCTTCTTCTTTCTTCCTTCCTTCCTTCCTTCCTTCCTTCCTTCCTTCCTTTCTTTCTTTCTTTCTTTCTTTCTTTCTTTCTTTTTCTTGCTTCCCTCCTTCCTTCCTCCTTCCTTCCTTTCTTCCTTTCTTCCTCCCTTCCTTCCTTCTTTCCTTCCTTTCTTCCTTCCTTCCTTCCTTCCTTCCTTCCTTCCTTCCTTCCTTTCTTCCTTCCTCCTTCCTTCCTTTTCCTTCCTTCCTTCCTTCCTTCCTTCCTTCCTTCCTTCTTCCTTCCTTTCTTTCTTTCTTTCTTTCTTTCTTTCTTTCTTCTTTCTTTCTTTCTTTCTTTCTTTCTTTCTTTCTTTCTTTCTTCTTCCTTCCTTCCTTCCTTCCTTCCTTCCTTCCTTCCTTTCTTTCTTTCTTTTATTTTTCTCCCCTCATATCCCTTCCCTTGTTTTTCGTCTCACTTTTCCTTATATAATAATAGATTTAGAAGTAGATGGAATTTGAGGACATTTAGTTAAAACTCCTCATTTTTAAGATTAGGGAACTGAGGCCAGAAAGGTAAATGAGTTGCCCAAAATTATAATTTTAGTAATCATCAGAAGTAGAAATTAAACCAAGTCTTCTCCCATCTAAGCCAGCACTCTTTTGACTATACTAACCTGACTTGTTTCCTGAGGCTTCATTCTCCTCATTATGCAATAAGGATAGTAAGGTCTGTACTCTCTGCCTTACAAGGTAATTCTGACTATTATTGATTTTTGGAGTGGTGACTATTATCATGAAGTTCCTAATAATTCCAGATATACAATAATGTAGGAAAAATAAAAAAGAACATATTAAATGGTTTGGAATAATAACATATCTAGGGCAGCTAGATGGTACAGTGGATAGAGCATTGGTTCTGGAGTCAGGAGGTCCTGAGTTCAAATGTGTAACCCTGGGAAAGTCACTTAACCAAAATTACCCCCAAACAACTGAAAAACTGAAAACAGAATATTAATATATCTATCAAAATCTTTCCATAGAATATTGAGACAGTTTCCAAAATAAAATAATGCATTGACCACCAAAACTGAATTGTCTTCCATCCATATATTCTATAAATACATTGAATCCCATGTGTTTCAAAATATATTATGTGTTCTAGAAGCAGGAATCAATGAAGCTGTCTCAAAGAATTCCTTTCTGGTGTTTTTTTCCATTTTTTTCCATAATTTATTTTTATTTGACTATGCATATTTGTTAGAAGAATTTAGTTTTTTTCATTTTCTTTTCCCCATGAGTAGGAAGTGGGAAGGAGAAAAAATGGTTTTCTGTTAATTAAAAATAAAATTAAATTCAAAAATTCAGTGTACTCTTTTTGAGGACAAGAATGGTATTTTTGTCTTTCTTTGTATTGCCAGTGCTTACCAAAGTGATTGGCATGTAACAAGCACTTAATAAATGTTTGTTGCCTGACTGACTAAGGAAACATACGTTCTCTATTTCTAGATCTTGTGATACCATTCACTAAAATAATATCTAGTTTGGTTTCAAGAAAGAAACTTTGATTGCTCTTGTCATATTTTTAAAATTTTCTATAAAACTTCTCATCATTAAATCAAAGTAATATTAGTTAATATTAGTTATATATATTTTCTAAAATACATTTAAGAGTCATAGCATCCAGATGTAAGGAAGAGATAGTCTGCTGTGCTCTGTCTTGTTCTGATCACATTAGGAGGATATGTTCAATTCTAGAAGTCACAGTTTAGGAAAGACATTGATAAGGGGGAGAGCATTCAGAGAAGAACCAAGAGAGTGAAATGGCCCAAGTACATCTCATAGGAAAGAATGAGTTAAAGGAACTGAGATTATTTAATTTAGCAAAGACAAAGCTTGGGAGCCAGGGCTGGGCATGATACATGGATTCATATATGTAAAAAGCTGTCACCTGAAAGAGATATATTTTGCTTATCTCCACAGAACAAGAATTTCGGAACAGTAGGTGAGTTACAAGCAAAGAAATTTAGACAACATAAAGAAAATACATTAACTGCTATCTATTCAAAAGTAGATTGAATTGTCCTGGGAGGTAGTAGGTTCCCCCTTTTTTGAAGGCTCTCAAACTAAGGCTAAATGACCACTTTGAGGATAGAAGGGAGTAAAGAATGGAAAGAAAGATAGAAACATGTATTAAGCGCTTAATCTGTACCAGATTCTATTCAAAGAACTGAGGCTACAAATAAAAGCTAAAAGAAAAATTAGAAAAAAATAACACACAAAAGGTTGCTGAAAAGGTAAGGCCTTGCCATGGGGAGGATGAAGGCCAACCTGGGCCCTTCCAAAAAATTGAGGCTCCAGAAAGAACTCACCCATGGGAGAAGGAGGCAGGCAAGTGAAGAAGGAAGCAAAGGTGATCACATGTTACAGAGTGTCGTGGCCCCAGGCACCAGGGGAAATTCCAGAATAAAACAACATGACTTGGAAGTTTATAAGCCAGGAACATTGAAGGAAGGGGAGGGGATTCCTGTTCCAATATGGAGATTTTATAATATTCATATATTCTTGTTTCATATGTATTTTTCATCTCTACCAATAATATCTCCACATGTTGTTTCTGCCACTGCTATGGAAACTGCAACAAATTTAGCCCAACATAAAGTCAATAATAGGCACCTTTCAATATGGTAAAAATACAAAGATGAGAGCTGTGTTTTTTTTTTTTTTTAATGAGACTACACAATCATCTTTTGTAAGTGAATGTCTGTTCATACTATCTATACTAGACACAGTTTGCCAATAATTAATTGAAAGTTTAATGATAATGATGGTAAGTAGGTTTATTCTTTGTAAGTTACTTTTGGATAACAGATTATTTGTAATTGTACATGTAGATGAAGTTTATTGAAACTGGCAAATAACAATAAATTTAAATGAAACCCTAGAAACTACTCCCTTCCCTGTAGCTTATATAAATTCTATGATTGTATAATAATGTTGGAGATAATGAATTATATGAATTTCTAAAATATGTGTATTAAGTTTATATTTCTTTGATCAGTTACTGTGTATATAGGTCTAGATAATATAGTAGATTATATTTTCAACAATTTTTTTTTAAAAATTGAAATTTTTTAGGAAAATATTACTAATAACATTTCATTGTTCTCTCAAACCCATAACAAAATTTATTTTAAGTCCTAAAAAGAGAGGAGTGATATTTAAGTGAAAAAGTGGCTAGTTTTCTTTTCTGAATACAACTCACTAAAGTTTCACTACAAAATTTGCTGATATTACCAAAATGAAAAAGCTTTAATTCTATTTGTGAAATCCTACAATCCAAATAATAATCTAAAAAAATCTAAAAAGCTGAAATGATGAGTCCTTTCTAACCAGATGAAATTTAGTTGGACAAATATAGAGAATTAGATTTTTTTTTAAACAATCAACCACACACTAAGTACAGGACAATAGAAGTCTTCACTAAATAAGAGTTCATAGGAGTCAAAAGTGTGATTTAGCTGCACTGGGAAAGCTAAGGCAATCTCAGGCTGGATTTGTGTAGAACAAAGATATTAATGGTCCCACTTTACTCTAGTTATGGTGTACATTATATAGGGATGTTATATAAAGGTCAATACACATTTCTTAAAGATGGGAAGAGCTCCATGATCCTTTTGTGTGCCTGTCTTCATAGTTCTTATTCCATTACTGAATAAACTGTTATCTTTTTAAAAAAAGAGAAGAGAAACAAAGGACATTGTAGTAGTTTCTTGGATCAGTAATGAGACTTCACAACAATAAGAATGTTGCTGCTAAGTAAAAGAAAAGAGAAGTGAGCAACAATACCATTTTTTTTTCCTCTTGGTAGTTATCATAAGAAGTATCCAGAGTGAAGTGTTTGTGCAAATATATCCTGACTTTAAAGCAAAGGAACTGACCAAATAATTTCCTTGTAATTGCTAATGAATGAAATAAGATAATGCATTTGTTATATTGCTCGCAATCATCTTATAAGTTTCTGAAGGAGATGCCCACACTAGAAAATATGGGCACACCTGAGATTTTTCAAATCATGTGATTTATTGATATCTGCCTTTTCTTAGAGACAGAATGAAATGGTAGAAAGAGAGAACTGGCTTTGAAACTAGTAAGACTTGTGCCACTACTTTGGCATAGTGAGTGTGTGTGACACGAGGCATGTTGTTTAACTTCTTACTGCTCTAGGCAATTCTAGTAAAAAAAAAAAAAAAAAAAAAAAAAAAAAAAAAAAAAAAAAAACCTATACATTTTGGAGATGGTGCCAACCTGTAGTGGTAAATACTTTCCTCATCTGGAATATCCCTGTAGTAATGAAATCACTGGATAAGAACAGTCCCTATCCCTGCTTTTTTTCCTAAGAATGTATTAACCTATGTATCTCCCACAATACAAAAAAATCTCCAGGGATGGTTCATTTGGCAGACATTGAAGTGGCATCTGGTATTTAAAAAATAATAATCTTGTCACCTCCCTTGGCTGTACCAAAATTATCTAAAATGGAATTTCAAAATAATGCATTGTGGTCCTTTTATCAACAATGGACAAAGAGAATAAAAGAAAAAATGTAACAGACAGACAGGACTTTTTGAATTGGAAATGGACGTATGAAGACTTTCTTTTAAAAATTGTCAAAGTTTTCTTGGCTTTAGTTTGTCACAATCATTCTATCTAACAGCAAGCAATTCTTTATCATCAAATCAGGGAACAACTCTGTAACTTACCAGCACATCCAAACCTTTCAATTTGTTGCCAGAGGTTGGACACCAGTACTGCTGCGAAATAGCGGTGGGCTAGAAGAGCATTATGGGTATTGGCAAACAAAATAGAACCTCAAGCCAGGCTGCTATCACATGCTGAGAAATCCAAACTGGGCAAAATACACTTTCCTGGTTTCACACCTGGCCTTGTTAAACCCTTTTCCAGATTAAAACTAACTTAGAAAAAAAAAAAATCCTGGACTAGATAATTTTGAGACTAAATATGGAATTTTGGTGTGGCTACTGGAAAACTTGTCATGTCAGTGAATTATTGAGGCTGGTTCATTCAGGTGTTCAATTATTTTTCTAAAGGGAATTGAAACTGAGGAAAAAGCACTGGAAATCTGGGCTTTTAAAATGATGACCAATTGTTTATGTATGTATACTATAGTATTTCAGACATTTATTATATGTAGATATATATATATGAGCAAAATGTTAGTGTTTGCTTTCATGCAGGTGTGATTCATAATATCCCAGCATTCTGAGTTAATAAAGTAGTTTTGTCGACTCTCATGCTGTTGATGCTGTGATAATTTGGCAATCTGTTAGAGTAAGAAAAAAATATCTTATATAGTAGCCCCAGTGGGTCCATTTACCTTGTGCAAAGAATGCCTTCCATACTACTATTGTTCTCCTGTGTTTAGGTTTCAAAAGGCTTCCCTTAGCAGAAGACAAAGAGATACCTCATGGTTCCACTATAGAGTAAATCAAAGTGAAGTACAGGTGGTTTGTTTATTGGTAACCCCTTCATTTGAAGTGAGCCATTCCCTCTTAACAGATAGTGATTTGCATTTTGTACTATCACACTTAAATGGGAAATAACTATTTTCTGCCATATTATCATATCATAGAATAGTTTTTTTTTAATCAACCTTATTTGTTACAGTCAAATCCCAATAGTACTTTTAAGAAATATTTTATCCTTTTAATTTAGGACAGATATAGAAATGTGGGAAGGAGAGGATCTTTCATATATGTAATATGCATATCTTCTAATGTGTCTGGATGTCCATGACATATTACAATATGACATTTCAGGTACTATGTTTTGCCTGATTGCTTAGGAATTAAAATGTAAAATTGCAGAATGAACTGCCCTATTTATTATATAAGTAAGATTGCTATTGTTTATGTATTAAATTTTGATCAACAGGAATTCTATCTTGACATTCATGTAATTTACAAACGTGTTTCACAGTGTCAAGATAGTAAGCTTATGATATGGCACTTAAGTGGCATGTGAATTAATTAAACTTTTAAATTAAATAATAGCTTAATTGTTCTTTTATGCTATCTAGTCAAAAAGAATAGAAAATTTAGCATAAAAGTGGCACAACCATTACTTCCAGAAGCTCTGTATTTTTCCATAGATAGAGACAGATTGTCAGTCTCAGTTTTGATTTTTACTTTACTTTGAAAGTTTAACATGATCCTGATGGGAATCGTTTACAAAGGAATATTAGAATATTCTTCTTTTTTTCTTTTTCTCTTATTTTTCAAAGCACATTATTTAAAAAGAAAATGGTGTTTCTTCTTTGTGACCCCATCTCCCTACAAATTTTGTTTTTCCCCTTCTAGGATGATGATTTACAATTTTAATGAACTTTTTGTAATTTTCAGTATCATTGGAGGAGTGAGAACTATTTGAACTTACATATATTTAATTGAAAGTAAGCTCAGCCAGGTGACAGAGTTCAACGTTCACAAGGAAATAATGTGGACTCTTTCTCTAGTTTGATTAAAGGAAGAATTAGTAAAATGAGCGTTAATGTCCACTTCCTCTGAAAGAAAATGGAAGCATTCATAGAATCCCAGAGTTAGAGCTAGAAGGGTCCTAGAAGGCCAGTCATCTCACTTTACTGGTGAGGAATCAGACTTGGAGAACTTTAGTGATTGCCCCTATGTCACATAGAGAGTAAATATGGTATTACAACACATGTCCTGTGGAAAACAAATCCCAAGCTTTTTACTAAATGGGATAGCAAAGGTGTACAGACTGCCAAGCCTGGAGTCAAAGAGACTCATCTTCCTTAGTTCCAATATTATCTTAGTCATTTAACTAGCTGCATAACTCTGGGAAAATCACTTAATCCTATTTGCTTCAGTTTCCTCTTCTGGAGAAAGAAATGACAAACCACTCCAATATCTTTGCTGAGAAAACTCCAAATGGATTCACAAAGAGTTGGAAAAAATTGAAAACAATTGAATAACCACAAAATAAATGCAGCCAAATCCAAATATGCCAACTGATGTTGTGATCCAGAAGACTTGATCAAATGAACAAAAAAAAAGGAGCAGAAAAATTCTTCAAGTTATGGTAAAAACTAGAGTGATGGAACATTAGGTTCTGTTCTGAATGAGCAGATACATTGTAAGGACTTAGGGGAAAGTATACTATCAAGCTACTATCTGTCTTGCATGAACTCAGAATATTCAGAGGATGCCAAATTTATTTCTCTTCCTCTCCCCACTGTACCTTGACTGTGGTGAAAACCCTGTCAGAGAGCCATTAAGAAAGAAAAAGAGAGACTGAACAAACTAGAGAAAGTGAATAGTGGATGACAATACTCCTTAATCTATTTATTTTGTGCTATACCAATCAAACTCCCAAGAAACTATTTTACTGACCTAGAAAAAATAACCACAAAATTCATCTGGAAGAACAAAAAGTCAAGAATTTCAAAGGAATTAATGAAGGGAAAAGCAAATGAAGGTGGCCTAGCTGTACCAGATCTAAAACTATATTATAAAGCAGCAGTTATCAAAACCATTTGGTATGGATTAAGAAATAGAGCAATTGATCATTGGAACAGGTTAAGTTCACAGAAAATAATCAATGACTATAGCAGTTTAGTATTTGACAAACCTAAGGGCAGAAAGTAGGCATAGACCCACACATAACATCATATACCAAGATAAGGTCAAAATGGGTTCATCATCTAGACATAAAGAATGATATTATATACAAATTAGAAGAACATAGGATAGTTTACCTCTCAGATTTGTGGAGGAGGAAGAAATTTGTGACCAAAGAAGAAACAGAGACCATAATTGATCACAAAATAGAAAATTTTGATTATATCAAGTTAACAAAACTAAGGCAGACAAGATTAGAAAGGAAGCACTAAACTGGGAAAACAATTTTACTTCCAAAACATCTGATAAAGGCCTCATTTATAAAATACATAGAGAATTGACTCAAATTTACAATAATTCAAGCCATTCTCCAATTGATAAATGGTGAAAGGATATGACAGACAATTTTCGGAGAATGAAATTGAAAATATATGTAGTAACATAAAAAGATGCTCCAAATCACTCTTGATCAGAGAAATTCAAATTAAGACAACTCTGAGATACCATTATACACCTGTCAGATTGGCTAAAATGACAGCAAAAGGTAATGATGAACTTTGGAGGGGATGTGGGAAAACTGGAACACTGATGCATTATTGATGGATTGTGAACGCATCCAACCATTTGGAGAGCAATTTGGAACTATGTTCAAAAAGTTACTAAATTGTGCATACCCTTTGATCCAGAAGTGTTGCTACTAGATTTACATCCAAAAGAGATCTTAAAGGAGGGAAAGTGACCTGTATATGCCAAAATATTTGTGGCAGCCCTTTTAGTGGCTAGAAACTGGAAACTGAGCAGACGCCCATCAGTTGGAGAATGGCTGAATAATTTATGGTATATGAATGCTATGGAATACTATTGTTCTGTAAGAAATGACCAGCAGGATGATTTCAGAGAGGCTTGGAAAGGCTTACATGAACTGAAGCTAAGTGAAATGAGCAGAATCAGGAGATCATTATATACAGCAACAACAAGACTATACAACAATCAGCTCTGATAGAAGTGTCTCTCTTCAACATTGAGAGGATTCAAACCAGTTCCACTTGTTCAGTGATGAAAAGAGCCATCTACACTGAGAGAGAGAGAATACAACATAGCATTCTTACTCTCTCTGTTGTTATTTGCTTGCATTTTGTTTTCTTTCTCAGTTTTTCTTTTTCTTCCTTCTTGATCCGATTTTTCTTGAGCAGCAACATAACTGTATAAATATGTATACATATATTGGATTTAACATGTATTTCAACATATTTAACATGTATTGGACTACCTACCAGCTAGGGAAGAGGATGGGGGGAAGGTGGGGGAAAATTGGAACAAAAGGTTTTGCAAGGGTCAATGTTGAAAAAATTACCCATGTGTATGCTTTGTAAATAAATAAATAAATTTTTAAAATTAAAAAAAAGTGAATAGTAACCTAATGCTATAAGCATTTTTTCGCTTCAGAAGTGCTATTAAAAAGACCGAGACTGTTCTTAAATGCTGACTTCCCTTAATGGAGAAAGTATGAAATTACAAAATAACCAATCTAATCATACCTTAATCTTGTTAAATTGAAACACTGTAATCTACATTCAAATTTCACGTATGGTCAATCTTGCAAGAACTATGTGTAGGAGCCAACACACTAGTAGGAATATTAAATAGGAAGTCTTTCATTGATCTCCAAAGTCCATGCAGCTCTTTATGTGAGACATTCCCCAGGGAAGGAAAAAAAAAGTAAGGCAACAAAACAGCACAACTTTTGAAGATTTTTATTTAAAAAAAAATTCAATCCAACAACTTGCTACTCATGAACAATTCCATCATAAAGAAACCAAGGTGCATTTCAGATGGAGGTGGAAATATCTGGTGAGAAAATAGATTTCCAATGAATAGTGAAATCCATTAACAAAAGTCTTTCTATATACATCTATATATGTATGTATTTTTCTCACATGGTCTTCAGGTGCACATAGATTGAGGAATGTTCCTACTTCATGTATTCCCTTTAACCAGTGGAACAAAGAATATCAAGGTCCGCTTTTATTAGTAGTAGGCCTATGGAGGCAAAAGGAAAGAGGGATGGCAGAAAATGAGAGAGATAGATTGTGTCTTGGAAATAATGAACATGAATTTGGACAGACTTTGAGAAATAGTAGAAGACAGAAGGGTATGGCATGCTATGGGCATGCCTTGGGGTCACAAAGAGTCAGACATAACTGAATGCTTGAACCACAACAATGTAGAGTAATCTGAAAATATCCTGAAATTTTTGCTCAGAGAACAAATAATAAAGTCTCAAGTCAGTCCTGCAGATACTTCATATACTCTTTATATGTTCCGGACTAGCTATTGTACTTGACTTGGAAAGGACTTTGATTTTTTTCTATTCAAAGCCTTTTGCGTGATTTCATGGTACAGTAGAAAGAATACCAAATTGGAGGCAGATGACTGTTTAGAGAAGCAGAGATCAAATTTCTGCTCTGCTACCCATCCATGGGATCTCAGGCAAGTCCTTTTTACACCTCAGTTTTCTCATCTGTAAAATGAAGGGAGAATATGATTTCTAAAATTTATCCAGTTCTAAATGTATGATTCTGCGATTAAAAATGTCATAGAGACTACTGAAATTGATTCTGACTTTGTCAGGCACAAATCTTTGAAATGATTATGGATTTCTTTCTGTTATAATGACAATCTATTTTAAATCCATATATTCTTTAAAGATGAAAACTGTTTCTTCAAATTAAAAGCTCAAAAATCTTGATTTTATCCAAGGGGTTAATTACAAATTTATGTGTATTATCCAGGAGCTTATTTCTCCCCCTACTTTCTTTTCTTTTCTTTTCTTTTTTTTTTTTTTTTGCCATGTTGCTGCTTTTTTAGCACCCTCCCCAGAGAATGGCTACAGTTAATTTTAAATATATTTTTTTCTTTTCTCCTTGGGAGTGTCTGTTCATAGTAGCCATAGGCTATACCCTACACTATAGAAATTAAAGAGAAGATTTGGCTATTTCAATCATTCACTCACCCATTTGCTACTCAGCAATTCACTTGCCTCTAGCATATTTGGCTGTATCTAAAATAAAACAAACCTATTTTGGAAGTTTCAGTAGAGACAGCCACTGAAGGCAAGTTCTCTAGAGATTTGGAGACAAAGGAAGACAAGTTAAAAGTATAGCCTACAAATTTACAGAGAAAGTTGTTCATACAACACCCCTCCTGTTACAGATTGTAAAAAGTTAGTCAATTCTTCCCCCAAGTGTGCAGTTACCACAGTTTGCAAATATACAGGCACATAGGTTTGCTTCCTACCATGAGAACCACCCTTTTCAACTCAGAAAGCCATGACACTAAGATTATCCTTGCTAAAGGATAATAAATAAGGCATTTATTTATAAATAAATCAGCCTTGTTATTCCAGACCTATCTCCATCCCCCAACCCCCCAAAATCTGTTCCTTTTCATTTTGCTGTTTGTCTCAATGGAGTACCCATTCTTCTGCATTCAAAACATCTGTGCTATCTTTGATTCCTCTCTCACCTTTACTTAACCACTTACTAAGGCCTACTATTTAAATTCCTCTTCTCCGCTTCTGTCTAACAGGTGTTCATGATCACTTGGCTTTGGTAACAATCTCCAAAGAAACTTCTAGTTTCCCACTTGCCCTCTTCCCTAACCAGATATCCCCAAACATTTTATATACAATTTCCAGACATCTTTAGGCATCAAACAATCAAATAATCATGAAATATTTATTAATCACCTTCTATGTACCAAGTACTATTATAAAGGCAAAGGATGCAAGTACAAAGAATGAAACAATCCCTACTTAAAAGGAACTTGTGTTTTAGTGGGAGGAGACAAGTGCCTATGTAAATATACACAGAATAAATATAAAATAAATACATACAAATATATTTGGAGAAGTTAAATATAAGGAAAGAGTACAGTAGAAGTTAAAGGAACTGAAAAAAGACTATATCTCATCATTATCTTCTAAAAATCTTTCAGTGGATGTGTTTGCCTACCAAGGATGGTTTTAGCAACTTTTTTTCTGGCATTCAAGACCTGCTACAAGTGACTCCATTCTTCCCCCTCTATCTTTACATCACAACACTAAGGATGAAGCACTGTAATTGTCAACAATGGACTCAAATTATAATTCTAGCTGAACTATGTGTGACTTTCAGCAATAGTATGACTTCTTTAGTGCCTGGTTTTCTCATCAGTAAAATGAAGAGGTAGTATCAGATGATCTTTGGAAGGGATCTTTGGTCCCTTTCCTTTTTAAATCCTATAAATTGATTTCTTTAAGTATATACTAAGCTCCAGTAAAACTGGTCTATTAATTAAGCATCATTCATATTCTGAAATTTCCCACCTCTGTGTCTTTTAACTTAACAATAAATTAATTGTTATTTATTAAGTGTTCACTATTGTTCCCTTCATAGATTCAGCACAGTATTGCATTATTTCATTTGTTACTAAAATGCTTAGTTTTTTTAAAGTGCCTAATTCTTTGTTTTCTTTTTGATAGTTTTGTTTTGTATGGTACTTATATGATACTTTATTTGTTAAATAAGTTGCAAAATTTGTATACAATTGCCATTTGAAAAAATCTGGAAAAAATGCCAAAAATTGTGCTAAGAGCTGGGTATAAAACCAAAAAATACCCACAACAAAACAAAAATATCATATCAAAATTTCTCCTTTAGCTTTCTCTGCATTATAAATTTGTTTTCTTACTCTGTTATTCTTCTAACTAAAATGTGACTTTCTCCATGAAATGTTCCTTGATTCTATCAGTCAAGATCTTATTAATATATTGAGTATGTGTTATTTATAGTTTTTGTTGTTGTTCAGACATTCAGTTATATCTGAATCTTTGTGATCCCATGGACCTTTACATGCCAGAACTGTCCATGGAGTTTTCTTGGCAAAGATATTGGATTTTTTGCTATTTCCTTTTTCAATGGATTAAGGCAAACAAAGATTAAATGACTTGCTCAGGATCACATAGCTAATAGTATCAGATTCTACATTTGAATTTGTGTCTTCCTGACTCCAGACCCAGTGCTCTATTCATCTTGCTACTTATATTTTATGATATACCACCCTAGTACCCCACCTCTCACCCCAGCCCTCAAAAGATAGTATAATTTAGGAGTAATTAGGTGGTGCATTGAATAAAGCACCAGCCCTGAAGTCAGGAGGACATGAGTTCAAATCAGACTTACCTGATACCACTTATTAGCTGTGTGATCCTGGGCAAGTCACTTAACCTCACAAAAAAAAAAAAAAAAAAAAAAAACCTAACAAAAAAGAGAATGTAGTTTAGAGGAGAGTACTTGATTGAAATTAAAATAAAAGTAGGTTCAAATTCTTCCTTTAGCAGTTGCCACCTATGTAATTATTTTATATCCCTGATTTTTGTTTTTTTGTTCTTTGCAAAACAGATATAATGATTGTTATCTTTTAAAGTCTTTGAAAGAATCAAAGAATTATTATATGTTACTTTTTAAAACAGGCTGTGGATGGGGTTTGTGATATCATTTGTATATTAACTCTCAGTGAAGAAACTCCTTTTAACAATACAGATCAATAATTTTTCTTCAGTTTATAGTCTTTAAAAACTGTGGGAAGTTAAGGGGTGAGGCTGGAGGGGGGGGCAGTGGAGAGGAGAATAAAAACATCAAGTTACTTGCCCAGAGTCACACAAGCAATGTGTACTAAAAGTATGTCTTCTTTACTTCAAAGCTGACTGCTTATCATCCACACCAGAGGTCTCAAAGTCAAATATGACCAGATTCTCCCCCTCCTTCTTCTCCCCTCACCTTTCAGTACTGGGACAGAAACATTCGGGAGGTCTGCCTGAACTAGATTAAAAGGCAATTGAGAAATATTTAACAGAATAAATAGAAATATAATAGAACATAGGTAATGTTTATACATGGTTTTCTAAGTTACTATGCAACCAACAGATATCTTTATGTGTGGTTTTGTGCCCCTATTTCTAGTAAATTATGACACTACTGTTCTACATCATCTGAAGTGCTATATAAATGTCAGCTATTATTGTTATTCTTTGCATATGTGATATATCTCTTCATTAGACTGCATGCTCCAAGAGGGCAGAAAACATACATTATCTAAATTATTTATCTTAGAGCAGCTGGCATAATGCTCTGTTCATAGTAGACATCTAATAAATGTTTGTTGGAATATTGAACTAAATTTGAATGTACAATGTTTTTATTCTGTGTAAGAGTATATGATGTGTATTGGCCTGGGAGTACAAGACCAGTGCTCTTGTCCTGCCTTGGTGCAAATGAGCTCTGGGAATTTAGGCAAGCTCTTCTCTCTGTACTTATATATGAGGAGGTTGGAGTAAATGAGTTCTACCATCTTCTAATTGCAACATTCCGTGATTTAATAAGATACTTGATAATGTAGATGAGCTCACTATGAATCCATGCTCTTCATTGTTGTCCAAAAATAAAAAATAAAAAACTTCTTGAATTTTCAGACTAATCACATCTTTTTCCTCAAAACAAACAAATAAATAAATGAGCAAGTAACCCAATAAATAGATGGAAAATAAAGAAATTCAAACTCAAAAAACAAACAGAAGATTGAGTTAAATTGCTATTATCTCTAAGATAAAATATATTCTCCGTCAAACATACATAGGTATCTAACCAACTTATCCATAGACTTTCTTTCCAAACTAAACAATTTGTCTCATTTGACATTCTAACTCCTACATCTATTCGTTTCCAAAACCTATCTTCAGAAATACCAGAATTACACTCCTGTTTCTCAAAATCCATTTCTTATGTCAAAATCCAACAAAGATAATGCTTCTGTGGTCCTCTTTTTGGTCAGTGCCCTTCTCCTCTTCAAATGACCCTTTATGTATCTATGTATCTGTTGAGTGAGGGCAATTACTATTTCATTTTTCTTTGTTATCTCCAATGTTTTACACATATTAGGTATTTGATAAATGATTGCTGAATTAAATTTAATTGAAATGAACTAGAACATTTATGCTGGCTTTTTTGATTGAAAGAATTTTTTAAATATTCTTAGCATTGTACGTAGTAGTTAAAATATCCTGTGATTTGTGAGCATAGAAAAATTAACTTAATTTACTATAAGCACGTTTTAATTGTTTAGAATTATAGGGTAAGCACTCTAGGAAAAATAATTCCGTTCAGATTTGAATTGAATCCTTTTTAAAGAAAGGCTGTATTAACTGATAATTAATTTAAGGACAAAATGCTATACTTCTTGTTTAGCAAATTAATATTAACATTCTATCATAAAACTGGGATTTTGATATAATTTGTGGACTTTATTGAGGAGAGGGAACGTGCCTGATGTATTTTTGAGTATTCTCTTTGGGTAGACAGACAAACCGACTTATTAGGACAGTCTAAAATTAATTCTTTCCATCTATGCTTTGCTTGTTAGCAAGTCATGAATACACTGATAATTGGCCTTCTATTAGTTATCATACATACAAAAATGTCTCAGAGAATATGTGAATCAGGACCTAAAGATTTTTTCTCTATGAAGACTTGATATCATGGAAATCTCAATTTTGCATGAAATAAAATATGGCTTTAAGTTATTCTCATATTTTTATGTGAAATCTTAAAATGGAAAGAGGGCCTAAATATAGTTACAATTTTATGAGTTGGGGAGGGTCTCTTAAATGTTATTTGGAAAATATACACATATACATATATACATATATGTATATATATGGGAGTGTGGGTATGGATGTGAATTTTTCTTATGATCAAGAGTAATACAATTTATTTGATGTAAATCTGGAAATGTTTTATAACTGTTGTTTGAGAGAGATCTACAACTAAAATTTTAGTTGGAATTTGGTAAACCTGAGGTACAGTCATCACTACATTAAAGGAATATGCCAGAACTCACTAAATCCCAAGGATCTCATCTTGAGATGCAGTGAAAAGAGTAATTAATCTGAAACCAAAGAACCAGGATATCTATCCCATCTTTGCCACTTTTATCTTATTTTATCTTGGGCAAATTATTTAAGATTTCTTTGCTTTAGTTTCTTCATCTATAAGATACAGGAGTTGGATTAGATGACCTCTAAGTTCCCTTCAAATTATCTATCTGTGATCTTTCTGGAGCTTCTAGGATGTAGGGCCCTGGAAAAGGCCTTAGATTGAGTATATAGACAAAGTTCAGTATTAATAGGGTAAGCCACCAGATTTTCTCAGATGGGGTGATCCAAGTTGGAGTAGATTTCAAAGTTCCTGTTCTGATCAGTAATGGGGTGATATAGTAAAGCAAAGCCAAAGTTGCAATCAAGATTTCACATTTATTGGAATTCCATATTTATTGTTTTTGCTTCTGTATATTACAACTCTTAAAAATCCATCACTGCATTTGTCTGTCAAGATTATACGTCTCTGAAAAAAAAAAGTGCAAAAGATTTTTAAACCCACGCATGACTATTCCCCAGATTAATGGGCATCTATATTTAAAGCATAAGGTTTTATTTTTAGCGATTATTGTGTTCAAGGTCCTTATTTTAAAGATCAAGAAAACAAGAGCCATAGAAGTTGAGATTTGTGCTAATTCAGACAAGGAGTGAATAAGAGAGCAAGATTTGAACTTAGCTCCTCTAATTCCAGTTCCCTCTCTCCTTCCCCCAGCATTTTTCTCTATGATTTGAGGCCTGTCATAAATAATAGATAGAACTTGTGCTACTTCTTCACATTCAGGCAAATTGCACCTTTATTCATGTCTCAGGAAATTTCGTGTATTCTGAGCTAAAAATTTCTTCAGAAATGATTTAGGAATATTTTAAAAGGAATTCTAAAAATTATTTTATTGCCTAATGGCAGGGTCAAGTGGTTGAAGTATAACTTTTTAAAAATCTCAGTCCTGATGTTCTCATATTCTAGAGGTTTCTCTGATTGTTTTAAGGGCCTGTGGTGAAATTCTAGAAACAAAATGAATTTGAATTAATGTTTAAAAGTGGCATATGGCATATACATTTCTTTTAAAAGGAGAGCAAGGAGTAAAATTCAAAGAATAATGTAGCATTTTTAACAAAAAAGTTGGGAATCTCTGCTTTAGATTAACACCTTGAAGAAGTGGGAGAAAATAGGTAGTAATTGCAGACTGAGGGCAGCTGAACATGTGGGTGCTTTGGGTATTTACTCATCAGACCAGACTGTAGAAGGCTTAATCAGGGAAAATCAATCTGCCTGTTTTTTTTAGTGTAGGTATAAACAGTCTGACGGTGAAAGTTTTATAGGTGTTAGGAAAAATCTTAAACCAACCCAGAAGTTAGTTGTAATATATTTTCCTTTATCTTATATTGGACAATTCAGCTGTCTGCACCTAGCCCTCAGCTAGGGGGAAATATCATTTGTCTAAAAATCAGTTATAGTTATATCGCTGTTCTGAAAAGAAGCTTTGTCAATTGCTCCCAAATGCTTAAAAAAATAAAGTCCAAACACCTTAATTGACATCTGAGGCTCTTCTTCATACTCTAGCCCATTCCTGCTTCTTTTCTTTAGCGTTATCTCCCAAATTGCTCCTACTAGAATCCTTTATTGGAACCCAACTAATCTACTTATTCCCTAAAAATGCTAGCAACTTTCTCTCTGCTTATAGACATGTTGCCCAAACTTCAAGACCTAGCTGAAATTTTTCTTCCATAAAACCTTTCCATTCCATTTTAGTCTGTAGTGTTCTCTTCTTAAGAATTCATATATTTAGTGTATATACCGCAGAACCATATTTTGAACTAATGTTTTTCTATTTTACTATTTTTCAACTATTGTTTTACCTAATGCTTCATGCCTTTATACATTCCCTCTCTTAATGCTAGTTCTGTTTTTTTATACTTCTCTCTCAAGCGGCATCTTCCAAAGACTCACGCACTTAGGATCATAGATCAAGAGTTGGAAATTATTTCAGAAGCTGTCTTGTTTGACCCCCTTCTATTTCTAGATTAGGAAACTAAGGCCTACATAGGTTAAATGGACTTGGACATGGTTCCGCAGGAAGTAACTGCTAGAGATGGAATTTGAAGTCAAATCCTCTGATTGCTGAATTAGTACTATTTCCCCTGTCCCACGTTGCAGATATTTGTTCAATATTTGTGAATACCCTTTGCTTAGATTTGAAAATGTCCCACATTGCTTAGCAATCAAGTGCTTTACCAAAAGTAAATATCTTAAGTGTTTGAGATATGAGAGGTAGCCTACAGCATTGAATAGAGTTCTGGGCTTGGAGTCAGCAGACGGCTTCAAAATCTGGTTTTCACTCACTGGAAATGTGATATAGGTTTATAGCTTCCCAACATATGAACTAAAAATCTTCTCTGTTATCTAGTCCAACTTTTTTTTTTTTTTTTTTTTGTGAAGGGGACAGTTTGGTGTAACAATGGATAGAGCTCTGGGCCTGATTCAACCTCAGATACTTTGTAATTAGGCTAGTCGTTTAACCCTGTTTGCCTCAGTTTTCTCATCTATAAAATGAGCTGGAGAAAAAAAATGACAAACCACTCTAGTATCTTTGCCAAGAAAACTCCAAATGGGATCACAAAGAGTTAGATGTGACTAAACTTATAGAAAAGATTAGAAAACTGATTCTGGAGAGACCAAATATCTTCACATTCACTAGCCCTGCTGGGACTTTAACGACAACAAACCCATGTTCTCTTCCACTGAACCGCATTGCTTCACTTGAATATATAATCTAACCTCCATAACCCTTATTTTCCTCATCTGTAAAATGGGAATGATCATTCTTATACTACTTTCTTCACAAAGTTTATGTAAACATTAAATAAAATACTATATGTAAGAACTTAGTGGGCATAAATGGCTATCTGAATGCCAGTTATTATACCAATGTGAACACAGATATTAAAATAACATTGGTTTTGTAGTGAGAGGTTTTTTGTTCAGTCATTTCAATTATGTCTGACTCTTTGTGACCTCATTTGGCAGAGATACTAGAGTGCTTTGCCCTTTCCTTGACCATTTTATTTTTACAGATGAGGAAACTGAGGCACAGGGTGAAGTGACTCGTGCGGGATCACACAGCTATTAAATATCTGAAGTTGAATTTGAACTCTGATCTGCCTGACTCCAAGCCTAGCACTCTTATTTATTATGCCACTAATTTGGATTCAAATCCTAATCTGCCACTTGTGTGACCTTAGTTTCCTTTTCTGTAATTCCAACAAAGATAGGAGAGGATGGCTTCTAAGGTTCCTTCCAATTTCATCTCAAAGATTTTATTAAATTACAATGGGGAAATTTTTGCTAAATTTCCTGAAAATATGAATGTTTCTAGTAGCTACTACGTAGCTATATTTTAACAGAAATAAAACTCAGTCACAATTTGCATCATCCATTTGCCCCTCTGTTCTGCACCGTAGAGACTAGGTTGATGAGCAGGGACAGAGACTGGAGAATGTTTTATTCCATGTGCCTCACCATAGTTGTCTTTTCTTAGACTGGTAACTCAAAAGCAAAGGAGCTTGTCGCTGTGATTTAGCTTTTATCTAGTGCCTAGCACAATACCTCGCACATAAGGGCATTCATCACCATGTCATTAAAAAAACATATCCCCAGCCCTTCCTTGAGCATCACTACCGCGCTGGCAACCATGCATTGTTAATAAGACCTTGTTCCTGCTCTTTAGGACCTTGTGGTTTACAACAAACAACCTTGACTCTGATACACGCACTCGCACAGAGGTGTGTGTGTTAAAAAAAAATTCTCTGTAGACAGCTATGCAAATATCAAATGGGGGGAGCTTATGTTAGATTACTTACATAATACCTGATTTTTCTTCTCCTTAAGCAACAGGATAAGCTCTCATAAGGATTTGTAAGGATGCCTTAGGAGTCCTTTTATGAGGTTACAGAAATATCTTCCCCTAAATCTCTTTCCTGGCACAGGATGTAAATTGCTGTTACCATATACCACCATTTATTACACAGCAGATCATTCTCAGAAAGTAAGGTGTTTGGGGCATGACTTCCAGGAGCCCAGTAGCAGCATTTTTGGTGTTTCTTTGTTCAAGCATGAGCCATACATTTTTATCTATCTAGATAGGTGACAGTTCAGGGGAAAAGGACTATCTTCTAGATCTTTTTTAAAGACTGTGTGGGGAAAGTGGAGGAATTAGATTAAATGATGGTGTCTCATTTCTCACAGTAGGCCTTCAATATATACTTGTTGAATTACTAATTTATTTTACATTATTGATTTTTATAGCATAGGTTCTTAGATTTATAAGGAATAAGAGAGATCATTTAGTAAAATTCTTTAATTTTACAGATAGGGCACGTGAGCTTTGCTCAAGCTTTTCCTCCCTCCCCCAGCATTGTAAGGGGCAAAATCAGGATCTGAACAAAGATTCACTGACTGTAAAGGCAGCACTTATTTCACCCCACTGACTCATAGGTTCCTGCTAGTTTGCTTTTAAAAGTATAGTTATTTATGGTATTGTATAGGCCAGCAGTTTGGTATTGGTAACTCTGAGGCATGGGAGATGAAATGGCCTTTTAAGAAACCACCTATTCTATCATAATACAGATAAGAATTTCCCCTTTCTTTCTTGATATTGTTGCCTTCCTAAGCATAAAATTTCTCCTCTCTTTCTCTCTACTTTACCAGTGTGGGTGGGCAGAATACTGATGAAGCATTGTTCATTTCATTTTGGGGAGCCTGCATTGGAATAAATATTTTGGATTGTATGTAGGGGCAGGGCAGGGGGTTTGGGGTTAGTTTGGTTACTTGGGTGAATAATTGGAAAACTCCTCTAGGTACTGTATTATTTTACGTAGTTCATGATGTCTTTGTAAAACTGAACAAACTTTGGACACTACAGGAGCTGAAGATGATTATTATGACCAGGAGCATGTCTGAACCTTGATTTTTTTTTCTGTGTACATCATACATGTCTGCTGAAGTTAATGAAGGGAAAGTGAAGACTTGCTATTTATCATTTTAATACAGTTTTGAGTTTCCCAAGAGAGAATTTCTCGTTTGTCTCAAGGTGATTTTTTTGTGTGTGGTGTACTTAAGTTGTCCGAATGATAAATAGTGCCCTAGGTAAGTTGCAGGCTGTATATGTAAGAAAAAGTAATATTGCATTTGAAAGTTTTCAGATAAAGTAGAATCCAATTTTGCTTTGAAAAGCTATGATGAATGTTAACCACTTTTGGGCTGAAATTCATTTCTAACTTATCTTAATGTTTTGTAATGATCCAAACACATAATTTTTTAAAAATTAAAGTATATTATAATCCTGAAAGATTTTCTTATTGCCAGTGTTTTAGGAAGAGGTTCATTCTTGATTTACTCTTTCCCCCCTTTTGCAATACAAACACCACCAAGTGTACAGTATGTGAACTCTCCTTCTTAGCGATCTTCCATAAAAGATCTCTGAGGCAAAGAAAGTACTTTCTCTGGTTTCTTGACAATGAAATACTACCTATATAATTCAAAGAGACCTAATTAGAAACATACACTAAATGCAGAAAGTCTGGACACTCACAAAAATGAACATTTAAGTATTATGGAGACTGTGTTTGTTCTTATTAATTTATTCAATGACATATTCTCAGTCATTTGAAGCAAAAACCTCTTTAGACCCAGTTGTTTTCTGGTATTGATTACAGATGTGAAGGTTTATTTTTTTGTTTTTGGGTTTGGTTTTTCTTTTTCTTTTTCTTTTTTTTTTTTTTGCCATTTTGGCACATACTAGTGTTAAACTGAATGAATGAAAAACAATTAGTAAGGGTTTATTGTACTTAGCTGAGGAAACAAATAGGAAAAGTGATGTCAAGGACTTTGCAATATGGGGAAAAGAATAGAGTTTATCAATAGGAGGGATAGCATTAGATGATCACGTGACAGTACCTCTAGGTCAAGAAAGCATAGAATCAGGACAGATGGTGGAAGAAATCAGGAAAAATGGTGTACAATTGCATATAATTAATTGGGGCTTGATTTTTAAACTTTGTATAAGTGTTATGGGCACTAAATAATTTTGTTTTAAAAGTTTTAGACAGCCATTTTAAAATAATGTATACCTTTATTTCAGTAATATGCAACTGTTCAAAATACAATTAAAAATTTTAAATATAACAAAAGATTATTGTTGTTATTCAGTAATATCCTTTTCTTTATGACCCCAATTTTAGTTTTCTTGAAAAATATAATGGAGTGGATTGTCATTTCTTTTTCCAGCTCATTTTGCTTATGGGTAAACTGAGGTAAACAGGGTTGAGTAACTTGCCCAAGATCACACAGTTAGTAAGTATCTGAGGCTGGATTTGAATTCATAATATGAGTTTTCCTGATTCCAAGCCCCATGCTCTATCTACTGTGACATCTATATATCGTCTTAAAATGTTTTGTGCTTAAAATGTTGTCTTAATATGCCAGAATGAACCACAATTTGATTTGAATGAACAACTTAATGTGATATAATGATATATTAACTTTGGTTGAATCAGAATATTCATTCAGAAAGTTCTTTAGAATAAAAAGTTGCAAAGTTCTAGCCAAGGAGGTTAAAACATACCTTTAGTCAATTATTGAAACTGCATATATGACCCACTTTGGTCTTATGTCTTAATCTTCACCAACAATGTTTAGGAGAATTTGGTTCCTTTGGGTTTAAAAACAAAGTCGGGCAAGAAAGTCATTATTATAATTTATGTAAAAAGTTCTGTTCTAACTATATGGAATGCTAGGATGCAATTAGCAAAGTGTTAAATATAAGACAATATCTTAGAAAGTAAATTAGAAAGTAGGGGTTGGCCATTTACATGTGCTGTGTCTTGCATCGTATGAGACTAATATATTTGTTTTCTTACATTTTATGATAGAAGATACCTCAAAGATCATTTCTCATTCCCCCACACACATACACATTTTTTCCTTAACTAATTAGGAAATTAAGAGAAGAAATGTTAATGACTCACATTAGATTATATTGGCAAAAAGTAATAGAGTTGAAACTTGAACCTAGAATTTTGGCACCATAACCAAAGGAAATTCCCATTTCCACTGAATTATGGAAATTAATTTCTCTATCTCCTTATTTTGAGTCTATTTGTAACTTTAAAATTTACTTTTTCTTTTTTTATTCCTGATTTTGTTGGGAAAGAATCTAGTTTATCTCTAGTGGTAAGTCTTGGTTTTAGATATAATTTTTCACTTTAAGGAAAGTATGTATTTGTTCCCATATTTTGTATTGTTTTGAAATAAGGTTTTAATTTATTTTTAACATCACTGTGATTTCTCCCAGAAATCCTCTGCCTTCCTTTCACAGAGAGGCATCCTATATAAGAAATAATACTTTTTAGAACTGGAAAATAGAATAAAAGTCTGAAAATAATCTCATTGCACAATATTTGTGAACCTGTCACTTATATGAAGAGGTGAGCTAGATGTGTCTTCTCATATTTTTTTAGAACTATGCTTGTTCTTCATAAATCTACCATATTCCCTTGAGGGCTCTTTTTTGTTTTTTATTTGCTTTACATTGTTCTAATTATTGTGTATATTATTTTATTGACTGCTAGTTACAGTGTGTATCAGTTAATGTAAATATTTTTTTCTTTTTTTGTGTTTATCATTTGCCATTTCTTACAGCACAATAATATTTCATCACTTTCTTGCACCACAGTTTCTTTACCCATTTCCCAACTGATGGGCATCTGGTTTGTTTCCAATCTTTTACTAGAACAGAAAATGACTTCTATAAGTATTTTCATGTATATAGGGGTTTTCTTCTTAGTATGGACTTCTTTGGGATATAAGCTTAGTAATGAAATTTCTGACTCATAGGGTGGAGATATTTTACTCATTCTATTTGCATAATTCCAAAATACTTTTCTTCCTCTTTTTCTTTTGTTAGGTAATTGCAGTTTAGTGACTTGCCCAAAGTCACCCAGCTAGTAAGTGTCAAGAATCAGGACAGATTTGAACTCAGGTCCACCAGACTCCGGGATTATCATTATCCACTTAACTGTACCATACATTGTTTTTCAAAAAGGTCATACTGATTCATCCGCAATACATCAGTGTGCCTATCTTTCCACAATTCCTCTGACATTGATTATTCCATCGTCATCTTTGTAGATTTGCAGGGTGCTAAGTGAAACCTTAGTGTTGTTTTGATTTGTGTTTTGCTTGTTAATGATTTGGAATAGTTATTGGCAATAATTTGCAATTCTTTTGAGAACTATTTGATCATATTCTTTGATTAGCTATTTATTGCTGAAAAGGCCTCTGAAATCAAAAGGTACTTTAGTGGCATTTAATATTAATGTTCATGATTTTAATCTTAGACATAATGAATATCATTCGTATTTTCAAATCTATATACTATTTGAACCACATATGAACATAATGATGCTATAGTACTGGGAATTATGAACACTGAAATCTTAAAAGAATCTAGGTTTCAGATGATGCAAAAAGCAAAGGAAATATGTCTGATATATAAGTACTTTTAGTAGATATAAGTAGATGACAACATATAATCTAAATGCAAGAAGTGGTTTAAAATGTATCACTGATAATTTTATTTTTTAAAATTGTTAACAAGCTTTTCCCCCTCTCCACTTTCATCATGTCCCTCCATAAAGAAAAAAAAAAAAAAAACCAAAACTCTTGTCACAAATATGCATGCAGTACCCATACTGATTGTGTCAAATGCCATGTGTCTTATCCTGCAAATTAGGCTATAACCTCTCAGTCAGGAAGAGATTAATATTCTTCCGTATTGATTCTCTGGAAGAATGGTGCATCATAGTGTTAGAGCACCAAGGGAAAAAGGTGTTTGCCTGTTTTGAAAAGGGATAAACATGGATCATTAGAATTAGAATACTACAGATTTCCAATGTTTGGTCATGATTTTAAATATGATGTGAAATATTCTGTGGAATCAGAAAGGAAGTTGAAGATATACATAGCTTGTTCACAAGGGCAGTTAAAAAGGAAGAAGAAAAAAACTTTATTAACTTTGTCAGGTAGCAAAGTCAGGTATTTTTAAATTAAAATCTCAGTGCACTTATTAGAAAAAGAAATAGATTAGATAGTCCTTGTTCCTTTTGAGAAGAATGCAGTGATTGAGAACAATCCCTCACATTGTGTATGCTAGCCTTATTAATACTAATGATAACCAGCCAATCCTATCAGTAGGTCTTACAGAATTTAGATTATGTATGTGTAATTTTGTGATTACAGTTACAAATTAGATGGTATAAAATTTAATTTGGAAGGAAATTTAATAATATTCTTCCAACCCATTTGGTAACAAAGTGGGACAGTTAATTAAAGACTACATTCCTGAAATGTATACAGTTTCTTTCATTTAAAAATAAAAATAACAAGTTGATGGTAGAAAAGGAGAAAAACTTAGGAACTCCTTAGCAAAATGTGGAAATTCTGAGATGAAGAAATACAGAATGACTTTAGGGTATTATATGTTTCCCTTAAATTTTTAAATTTTTATCTTAAGATGTCTAGATTTTCCTATACCTTTATAGAAGCAATTCAAGAACAAGGTGCAAAAAGTGATTTTCACATCTTTTCCGGGTCTGCTTAGTCTATTACTATGTTTTAGCGCACTTTCCCAGTGGGTAAGTATGGAGTGTTAGCGCAGACAACAGAGTTAAGCCAGAATGTCCTGCAGAGATTCACTATCACAAAGGGTAATACTACTTTATCGATCCCTTCCATACTGTCTCCCACTATTGTGTTAAGCCTGTGGCGAGTACAACCTTTACACAACAAGATCTGGAGATATGACTTACTTTCTAACTTGAATGCTGACTTTAAAAAATGGATAAAAGTGTGTTTTGTAGGCATGGTGTACTGTTGGCATTTCAGAGCGTAATTGATAAAAAAAAAAAAAAAATCAAAGTATCTCAATAGAGAAAAAGTCACATTGAGGCATGCACATTCAAGTATAGAAATAGTCATTTCTTCATTTAAAACACAACCAGTTACACATTGAGAACTCAAGTTTGCTTCTAATCTATCAGTTCTTTGGTTACTTTTAGAAAAGAGAGCACTGTCAGCACAATTTTTAAAGACTTTATGCTTATTTAGTCTGTGTCACAATGAACAGAGACACTTGTGCTAAAGACATTAACAACAGTTCAGTAACAATTAAATTGAGACAAAGAGATTGATTTCCCCAGAAGTCTTGATGATTTATGAGCTATGGCACTTCTGATGCTTTTCTGCTTAATAAAAAGATTGTACTACCAAGGGGTTAAAAGAAACACATTTGCTAAGAGCTTCATGGGGACCTATTTTTAATTGGTACTGTCCTCATCCTTCTAAGAATAATGGGGGAAAGCTTATACTTCACTGCTTGCATGATTTTTGATTTTACCTTTGTTTGTTACAATGCAGAATTATGGAAAAAAAATTGGCTGAGGTACCTCTCTTTTCATCAAGTATGTACTAATGGGAAGAGAGAGAAGCAAGAGACTGATTTATTTTTACTTTTAATCAAGTCCAATAATTATTGTATTGTGGTTACTGCTTTGAGCATTACATTTTCAATAAGTAATTTATCAGCTGTACTCTGTTAATCTCCTTGGCGCAAAAAAAAAAAAAAAAATGTTGCTCTCGGATTTGTACAGACTGAAGCTATCTTCCCTTTTGTAAACAAAGACCTGCTAATGTCATAGGGTTCCTGAGGTTGCTATGAATTTTACGTTAGGCACTTACACCTAATATTATAGCCGGTACAATTTCTTCCCAATCCATTTAGATTATCTGCATGGGTTGTAATGAAATAGATGGAAGAAACAAATTCGTGGTTAAGATGAGTCCTTAGAGCCATAATTTTCTGATAAGAATATTAAGACTAGTAGCTAGAATTTCCCAAGTTTATAGGATCATAGTTTTCGAACAGGAAGATATTTCAGAGTCAATAGAGTCCAATCTCCTCCATTTTCTAAATGAGGAAACTGAGGCAACAAGATGTTATGTGACATATCTAGTGTCTGTGATCAGTTTTCAGTTTTACTCAGTGGAGAGTAAGTGTAAGCAGGTTTGATGTAGTTAGTAATTATTAGTAATACCTGCTATTCAAAGACCAGCCAGTCTAAGAACACTGAGGCTTATTACCAGTAGGTTTGACACTAAGGTAAAAAATTCCTTGACCATAACAACTTAAACTTCAGTATATTATGAAAGTATAATTTCATCAATATGGTTATTTCTTCCATCGACCCAGACCACAATGCTTCCATAACTTAGTAGATGAACTGTGTGAATTGTCCGGATTTAAAAATTTACCTTCCTGCACACAACTTAGTAATGAGCCTCACCTGGCTGGATCTCAAATCAAACATATGCTTTGCTCCCTCCCCCCAAACACAATGGCACATCACAGAAATATTTACATGATTTTTTGAACTAGGAAACAGTGGCAAATACTTTTTTCAAATTTCAGTCTTATTAAATAAACATTATTTCCATTAATATAATCTCATTTACCAAACCAGTGAATAGGACAGTTTTAAGTTAGTGGAAAGGACACTGGTCTTAGAGAGTAAAAACCTGGAGCCATATTTTTAGTCTACTATTCACACTCTGTATAACTTTGGGAAACTCACCACATTTTTGGAATTCAATTTTCTTATTTACAGAACTAAGTTAATACTGATCTACATTACAAAGCTATTCTCATGATCGATGAGATAAGTTATGTAATGTGCTTTTTACTACACAGAATCAACTAATATTATTACAAAAATATCCTCTAAGCATTAAACTTTTACATTTTGATTAATTTCAGGTCTTAATTTTTAATTTTTTTTTAACTTTTATTCACACATTTTGTCATTATATCCCAGTCATTTTTTGAGGGAAAACTGCAACTCCTTACTCCTTTCATCATCCTTTGGAACAGAGAAAAATACTAAAAGAAAGACTAAATATGATAATCTCTACAATATTCTGCCTTAATAGTTTCATACTTCATTAGTATGAGTATAAAGGGACTTTCTTTATCTTTTCTCCAGAATTATTACAGATTTGTCAGTTACTTAAGAGTTCCCTGTACTTTCATTAATCTTTGCATTTACACTGTTGTTTTCTTTTTATATAATGTTATTTCAGGCCTATTTATAAACCCTGTATCAATTTATAAAAATCTTACCATATTTTTCTTAATTTTTCATGTTTGTTGTTATTAACAATGCAATAATATTGCATTTTAGACACAGATGACTTTTATCATGGACATCCTTTATGTTTCAAATTATTTTGTTATCACAGAAAAAAAAAAATATATATATATACATACACACATACACACACACACACACACACACGCACACACACACACACACACACACACACACACACACACCCCTAGGTAGCATGTGGATAGTGCCATGACTGGTGTTAGGAAGACCTGATTCCAAATCTAGCTAGCTCTGGCTAAGTCACTTAATCCTGTTTGCCTCAGTTTCCTCTTCTGTAAAATCAACTAGAGAAGAAAGTAGCAAGTACTCTAGTATCTTTGTCAATAAAACTCCAAATGGATTCACAAAGAGTCAGATACAATTGAACAACGATAATAACATATATAAGAATATTAATTTTAAAATATGTATTTGAAATTCATAATATAAATTCATAGCATAATAAATAAAATATAAATTATTCATTTATTAATTTTGAAAGGAATTCCAGCAATCAAAGCATCTCCCTATATCTCTCTCCTCCACCTTTACTATCACCCCATTCAAAGCCTACTAATTCATATCCTCCTTAGATTCTGCTTTTCTTTCCCTCTTGCCTCTTTCCTGCTTCAAGCCGGAAGAATTGAGCATTATTTACTCAATTTAAAGAGGGTCTCATTTAAAGGACCATTACAGCATTTTTTTTACTGTTATTCACAGTAAATCATCCCTCATTGTAGACTATTTTGCATCTTGGATTCACATGCGTGATTAAAAGTGCTAGTGCAGAAGGTCAGGAATGAAGAGTAATGCTGTTTTGATGATATATTCAGTTTCATGTAAATGAGATTTATATTGGCCCTGACTCTATCTCTTGCTTGATGCATGGCCTTCAGTGAGTCATTTAATCATCCTACCTCACTTTCCCCATGTGCAAATAAAAGAGGTGCAATGCTTGTCATTAAAGCAGATGTTCACATAAAAGTTCTTTTTGGGAGTACATTTTATTAATACTGTAACAATTTAATAAAATTTGAATGAATCTTTTCTGTATCATTTAGCTGGTTAGTTCAGTAACTTATTTCAATAGCCTTTTGAAGATTACTTTAGTTCCTGATTATTTTGAAACATGTATTTAGGTGGCTCACATCCATATACTTTGCTAGCGAGCCGTCTGCCTTCTAAAATCAACACTCCAAAATGTGAATCTTAAGGGGGGAAAAGGATCCTTATTTAGATATTTTAAAGCACATTTATCATAAAAATGAAACCACATTACCATCGGTTCTGAAGTACACATCTAACATTTACACTTCCAAGATTGTTCTGTAGTTTCTGTTCTTCTTAAAAGTTAAAAAAAGAAAAAAGTCCTTATAATTTTCATTTTCCACCCAGTAGCACATCACTTTGAACCTCCATATCCAGACAAGTATGTTTTAGATGGGAACTTATTGCTGCTTTCTCATCACCGTGTACACTCAACCTGCTTTGGAGTACATCATACTTAATGTTTTCAAGAGGAATTATACTTATCCTACCCTCAAAGAAGACATTCATTGAGAACACCTGACAAAATGAATTTTTGTGTCTGATCATGCTGTTGAACTACAAAGCAAGATGGGGAAATCAGGGTAAGGAAGTGGGCTAGTTTTGTTATAAAGCAGAGGAAATTTCCCTTTAGTTGTATTTTCCTTATTGTAAAAACTGACACATTCTTTTTTCCCCCTTCTGGTCAAATGTTTTATTAAATGTCTGAGTACTTACAGATCAGCTTTTACTGAAATCTAGGAAATTACAAAGAAATATAATAATAACATTTAATTAATCAGTATGGTAATGCCTTGTTATTTGTGGGCTGTTGATTATTTTTGGTAGGCAAATGGGTCTTTGATCAGGGAACATCTCTGTCTTAATCTCTTTCAGAAATGCAATAGAGAAGTAGGTCAGTTATAGTGATAAATATGAGATCATTAAAAATTTGAAATTGTTTAAAATCAACATAATGTCAATCCCCAGAACATAGCATGGTTTTCTAAATGAACTCTAACCCCACCCCACCCCCCACACACACTCACACAAAATAAGCCTGTTATTTAATATGGGGGAAAAAATAGCAGTTGGATAAAGACTGCCTATAGAATAGACTAGTGAATACAGTTAGATAAGAGTGCAATGAGTTCATCCATTAGTGCATATCTCATAGACACTGCATTTGTTCAAAGAGCTAGATTCAGAATTGAATAGAAGGAAAAACAAAGAAGGCAGAATTGTATTTGGAAATTTTCACAATCTTTTCAATGATCTCAATCTGTTTCCTCACACCAAAACTTGATGTTTTAACATGCACATCCTTCCAGGGAGGTTGTACAATTTTAAATTATGGCATAAAGCTATCGCTAAGGATCAATACTGAGAGCCACCTGAGGGACAATAGAGAGATATTATTGATGTAAGTGTACTAATAAAATTATAATTAATGATGACTTGTTCATAGGGAGTGGTGGCAGAGATGTTATTCTGGATGGACAAGATGAGAAAAGGTGTGTTGACCTTGTAGCAAAGGAGTGGAACCACAGATGGACATCCTGAAGGCTTTCTTCAGTAGAATGCTAAAATGTTGCAGGAGGGCCTTTGGTATGCTAAATATTGATTTTCCGTGGAAGATCTAGAGAAGAGCATTGACAAGAATGAGACAGGATAAGAGGATAAGGATAAATGGCAATCTTCATCATTGGAGGCAGTGCTTATAGGAATAAATTCCACTGTGGACTAAGGCATGTAAGTGGCACAATGGATAGAGTGCTGGACCTGGAGTCTGGAAAATCTGAATGCAAATCCAACCTCAGATGCTTCTTTGCCATGTGACTATGGACAAGTCACTTAGCTTATGTTTATTTTAGGTTTCTCAACTTTAAAATGTGGATCGTAGATGCTTGATAAACACCTATTTCCCTTATAATATTGCTATTTAAATATATGCAGGCAAACATTATATACATTTAGATAAAATATGTATTGTCTGATATGTGTGTATCTGGCTTTTCAGTGTTTTGATAAGTTTTGCAAAACTTTTGCCCCTGTTTTTTGTTCTTTGTTATAAAGGATGACTTTCTGAAAGGCAAAGACTTTTGAAGAATGTCAGTGGTGTTAAAAACAAAACAAAAAAAGCATTAAAAATTACAAATGAGAAACATATATATGCAATATAAAAATATATGTGGTAGAATATATGTACATATACATGTTTACCTGTGTTTTTATATGCACAAAAATAGACTTATATACATAGATATTACAGTGTAACCTTTAAAAGAGATTGTCTGAATTGGACTGACTTCTCACAAGATATGCTTATTGTTTCTCCTCATAACCCCAGCTGTCTATTTCTGCTAGTCTTCAAGTCACACGTACCCACTAATTAGACTCGCTGTTGCTGGCTTACTCACTGTAGGAACAAGGGCAGAACTGTGACTTCATTTTTCATGGTGGCCTAGTTGCTATCATTCTGTTTCATTGCTACAGCTGGCTCCCCAACCCAAGATAAACAGGCAACAAAAATGGGGGGAGAGGGATGAGAAAAAGGAGAAAGAAAAAGTCAAATTCTATCTTAATCTATGTTTTAATCAATCATGTACTGATTATATAATCTTCAGATAGGGAGGAAAACTTGAGATGATATGAGACAGATAAGGAAATATTGGAATAGGGAACTGGCAATAATCAGCAAATCGGGCCATAATAAGTTAATTACTATGACTGTATATAAAACATATCTGTAAATTATTATGACATTAAGTCTTTCATAGTGAATGGAGCTGGCTCCAAGCCAGAAATACCTAGGCTCAAGTTCTACCTGCGACATCAAGTGGCTATGTGGCCCTGAAAAAGTCATTTAATTTCTCATTGAGCAAGACACTTATAGACTATGTTATAGAAATGGAAGCATGCTGAAGTCTATATCATTTTTTACAAATGTTATAAAATAAATGCTTCTCTAGTATGAAGTCTTTTCCAGAGTTACCTTTATGAACCTTTAAAAAAGCTTAAAACCTAAATTTTACTTAATCTTCTTGGAAAACAGTGACCTGAATTAAGTTTCCCACTCACCCCCTTACCAAAGGCCTAACCACTTTCTTTGAGGAAAGTAGGTAAAATTTCAGGGGAGAATTTTTCTTTCCATGTGTATTGTCTGAATTGTGACCAAAGGCAGGAAGTCCTTTCAGTTAAAAGTGGGATCCTATTTCTCCATGATTTGACTCAACGTAACGGTCAGATGAGGAGAAGAAAGACATATTTGATTACTTTAGTTAATGGAAGCTATCTTCATTAAGAACTTAATTTTATCTGTATTGTACATCAATTTCATCCATATTGAACATCAATTTCATCATGACATGCTTGCCCATATTCTAGATAATAGATGAATGCCTTTTGTACTTTCTCAGTCACCAGTAACGTGAAGTAGGGCTGTGTGTTTGCTCCCATTCTTTTTAGTATGATGATTTCAGCCATGTTGTCAAGTGCCTTTGATGAGGAAGAACATGGCATCAAGGTCAGCTACTGCACTGATGGTAAATTCTTCATCTTGAAATGGCTTCAAGCCAAGACAAAAGTGGAGAGAGTGTTAGTACCTGACTTTTTATTTGTAGTTGATCACGCACTCCATGTAGCTTCCAAAGCTGAGAGGCAAGAAAGTATGGATTAATTTTCTGCTGCTTGGGCTAATTTTGGCACACAGGTATTCCATCAGCCAGTCATTCATAAGTGTAATCATTGATTATATCAAATGAAGAAGTTTTAAATACCATGGATAAGTTCACTTATCTTTGCAATTCACTTTCCAGTGATTTACACATTGTAGGAACTGATACACACATTGCCAGAGCTATCTCAGTGTTTAGGAAGTAATGAAGGAAAGTGTAGGAGAGGAGAGGTATTAGACAGACTACCAAATTGAAGGTCTAGAGAGCCATTGTGCTGATCATGCTGATTGCATGGCAATATAACAGAGCCATGTCAGAAAACAGAATTGCTTCCATTTTGAATTGTCTTAGGAGGATTCTAAAGATAACCTAGCTGGCTAAATTACCAGAAACTGAGGTCCTTTCTGCCAAGCATTAAAACTCTACTGCAGAGAGTGCAGCTCCATTAGACTGGCCACATTGTTCTTATGCCTAACATATACGTGCCTAACAATTATTTTATAGAGAACTCAGACATAGAACGTGCTCATGTGGTTGTCAGAAAAAATAATTTTTAAGGACACTCTCAAGATCTCTCTTAAAACTTTGGAATTGATTGTTTGACATGGGAGACACTGACAAAGGATCATCCAGAGAAGGTATATACCCTATGAGCAAAGTATGATCATCATTTCAATTTACTATTTTTTAATACTGTTACCTAAAGGCTAAACGTTTGCTTAATCTTGACTATAGTTTTGTCTTTATTTTTTGTTTTTTTATCTATCTCTTTACCTATTTATTTATTTATTTATAGTAAATTTATTTATTTTTTAACATACATTGCTTTATGAATCATGTTGGGAGGGAATAATCAAAGCAAGAGGGAAAAACCATGGGGGAGATTAAAAAAAAACAGGAAAAAGGACATGTGTTGATTTACACTCAGTCTCTTTGGTTCTTTTTCTGGATGCAGATGGCATTTTCTGTTCAAAGTCTATTGGGATTATTTTGGATCACTGAACTACTGAGAAGAGCCAAGTCTTTCATAGTTGATCATTGCACATTCTTGCTATTATTGTGTATAATATTCCTGGTTCTGCTTGCTTCACTTAGCATCAGTTCATATAAATCTTTCCAGGCCTTTCTAAAATCAGCTTATTCATCATTTTTATAGAACAATAATATTCCACTGCTTTTATATATCACAATTTATTCAGCCATGGGCATCGACTCATTTTCCAATTCTTTGCTACCACAAAAAGAGTTGCCACAAACATTTTTGCATATATGTGTCCTTTTCCCTCATGTATGATTTCCTTGGCATATATAGACCCAGTAATGATACTGCTAAATCAAGGGTATGCACAGTTTTATAGCCTTTTGAGCATTGTTCCAAATTGTTCTCCAGAGTGGTTGGATCATTTCACAACTCTACCAACAATGTATTAGGGTTCCATTTTTTTCACAGCCCCTCCAACATTTATCATTATCTTTATCTGTCATTTTAGCTGATCAAAGAAGTGTGAGGTGGTACCTCAGAGTTGTTTTAATTTGTATTTCTCTGATCAATAGTGATTTAGATAATTTTTTCATATAACTATAAATGGCTTTAATTTCATCATCTGAAAATTGTCTCTTCATATCCTTTGACCATTTATCAATTGGGGAATGACTTGTATGCTTATGCATTTGACACAGTTCTTTATAATATTTTAGAAATGAGATTTTTATCAGAAACACTGGCTGTAAAGATTTTTTCTTTGTACTTTTGTACAAACATTTGTACTTCCCTTTTAATCTTGTTTCTGTTGGTTTTGTGTTAATTTAATGTAATCAAAATTGTCCAATTTGCCATTCATAAAGTTCTCTAGTTCTTCTTTGGTCATAAATTCCTGCCTTCTCCAAAAATCTAATAGGTAAATTATCCCTTGCTCTTCTAGTTTGTTTATGGTATCACCCTTTATGCCCAAATCATGTACCCATTTTGATCTTATAAGTATGGGGTATGAGATATAGGTCTATGTCAAGTTTATGACATATTATTTTCCAGTTCCCCAGAAATTTTTATCAAATAGTGAGTTTTTATTCCATAAGCTAGAGTTTGGGGATTTATCAAATAGTAGATAATTACAGGTCTTGATTGTTGTGTCATGTGTATCTAATGTATTCCACCGATCTACCACTCTATTTCTTATCCGGTATCAAATGGTTTATGATTGCTGCTTTATAATATAGTTTTAGGTTTGGTACTGCTAAGTCACCATCCTTTGTATTTTTTTTTCATTGATTCCCTTGATATCTTTGATTTTGTTCTTCCAAATGAATTTTGCCCTTATTTTTCCTAGTTCCTTAAAATATTTTGGCAGTTTGATTGGCATGGCACTGAAAAAGTAGATCAATTTAAGCAGAATTATCATTTTTATTACATTAACTTGGTCTACCCATGAGTAATTGATATTTTTCCAATTGCTTAGAACTGACTTTATTTCTGTGAAGAAGTGTTTTATAAATGTGTTCATATAATTCTTGGATTTGTCTTGGTAAGTAGACCCCTAAATATTTCATTTTGTCTACAGTAATTTTTAATGGAATTTATTTTTCTATCTTTTCTTGATAGGCTTCGTCAGTAATATATAGACATGCTGCTGATTTGTGTGGATTTATTTTATATCCTGAAACTTGGCTGAAACTGTAAATTGTTTCCAGTAGATTTTTGGATGATATTCTAGGATTTTCTTAGTATATCATCATATCATCTGCAGAGTGATAGTTTTATCTCCTCATTGCCTAGTCTAATTTCTTTTTCTTTTCTTATTACAAAAGCCAACATTTCTAGTATAATGTTAAATAATAGTAGTAATAATGACATCCTTCCTTGTTTCACCCTGATCTTAATGGGAATATGTCCAGTTTCTCTCCATTACAAATAGTGCTTGCTATTGGTTTTAGAGAGATACTGGGGTTGTTTTTGTTGTTGTAGTTGTTGTTGTTGTTTTGTTTGTTTCTTTTTTGCTGAGGCAATTGGGGTTAAGTGACTTGCTCAGAATCACACAGCTAGAAAATCTTAAGTGTCTGAGGCCAGATTTGAACTCAGGTCTTCTTGACTTCAGGACTGGTGCTGATAATACTTATTTTAAGAAAAAACTCCATTTATCTCTGTGTTCTCTAGTATTTTTAATAGGAACAGGTGCTATATTTTGTCAAAAGCTTTTTCTGAATCTGTTGAGATTATCGTATGATTTCTATTGGTTTTGTCATTTCTATGGCCATTTATAGTGAAATGGACAAATAGCCCTCCTTTCCCCTCCTTTCCGCCTCGGGCCAGCAAAAGAAAGTTTGCTCAGCTAGATTGGGGGATTTCTTCTGCATTCCAAAAGGCCGGCTCAATAATACCCTTAAGGATATCTGTCCCGGGAGGGTGGTACCGAGAGGGTGGTACCTGAAACCATCTATCTATGTTAATGCCCTGGTGGGATTTCTCCTCTTATCCTGTAAAACCCCCTATCTTCCTGTTGTAAAATGTGAATCACAGATTAAAATGTAACAAACTCGAACAAAAAATGTTTATAAGGCTGTCTTTAGTTCTGTAAGGTACGGAATTCGATCAGAATTCCTTCCGGAGCTCGGTACCAAATAAATTCTAAATCTTCCTCATTGCAGCTGTCTTGAATTTTATTGCCTGGGCTATTTCATTAGTAATAGTTTTCCTGATATTGAACCAGTCCTGCATTCCTTGGTTATAGTGTATTAATCCAGGTGATAAATTTCTGTAATCTCTTTGCTAATATTTTATTTAAATTTTTTACATCAATATTCATTAGGGAGATTAGTCTCTAATTATCTTTTTCTGTTTTGGCACTTTCTGGTTTAAATATCAATACCATATTTGTGTCATAGGAGGAATTTAGCAGTGCTCTTTCTTTACTGATTTTTGCAAATGGATTATATACTATTGGAATTAATTGTTCTTTAAATATTTGGTAGAATTCACTTGTAAATCTGTCCCTGGAGGGTTTTTTGTTTGTTTGTTTTTGTTTGTTTTTTTTCCTTAGGGAGCTCATTAATAGTTTGTTGAATTTCTTTTATTAAAATGGGACTATTCAAATAATTTGTTTCCTCTTCTGTTAATCTGGGCAATTTATATTTTTGTTATTATTCATCCATTTCTGTTAGATTGTCAGAGTTGCTGCCATACAGTTGGGCAAAATAGCTCCTCCTAATTATTGCTTTAATTTCTCTGTCATTGGTGGTAAGTTCATCCTTTTCATTTTTGTTGATAGGGATTTGGTTTTTTCTTTCTTTTTTCCTTAATCAAATTAACCAAAGATGTATCTGTTTTGTTGATAAAACCACCTCTTAGTTTTATTTATTGGTTCAATAGTTTTCTTGGTTTCAATTTTATTAAACTCTCCTTTGAATTTCAGAATTTCTAATTTGGTATTTGGTTGAGCATCTTTAATTTGTTCTTTTTCTAGCTTTTTTAGTTGCATGATGAATTAATTGACTCCTCTTTCTCTATTTTATTCAGATAGTTATTTAGAGATATAAAATTTCCCCTAAGAACTGCTTTGGCTGCAACCCATTGGTTTGTGTAAGATGTCTCAATATTGTCATTCTCTTGGATGAAATATGGATTGTCTCTGTTATTTATTATTTGACCCACTCATTCTTTAGAAATAGATTATTTAATTTCCAATAGGTTTTAAGTCTATCTTCTCCTGTCCCTTTATTGAATATAATTTTTATTCCATTGTGGTCAGAAAAGGAAGCATTTACAATTTCTGTTTTTCTCCATTTGATTGTGAGATTTTTATCCCCTAATATATGCTTAGTTTTTGTGAAAGTGCTGAGAAAAATCTGTATTTTTGGTACCTGTTCAATTTTCTTCAGAGACCTATATATTTAGGTTTCTAGGATTCTATTAACCTCCCTAGGTTCTTTCTTGCTTATTTTGTGGTTAGATTTATCTGATTCTAAGAGGGGAAGGTTGAGGTTCCCAACTAGTATAGTCTTGCTGTCTATTTCTTCTTGTAATTGTCTTAAAATACTCTCTAGGAATTTGACTGCCCTACCAGTTCATTTATACACATTTAGTATCCTCATTACTTCATTGTTTATGGTACTTTTTTATCAAGTACCATAATCTATTTTATCAAGATGTACTTTCCTTATCTCTTTTGATAAGATCTATTTTTACTTTTGCTTTTGTTGACATCAGGTTTGCTACTCCTCTGTTTTTTTTTTTTTTAAACTTCAGTTGAAGCATAATAAATTCTGTTCCAGCCTTTTACCTTCACTCTATCAGATGTGTTTCTTCAGTTAGCTTTTGTACATCTTCTTTCCATTTGGTTAATTCTACTTTTTAAGGAGTTGTTTTCTTCAGACAGTTTTTTCCTTCCTTTTCCAAACTGTTGACTCTCTCATGCATACCTCTAATTTCCTTTCTCATTTTTTCTACTTCTCTTATTTGCCTTTTAAAGTCTTTTATGGGCACTTCCATGAAGCCTCTTTGGACTTGAAGTCAATTTATATCACTCTGAGATTTCTTCTGTGGATATTCTGTCCTCATTTGAGTTGGTGTTTTGGTTTTCCTTGTCATCTTAGTAACTTTCTGTGGTCAAGGTTCTTCTCTGTTTCTTGCTCATTTTCTTTCCTTTTCTTTTGGCATTTCCTCTTTTTTTTTTTTTCTTTTTACTTTTAAGGTCAAGCTCTGCTCCTGGGATATAAAGGTTGCTGTCCCAAGCTTTCTGTATAGCTCTCAGCCTTGGCTCTGAGCACAGGGGCCCCTTGTGTTTGCAGAGCCTGCTCTTTTTAGGAAACAATCTGCTTTCCTAGATAATGCCTTCTGAGCTGGGAATGGAAGCTACCTCACCGATTTTCTCCTCTACTGAGCCAGGACTGAGGGTCTTAGTTACTGATTTGGTGTGATTAACAGCCTCTTACAGGCTTTCCCAGAATCCATCTGAGCTGGCCTGAATATCCTTTTCAACTCAGTGAGACTCACCTTTCTTGAAGTTTCATTCAGTCTGTCTTGAATTGGAGAATGGTATCATTCTGTCAGGCCTGTTCAAAGGCTTGGTTTCATGTTGTTTTCAAGGGAAACTGGGAGAACTGGAGTAGCTTCCTTGCTTTATTTTGCCATGTTGGTTCTACCCCTGGAATAGTTTTTTTTCTGTATTTTAAAATTCTATAAATTGTAATTCTGTAATACATTGTGTAAGAGAGATTTTTCAAAGACACTGTGCCTGTTTTTGGATATCTAAGCAGAAATGATTAGAATGGGATGGAGATGGGGGTGGGGATTAAGTAGTTTCTGGCAAATTTGTGCTTTTTTAAATAGTATTTTACTTTTCCAAATACATTAAAAAATAGTTATCAACATTCATATTTTCAAAACCTTGTGTTCCAAGTTTTTCTCCTTCTCTTTCTTTTTTCTCCCTTTCCCCATCCCCAAGATAGAAATGAATTCGAGATAGGTCAAATATGTACAATTCTTTTATACATATTTCCATATTTGTCATGCTGTGCAAGAAAAATCAGATCAAAAAAGGGAAAAAAAACAAAAGAAAGAAAAAGCATCAAGCAACCAATAACAACAAAAAGATGAAACTACTATGCTTTGATCCACAGTCTCCATAGTTCTTCACCAGATGTAGATGGTACTTTCCATCACACATCTTTTGGAATTCAGGCTTGTGCTTGAAATTGCCAGGGTAAGTGAACTTATTCACAGGATTCAAAACTTCTCCATTTGCTGTAACCAATGGTATTACTTATGAATGGTGGGGTGCTGGCTGATGGAGCACTTGTGGTTTCTGGGTGCTAATTGTGAGGCCAAAATTAACCCAAGTAGGAGAGAGTTGAAAAAAAGGCACCAAACTTCATTACTAGAGTAAGTTTTCTCTCCTGCGACTTTCCCATCCAAGGAAATCACAGTTTTAGTCCTCATTCTGATCCTAAGAAACAATAGGACCACATACAGAATACTTATATTTAAAACATTTTAAACATAACCTAGCCCTCTTTCACCTATCAAGACTTATTATTACACTCCTGCACACACACACACACACACACACACACACACACACACACACTCCCTTGGATTCACTGATACTGCCCTCTTTACTGTTGCATGAACAAGACACTAGTTATTGTCTCCAGGAATTTTCACTGACTTGTAATGTCCAGCCTTCTGACATCTCTGCTTCCTTCAAGTCCCAATTAAAATCCCAACTTCTACAGGAAATTTTTTCAAACCCTCTTAATTCTAATGCCTTCTCTGTTCATTGTTTTATATTATTTTTTATATAGCATAATACACATATTTACTTGTTCTCACTCAATGGATTGTTCTCACCTCAACTCTTTGAAGGCAAGAACTGGTGTTTTGCTTTTTTGGGTTCTGAGTTTTTTCTTACCTTTCTTTGTATCCCTAGCTTTTAGAACAGTGCCTGACATATAGTAGATGCTTAATAAATGCTTATTGAAGTATCCATTATCTGCATATTCCAAGATATTGGCTCTTTATTGAAAGAGATCCTTGTTGTAAAAAAATTACCCATATGTATGTTCTGTCAATAAAAAGTCATAATAAAAAAAAAAAAAAAAAGAAAGAGATCCTTTCAACTTCAGTAAACTCATACTGTGGCCCTAGTAATATCAACCATACTTCTCCCTTCCTGTATTTCCACTAACTCTGGATTCAGGTCCAAGAAGAAATGAGTAGTTTGTGAAGAAATAGTGATTTGGCAGTTTCTGCCCCTACCAAGGTGAAAAGATGCTCTTCTGCTGCAGAAACTCTTCAATATCAATGTGTTAATCAGATATTAAAAAACACAGTAGAAATTACTTCTTTTATTGAGTTCATATGATTTCAAGGCAGAGAGATATCTCTGCTGCAAGTAAGCAACTTTTCTTCAGTTGAAACATAGCCAAAGGTGAAGTAAATTAAAGGTATGGAGGTACTAAGAAGTACTAGATGCTATCTGATTAGTATGATCTAGCTTAAAAATATCTGAGATCTGAAGGAGGGAGATACCTTTTCTTCAGCATATAGATTAAAGAGACAGAGCAGAGAGAGACAGAGAGAGAGAGAGACAGAGAGGGAGATACCTTTTCTTCAGCATAGAGATTAGAAAGACAGAGCAGAGAGAGAGAGAGAAAGAGAGAGAGAGAGAGAGAGAGAGAGAGAGAGAGAGAGAGAGAGAGACAGAGAGAGAGAGACAGAGAGACAGAGAGAGAGAGAGAGAGAGAGAGAGAAGAGAGAGAGATGATAAATATAGATATACAGATATTTATCTCTTTTTCTTTCCCCTTTGTCCACCTCCCACATCTATCTATCCATCTATCTGCAACTGCATGACTTATAACATTTTGTTTTTTATGGAGTTATGTCCACTTATGTTTTTACCTGAGGTGAAAACAATTGAGGGGAGCTGGTGACAGCAGCAACATAGTGGAGGATGGTGAGGTAAAAATCTAACACAAGAGCCAGTTCAACAATTAAGTATAGTAACTTTCCTCCTACAGAAAGAAATGGGCGTAGACAACTCATTGGGGAAACTAGTGGAATAGGAGATAAACAATATGTTCATATGGCAGGGAAACACATCAGCCTGGATGAAAGTCCTAATACTTTGCCCGTTGTTATCATCTTGATGAAAGGACATGTTGAAAATATATAAAATCTAATGATTTTTCAGTTACTTCTGCTCCTTACCTGACATACGCTTATTTTAAAGCATCCTCTATAGTTTGCTCTTACTCTAACAAGTATATTTTCACTGATACCCATCAAAAGTATGCAAATGTTTGAAAGGGAGAAGTATCATTTAATAATGTATGGGCAAACCAAATAGCAACTGATCCCTTGAAAGTTGCCTAACAAAACAGCAACGACTGCAATTTATATAGGGCTTTGACATTTGAAAGGGCTTTACATACATTACCTTATTTGATCTGCATTTAGATTCACCTTGTAAAATAACACATGAAGATTAATTAAAACTTCTATATCTTTCATGTTACTTCCAGTACTTTTATTGCTCCATATTTGATGGGTTTTGTTATAATATCCATGTTCTGCTTCATTGTGTGCGCAAGCTGCTACATATATGTGTATGTATACATTATACACACACAAATATAATCACTATATTAACTCTTGTGAATATTCCTTGGTCAATAGGGCTAACTCTGTTTTAGGGAATAGTTCCAACCTAAATGGGCCTTTTTCTATTTTGTAGTTTGGGACATTTTTAACCTGAGATAGAAGATGAAATATATAATGAAGAAGTAGAGGAAATGGATCAGATTGTGCCTTTTATAATTTTAAGTTAAATCAAGCTTTTTTAAAGATTAATGTGTGGTTTTTTTCTGCAAATATCAGTTTTTCAGCCTGTTTCAAGAAGAATCTTTGCATTTATTTTGTGGTGTGGAAGCATTTCAACTGAGAGCAAAAGGGAGAGAACTGAGGCAGGAAAAAAGCAAGGAAGAATATGAGTCAATAAGTAATTGTTTAGAATAACAAATGCTCAAGGTTATTGGCATGGCATTTTTCCATATTAAAACGGACACCTCTGTATTTTGAATAACCAAACTCAAATTCTCGTTGATAAAAGGGGGAAATAGTGAAGACAATGGTTTCCAGTGTAACCCAACTGGAAAAAACAAACAAAGAAAAAGCCCCAGATACTTCATTCTGCATTCAACATTCCTTCAGGAAGACTGGCAGAGGCAAAACAAGTCAGGTGTTATAACAAAATGAAGCTGTGAAAATGGGGTCGCTATTACAGTGTGCCTGGAGGAATTTAGATATTTTCCCTTTGGGAGACCAAATCTGGAACTGGCCCTTGGGAAAATATGTACTTGGCTTCTCTGTCATTCATAGTAAGAGTGTGGGTCTTCATAGGACAACATACTGAATGTGGAGCATAGAGATGCATCCCAACTAGGAAAATAATCAGACTGAAAAAAAAAATAAGAAAAAGGAAATTCAAAATGCTGATCTGTTCCTTGTCTGGTACTGTGACAAAGCCACAAAATTAAACAGACTAGGTTGAATAAAATGTGCAGTCTTGTGAGGGTAGAAGGTACGAGATATGCATAAATGAAAAGATAATTTCAACTTATTTTATCTTTTTAACCAAAAAATACTTGTAAGTCCATTTATCACACATTGAACATATTATTAAAGGAATCCTTTAAATAGGAGTTTTAAGGTGAATTATTTTGTAAAGAAAATTATGTTTTTTGTAACCAGTTTAACAATGTTATCTATTTGTTTTTGTATAATAGGTTTTCTTAAAGTGGAACAGGCCTGTACTATACATTATATTCATTTTTTAAAATTACTTTATTTCATTAAATATTTCCCAATTAAATGTAAAAGTTTTCATAATTTTTTAAAATTTTGAATTCCAAATTCTTATCACCCCTCTCATTATAACCTTTACCTTGATTTTGATGTGTGAGATCATGCAAAGCATATTTTAATATTCACCATGTTGCAAAAGGAAACCAAAACAAAAATTAGACAATCAAAATAATGTTTAAAAAGTATGCTTCAATATTTAAAATTCATTAGTTTTCTCTGTGGAGATGAATGGCATTTTCAGTATGGATTCTTTGCAATTGTTGTCTTGATCAGAGTAGCTAAGTCTTTCACAAGTGATAATGTTTATAATATTACTGTTAATGTGTTCAATGTTTTCCTGGTTCTGCTCATTTTGCTTCACATTGATTCATATGTGTTTACCCAAGTTTTTCTGAAACCATTCTCCTGATCATTTCTTAAGCATAATAGCATTACATCATATATATACTACATCATATATATTACATCATATTGATCCATATATATCATATATGATATACATATCATATAGTATATATTACATCATATACTATAGCTTCTTCAATCATTCCCCAATTGATGGATATCCCCACAATTTCTAATTCTTTGTTTCATAAAATGAGCTGTTATAAATGTTTTGGTACAAATAGATACTTTCCCCTTTTTTTTTACCTCTTTGGGATACTGATTTATTGCTATTACGCATTGTTGAGTCAAAGGGTAGGCAAAGTTTTGTAGTCCTTTAGGAATAGTTTCATATTGTCCTCCAGAATGTCTGTACTAGTTCACAACTCTACTAATAATTTTTCTATATTGCCTCCAGAATTTGCTTTTTTTTCTGTAATGTTAGCCAATCTGCTAGGTGTCAGATGACATAGCAAAGCTGTTTTAATTTGCATTTCACTAATCAGTAGTGATTTAGAGAATTTTTCCCCAAATCACTATAACTTTTATTTCTTTGTCTGAAAAGCACCAGTTCATATCCTTTAACCATTTGTCAACTATGGAATAGCTCTCTCTCTCTCTCTTTTATTTTTTTTTTTATAAATTTGGTTTAATGCCCTATGTATTTCAGAAATAGAGTCTTTATCAGAAAACTTGCTGCAACTTTTTTTTCCTATTTCCTCTTTTCTTTCTAATTTTGGCTCCATTAGTTTTATTTGTGCAAAACTTTTTTTTTAATTTTATCTAATCAAAATTATCTATTTTACTTTCCATAATTACTTCTTTCTCTTGTTTGGACATAAACTCTTCCCTTATCCACAGATCTGATGGGTACATTTTTTTTTTCATGCTCTCCTAATTTGTTCATGATGTCTGTCTTTACATCTAAATAATTTATCCATTTTGACCTGATCTTGATATATAGTGTCAAATATTAGTCTTTACCTAATTTTTGTCAAATTGTTTTCCAGTTTTTCAGTAATTTTTGTAATATGGTGAGTTCTTACCCTCCAAAGCTTGAATCTTTGGATTTATCAAATAATGGGTAACTCTGGGCATTTACTACTATAAAATGTGAACCAATTTATTCTGCTGGTCTAATACTAACTAGTACCAAATTATTTTGATGATTACTACTTTGTAATATAGCTTGAAATACAATACTGCTAGGACAGCTTCTTTTCCATTTTCTCATTGATTATCTTGATATTTTGATTTTTTTTTTTGTTCTTCCAAATGAATTTTGTTATTATTTTTTAGCTGTATGATTCTTTCGCATTTTGCTTGGTGGGGTAATGAATAAGTAAATTAATTTACTTATTGTCATTTTTATTATATTGATCTGGCCTATTTTGATCAATTAATATTTTCCAGTTGTTTATACCTATATTTGTATGAAAATGTTTTATAATTATGTTTAGTTTTGTCTTTGTCTTGGCACGTAAATTCCCAAGCATTTTATAATGTCTGCAGTTATTTAAATGAAATTTCTTTTTTTTTATTTCTTGTTTCTAGTTTTTTTTTGGGGGGGGCAGTATATAGAAATGTCAATCATGTAGGTAGGCTTACTTTATATCTTGTCAATTTGCTAAAGTTGCTAATTTTTTCAGTTAGCTTTTTATTTGATTCTCTGAGGTTCTCTAAGTATACCATTATCATCTGCAAAGAGTAATAGTTTTGTTTTCTCACTGCTAATTCTTATTCCTTCAATTTATTTTTCTTCTTTTATTGCAATAGCTAGCATTTCTAGTACAATATTAAGTAATAATAGTGCTACTGGATATTCTTGCTTTACTCGTGATCTAATTGGGAAGATTTCAAATTTAATCCCATCACAAATAATGCTTGTTCTTAGTTTTAAATAATTAATATTTATCATTTTAAGAAAGGAACAAGTGACTTCTAAACTTTTTAACATTTTAAATTAAGAATTTATATTTTTCAATGAATTTTTTATATCTATTGATATAAATATGATTTTTTTTCTTATTGATATGGTCAATTTAGTTGATAGTTTTGCTAATATTGAAGTAGTTCTGCATTCTGGGTATAGTTCTGTGTGATAAATTGTAATATCTTCTAGAATTTTATTCTAAAATTTTATACTGATATACATTAAGGAAATTGTTATATAGTTTTCTTTCTCTGGTTTTGCTTTACCTGGTTTAAGTATTGGCACTGTGTTTGTTTCATAAAGAGAATTTGGTAGATCTACTTGTTTACCTATTTTTTCAAATAGTTTACATAGTATTAGGATTAATTTTTCTTTAAATATTTGGTATACTTTACTTATAAATTCATTTAGCTTTGGGGATTTTTTTTCTTAGAGTGCTCATTGATGACTTGTTCAATTTCTTTTTCTAAGATAGCATTATTTAAGTATTTTATTTATTCTTCTATTAATCTAGAAAGTTTATATTTTTTATAAATTTCTTTAATATTTCTGCTTTTCTGCATTTGGTTGTAAGGTTTTTATGCCCTAACACATGGTCAGGTTTTTTTTTTTTTTGAATGTACCAGGTATAGCTGAGAAGAAGGTATGTTCCTTTCTATTCTAATCTAATTTTAATTAGAGCTGTTTTTATTTTTGCTCTGTCAGAGATCATGATTGCCCTTTTTGGAACTTCAGCAGAATAATAAATTCTACTTCATTCCCCCTTTTATTTTTAATTCCATATGTGTGTTTCTGTTGCAAATGTATTTCTTGTACAAAACATATCACTAGATTCTGATTTTTTATATATTCTGCAGTCTGTTTCCTTTTAATGAGTGAGCCCAATCACATTCACAATTATATTACTAACTATGCATTTCTCTCTATCCTATTTTCTCTTTCTCACATGTTATATTGTTCTTAATCTAAAGTCTGCCTTGTTTTTCACCTCTGCCTTCTTTTATCTTCCCCCCAACTTTTATTCTCTTCCTCTCCTACCTTTCTATTGGGTAAGATATATTTCTATTACCATTGAGTGTGTATGTGTGTATATGACCATATCAATCCACATGATTATATCAATAAAGACAAAAAAGCCTTTAACAAAATACAACACCTATTCCTATTAAAACACTAGAAAGCGTGTGTGTGTGTGTGTGTGTGTGTGTGTGTGTGTGTGTGTGTAATTTCCCTCTTTGAACCTTTTTAAATGTGAGCATGGTTCAAGTTTTACTTTTCTTTCTCCTTTACCATTTTCCTACTCACTGTGAGAAATAATTTTTCTCCATTCTTCTCCCAGAGCATCCTTGTTTCTCAGTCATTTTAATATCATCCTCACATAATAAACTCATTCATGTCCTATCTTTCTATGTAAAATCCTTCTTATTGTCCTAATATTGATACAATTTTTTTTTCAGATTTTATTTTTCTCAATTTATTTGGCATTGAGCAGGAATTTCTTTTTTTTTTTAATTTTTTATTTAATAATTACATTATATTGACACTCGTTTCTGTTCCGATTTTTTTTCCCCCTTCCTCCCTCCACCCCCTCCCCTAGATGGCAAGCAGTCCTTTATGATACAATTCTTAAAAGATGCATGTATCATCTTCCCACACAGAAAGACAAATAGTTTAACATTATTGAGTCCCTTATGATTTCTATTTCATGTTTACCTTTTTATGCTTCTATTGAATGTTGTATTTGAAAGTCAAATCTTTTTAACTCTGGTCTTTTCATCAAGAATGCTTGAAAGACTTCTATTTCATTAAATATCAATTTTTCCCCTTGAAGATTATACTCAGTTCTGATGAGTAGGTTAATCTTGGTTGTAATCCAAGCTCTTTTACCTTTTGGAATAACATTCCAAGAATTTTGCTCCTTTTATGGGGTGGCTGATAAATATTAAGTGCTCCAGACTGTAGCTCCATGGAATTTGAATGTTGTTTTTTTCTTTCCCAACTGCAAATATGCTCTCAAATGGAAAAATGGAATTTGGCTATAGTAGTTCTAGGAATTTTCATTTTGGAATATATTTCAGGTGGTAATTGGTGGAGCCTTTCAGTTTCTACTTTACTCTCTGGTTCTAGGATATCAGGGAAGTTTTCCCTGATAATTTTATGATGTCTTTTGGGTAACCCAATAATTCTTAAGCTCTCTTTTCTTTATCTGTTTTCTAGGCCAGTCATTTTTCCAGTGAAGTAGTTCACATTTTCTTCTTTTTATTCTCATTCTTTTGACTGGGTTTTGTTTCTTGGATTCTCATGGAGTCATTAGCTTCTATTTGTCCAACTCTAATTTTTTAGGAATAATTATCTTCAGTAAACTTATTTTGCTTTCTAAACAGTTATTTTAATCAGTTACTTTTTTATCTTTTTCTATTATACCAGTTACATTTTTAAGTGGTATTTTCGATAGTATTTTTATGCCTTTTTTTTTCCAAAATATCTTTCCTTTGCTTTCATTTCTTTACTTAATTTTTCCTCTACTACTGTTATTTGATTTTTAAATTTTATTTTTTGGCTCTTCCAAGAATTTTTGTTGGGCTTATGTCAGATTAACTTTTTTTCCCCTTGGAGGTTTCACTTGTAGTTGTTTTAACTTTATTGTCTTCTTCTGAGTTTGTGTTTTGATCTTCCCTGTCAACGTAATAGAGTTCTATGATCAGGGTTTTTTTTTTTTTTTTGGTTGTTGTTGTTTGCTCATTTTTCTATCCTATTTCTTAATTTGGAACTTTATATTAATGTTGGGCTCTCTTCCCAGTATGGGTATTGTATAAGGGGGAACTGCGTCTCAAACGTCAGACTTTTTCTACACTGTTCTGGGGTTTAAGAATTTTTCAGAGCTTCCAAGGTGATGTGATCTAATGAGAAGTGTGATCACTGCTCTCTTAGTTTGTACTCTGTTCCTTACCCAAGAAGGCCCCCTGATCCCTTGGGATTCCAATCAATACTGCATCCAATCCTTTCTTGAGACTGGAAATGATAGCACTTCTTAGGGTTTCTGATCCCTTGGAGACAGAATTGTCATTGCTGAAAAGTACTCCCTTCTGCCCTTATGGGCAGAGACAATGGGGTTGCCAAACAGCATCTGGTTTTGTGTCCAGTGATAACAAAGGGATCCTCTATATCTCATCAGTTTCCAGATTCCCTTACTGGCTTGAGAGCTCCCAGAACTATTGCTGCCTCTGTCACCACCATGTGATTACTCCATACCACCACTGATGCTCCATCTACATGGGCTCCTGGCTAGCTTCCACCCATGTCACAAATCTCTTTTTTTAACTCTCTATGTTGTTGAGGCTTGAAGAATTTCTTACTGTGACCTTTTTATTGGTTCTCATACTCGAGAATTCAATTTGAAGTATTATTTAAAGTTGTTTGGAAAGAAATGTGGGAGAACTCAGCTGAGTGTCTGCCTATTCCACCATCTTATATATCAATTTTTGTTTAAACACTTTATACAAATTGGAAAGAATTACCAGAATGCTGACTACAACAACTAGGGAGTAGTTTAATGTTTTGTGCCTTTAGGAATCCTGACATTGATTGGAAAGACATTTCTCAGGGATTATATGAAGAACATCCTGATGTCATTTAAGAGCTTTGTTTTCTTTAAATAATAGAAATGATATGGAGTAAAGGCTCCTTGAGGATAGAGATAGTTTCCCTTTTCTCTTTGCATTTTCTATGCCTGATAATATATGTATGTTAATTAGTAATATTATGTACTTTGTCTGCATTATATTATGTGAGGGAGATGTTGTAATTGACTACATTTTAGAGATGTGGAAGTTAAGGCTCAAAGAACTTAAATATGACCTATGGTCACAAAGCGAAAAAAAAAATGGCCATGATTTTATTTAAATTTAGTCTTTCAAGATTCTAGATCCAGCACTGTACCCCCTACACTAGGCCATAATTAGTGATACATGTCTAATAAAGAGTGATCCTCAAAGAAGGGATTCTCAATAAAGCTGGTCCTCAAAGTATAGCCTTCTCAGCAAATCACAATGATTAACAGCATTGAGCATAATAACACTCCCACACAAGACTGCTGGGGAAGAAGTTTCTGGAGTGTTGCCAGATGTATTTGGTGAGAATTTTTTCTTGTAGTTGAGAAGCTAAAACATCTGGGATGTAAAATTTTTGACATTTTAGCTAAAATATAATTTGCCTATTTCTTGATTCTGGACTTTGTCTGCCAAATGGTAGAATGTAAGGAGTGCCACCACCCCCCCTCCCATTAAGGATAATTAAAGTCTAAATTTACCATTGTATATCTTAAATGGTTTCTACATTGAATTTTAAGGTGAATGGCTAGTCCAGATAATTTTAGATTTATGACTATTTTATAATCATCCCCACTAATATATTCCTCCTCATCATCACCTGATAATCTGAACGGCAAACTCTGTATCTGTGGGTCTTGTTCATTGCTAATATGTTCTCTTGAAAAGCTTAGAGTCCCCTGAGAACTTTATAGACTTAGAGCTAAAAGAGACCTTAGAGGCCATCTAATCCAGTCATTTTATAGATGAGGAAATTGAATTCTAAAGAGGGAGGCTAAGGGACTTTTCCAAAGTCACCCAGGTAAAATAGACAGAGGTGAAATTTGAAACCAAGTACTCTGATTCCAAACTGGATTTTTTTTTTATTGTACCATGCTTCTTTTTAAGAATAAAAATTATAGATATCTTTTGTTTTAAAATTGCCTAAATTTTTATTGTATTCCTGTCAGTTCTCCTTTCCTTCACCTTTTCCCAGTAACTAGCCTCACAGTGCCCCTTTTTAATTCAAAATTTACTTCCCTTTTTCTAAAGGTATTTCATAATGAAGAAATAGAAAAAGAATGTTGCAGCTCTTCGTTTTTGAAAAATATAAAATCTATCAGACCTTGCATAGATTCACTGTAAGATTTAACTTTTAAGACTATTAAACTCTTTCGCTTGGCAGAGGGAGGGGCTCTTATGTTTTACAGGCAGTGTGGAAGACTTGTTATTAGAGTGTTATGGAAACCAGGTGTTAGAACTGATTAGTCACTAATCTGCCATCTCTGGGAGCTTGGCTCCAATCTTCCCTTCATCAGAAGCATTCTGTTGCGTTAATTTATTCATCCCAGCTCTAAGAACCTTGTCAGATCAACATGGTGGTCTCTGCTGAGTCCCTAATGCACTATAGCCCAGATCACAAACCCACTATATGACACATAATTCAGGATAATTGGCAGTCAGTGCTCAAACAGGCCTGTGATTAAACGGGTATGGAGATTGAAATAGCCTCCCACCTATTAGAAGGTAGTCTCACTAGGCCAATGCTGCTCTACATTGGTGCTTACTGTTGGACAGCTTCATATTACTTCATAGGCTTTATGGGGTCTGTGATTGATGAACATAGCACTTCTTTCTCCTCTTAATATTTTACCTTTCAAAATATTAAATGAGTCACTTAACTTTATATTTCCATTTTTAGACTCCATCTTAGCTCTTCATTATTGTATCTTAATGAGCACGGGAGTTATTGGAAACCCTCTTAAGTATAAAAGGAAAAAAAATACAATATTTTTCTTTTTATGCTTTAGTTACAATTACCTAACATTAGACAGCTGTTTACTATGTCAAAGAAAAAGCACTTTGAAGTTTTTGATACTTGGTAGCAAATGTGATCATTTCTATAATTTGAAACAGTCCCAGTAATGAAAACTTGAAGTGCAGCCCCAAGAAATTGTTTAGATAGTGGTGACAGCTGTATTGCCACTCACTCAAAACATTATTTCTGACCATTCTTGAGAGCTCTCACTGGAGGTTCCTGTTTTACTAGACTATTGGTTATTTTATTGATGGTTTTTAAAACTTTCCTATTTTTCTTTAGGTGGATTGCTTTAAAGGCAAACCCACCTTTTCTTAAGCAGCATTGGGCAAAGGTTTGACTTCAGATTGTCAGTTGTTGGATATCACCACCTCATGAAAGCCCTTTCTTTTCTAAACCCTTATGAGTGATGTTCTTACCTAGAAATGAAAAGGTGGAGCTCCTAAAGAAACAACAGAAGTAATTCTACTAAGATATTGTTTCTGAGCAACTTCTAAGCATGAATTAATTGGTCCTGCTAATTCAAATATATATTTATTTATTTATTTATTTATTATTTATTTTGTTATTTATTGCACATAATTCATATATAAGTATATGGATATGTGTGTATATTTATATTTGTTTGTTTATTTCATATGGGGAGCCTGATAAGAATTAGAGAAAAAGATCAATTTTGTCTGGAGTCAAAGACAGAGTTCAAATTCTCTCTCTGAAATTCACTATCTTTGTGACCCTGAATAAGTCATTTAATGTCTTTGGGCTTCAGTTTCCTCATTTATAAAATGAAGGAGTTGGTTTGATAACATTTAAAGTTCTTTCCAACTCCATATTTATCACCCTTTGATCAATGAAATCATATATCATATTATAGAATGTAAGAGAAAGGGTCTCCAGGTCCTCTTGAGCAATTCCATCACTTTAAAGACAAAGAAACAAAAGCCTAGAAAAAATGAAATATTTATGGTTGCAGATGACCATTTAATGGCAGAATATCCTGATTCCCAATCAAAAGTCCTTTCCCATATATTTCTCTCAATGAGGGAGCAATAAAGGGATTCTCCATGTCTTGTTTGCTTGGTCTCTTTCTATTAGTACTCTAAAAAATTAATGGAAATGTTTTGAAATGTAGGAGATTAAAATATTTTGGTATATGAGTACAAATCTTTACAAACTTTAAAGACTCAAAATGGAGGTAATAGAAAATAGTATGGAAAGATAAGAAGAAAATGGGAAGAGAAGCAGAGGATTGAAAATTGCAATAATGTCCTTAATCTTGAGGGTATAGGACAGAAGTAAATGGTCATACATAGGCTCATGGTCTTGCTCTTTCCATTTTTATTTAGAAATGATATCAGTGATGGGCAGTTTGTTAAAGGATATGCAAACAACTGTTTGCATGGATGTTAGAATTTTTGGTGCATATACACACTACACAATGTGGTTTCAAAAGGAAAACAATGTTGATTTTGTAGTGTTGCTTAGGATGGGGGTGGGGGAGGAAGGGGATAAACATAATGTGTTTTGCTCACAAACAAGTGTCATTCCAGTGTCAGCTACAATTTCTCTTAAATCCATTAAGACTACTACACTGTAACTGTAGTCAGAAAGACAGACATCATTATACACATTTGTTCCTGACACCTTGGGGTACATTTTCAGCTTGGTACCCCTGGGAAATCACTGTAGGTGTGCAATTCCTACTGCTGTTAAATGGAGGTGTGAATCTGATTCCCTATTTACAACAAAGAAAACTTTTTCCATTTGTATCTACTTTTAAAGTAGGCAGAAGATAACTTTGTTTTCTCAAGCTTTTCAGTTTGCTTAAGTGGGTCCTCCAAGTTCTCGCCTTTGTACCCAGCCTGGGGAATCTCTCTTCCATAAGGTTTATATCAGCCAGAACAAAAAATAAATCAATTCCTCTCCACATAGATGTTCTCTATTTTCACATACAAATTCCATTAACCTTAGCCAGAGCCATAGACCTAGTAGAAGGGAAAGGCGGATTGTTGTTTTTTAACTCTTAAAGTTCAGGTCCTTATAGTTGCTTATCAGTAGTGAAATCAGTCTTGTATTTAGTCTTAGTCCTGTTTTTCACTGAAGATACATAGAAAATGGTACCTACAAATCATCACATTATACTCTCTGTTGGTCAATTCAGTAAGAATTCCCAGCAAAGATGCTCAAAATGAACTGCACCATGTGATAAGCTTGTGCCAAGTTTTCCCTCCAGTCCAGAATCTGTGATGTTTCCAGTTCTTGATGATTCTATCTTTATAATATCTTACATCTGTCTCCTGCTCTCAACTTGTTTATTTTATTTTCTACTATTCTACTCACATTCTCTTTACTCCAAGAAAACTGGCTTTGTAGCTAATTTTCTTACATGATATTCTATCTCCTCTCTTCCCCCCATGTTTTTGCCTAAAAGACCCCCATATTTAAAGTGGACTTCTTCATTTCTGTCTTTCAAAATCTTTAGCTTCCTTCAAAAAATCACTCATGTTCCATCTCCTATTAAAAACTTGTTTTGCCCAATTGTTATTGCACTTTTTTGTAAAATGCTTTACTTATATTTGATGTTTATTCATATGTTTATATTTAATTGTTTGCACTTAACTGTTCGCACATAGTTTCTCTCATTAGATTATAAGCTTCCTGAGGTCAGGGGTTGTCTTTTACCTTTCTTTGTATTCCCAGGTCTTAAATAGTACCTGATACATAGTAGGTGCTTAATAAATGATTACTGACTGAATATCTTTGTGTGTGTGATATATCCCCCGTAAGATGTAAAACCCTAAGCATGGGGACTATTTAATTTTTCTTTTGTAGATAAAACAAGTGCTGAATAAATATTTTTGAAATTGAATTGAATCACCTTCATTGGTGAGTTCTGGAAAGAAAGAAAGGGAAAGAGGTTTCTCCTCTTAGGCTTGGTAAAGCCATCTGTACTTTGCTATGGTTGGGCAAAACATCCCACTTCCGGAAGACTTGGAATCCATCCAAATTATTGTCCTCTAGCAATTAATTAGTAAAGTATATTAGATTCATGTGATTCATAACAACTCAGCTCAACATAAATAATGGAAAATGACACAAAGCAAAAATGCTTGCCTTCTTTAGAGGCCTCTGATTTTCTTCCTAGTTCTACAAAGCCCTCTTTAAACATGATTTCCACTAATGAACTCATAGGATAGTTTCTGATTTTTAAATGTACACTGAAACTCATCTAATACAAAATTAACCTATCTTTGTTGAGGGAACTGTAAACTATTAAGTAACATGCCAAGTTACAGATTTATAAATTTGGAAGATTTCTATATGTGCCACCTGTGACTTTATGAAAAATATTCCTTTTTTCTGGAAATTGGTTTTAAATCAAAGATTAATCTGAGGAAAATAGAATGTAAGATAGAACTGAGTATGCAATTTCTGAAGATAAAAAACAAAAACAAAAACTATTTCTTCTAGCTAATTGGTTCTTGGTTAGAGTTAACAGTACAACTGGGTCAGTGAGGCACTAAACATAATAATATAAGTAACACTTGATGGAGAGTACAAAAGGGACATGGAGACATATAACTAACTGCCCTTCCTGTTTCTGGCTGATCACGAGGCAGATAAGTTTTTGGTTGCTTTGACAATGACAACCCTCTCTTCTTTTTGATTTCATCAAGCAATATGTGTGACACAGCATTGAGTCTGAAGCATCTTCTGTTATTAACAAAGGATCCAAGAGCTAAATTAGCACTTGTAGCTAAATGGGAGCACTTTCCATTGATTCTAGAGGAAAGAAAAATCACTTTTATCAGCTCTCTACTTGAGGGAGGGGCTCAGAAGATCACAAACATACCCAAAAATCCAAAGTATAAGAGAAGGGAATTTGACATGGGAAGGATCCTCAGGTCCTTTAAAGGCATCTACTATTTCTGCTCAGTGGTCAGTAAGATTGCTTCCTCATCGCAAAGGACCCCAATGCTTAGTGACACATAGGAGGAATCAGTAGGGAACTGATCAACTCCCAGGGCACCAAACTGCTGAGCTTGTATGAATGGTAATTCAATGTAAGGAAGGACAATTTTGCTGTATCCTATGTAACCTCCGATTACAAGTCAGAAATAAATTCAGTTCAACTTAACAAGCATTTGCATTTCGATCATGATTAGTGAGTGAAGTAATGGCATTATTCTGATTGGAACTGCATATTTCCATTGAACTGGAATCAATTAGTATATTTTACTTAATTATAACTTCAAATAGTGCGAATTCAAATGCATGTGACCAATGCACAGCATTCACTATTCATACTAATCTGGATCTAGCGATATTAGAAGAAAATGTGTGTTCAAACCCTATTTCTGGTATACTGTATGATTCTGGACAAGTCATTGTCCAAATGGATTCTGTGAGTCTTCTTTCTTCATTTATAAAAGATGTTTGGTTCTGCCAGTTGTTATCTGTGTGACCTTGGGTTTGTCATTTATTGAGCCAGTCTCTGGACCTCATTCTCTATTCTGAAGTAAAGTCAAATTAGATGACCTCTAAAGCCCAACTTCTTTTTTTCTTTCCTTATTCCATATTTATTTATTTTATATTAAAATATTTTGGAATGTAGGATTCTTTTAAAATATTTTATTGCACTATTTTCTGGTTATACATTATACATTAATTTTTTAAACATGAAACAAAATTAATGATTTTTAAATCATGTTGAGAGAGAAAAATCAGATCAAAATGAAAAAAATTCACAGAAGAAAAAGAAAAGAAAAAAAGGGGAAAAATTTAACATAACACAATTTACATTCAGTCTCCTTAGTTCTTTTTCTATATGCAGATGGCATTTTCTATCCAAGATTTATTGGAATTGCCTTGGATCCCTAAACCACTAAGAAGAACCAAGTCTTTCATAGTTGATCATAGCACAACCTTACTATTACTCTTTATAATGTATTTCCAGTTCTATTTATTTGGCTCAGTATCAGTTTATGTAAAATATTCCAAATCTTTCTAATATCATCTTGTTCATCATTTTTTATAGAACAGTAATATTGCATTATTTTAATATACCATAGTTTATTCAGCCATTCCCCAATTGATGAACATCTACTCATTTTCCAATTCTTTGTCACCACAAAAAGAGCTGCTACAAATGGGTCTTTTTCCCTCTTTTATGGGGGAATTTTCTTGGAATACAGACCCAGTAGTAGTACTGCTAGATCAAAGAGAAGCACAGTTTTTGTAACCCTTTGGCATTTCTCCAGTATGGTTGAATTATTTCACAACTCTACTAACAATGCATTAATGTCCTCGTTTTTTGTATATCACCTCCAACATTTATCATTATCTTGTCCTTTCATTTTAGCCAGTCTGAGAGGTGTGAGATGGTACCTCAGAGTTGCTTTAATTTATATTTCTCTAATTAAAGTGATTTAGAGCATTTTTTTCATATGATAATAGATAGCTTTAATTTCATCACTTGAAAATTGTTTGTTCATATGTTTTGACCATTTATCAATTGGGGAATGACTTGTATTTTTATAAATTTGACATAATTCTCTACATATTGTAAAAATGAAATCTTTATCAGAAACATTGGCTGTAAAGATTTTTATTAGATTTGTACTTCCCTTTTAATACTTTTCTGTTAGTTTTGTTTGTGCAAAACCTTTTTAATTTAATGTAATCAGAGTTGTCCATTTTGCATTTCATAATGCTCTCTACTTCTTCTTTCGTCATAAATTCCTCCCTTCTCCAAAGATCTGATAGGTAACATATCCCTTGTTCTCCTAATTTGCTTATGATATCACCTTTTTTGCCCAAATCATGTACCCATTTTGACCTTATTTTAGTATGGGGTGTGAGATGTAGGTCTATGCTGAGTTTCTGATATTATTTTCCAGTTTTCCCAGCTATTTTTGTGAAACAGTGAGTTCTTATCCTAAAAGCTGGAGTTTGAGGGTTTATCAAATATTAAACTGTAGTCATTGATTATTGTGTCATGTGTATCTAAACTGTGCCACTGATTCATTATTCTATTTCTTAGCTAGCACCAAATGGTTTTGATGACTGCTGCATTATATTAGGGTTTTAGGTCTGATACTACTAGGGTACCATCCTTTGTATATTTTTCTTTCATTAATTCCCTTGATATTCTTGATCTTATGTTCTTCCAGATAATTTTTTTATTATTTTACCTAGCTCTATTATATATTTTTGGCAGATTGATTGATATGACACTGAATAAATAAAAGAAATTTAGGTAGAATTGTCATTTTTATTATATTAGCTTGGTTTAGCTTCTTAAACTATGGGTTGCAGCTCCATATAAAGTCTCTTAACTAAAGGTGGGGGTTGCAAAATGATTCCATACCTATTTTATTTACCTATATTCTTGGGGTCATGTAAAAAATTTTTTGGGTAAAAAGAGATCACGAGTGTAAAAAATTTAAGAAGTTCTGCTATAAACCTCTTCTTGCTTCTAAATCTTGAATCATACAAGTATCATCTTAGATAAATGACAATTAAGTCATTTGATAAAATTTGCTTCCCAGTCACTTAGAAAAGGCCTCAGGGATTAATATGTCTGTACCAGTTTCTGGTTTCTGATGGGTTTAAATTTTTTTTCAATAATCCTATTTCATTATAATTGGTTTTATTTGTAATTCATATTGCATTTTATATACTCAAAAACTTTATTGTTAGAAGTATTCATTAAGCATTAGCATACTATCAAAGGCAATCCATAACACAAAATGATGATGATAATAATGATGATGATAACAGCTTGTCTTTATATAGAGCACTTTAAGATCAGTAAAGTTCTTTAAATTCAATTTTCACAACTTTTATTATTAAAAAAGTGCTGTTAGTATCCCCAATTTACTGATGAGAAACTGAAATACAAAAAAAAAGTGACTTGCCCAGGGTCATACAGACATTAAGTGTGTGAAACAAGATTCAAAAAACAAATTCGGAGCTTCCTAACACCAAATCTGGTATATTCAGTGCATAGCCAAGCAATCTCCCAGGCTAACAGTAAATAATAAAACAAAACAAAACAATAACCTTTGCTATTCCCTACCATTCCATCAAGCTGTTCTATCTCTTTTCTCTTTCTCAGTCATACTCCTAGAGGGGGAAAAAAGTTGTCTATCCTCACTTCTTAAACTTTCTCCCTTCTCAGTCTTCAGTTCTTTCCAGTGGAGCTTCAAGTTTCTTCCCTTGACTAACACTATTCTCCCTAAAGTTGTCAGCATTCTCTTACTTCCCCTATCTAATGATTTTTTCTCCATCCTCACACTTCTTCACATATTTTCTAAACATTAATGGCCACCTCCCTTTCTTTGACATTCATTCTGGGCTTTCATGATCCTTTTCTCTTGTGGTCAATGCCTCTGTCCAGTCTGACCACTTTTTTTTCAATCTTTTTTTTTCCTAGTTCATCACCCAGATAATGTCACTTCACTATGGGCATTCCTCTGCTCCCTCCTCCCTCTGGCTTTCATTTACTCTTCTCTCTTTATATTCTGTCCTGGTGATCACATCATTTCCCATAGTTTTAATTATATATCATAATGTCACTTAGATTATTCTCCGACCCAGTGTTTCCTGAGGCTCAATCTTACTAGGTGTTTTGGAAACGATCTCAAACTCAACATATCCAACATAGCCCTAATCATTTCTTCTAAACCATCTTCTCCTTCACTCTTCCCTATTTCAGTCAAAGACACCACCATCCTTCCAGTCTCCCAGATTTACAACCCTGTGTTATTCTTGACCCCATGTTTTCCTTTTTTATAAAATGAGGAGAGACTTGAGAAAGGAGACCAATTAGGAGACCATTGAAATAATCTAAGTAAGAAGTAATGAGGAGCTGACCTAAGTAAGGTTTTAGCTGTGTATGTAGAGTGAAGATAAAGTGATATAAAAGTTGTGGAGATAAATAAGCTAGATTTGGCAAATGGCCTGAGATTAGATATAGATATAGATTATATACACACATAAAATTTCCATTCCCTCCCCAAAAAAAAATGCATTTACTTACCTATATGTATTATATTTCTCTAATGTGTATATGTACATATATATGACAATGAGAAATTATATATACATATTTATATAAAAGGATATATTTTATGTATGTGTATATATATATATATATATATATATATATATATATATACATATGCATAAACACATATACAGACATACTCACTAATATGTGTGTGTGCGTGTGTGTGTATGCTTCCTATTTGACCTCCTTGTCTCAATTTTCTCCTTGCTTTGTTCATTTTCCATACTCTTGAGCCTCCTCCCCAAATCCCCTGGATAACCAAGATCATTTGGAAGGGAATAAATAAACACTAAATGCTTATCCACTGCAACTATAATGCTGGAGAAACTGAGACAAGATAGAGATTAGAGAGAATTTAATATAATATTTTATTTGAAAGGGAGAAATTTACTGGGACCAAATGGAGCCATGGTTTGGTCCCAGGGCTGAATGAGACTATTGTCTCCAAGAATCCAGCAAATAATATGAGTTCTCTGTGACATATACACATGGCTTGGGGTAGACTGAGGCAGGGGCTGAGTCAGGGTGCTGAGAGCAGGAACAGGACTTTGACAGGGTGGGGAAAGCCTCTGGAGAAGGGGATGACATAATAGGGGGAGGCACCCCGGAGATGAGGAGAGGCATCTTGAAAAGTAGTGAAGGGCTGGGATCAGATGTCTAAGATAGAAGGTCTTTTATCCTTATCAAATTTTCTGATTAGGAGAAAGGGGTGGTGTTGCAGGATTAAGCAGAACAATTAGAAACTAAAACAATTCAGGGAACCCAGGCGGGACAATTTAGGGAAATTGAGTCAGGACAATTAGGGAAACTGAGTCAGGACAATAAAAAAGAACTGTGGCACAACATTCCATACTCTCTCTCTTCTGAATATTCAAATCATTGAATTACCTTCCTCTATTCAGGTCTTAGCACCATAATTTTGACCAATCCTATGTGAAGCAAATAAACCAAAATGAAATTAGAAAAATGCAAGGACTTATGGCAAGGACAAGTCTCTCCCTGACAACTCCAGAGTTAATGTTACATGCCAGGTCCTCTACAATTCCGGAGCATCTCAGTCAGAGAATCCAGTTTGAGAAGGACAGTTCACTGTGAGTTAGGTCTGTGGTCATTTGTGCATTTAACTCAGCCTTTGCTTGTATAGGGAGTAGTAGTGCTCAGGACAATCCTGCTGCCCATCCTAAGAGGGCACCCCTAGTCTGTCAGGGACTACAAAAAAGGGGGGGGGAAGAGAGGTCTGGAGTAGCTCCACCTGTCCCCTCTCAATAGAACAGGAGCTGCAGCTAGGATCCAGATTTCTGAGTAGTGTATGCACAGTTAGACCAAAGCAGGCAACCCTGATACCAAACTGCAAGGTCCGCTGAGAATGCTGAAATACTAATTAAGGAACTGGGGTCACAGGAGTGGGAGTGGAGAAACAGATCAGAGAGATTGCCAGTTCGAAGACAGGTGTCTGATTTTCTGGTTGTTTCTAAAAAATAATCCCCACAAATAATCAATAATTGAGTCTGCCAGAGCAATTCCAACAGAATAAGGGATTTTAAAGTTAAAGCATAACCAGCAAATCATAGTCCAGTAAATTTTAAGCAAGGAGTAAAAATGAAAAAGGACTGTTTAAAGGATTTCTAGAAAAATACATCAGTTTCCCCAATTTCCTATCTCTTCCTCCCTTTTTTTCTCATGGAAAGGAATTATCAAATAACACATAAATCCCAAGAGTAAATCAAAATTCCTATACATAACAGACTAGTACAGTAAGTTTCCTAAAAATTTCTCAAACATAACAGCAATAGTTACACAGTTTTAACAATTTCCATCCCAAATCTTAAACACACAGAAATAGATAATCCAATCAGAATCCCCAAATTCCCCATATCAGTCCATCAGGAGTTAGGGATGAAGCCTCATTCAAAACTGCTTCAGCTTGGACACTGGCAGAGACTCTCAGTCCATGCAGGGGATATGTGTGGTGTGGTGTGCTGGGAATCAAAGCTGAAATAGATCCCAGAAGCAAGTCAATAATCTATGATTTGACCAAAATCTAAAACAACAATAACAATAACAACAACAACAACAAACCTATCACAAATCTAACAAATAAAGGTTAAAACAGTGTGAGATAGAAAGATTGGACCACAAGGACTGTTACAAAATGTGGAGAGGTCAAAATAGATTGGCCAGAAGCTTCCTATGTGAAGAGATGCTTGTCTTACAGGCAAAAGGTTGTCAGCTATAGTCCCCATAAATAGCAGTTATGTCTCACTGTGCTAATTGTCTTCTCATTATTTAGAAACTTAAAAAAAAAAAAAAACACTTGAATTATTATAGACACAATATCCATTAACAGATAGATGACCAGACTAAATACTTATTTGCCCAAGTATTTAGGATATAATGATTACATATAACAAGATTGGAAATAGCAAGGTATGACATAATTGAATTGCATTAACAGTTTCTATTGACCATTGCTCTGATCATAGAAATTAGTCACAGGAGGAAAAAAAAATGCAGGGACACAACTATAACATAAAATAAGCAGTTAAAACTCAACTTTCAGCAAAACAGGATGAAATAGCTTTAATTTATTTTTACTCCAGTTAATTGTCCCACTAATTGTCAGAGGATTGAGCTTTAAAACTCCCAAATAGCATTAACTATAAGTTCAAGAAATTTATTTCCAATAACAAATCCCACTAACCAAAGTTTGAGATAAATCCTGAGCAGATATTTACCATAACCTTATATTTATAACAGTAAGAATGTCTCAGTAAGTTCACTTGTTTCATATCTAAGTAGATAGTTTCATAAATGAACATTATACATACAAATCATTTTGCTTTCAAATACCTAATACATAGACAAATATTTCAAATTGCATATTGTCCATAACAGAACCTTTTTCAAAAAGACAAAAAAAGAAAAAAAAATGCTGTTATTTTCGGAGGCTCTTTAAATGACTTCAGAATGACCCAATACAATCAATTAAAATTTAGACTATCCTATACAGAATATCCTAATACCAGATAAAAGAATACAAGAGGTCCTTAAAAATATTAAACTTTTAGAAATACCATAATCTTATATTGATAACAGTAAGAAATTTGTCTCAGTAAGTTCACAAGTTATCTTTCATATCTAAGTAGATGATTCTAATTACACAGATCATTTTGCTTTCAGAAAACTTACAATTCTAACAGATCTCTTAGAGTTGGTATAGACTTGAAAAATAAAAATAAAACATTCAGTTGTTAACACTATGTAAATGTAGAGTGTTCCTTTAAACAATAGAAGCAGTTAATGTTTGAACCAGCAAGGAGCTGCAGTTTGCTAAAAAAAAAAAAAAAAAAAAGTCACTATATTTAATGGGGGGACGGGGATTAGATTATCCCTTTCCACATGGTCACCCTTCCCCCATCATTTCACCATGCTTCCCAATCCCAACTTCTCACAGCTAACCTTTTTTAAGTTACCATTTCTACCAGGATCCAATCTGCCAGCTAAAGACAGGCCCCAACCTCATGGGGTATCTCCTTTCCCATGGCAAATGGCAAATTCACCAGGGTTTGTGCCTTTTTATTCCCTATTTCTGGAAAGCCATTTTCCTTTCTCTTCCTCCTTCTCTCACACCATCTTTTCCTGTCCCATCTCTCTCTCTCTCTCCTCCCAATGCCTAATTGCTCAAACCTTCTCAGACATACTTTCAACACTCCCAAACCAAAAACACTTCTGACTAGATGCTCCATTTAAACTATTAATTGCTTTGCAAATCAATCTCTCTTGTCCCTTGCCTTTTAATTACTTTTTTTTTAAAAAACTTTAAACTTCAAGATTAGCAAATAACTTTGAATCAAATTTCATAAAACTTATACATATACCCAACAGAGCTGACAGATTTTTAAGGAATAACTCATAGTTTACAAATTACCCAATATTTCTAGAAAGCAACATACTATCTAAGTGGGAAGATACAAACACAACCTCCCCTAAGGTAAACTACTGGCATTTTGTTTTAATAACTTTTTAACTTAAAATCCAATCAAATACAGCTTTAAATTCCCAATAATATAAAACTGCTTTGCTATCATATTTCAAATAATGAATTTCACTAAACAGCATAGTTTCTTTCTCTCCCGCTGGCCCCATGTGGCCATTATTCCTAATGGACTTTTCCTAAGCTCCAACTTTGGCCAGAGACCCTTCAGAAAAGTCAGACCATTCTCTCTCTCTTTCTCTTTTTTTTCTCTTTAGTAATAACGTATATTTCAGTTTCAAATAAATTCCAAGATCTTATACTCAGAATAAACAAATCTAGCATATACAGGCAATAGTAAAATTATTTCCCACAATTTCAGAATCATCCTAAAATTCCTAATCAAATGTTTTCTCCTGCCTGAGTTTCAATTAAATAAGATTTTATTGCTCTTTCCCTTGAAATCCTACTAGCTGGCTTTGAAATCTGCTCCAAAGAAAAAAGTCAGCCAGTTTAAAATACTTACAAATTAGTACAACAAGTTAAAAGTTTAAAATCACAAGCAAATTTTATACTAACTTACAATTGCAACATTGAAATAACCAATTCTTAATCATTGTTCTTAAAATTTTAGCAGAGCTCTTAACCAACAGAAGAGACAAGTCACACAGAACACAGATCACAGACATAGACTGCACAGTTACAACATTAAACAAAACATTTAACACATATAACCAGAGAGTGCCCAAAAAAGGCTCTCAGAATCAGATCAGTCCAGGATGTGTCTTAGAAGACTCCCAAACCAGAGGGGGTCATCCAGCATCTTGGAATGATACCCTTCTCAGAATTTAATGTCCTTCAGCATTCTATTATTCTGAGAATTGAGGTGCTAGCACAGACAGACAGGACAGATAAACAGATCAGATTATGTCCTAAAACATTCAGATTTTCTCTCCCCGTGGCTGAAATGGAGTATCCACCGTCAGGTTTCAGGCATGGTTGTGGCTGAAAACTGCTCTCTTTCCCAGAGACTTTGGGGAAAAAAATCCAGAGGGGCCCAGCCTCTCCAGGCCAAGAACTCAGATCTCCAGCCATCCTGAGGCCCAAGGTGGAGACTTGAATGTTTCTAATCTCTAATTCTGCTCTCATTTTCTAATATCTCGGTGGAAAGCCTCTAAAATGTAATGCTGGAGAAACTGAAGCAAGATAGAAATTAGAGTTTTTAATATTTTATTTGAAAGGAAGAGATTTACTGGGACGAAATGGATCCATGGTTTGGTCCCAGGGCTGAATAAGACTATCGTCTCCAAAAATCCAGCACACAATGTGAGTTCTCTATGACATATATACACGTGGCTCAGGGGGGTAGACTGAGGCAGAGGTGGAGTCAGAGTGCTAAGAGCAGAAGCTGTACTCTGACAGAATGGGAGGAAACACTGCACATGCTGGGATTTGGAGAGGCATTCTGATAAGTAGGGAAGGGGTGGGGTCATGATGTCTAAGATAGAAGGTCTTTTTTCCTTATCAAATATTCTGATTAGGAGGGGAAGGGTAGTGTTGCAGGATTGAGCAGAACAATTAGAAACTGAGGCAGGACAATTTAAGGAAACTGAGTCAGGACAATAAAAGACTACTGTGACACAACACAACAGGGGTACATCTTTTAATCTTGTTTTTGAATTCAGTCTTGGTCTTCCACAGTCACTATCTCTCACTTCCCTCTTTCCACTCTGCTCCCTGGAATACTCTTCTATTGTTATCAAATTCCCCTTCCTTCCTTCCATTCACTTTCCATATTCTGGTGCTGAGAGATGGCTTTCTCCTGGATATCTTGTCTCTTTCCACTCTCTCCAGTTTAGCTGCTCCTTTTAGTTTGTTTATTTTATAAAGCATTTTATTTTTCTCAATTACATGTAGAGATAATTTTTAACATTTCTTAAAAACATTTTTTTTAAATTCCAAATTGTCCCCCTTCTTCCTTCACCTCCCTCCTTCTTTGAGATGGTGAGAAACTTGATATGGATTATATATGTGCAATCATGTAAAACTTTTCCATATTAGTCATGTTGTGCAAGAAACAGACCAAAAGGGAAAAAAAAAAGACTACGAAAAAAATAAAGTGGAAAATAGTGTACTTCGATCTGCATTCAGACTCCCATTAGTTCTTTCTCAAGATGTGAATATTGGCTGCTCCTTTTCTCATGCTTCTTGACACTGATGACTGGTAAGAAGTGTTGATATCTTCTTTGCTCTGTACTACCACTTTCAAACCCTCCCTCTCTCATCTTCATTTAGCATCCATTTCTCCTCTTTTTAAGTTCATTACATCTGGCCAGATTCATCCTGCTATTATTGAAGTCAGTTTTCATCCTCTTCAGATAGGATTAGTATTTGGATAACAGCTTCTAACACTGCCTCTATTAACTTCAATAAGACACAGGGGTGGTCATACTAAGGATATGGTGAGATGAATGAAAAGCCAGAAGCAGAGTTTCTGGGTTATTAGTTTATTAATGAAGCTAACTGATAATCAATACATTGACTGTTAGTGGTTTCTCTCAGTAACCGGACAAAAACATGGAGATTACTGAATGCTTAAATACTTTTGGAAAAGGTGGTGCCTCTGACAGGTGAAAATCAATACTGATTGGTATATAATTAATGGAGGAGTGAACATAATAATGACGAGGAGAGCTAAAAATCTTCAGCTCCTTCTGCAGAGAATGTGGCTTGTTCATAAGACTCAACTCAGCTATTGGAATAAAGGAATCCATTCTCTACTCAGACCACTCTGGTTAATTTTTCTCCTTCATAAAGTAGGATCACAATGAGGATTTGGGTGCAATGGCATAGATTTAGTTCCTAAAGGGAAGAAATCACCTAGATTAAATTCTATTTACACTCTAAATAAAAGGTCTTCTAGTTGGGTGAGGTCCTCCCTAAGACTGCAAATGTACCTCAAGGATTAGGTCAATCTCATCTATCAGCCTTATTCTTCAGAGACTGACTGAATGAACTACAGGGACTGGTCCCTGAATGAGGAAATAAAAAGGAAAAACCCTCTATTCTACTTTAATAATTAGTCAATCATATTCAGGCAATATTCACTTCTCTTACTAGTAATGCAAAGTCAGAAGCCAAAGAGTCCCTGCCCTTAAGGAATTTATAATCTAGCCAAGGGAGATAAGGTGTGCATTTGTAGATATATGTAGAATTGAAAATAAATAGACAGGTAGTCATTTTGGGGAGGAGGATCTAGAATTTTGCAATTTCATGAAAACCCTCATTTAGAAGGTTGTACTGCAATTGAAATTTTAAAGAAACTAGAGGTTCTGTGATGTGGAGGTGAAGAGGCAGTACTATCCATGTACAAAGATGAGCAAAATTAAAATCAAGGAGACTGAAGATGAAATGCAATATATGAGGAATACAAAGAAAGTCATTTAGGATGAACCATGATAACACAGGAAAAGGAATAATATAAAATAAACTTGAAAGATAAGATGGAACAAGATTGAAAATCCTCAAAATACCAAACAGGAATCTATATTTAATCCTAAAAGTTAAGGGTCAGACAAGGAACCAATGGGATTTATTTAGCAAGAGAATGTCATAATCAAACCTGCACTTTAGTAAATTAACTGGCAGCTGTGTGGAGGATAGATTACAGTGGGGAGAAATGTGAGATTAGAACACTAATTAGGCACCTACTGTACTAGTCAGATGCAAGGTGGAAAAAGATCTGATGAAAGGTGGAAGCTTTATGAATGGAAAGGACATGCAAAAGGGCAATATTGTAGAGATAGAAATGATGAGACTTAGCAACTGATTGGATATAGTAGTGTAATGCCAAAGAAACTGAGCAAGACAGGATTAGAGACCAATTCAATAGTGTATTAAATGGACAGAGATACTGGGACCAATGGATCCATGGTTGATCCCAGGGCTGGACGAAGTTATCATCTCAAAGAGTCCCGCCCCGAGTATTGGGACAGCTAGCTTTTTTATAGGATAACAAGAACAGTGACATAATGGGGGAGGTACTTAGGTGGGGATAACCTAATGGTGGGGGAGGCCCCTAGGATGACACAATGGAAGGAGGTTACTGATATTCTAATGACATCTAAAATGGATAAATCTTTATCCTGTCAAACATTAAGAAGGAATGTCTATAACCTAAAGATATAAAACCTTTATCTCATCAACCATTTAAGAGGGAATGATTATAGCCTAGGGTTTTAGGGCAGAGCAACTGAGGTAGACCTTTATCTCATCAAACATTAAGAGGGAAAGGTTATAACCTGAGGCAGAATAACTAAATAGGACAAATGGAGAAACTGGGTCATGATGTTAAAAAACTTTGGCACAACAGTAGGTAAGTGATAATGAAGAGCTGAGGAGGACTCTGAGATTGTGAACTTAAGTGACTGCAAGGCTAGTGGTGGTACACTTGAATAGCAGGAAAATTTGGAAGAATGATAGGTTTGTAGCAAAAGAAACTGAGTTTTTTTTTTGGATATACTGAATTTGAGATACATTAGGATATCAGATTCGAAATATCCAATAATAATTTATAATAGTCTGGGAAATGTACTTGCCACTCTTAATTTATAATAGAATAAGTAAGGAATGAGTGAAATCTACTCCCTTTCATTGCTGCTTTTCATTGCAACCCATGAATTTAATAGTATTAATTATAATAATAATAATCAACATTTATGTAGCACTTTCATGGTTGCAGTGTTAGGCATATATTATCTCATTTAATCTTCACAATAATCCTGTGAGTTAGATTGTATTAATATTCCCATTTTGCAGATGAGTAAGGTGAGACTGATAGCGATCAAATGATTTTCTCAGAATCATTGGGATATAGCACTAGTCTATAGTAGGATTCAAACTCAAGCCTTGTTGACTCCAAGTTAAGGACATTGACATCTGGAACTTAACATAACTGCCTGAAAATTAATTTTGTTCTTTCTGGTGCAGACCCCTCATTTTAAAAATAGGAAAACTGCTGCCTAGGGAAGTTAAATGACTTCTCCAGAATCATACAGCACACTGTCAGAGCTAACTGACTTCCAGGCCAATGTACTTCAAACTATAATTTCCTTTTAAAGTAATTTCCTTTTATCAAAGGGAGTTGAAAGGGGCAAAAAGGAAATAGTTGTGAAACATTATAACATGTCATGTACATCATTACACAAGGAGTATTACTCCCCAAATTCCAAAAGGAGGAAAGAGATGCACAGGCAGCTTATGGTCCCAGCTGTTTCATTGATCATACGCCACTAGTCTTGTAGCACACAGTTGAATTGCTTTTCCCTGAGGGAACCAATGTCTCCAGGTGTGCTAATAATAAAATTAATAGCTTAGAGAAACTGCTTGCTGCAGCAACAGTGGCAAGAGAAAGGGAGGATCGATTTCAGTGTTTAACTGTCCTAATTCCATAGTGTATACCCTCCTCAGCCCCCCGTGAGCCACGCTCAGTCTCACAGTTAATCAATAGATCTCTGATTTAAAACAAAGAACCAGTTTCAAGATTAGAAGTCTTTGTGAATAAAAAGATGTATGGTAAAACTGTCAGAACCCTTCAGTTCCTATCTTAACATAGCAACGAGGAAGGCAGTAGCTATGTGATATGAAAGAAACTAGCCAAAGTCAACTGTATCCTATTCCACCTGTAAACAGTACCAATAAAATACTTAGGTGCTGTGAGTGCTGATGGCATAATATTAGCAGGGATTTATTGAGTCACATAGTGTTTAAAGGGCTGTGAACATGAAGTGAATATTTTCAGTAGTATAGAAGGTAATATGCTCCTGGTCTAATTGGCTTGCTTTCTCAGTGTCTAGTTTCTCATAACTAGTATCTTCATCTTCCCCAGAGGAAAAGATCAACCTTACCATCAGTTTCCTAGTTTCAGCTGATATCACCACCATTTTTCTAGTTCCCAAAGCATAGGACTTTAGATGCGTTTTCAATTCCTTCTTTTTCTCCTTTCTCCTCATTAATATGTCATCAATTCTTCCCCAAACTTGCTTTCAATTGTATTACAAGAGCCCTCCTTTCAGTATTTCTTCTTTCACTAATTTAGCCTAGTCTCATCTCCTTTAAATTCCTTCCTCTAGTTTCATTTCTTCCTCTTACACTCTTTCACTTCCATAGGTAAATTCAGGTACCATTCCTACATGAGGTCTTTCTTCATCACCCCATTAGTAGTATTCTCTGTCTCCCAATTTACTTTGCATTTACTCGTGTATGTGTTGAATATACAGTACTAAAAATCAGTTACTGTTCAGTCTCATTAAACATTTGTCAAATTGAATAGAATTATAGTTCTTACTATTTTCCACACTAGTCTATCTCTATGTGCTAGGCAATCTGCTTTTCTGAATTCACAATTCATCTCAAAATTGTTTGTCTTTTAGAGAGAGTACTGAGAAGATATCCACTTCTTTTTGGCATATTTTTCAACTGTCAACTAGCTCCTGCTTCCCCAATAAGTAAATAAATTAACTCCTATAATATATAATTTGAATTCCTATGAGGTAGAGACTGATTATTCTTTGTTTTGTCTACTTAGTACCTAACAAACTGATAAAATATTTGATTAGGAGACTGTAAAAATATCCAGTCTTACTTGCCATTATTAAATAAATATTTAGAATGGATTAAATATTGATTTCATTTGTTTTACTTAACAATAATGATAACTCACAATTGTAAACTTTTTTTTAATCTTACAGAGGCTTATTATAGGTACTATCTTACCTCTATTTTATAGCAGTAAAAACAATTTTTGAAATGTTAAATGACTTAATCAAACTAGTAAAGTCTAAAAGTGCAGCCCAAGCTTAAGCTTAGTTTTTGTGACTGCAACTTCCTTGCTGTTTTCATTATTGCACACTATTTCTTCCTATGCACTTTTCTATAGCTCTCAGTCAATTCAGTGAGCCAGGTAGTATTTATTAAGTATCTGCTGTTTGCCAGGAATTGTATTAAGCACCGGGGTTACAAAGAAAGACAAAAGATGCTCCTTGTTCTTGAAACAGTTTACCCTCTAATAGAGAAGACAAACTGAATTTAAAAGCAACTATGTATTAAAAGCTATATCTGGATAAATTGGAGACAGTCACATAGGGAGGGCACTAATATTAAGGGGGATTGGGAAAGGCTTTTAGTCAAAGGTGGGATTTTGATCAAAACCTGAGTGAATCTAGATAATTTGAGAGTCAGGGATAAGGAGAGAGAGAGAGTTCCAGGCAAGTGAAAAACCTTAGGACCATATAAGGTATAACAAAACTGGAAAGTAGGAAGGTGTCAAGCTATTTAAAAAAAAAAAATTAAAGCTAAATGGAGCATTGCTTTTATTGGAAAGTGAGATAACATCAACACTGATCTGGCTTACTCTTTTGTTTGGGGTACTTCATTATAAATGTTTTACTATAGGGTTACTGTAGGGCTAAAATAACCCTGAGAACTAGTTGGCATTTTTACTTATACAAGGTTCTCCTTTTGCTTTATATGTGGAAGAAGGAAAATCTTTACTTTAAGTCACAGATAGTAAAGCAGAGTGGCTTATTCATTTTTCCCCATGTGAATCCCCCAAAGGCAAAGCACTTAATTTGGAAACCAGAAACTGGCATTAAGTTGAGTTTTTCATATTTATTTTTTACAGTGGCAGTGGGAGTTGAGTCTCAGTGTGGGCTCTCTTCCACTCATTATCCTGGCATGAAGACTGTTCTGTGTTAGCTCATCTGAATGAAGCCCTTTTTAATTTTAGCCATCCTCTTTATTGCATTAACTTCTGTTGCTTTCTTGTTACTGTTTGTTTGTGGTTGCTCCAATGTTGTGCCAGTGTGCATGCAACAATAGGTGATGAACAGGATGGACAGAGGAAAACTACCAGTTAATTCTCCTCAAAGAGTTTTTTCTTTTTGGAGTCACAATACTGCCTTTGAGGTCTTATAGGCAGTTAACCCTTAAAACCACAAGTAAATCAGATTCTATTGTTAGAGCTTTTTTTTCTCACTATGATTAATGCACTTTCAAATGCATGATCTACTGAGGCACACTAATCTATTGCCTACAAAGGAAGATAATGGGAGAACTACACAGAGGCAACAGAAAGAACACTTGATTTGCAGCTGGACTATTTGGTTTCCAATCCTGAAAATATTGAGAGTGTTTTGAGATTTCCTTTGCAAGCCTTTTCTACTGCTTTCTATTCCACTGAATTTTTCTCACTCAAGATTTTATTTCACACTTAGAGCTCTTGGAACTTGCCTCCACTCTGCTTTATTTATTTTTTAATAGTTTCTTGTAGAAATCGACCTTATTTTTGCTAAGTGGCATCCTGTAACATACTTTGGTCCTGGAATTTCCTTACATGGAATCTTCAGATTCTGTAAATTGAATAAATGCCCTACTTTAATAATGGTGTCATGAAAATTCTATACTTTGAATGTACTTAAAAGAAGGAGAACATGAGCTGCTGCAGCTCACCTTTAAGCATTTAAAGAGATCTTTAGGGAAATAAAACAACATTTTGTTGCCTTTAAGAGGTAAGGTCAGTTCAATAAAAAAGAAAATGAAAGTCCCAACCTTGGTTTTACATTCCAAGAAATTATAATAGTGAACAGAAAATAGAATCATGCCCAAGAGTTAGTATTCATAAATATAGAGTATAATGCTGAAGTTCATAGATTTTTTAAGAAACTAATTTGAGCAAATGGTTATTTCAGTTATGATGTTGTCATTTTGTTTAATGGCTACTAGCATAGTATGTTGAAATGAGTAAGAGCTCTATTGGATGGGAAGAATACCTTCTGATTAAATCAGATGTGATTTTCCCCCTCCTAATGCTTTAGCCAAACAGTTTATAAAAGTACCCCATGTCTGATCATATTTTGGTTCTAATTGGCTCTAAGGGCTTTTTGTTTAAAAATTGGTATTCACAATTTTTATGATTAAGCTTTTTGATGATTAGTCTCCCATTTGTCTCAACTTTTGTTATGAATGATGTCAGGTGCTTTGGTGAATTTCCTGATTGGCTGACTGATGAAACTGAGTTCTGTTGCAGTATTGGTTCTCTATTGATTCCTTGTAGTAGTCACTATATTCTATGTTTTCTGTTTTCATCTTCTGAGATTCATTAGTTTTGATGTTTACATGATCATTAAGAAGGAACTAGTTTTTTTTTTTAATTTCTATTTACTTTTTTGTTGTTTTTATTTTGTTTTCTTGTATTTCCTTAACTTGTGTCCTAGTTTAGTTGGATTCTACATGTTCATTGTATATCTCATGCATTTTCCTGCCTTCTTAACTTTGCTTATGCCAATACCTCCAATTGGAATGACTTCTTTTCTTCCTTTCTTCCTATTTTCAAAAATCCCACCCAAAGTCCAAGATCCAGTTCAGATGTCACCTTGTTCAGGAAACCTATTTGATCTTTCACTCTTTCTTTTTCTTTGGAATTTCCATAACAATTTGTACCTTTCCACACCTACCACATCCAATACATTTTATGAGCACCTTTTGCCCTCTACTAGATTATAAACTACCTTAGGGAAAAAGACTAAGTTTTATTAACATCAATTTAGTAGTTTCTTGCAGCTTGTGAGCAGTCTCTCAATATTATTAGCAAGTACTTTTGATCACTGTGCCTAAAGCAATCCAGTAGGGTTTCCACTCAAGTTTCCAGAGATTGAAATTTCTTGCATTTGACCTCTTTCCACTTCAATCGCCAGTGTTTTAAACTAAGGAAGAATAAACAGAGAAGTTTAGTAGTTTATTATTATTAGCCTCTTCTCTCTCCACATAGGAGGAACCAGAGATCATCTCAGTCTACTCACAGAAAGGTGGCAATATAGAACTTTTGAAGTATAATTTTTAAAAAATGCTTAAATGATTTTTGGAGCATAACTGTTAGGGAAATTCAATTTTAGAACGTCTCTACATCTCTTATCAAGGTCACAGAAATTTCAACCCTTTGAGATTCCAAAGACTTTGGTTGGTTCTGCCCCTCCTTCTTCTAATTGGCAATTTGCCTCATCAAGGTTAAATTCAACTCTTATTGAAGGATCACTTTGGTTTCATATAGTGAAAAGTAAGAACAATTTACTCGAAATGGCAAGTATTATGATCCCAAGATGCATCTTCATTGAGTACTACGAATACAATGTCTTAAGCAAAGTTCCCCAGAAATAAAAGGCTAAAAGTTCAATTTGGCTTTTACATCTTTCTTTGGCTGGTACCAAGATGTAGAAGAATAAACAGAAAAGTTAGGTAGCTTATAATTAATGCCTTTATTTCATCTTATTGCAATTGACTATTTTAGCTCCAAATGACTTGAGTCATTTAACAGAACTTGAAGTGTGATGCAGAAGTTTAGATGACTCTTTTGAACATAACTACTAGGCAAACTTGGTGTTATGAAAGACTCAGTCTGATATTTTACCCATGATCAGAGGAACTCCACTTATTTTTTAATTAATTAATTTGATAATTTCCCCAATTACATTCAAAACATTTTTAAAATATTTGTTTTTAAGATTTTTTAAGTCCTAGATTCTTTCCCTTATCCCCACCCACAATTCAGAAACTACATATGGAGTTATTCAAAACATTTCCATAAAAGTCAAGTTGTAAAAGAAAATATAGATTTCCCACCCTAATGAAAATAAAAACCCTTAAGAAAAAATTAGTGAGAGAGAGAGACAGACAGACAGACAGACAGACAGAGACAGAGAGAGACAGAGAGAGAATGTTTCAATCTGTATTCAGACACAAATTCCTTCTTTGGTTATAGAGAGGATTTTTCATCATAAGACCTTCAGAGAAGTTGTGGATGGTTGTACTACTGAGAATAGAAAAGTCATTTACAATTAGTCATTCCAAAATATTGCTATTACTTTGCATATGGTGCATATGGTGAAATGCACCATTTCACTTTGCTCATGGAGGACTTTCCAGATTTTTTTTTCTTCTGAGAGCATCCTGTTCATCATTTCCCAGAAAACAGTAATATTCTATCACAAACATTTATTGAGCCAGTCCCCAATTAGTGAACATCCCTTCAATTTTCAATTGTTTTTGCCCTGAGAAGAGAGCTGCTATGAGTATTTTTGTACATATAGGTCATTTTCTTTTTTTGTTTTGTTGTGTTTTTGTTTATTTGTTTTTTTTCTGAATCTTTTTGGTATTCATGCCTACCTAGTATTGACATTGTAAGGTCAAAGGATATGCATGAATTTATAACCCTTTAGGTTCAGATCAAAAGATATCAATTTATCAATTGGGATATGTCTCTTATTTTTTATAAATTTGACTTAGTTCCCTCTATGTTTGAGAAATGAGGCCTTATCAGAAAAATGTGCTTTGATTTTTTTTTTTTACAGTTACTATTGCTTTCCCTTCTAATCCCCCCTCCATTTATTCTTTCTCTCCTTTCACCCTGTCTCTCCTCAAAAGTATTTTGCTACTGACCTCTCTCTCTCCCAATATTCCTTCTCTTTCATCATCCTTGCTTCCCATTCCCTTCCTATTTTTCTGCAGAGTAGGATAGATTTTTATTCCTCTATTGAGTATATATGGTATTTCCTATTCCAATTCTGATGAAAGTAAGGGAACTCTACTTCTCTATACTCTGCTCCCTAGCTCATTCCTTCCTGGTAAAGGGGAACAAAACCTTAGATTTGAAACCTTTCCCACAGATTGTTTGGAAAGGCTTTTAGATTCTGGGAAGGTGAGTTAAGTCATCAAATAAACAAGTATTTCTTAACCATTTACTATATGCTAGGCACTGTGCTAAGTTTTGGGGATGCAAATTCAAACACAAAGAAGAAAATCCCTGCTCCCAAAGAACTATAGTCTAATGGAGAAAAACACACATAGAGAAGAGATGAACAGCAAAACTGAGGTTTTGAGGGCAGGGCTATGTAGATAAGGTTGGAAAAGATACCCATGTATAACATAAGGAGTTGGTAGTGAAAGGTGGCTGACTTTGGCTCTTTCTTAAAAAAAAAAATGGTGAATAGGACCCTCATTGTTCATAAATTGAGGCCAAAGAAGACATAGTTAGTAATGGTCTCCTGAGAGAGTATGGCCATTAATTTTGCCATTCCTCCCTTTTCTTTTCTGCTCCTTAAATCCAATATAGCCTCTTCTGCCATTTAAACCTCACCAGCCAATTCAAGTCATACTGAGATTTTATAGAAACAAAGGAAGGAAGGAAGGAAGGAAGGAAGGAAGAAAGAAAGAAAGAAGAAAGAAAGAAAGAAAGAAAGAAAGAAAGAAAGAAAGAAAAGAAAGAAAGAAAGAAAGAAAGAAAGAAAGAAAGAAAAAGAAAGGAAGGAAGGAAGGAAGGAAGGAAGGAAGGAAGGAAGGAAGGAAGGAAGGAAGGAAGGAAGGAAGAAAGAAAGGAAGAAAAATCAAACAAATATTTATTGTTTACTATGTACCAGTCACTGTACTAAGCACTTTTCAGATATTTAATTCTCAAAACAACCCTGGGAGATGGGTGCTAATAACTCCACTTAAAGTTAAGGAAACTGAGCTAGATAGAAGTTAAGTGATTTGCCCAGGGTCACAAAGCTGCCTGAATCCAGATTTAAATTCAGGTTCTATTAACTTCAGGTCACATATTCTCTCCATTGTGCTATGGTAAAACCAAAGTTTTTCAAAGAATTATCTGAAGACCATCTCCGAGTGATTTTCAAGGGTTTCGTGGGATAAAATCTATTTTCATAATAATACTAAACAATTTATTTCTAATGGGGTGAAATTGGTAGAAATATCATATACTAACAAAAGATATTTGGATTCTTCCATTTTTAAGAGTGTAAGATGATTTTGAGACCCCCCTCCCAAAAAAAATGAATGACTGCTATCTACCTAACCGCAAGAATAATGAAAGCATAGGTGACTAGTCAGACAATGAATAAGTGACAAATCTAGGAGGACTCCTTGTGTCCTCTCCACATAGCTCACTAGAATTTCCATAGCAATAAATGTAATTCAACATCTCTGGCATTCCCAGAAGCAGCAGCCTATTATTACCCTAGATTTTGTTCTGCTGAAAGTAATCAGCAGAATTCTCATGTCTACATTTAAAAAGGGGTTGAGAAGGATGGTATATAAAACAGAATCTTAAATCCAAAAGCCTGTTACATAGTGGGACCTATATAAACGTTTGTTGCTGCTAGAGGTGATGATGAAGTCATAACTAACAAAAGAAAGCAATTGGTTCTAGTGTTAAAGAAGTGAAAAACAATAAGAATTAATGGACTGAAACTAGGGGGAAATAAGGAAAAATAGAAATTAGATAATGGAAAATAAAATTAATAGTAGGGTCAATTAGACAACAGAGTAATTTCCCAAGGAAAGTAATTGAAGCAATGTCATCTAAGTTGTTCAAATGAGCAGAAATAAATCAGTGAGAAGATTAATATGGATAAGCCATTGTGGAAGAGGTGGCCTAAGGGCCATAGATACTGCATAGAGCTTGATAGCTACAGTTTACCAGGAACAGTTGTACTAAATGTACAGCTCTTGGAGTATTTGTCAGAAGCTTCTGAGTCCCATGTGGGTTAACAAAGGCTAAGTATTTTCCAAGTACTACTAAATAGAGCTGCCATCCCTAAATTTAGGGTTCAGAGGGTCCATAGCTCCAGCATGGAATATGATCACTGAACTAATGCATTATTTTTTCTTATATTGAAAATATTTAATAGAATGTGAAAAAATAACCTCCCAGAAAGAAACTTGTCTAAAGTCTGACACTCCCAATCAAAATAACTGGTATAATTCTTATTTCTATTTTGTCTTCATAGCTGCAGAGTTGCAGTTACAAGTTTGGCCTCTAGAGTTTAAATCAATTATTATATACTCACAGCTTTCTCGGAAAACATTCAGTGCTATTCTGGTCCTTGCAATATGCAATTTAAAAAGGAGAAGAAGAGGGAGAAGGATGGTGGAGGGGAAGGAGGAGGAGCAGTAACAGCAGCAGCAATGGTGGTGAAGAAGGAAGGAGAAGAAGGAGAATGAGAAGGAGGAGGAGGAGGGGGAGGGGGAAGGGAATGAAAAAGGAGGAGGAGGGGGAAGTAAAAGCAGGATGATTATGAAAACTCCCATTTGAAAGATGCTCTAATGTTTGTGAAAAGTTTTGTATGCTTTGCCTTTTTTAATCCATACCATAAGCTTGTTAGACAGGAACAACTATTTTACTCATTTCACAGATAAGAATGTGGAGGTTCACAGAAACAAAGTATCTTGCTTTAGAATATCATATCATTTTAAACTGTCTTATTGTTTGAGGAAAGATTTAAACCCAAATCTTCCTGATTCTACTTTTCTACATTCTGGATAGACATCCAGATTTTTCTGTCCTTTAGACCATGTTGATATTATATGAGATTTAAGATTCCAAAAATTCAGTGAAAAAAGGAATACAATTTGTGTTCACAGAACTGGTCTTCCCTATTTTCTTTTTTTAGGATCCTTTGGGAAAAGTACTGGTTCTGGAATCAAGAAAAAATGTGTTTAAATCTTGTCTCTGTTACTTACTGGCTATATGACCTTGGGCATTAAATCCATTTTGTATATAAATAAAGAGGCTGGATTAAATTACATGTTCAAATCCTACATCCTTTGAGTCTATAATCTGAATGGAGATAATTAAATTATTAGCCATTCTAATAAAAATATATTCATAAATCTTTAGTCCATCAAAAATCAAATCAGGACATTAAAATGAAAATTCATAAACTCATTTAGTCTTTTTCAAGTAAGAACCCACTCAAAACCCAATCAAAACCCCTTGGAAGTATCAGTATTTGCTACAAAAGAGGCATCCACAGCAGTCCTTCATCAAGGAGGCAGTGTAATCCAGTGAGTGACCCTCCCAGCACAACCAGTCTAAAGCCTTACTCCTTACCCAGTGCTTGCAGCTAGAATTTTATTAAAGGTCATTAAGAGAGTAGTACAATTATCTAGGATAAGTCCTGACAAGATATACACTTTTTATACCAATGCACAAATTAATGTATGCTGTGAAACCATCCCAGAGTGGCAAATTTTATTACACACGGATCTCCATTAAAGATAATCCAGCTATTACATAATTGGCAATGGATTTTTGAAGAAAAGGTTTCTAGGGTTCCTCTTAAAGGACCAACTATCTTTACAGACACATCCAAACATAACATTAGTTTTTTAGGTACGAGAGACTTGTTAGAGAATATGTAGCTGAGTTAGAAGCAGGATTAGATGATATTAATAAATATGTACAAATTCAACATAATCATCAACTTCTCCTTTCTTCTCCTTTCTGTTCCTTCTCCTTCCCTTTCACATTGTTTTCTTCTCTCTTCCTCCTTTCTTTTGTCATTCTCTTCCTTCTTCTCTTTCCTTTTTTTCTCATCCTCTTTTCTTCTCCTTTTCTTCAGTTTTCTCTCCCTAAAATCACTACTTTTTAATAGTTCAACAAAGTTTTAGAATATAAGTGCATTTTCTGTAGACTCTGCAAAGACTTCCTTAGTCCAACTCCAGTAGCAATTAGAAAAACAGGTATGATATTCACCTCATATTGTTCCCACATGATTTTGATGTTTTCTGCTAAGTTTTTGTATTTTCAAAATAGTTATTTTCATGCATGGATACATATATATGTATATATATCAGTGTGTATATACACACACATATATGTGTTATAATTTTATTATCATTAACAACAATGTCATTATTGTTCATTGTTTTTGTTTCTATTGTTATTTAGATGATGCTAATAAAATCTCCTTTTTACAAGTGGGAAACTGAGCTTTGAAAACCCAAGTCTCTAATGTATTGTTGGTGAAGTTGTGAATTGTTCTAATCATTCTGGAGAGCAATTTTGAATGCCCAAAGGATTATCAGACTGTGAATAGCCTTTGATCCAGCAGTGTCTCTATTGGGTTGGCATCCTAAAGAAAACATAAAAAAAAAAAAAAAAGGGAAAAGGACCCACATGTGCAAAAATGTTTATAGATGCTCTTTTTATAGTGGCAAGGAACTAGAAACTGAGTGAATGCCCATCAGTTGGGGATTGAATAAATTATGGTATATGAATGTAATGGAAAATTATTGTTTTATAAGAAACAATCAGCAGGATAATTTCAGAAAAGCTTGAAGAGACTGGCATGACTTGATGCTAAGTGAAGTTAGTAGAAGAAACATTATGTAATGATCAACTGTGATGGACTGCTCTCTTTTCAACAATAAGGTGATACAGGCCAATAGACTTGTGATGAAGAGCCATCTGCATTCAGAAAGGACCATGGAGACTGAATGTGGATCACAGCATAGTATTTTCACCTTCTTGTTGTTGTTTGCTTGCTTTATTTAATTTTTACATCCAGCAAATACTAATAAACACTTATCAAACCAAAAAACATGCAAATTGACCATACAGTCTGGCCTAAACTGTTTTCACTTTTGCTTCAGAGCACAAGATAATAAATATTTTATTTACGACATGAAACACATGAATCCATAGGTTATAGATGAAGAACTGAAAAAGATGCCAAAGTTTCTCTCTTATGACTTATTCATTTTAAAATGAACAAATTGAAGACAAGACACTGGGACAAGGTCATAAAGACAGAATTAGAGACAGGATTATAATGACCTAGTGCCTCTGACTCCAATTTAGTGTACCTTCTACTAACATATAAGATTTACAGATCTTTATGCTCATAGTGAGAGACAAGACATAGCCTAAAATAAAACTAGACCTTTAAGGAAAAACACTTGATTGAGTTACTTGGACATAAATGAAATGTGTGTATTTGACAAATTTCTTGCTCACTACAGAATTCAGCTTAAATTCCTGTGCTTAAGTTTTATTGCCTACTAACCCCAACTAGAGCTTCTTTAAGAATGTTTATTTAAAAAAAGAAATTTTAAAACTAAATTAACATTGTTTAGTCCAATTTAAGCTGTTTTCATTTTATTGAGACTAATATAAGTTAAAAGAATCCTCTGTGGCTTAATACAGGCTAGGCTGATCTATAGTTTTTTATGGGATTAAGTCTGCCCACATGCATACCTACTGACCTCTGGAGGAGTGTTGAACTTTGTCTCCACTTACCTAAAAATAGCATAGCATTCCTCCTGCATTTTGAAAACAATTTCATTTTGCAATAGTTAAAAAAAAAATTAGATTAATGTGTCACTCTTTCTAAGAGTAATATCCATCTGTGCATTTTTGTGTCATAGACTCCAATGACAAACTGATGAAGCCTATGAACCCTTTCTTGGAAAAATGTTGTTAAATAATAAATTTATAGATATGTGTAACCTATATTAAATTAATTACAATTAAAATAAAAATAAAATATTAGAAATGGTTTTTATATGTAATTGAGGGAAATATTAAGATAAATGCATGGGATTACAGAGGACACTAATTATATTGAAATAATTACACATTTTTAAGTGAACCTCAGGTTAAGAACTCCTAAGGTAATACCCTAGATGTATATTTCAAAGCACTTCAACTAGGTGCAGGTACAATTAGGAAAGTCTTCTCTTCTTGATTTCATTAAATAAATTAAGCATATCTTATAGCACCTAGAACAGTGCCTTGTAAATATTGGGTACCAATAAGTTCATCAAATTAAATATTTCTTTAAGATTGTTAATTAATACTTTGTAAATAGCTATTTACCTTTTTTTGTTTGTTTTGTTTTGTTAAGCTGAATATCCCTGGCATTCACATATTGACCTTTGGACATTACCAGATAATGCCAAACTCTTCTTTGACTTTCCCTTTCTTGAAACTTTCCCTAACTTTAGTTTACAGAAAAAAAGAGCTTTAATTTTGCTTTTAAATTCTTAAAATAAGTTATATTAGTGCCTTTTATTTTTACCTCACAGTCATTTCCAGATATGTCTTTCTCAACCTCCCATTCAAATCTGATAAATCTGTCCTTGGAACAAAGTCATATAGTTCAGTAAAACCAGACAAATGACTTATATAGAACATTTCACATCTCCATTTTTTCTAATGCACCTTTGTGCATATTGTTGTATATTTTCTCATCTTTTCTTTGGGATCAGGATTGGTCATTATAATTCCACAGGCATTAACTTTGTTTTAAAGTATGTTTCATTTACATTATTGTAGTCATTTGTAAATATTGTTCTCTTGGTCTGCTTATTTCATTCTTCATCAGTATGCAAAAATTTCCCTATTGTACAAATTATTATTAACTGCTTCATTGTTTAATGATGTATCTCTTCCAGACTAAATTGAAATCTCCTGGAGGGCAGCAATCATATCTAATACTATTTTGGAACCCTGACCAGGACTAAAACCTTAGACACACTACATTTCCAGGTCTGAGTGTTATTTACACACAGAATTTTGTAAAAATGTTCTTTTAATGAATGGAGACTTCTATTAGAACATCAATTAGATCTTGAAGAAATGAAGTTTCATTTTCATTTAATATTTACATCTTGAGCTGAAAAGCTATTAATTTTCTATGTTCCTTTGTTAAATTCTAAGCCATATTCCCTTCCATGTGCTATAAGGTCTAATCACTTTGCCTTTGGTATGCATTAGGTCTCTTTCTTTTATTCTCTCCAGGCTTCTGGCTCTTCTCACCTCCACTTTGCTTTTCAGTTATTTCTTATGGTTCTCCATTCCTCTAGCCAGCTTCCCAGGACTTTCTGACAACTCTCACCAACTGCTGTATTTAACTAGAAAGTACAACACATTCCCTAGGGTTGTATTATAATTGGGAAACTATCCTGTTTCAACCAATAAGCCAAATCATATGTGATAGTGTATAATATTGTATTGAGCTAAACCTTGACTGCATAATTCTGTGAATGTTTTAAGAAGAAAAAAATGATAAGAAGTTTTAAATAAGTAAAAATAGATGAAATAACAATTTAAATGAATATGTTAATTTAAAATTTATTTTAGTAGAGTTTTTTCATTGAAAGAACTCATGCCAGTAATGTGTTTCTTATTGCATATATTTATTTTTTCTTATGCTATATGGGATAATACTTACTCTGGGAACATTTAAGGATGATTCTTTGTCCTTCCCCATTATAGTATCTAAATAAGAAATGCTTTTGATTTCTAGGACTAGAATTATACACACCTCCAAATACCATATATTTAAGTGAACAATAGTACCTCTGAATATCTAGTATAGTGCTAATCACCCTTCAGACAGTTAAAAAAATCAATTAATCGATACTCATTGAATGACAATTTGGGCATCACGCTGATTAGTGATGATGACAGTAAGATTGTTCCTTTTGCTTCTCCCTATAATCAGTGCACTGAATTCCTGAGAACAACTCTCTAGCTCTATGAATAACACAATTGGTTCATATTTTCTTGATGCAACTTCAAAATGGGGAATCTCTCAGAACCAGAATAAAACTCTCCTGTTATTGTCTAGCATTCGCATCACATTTGACTACCTGTGGTATTGATCTTTACATGGAAAAGAACATTATATCTATTTCCCAGGTTGTTTGGGAAGCAGCATAACCGAAAGAGTTTCCATAAAATCCTTTGATGGAAGTCTAGATCTGAGTTTGTTATACAGAGAGGATGAGACTCTCCTGTCACCCTCCCAGAGTAGCATCTCCATTCTCAGAATCCCCATTCATTAGCAGTCATAGTTTTCATTGTACTCAGCAAAACAGTCACAGAAAATAAATGTACTGCACAGATGGGCTCATAGAAAATCTTCTTGATGTATTCTAGAAAATTTACAGCTAAAAGACTTTGAAGAGATGAAGATATTGTATCCCTGATTAAAATGAGGTGGGGCATGATGCTGTGGGTTACTACATTTCTTACCACTGGAGGTGGAGTGTTATAGCTTGCTGTGGAAAGCTTTACTATAGAGAATGCCTTAGATGTAGAGTTGGGTTCAGCCTTCTAAGTGGTAAGGAGACCTCTGAGACTCAGTTGAAGCTACATATTTAAGCAGTAATAATTCAGTTCAATTTCAATAGGTAGTTATTGGATTTCTACAATGTATGGGAAGCCAGACACAGTAGATAGAGCCCTGGTCTGGAGTGAAGAAGACCAGAGTTCAAATCTGGCCTGAGACACCTCCAACTCTGTGATTCTGAGTGAGTCAGTTAGCCCTTACCTCAGATTTTTCACCTGTAAAATGAGTTGGAGAAGGAGATGGCAGGTTACTCCAGTTTCTCTTCAAGAAAACCCCAAATGGAGCCATGAAAAGTTGGACATGACTGCAAAATGACTGAAAATAAGTACTATGAATGTATCACCCTTTTGTCTCCAAGATTTATCTTCTATAGGGTAGATAATTCCAATTCCCCCAATTATTCAATAACACTTAATTTCCATTCCTCTGACTGTTCTGATCATCCATCTTTTGGTACATACCCTTCAAGTTTATATTTCTTAAAATGAATTTCTTATGGAGTCTGGTCAGGATGGAGGACAATGGGACTTATGTTCTTTTCTTCTGAATATTAGGCTTTACTTATCATAGTCATAGATGCACACATATAAATATATATCCATATTTGGCATTGTTATTCTTTCCATTTATATTGTGAAAATTATTTTATAGCTATTCTTACATCACTGCATCAGTTCACACAAACCTTTTTATGTTTCTCTGTTTTCATCATATTTGTCATTTCCCACAGCATAATTGTAATACATTACACTCATATAACACGATTTCATTTGATAGAGTCTAATAATACATAATTCTTTTTTAGAAAGCTATCATTTTTCTTCTTCATTAGAATTTCAATCTGGAAAGTTTCCCTTTTCTTTTTAGGTTGATTTGCTTATAGAATTTTTGGTAATAAAATTGTACCTTTAATTCCAGTATGCATGTCTAACTACAACTAATTGTCTTTACTATTATGAATTATAAGATGAAAATTTATATTTTTCCTTAATTTTTTTAAATCAATTCTGTTTCAGCCTCCAAGTCTTTGTGCTATTCTCCTGCTCTTTTTTATCTATTTTCTTCATTCTGAAAAAGGTACAGTACGTACCAGTCTAGACCTCATACTTGGAATTCTCAGGGGGTAAAGCTGTAGTCTTCCATAAAGATACATATTTTACCTTGCTTATTATATATCATCCAATTTTATATGTCATGAGTTTCAACTTCAAGTTTCAATCATTTCTTGGAAATTTCTTTTGCTTTTTACTTTTCCTCAATAATAATTCATTTTCTTCCTCTGTTTCACCTGTTATTCTCTATGGCATCTGACTTGGCATATGAATACATACATACATACATATATATATACAAAAATACATAAATACATACACACATACATATTTATACACATATATAGTTCTCTCTTCCCTTCTCTTAATTTTAAAGCCCTCCTTAAGTGTACTCCAACCTTTATAAAAAGCTGATCTTTCCTATACTATAAATTGTAGTCATTTTAAAATATCTTAGCCAACTAATCGTTTCCCTAAATCCTTGGGTTGCTTGCCTAGAACTTTATATCATTATGACAAGCCAGTCTTTCTATGAATTACCAGGTATCGTTTTCAGGATTTCTAGAACTCAGGGAACTCTCCATCAAATTCCAGATACACACATACCTCAGGACTAATAAGAAGACAGGAAAACTCTTGCAGTATTCCTTTCTGGTCAACAAATGGTTGTGTCAGTATCCTAAGCAGAAAGCTCTCAATTACTGAACTCATTGCTCTCATCATAATCAGATAATTTTTCTATGCAGCTTATATCAGAGCACAAGGAGTTGTGTCTTCAGAAGAAATATTCTTTAAATCATGAATTCTTAATCTGGAGTACAAAGATCCCACACTTTTCTGATTGCATGGCCTTTCATTAATTTTTTTATAATTATATTTCATTAGAATTGCTTTCCTTTGTGATCTTATATATTTTATTTGTACATTTCAATACTGGATTCTGAGAACAGAATTATGGGTTTCATCAGACTGTAATTGGGTCCATGATAGAAAAAAACTTTTAAGAACCCCTGATCTACAGGAAGAATGTGATATATCTCTAATAGTTTAGTGAGTCTTTGGTTGCTTACCCATGATACTTTCTAATGCTGTCTATATTCCTGAGACATATTAGGACTCCCTTTTTGTTCCATTGCTTTTCTTCACTTTCTCAAATAAAACTGGGCATTATTTTACATAACTTCTAAAGACTTTGAACAAATCAGCAAATCAACAGTTTATTAAGTGCATACCATGTGCCAGACAGTACACAAGCACTGGGTATACAAGGTACAGAAAAAAATAGTTCCTGCTTTCATGGGGCTCATAGTCTATTGTGGGAGACAGCTTGCCAGCAATTTGTATAAAATAGAAATACGTAGGATAAATTAGAAATCATCATACAGAGAAGGTCCTATCTTTATGAGCCGTTGAGAAAGACTTCTAGTAAAAGTGGGGTTTTAGATGAGCCTTGAGGGGAGCCAGGAAAAATTAGGAAGTAAAAAGAAAAATTCAGACAAGGACCAGCAATGAAAATGCAGAGAGTGAGGAGACGGAGCAGCACGAAATAAGTGTCAGTAGATTGTAGGGGAGAAAGGTGAAATAATATTGGTGTTAGATTGGAGGAAAGTAAGCTTTAAGAAAACTGTAATTGTCAGGAATATGAGATATTGATATTATATGGTTGCTAACCCTTGTCAGAAGGATATGTTAAATACTGTTAACATCCAGCATTAAGGAGAATAGAAACAATAAAATTAAGAAATGACAATCAGAACATGGAAATTTTCCAGCCATGAGCAACAATAAATATGATCTGAGAAATAGAATGAAAGAGAAGTGCTAATTTGTACTTCCCAGAATACATAGTGTGATGCTGGCACACAGTAGGAACTCAATAAATATATGTTAATTAATTGATTCTGGAAACTGAAATAAGCTGCAGATGCTATTCTCAGGTCACTCACAATTTTAACTCTTTCCTTGTAAAATGTTCTCACTTTAGTCTATATAAAAAATTTTCTAAGAGAATAAATTTCCAATTCTATTGTGGAAATAAATGAGGAAAAAGAGATTTGATTTGTAAAGCCAAAATTGTTAGACTATAAATATTTACAATTTCATAATTTGAGACAGATCTATGATCTTCAATATGAGAATTATTGCTCTGGGTGTGAAGTTTAACTGAATTGTAGAATTAAGGTGAAGAAGAATTTTTCAGAGGAAACTGAGTGCTCCTGAGATGAAACCATATTAATTCTAAAATCAAATTAAAGTTTTAGCTTTTTAAATCAGCTAATGGGTGGTAGAACAGATTCAAAAACAGCTCCAGTAATGTTTGTAACTTGAAATCTCCATTAAAAAGTAATGCCATCTCATTTCCAAAATATATAGAGAACTGACTCAAATTTATAAGAAATCAAGCCATTCTCCAATTGATAAATGGTCAAACGATATGAACAGACAATTTTCAGATGATGAAATTGAAACTATTACCACTCATATGAAAGAGTGTTCCAAATCATTATTGATCAGAGAAATGCAAATTAAGACAACTCTGAGATACCACTACACACCTGTCAGACTGGCTAAGATGACAGGAAAAAATAATGAATGTTGGAGGGGATGCGGGAAAACTGGGACACTGATGCATTGTTGGTAGAACTGTGAACGAATCCAACCATTCTGGAGAGCAATCTGGAATTATGCCCAAAAAAGTTATCAAATTGTGCATACCCTTTGATCCAGCAGTGTTTCTATTGGGCTTATATCCCAAAGAAATACTAAAGAAGGGAAAGGGACCTGTATGTGCTAAAATGTTTGTGGCAGCCCTGTTTGTAGTGGCTAGAAGCTGGAAAATGAATGGATGCCCATCAATTGGAGAATGGCTGGGTAAATTGTGGTATATGAATGTTATGGAATATTATTGTTCTGTAAGAAATGACCAGCAGGATGAATACAGAGAAGCTTGGAGAGACTTACATGAACTGATGCTAAGTGAAATGAGCAGAACCAGGAGATCACTTTACACTTTGACAACGATATTGTATGAGGATGTATTCTGATGGAAGTGGATTTCTTTGACAAAGACTCAGTTTCAATTGATAAATGATGGACAGAAGCAGCTACACCCAAAGAAAGAACACTGAGAAACTAATGTGAACTATTTGCATTTTTATTTTTCTTTCCGAGTTATTTTTACCTTCTGAATCCAATTCTCCCTGTGCAACAAGAGAACTGCTCGGTTCTGCACACATATATTTTATCTAGGATATACTGCAACATATTTAACATATATAGGACTGCTTGGCATCTAGGGGAGGGGTTGGAGAGAGGGAGGGGAAAAATCGGAACAGAAGTGAGTGCAAGGGATAATGTTGTAAAAATAATTACCCTGGCATGGATTGTGTCAATATAAAGTTACTATAAAATAAAATAAAATATTAAAAAAATAAAATTAAAAAAAAGTAATGCCATTACCCTCCATTTAATAAAAATACATGTTTATATATGTGTGTGTACATACATATACATATATGACATGTATACATATGTAAAATATCATATCTGATTGCTTTTCTTTTCTATTTTATTATTGGTTGAAGAAAAGACTAATAAGTTGGAAAATGTGTTTTAATATCATATTAGAAGAATAATTCCTATTTTCTTTTTCTTCCTTTATTTTTAATATCAAAGTTTCCAATAGTCGATTTCATCTTTAAAGAACAAATAATGCATTATTCATATATTATACATGGAAAAATCTATTTATGCCTAAAATAATTTCCTCCTTACCTGTTTTTTTTCCTACTACTTATGGATTTGATTAACTTATGGCAATAAACTTACTGGTATCTGTATGTAATTTCTTCCTGTTCAAATCCATCAGGGATACCATTGCAAGATTAATATTCTTAAGGCATTCCTTTTATCATACAATCTTATATTTGGAAAGAATCAGAACCATTAGAAAAGCATTGGATTTAGAATAAGAAAACTTGGAATTTTAATCCTAGCATTGCCTTTGTTCTTCATTCTATCTGTGTGATCTTGGCTAAGTAATTTCTCCTTTCTAGGACCCCATTTTCTCTGAAAAGTTCCTGTTCACTTTCAATCTCTGATTTAAACTTCATACCAAAAGCAAGAATTCTAATTTTGAAGCTCATTCTCCCTTAATGGAGAAAGGAGAAGCAAAACAGTAGCTGAGTAATTATATTTTTTGTCACATTAGCGTTACACCTGCTGCCCCAAGCCGAGGGCTTGCTCCTTCCTTGTAGTTCTCATTACTCTAAGCAGTTCCTAAAAAGTCTCTTTTTCAATCCTTATCATTTTACGTGTGGGCAAGATTCAGCTTTGAGCCTTAGCCTCCCTCACACTATTGTCATATCACTCTCTTGTATTTGTCCTTGGTCCTCCCTTCATCTTTTTACATGTCCTTTCTAAAGCTGAGCTTATAGAGTTCTCTACGCACATTGTTATCTTTAGATGCCACTTCTTTCTTATTGGAATCATATATGAATATATAGTCAGAATTTCATTTTGAGAACCTTCCATCCCCCTTGAACAATGCTCCATTTTAGACTCTGACCTTGGGAACATAAGAAGCTTTTCTCTATGCCTTTGGAAATCTGCAGTCTCCATTTTTAAAGGTACATGTGAACTATAATTAATATTGTCTTCTGATCTTATAATTGCGAAGGATATCATCAATCCTCTAGTCAGACCCTTCTCTACAAAGGAGTTTCATCTCCCCCACTTTCTCCCAAGATTTCTCTAAGCCCTACAACTACTATGATCCCTTTTTTGTTGGTTGTTATTATTTCAGAGTATAACATTCAGGGGCTTTTTAATGTAAGGTCCATGAACTAAGTGGGATTTTAAAAAATGATATTTCAATATAAATGTGTTTGCTTTTACACATTTAAAGACATTAAAGAAGTCCATAGGCTTCACAAGATTGCCAAGATGGGGGACCATGGCATTAGTATTATTTTATTTATTTCCTCTAACAACTGAAAATAAATTATAACAGCAAATTATAGGATACTCTTTTAATAAAATAAGACTTCTTATAATGTCCAAAGAGTTGAATTGTCCTGTCGTTACTCTATCTTTACCCTCTATCCAATAATAACTATTAATGAAAAAACATTCATTTCCCCCCTGATTAGGTTATCTGTGGTATATATCCATAGTGACAAGAATGTCAGTCAAGCAACTATTTCCTGTGTTGTTTTCCCATCACTATAGCTTTGCTAATGTAGAGAATCCCAGGATGTTTGCAAAGGTCATTTCCTTTTAAATGATCTATTATCCTAGTCTCATTTTGTAGTTGAGAAGACTGAAGCCCTGAGTAGTTAAATGACTTTCCTAAGGTGACACAAATAGTAAATGGAAGAACTGAGATTATAACCTCATTTGTTGACTTTTTCTATTGACATCAGTGATCAAAACTACCTATCCTTCAGAGCTGAGCTTTTTTACTTCTTTTGGAAGTGACTACTCCGAATGGAAATGAATTTTTTTCTCTTTTGAATCCTCTTGAACTTAATGTCTCTCACGATAGACTACTTGTATTTTAGTTATTTGTTTACATACTTTTTATACAGTTAAAATATAAGATTCTTTGAGTCAATAATTTAGTAAATGTTAATTAATGAATGAATATAAATGAACCAATGAATGAATGATATTTGAGTAATTAGTATTCCTTCCATAGGGTAATATTCCAGTCTCTAGTGGCCTGCTTCTTCCTTCCAATGAGCATGCTAACAAGTTTACTGCCATTAAAGTACTTAAATACAATAATGATTTTACCACAAATAAGAAAACATACCATGTTTTATCTAAGTTCTGCCTTTTGCCATTTTTTCAGTTACTTTTTTTTAAAGCATGCCATGTGTATTCAGAGTTATCCTATTTAACTTCTTCTTTAGAAAAAAAAAAATGGACCTTCACACAATAGAGCCTTTGTCATGACTTCTTAATGAGTTTCCATGAAGCAAAGTGTGAATTTTACTTTTAATCATAATCTATGATGTGTCAAATGCATGTTTAGAAAAGTCACTGGCTTGAATTACACATTCTGATGAAATCCTTTAGAGTTTTAATTGCACGGCACTGCCATCTAGCATCAAACAAACATATTTTTTCTCTTAAAAAATGTGTGTGTGTGTGTGTGTGTGTGTGTGTGTGTGTGTGTATACTCACACAAATTTCCCCAGTAAAACTTCTTTGTACTTAAAACATTATTAAGATGATCTCTACATAATCATTTTAAAAAACCTAGTGCATTTCAGTGAATGTTTTAAACATCTTCTATACTGTATTGTCTGCTTGAGTACACTGTGCTTGCCAGCATGTAGTGCATTGATGTCAGTAAAGGAAAGCACTGGGACAATATATGTGAATAATCTGAAATGTCAGAGCTGCATATTCATGAGTTTGGGGTACCAATGTCCAGGCTGCCTTCTTACAGATTTTTTAGTAATGTGCTAATGTGATAGTTTTTTGGTTTTTTACCAGACTTAAAAAATGTTTTCCTTAACTATAAATTAATATCTTTACTTTGACTTTCCCCTCAACTTCCTTAGCCAATTATAGACCATAACCCCAAGTTTTTTTGGGGGGGAATTAAATTCTGCTGTTACTTTCAGAGCATACCTTAACTATATATCCTAGAAATTTTACCTTCAGGAAATATTTTGTAGGACTTGAGAGGATTAAGGCAAATACTTTCAGGACCATTCAAGATGATGGTGACTTCCTTCGAATAATAAGATATATAAATGTTTCCTCTGCCAATATGCCAAGTTGGTGAGATAGTTCTTGAAGAGAGGCAGAAAGTAGAAATTAATAGTCATATTACTCACTTGGATTAGGTGTTGGGCTTCTCCCAAAATAATGATGGCTAATGACATCTTAGGAACCAGTTCCCAATGTTCTGTCTGCGTGATGGGTACTATAGGGACTTTAAAAAAATACAGCAAAACAAATCAATAGTATTTAAGAGGGGGGGAAACATCACAGTTAGATTGATGCTTTACATAATGAGCCCTTTATGAGATGTAATGCCAACTGTTAATCAATAGACATGCCAGAACTGCTTCCAATACAACCTTGTAGAGTTTTTTAAATTAATCCTTATTAAAAATATTGACTTGTTGTGACTTACTGGGGCTGCTGCTGGCACAGTTTTTCATCCTAATTAGGAGGTTAGGCTGCACTGCTTAGACTGCAGATAATAATGTAATGATTGTTGTCTTAAAACATGAGAATCAATATAAGATACTATCAAATTGTGTAGAGTGTCACAATTATGAAAATTACTCAGGATTTTAAAAGCCATTTACAAGATAATACTTCTTTCTTTTTTTTCCTCTTTCTTTCTATCACTTCATAATATCCTCCATATTCCATAGATTTAGACCTAGAAAGGATGTTGGAAGTCTTCTAGCCTGATCTTCTTATTTTACATCTATAGAAACTGAGGCACAGCAGAGTTAAATAACTTGCTTTTGTTTCTATAGGGACAACCAAATGCTCAATAGATAGCGTGCCAATCCTACTTAGTCAGGAGAATCCAAGTTCAAATCTAGTCTCAGATACTTAGTAACTGTGTGACGCTGGTACAGTCACTTGTAATTGTTTGCCCCCATTTTCTCATCTCTGAAAAATGAGCTGAAAAAGAAAATATCAATCCATTTTAGTATTTTTGCCCAAAAAATCGCAAATGCAGTCCCAAAGAGTCAGACATGACTAACTACATAAGACAGAATTGTTCCTATACTTCTCTAACTCTTGGTTTAGTTTAGAAAAATCTCTTTTTTTTTAATGGCTGTTCTTATACTGCCACTTTTATAACACTATTGACATGAATTATAGATATGAGAAGAAGAGATAGTCTAAAGATGATTATGATGGGTACTCTTACAGACCATCTCAACTGCAAAGATCAACTCATGGAATGTGAAAGTAAAACCAAAACCTTAGAGATCACCTACCCTATCCACCTTATTTTACATTTGAGAAGACTGAGGCTGTAAAAGGAAAAGTGAAAGTACCAAGGCATCCCAGCCATTTCAGAATTTACCAAGAGACACTACATTAGGATGAAGAGAGGATCTTTTTTGACCTTGATTTTCAATTTTTGTGTTTCTTTGTTTTGATTTGAAATGAAAGCATTGTTATATTCCAGATGTCAGCCTAGGCTGAAAATTCCAGGTGAAGCTAGTTATTTTATCATTTTGATTCCCTTTGGTACCAGAAACTGCTTTCCACAATCTGCCATCTTTTCAAAATCATTGTTACCTTTTAGAAGGAGGGGGAGTTGGGGTAAGATGCTGAAGACCCAGTGTTTAACTTTGTTTGTGAATAAGGAAAAAAATGTTTTCCCTCTATAGCCTCTTTAGAGACAATTAGGCATTAGCTTTTGTCAAATGCTAAATTATGAGTGAATTTAGTTTAAAGTATGTGAACCATGCACTCTTTGAAATTTGCCTGAAAAGGCTCATTATAAGACTAATGCTATGAAAAAGCGCTCCCTTTCAGATTAGGTAAAGCACCTGAATACTTTTCATAAGTGGCTGCACATCGTTTGAAAGCATTCTGGTATTGCCTAAAAAGCTTTCAAGGTACCTTTCAACTAGGAAATTTCACATTCAGCATATCTGTGGTTCTACAAGCCTTTCAATAATATTTAAATTGGTTAACTATATTTCTTTTATATCTATTTTAATGCTTTTATTGATTTGAGGTAGATAAACTTGATTGTGCATGAAATCTTATTTTTCTAGACAAAGAAAGATATGATTTGAGTTTATATAGAAGGAAACCTTACCTCAAAATTGGGCCAAGCCTTTAGAAGTGTTTGGGCTAAGTTCAGTATTTTGTTGGGAAGTTTTAATCTATTCATTGATTTCCATCAATGCTTTTAAAGATAGGGAATATGAAACAGACCCTTATCCATTTTGGGAACTGGTGGATTACCCTGTTCATTTCTTTGCTTTAAAGTTGAAAAATCAATTAGATTTTCTGCAAAGAACTTACAAAATAATACATATATATCTCATGATTTCAAATTGGAAGGGTCCTTAGAAATTATCTAATTAACCCCCCTCATTCTGCACATAGGGAAATTGAGTCCAAAGAATATTAGGTCACTTGCTCCAGAGCACAGAGATAGACACTAGATAGGGAATTTGAACTCAGAACCAGTGTTTTGGTTTTTTGTTTGTTTGTTTTGTTTTGTTTTTCTACACTGTACCATGCTGCTTAATACATACAGACCATGCATTTAAAGATAAAAGGGACCTTGGTTATTTGATAGTCTAGTATCTTCATTGTGTTAGTTTTTAGGGACTTTTAACTTTCTCATGTGAACATGAAAAAACTGAAGCCTGGAAAATTAGGACATAATTTTGATCCTTCCAATGGATAGAAAATGAATGTATAGCATAACTCATAGGAAGAATCTGGAGTGATAGTATCAGCCATTCTGGAGCAAAAGATCATGTTACCGTCAACATGGTATAATAGAACCTGGAATCTAAAATAATCTGGATTCACATGCTGTTTTCTCCCACCCCTTCAATATCACTCTTATTACCTGTGTGAATAAGGGCAAATCACTTAATCTCTTAGATCTTAAGTTTCCTCATGTGAAAAAATGAGATCAATGAACAACCATTTATTAAGTGTTTAATATATGCAGCACCCTGGGCATACAAAGATAAAAAAGCAACCCACCTTCAAGGAATGTTACACCCTATCTACAAGATATCTAAAAAAATGAGTAGTTAAATTTTGTGTCTGTAGGAGATAAGAAAGCCTCATCTGGAAATCAGTGCTTAAGCTGAATTTTTAGGGAATGTAGTTCTATTGTGAGATGATCAACTACTATTGACTTAGGTCTTCTCAGCAATACAATGATCTAAGACAATTCCCAAAGACTAATGATGGAAAATGTTGTCCAATTCCAGAGAAACAATTATGGAGTCTGAATGAATGCACATTGAAACATAACTATTTTCACTTTTTTATTGCCATAAGATTTTTTTTGTGTGTATGTAACTTTTCCCTTTTGTTCTGTTTCTTATCTCACAATAGAACTAATATAGAAATATGTTTACATGATTGTATGTGTTTGCCATTATTGGGGGGGTGGGGAAGATGGGAAGGAAAGAGGAAAAATTTGAAACTCAAACTTTTGTAAAAAAATGAATGTTGAAAACTATTTTACATATAATTGGAAAAATAAAAATATTTACCAAAAAATGAAAAAAAAAAAAAAAGAAAGAAAATAGGACTTCTAAAACGTGGAGGTGAAAAAGGAATAGTTTTAAGGTTATCATGTACAGGATGAACAAGAAAGCAACTTTAGCCAAAACATTGAGAGTATAGTAACATAAAATATTCCTAAAATTGCCAGGGTTCTATGAGATAACACATGCAAAGTACTCTATAAACCTTAAATACTAGAGGAGTGTCAGCTCTCATTATCATGTAGGGAAGTTGTGGCAAAAAAAAAAAAAAATTAGTTTGGGTCACCTTGAATAGCAAGCTTAGGAGCTTGGACTTTACCCTGTAGGCAATCAGAAATTGCTGAAGATTTTTGAACAGGGGAATTACTTGCTGCAAGTGTCATTTTATAAAGGTTAAAAGCTAGAAGCAATGTGCAAGATGAATTAGAGGGAAGAAACATTGGAAGCAAAAAGACCAATGAGGTAGTTGTTGCAGGAATCTAGGCAGGAGGGGCAAAAGGAAATGGCCCCTGATTTGTCATAGGCCATAAGAAAAGCAGAGTATTGTGGAAACAGTATCTAAGATAAATGCTTCCTCACTGAATAGTGCTTTTGGTTTCTAAAAAAAAGTTTGGAAAATGGTCACATCATCTCTTCTGTACAGCTTGAGGCTTCCCTTGCCACTTGTTAGGAGAAAGTTTCCAGCTATGGGGGCCATAGGGAACTGAAACTAGTCATCTGAAGCAGCCATTTAAAAATTCTTATGCATAGACAGAGGAAAGGCAATCTATTGTAGTGGAAAGGTCATTCCATTTAGAAGGAGAAGGTTTGGTTTCAAATACTGGATTTTCAAAGTCACTTGACTTCTCCACACTCTTCTTTCTGTACGTTAGGAAAGACTGAAGATAGATTTCCATATTTTAAGGATGTCAGGTGACTTATCCCAAAATCAAATAAGTTTGTCTGCCTGTCTGTTTATGTCTGTGTCTGTCACTCTGTTTCTGTTTCCCTCTCTCTCCCTCTCTTTCCCTCCCTCCTTCTCTCGCTGTCTCTCTTTCTCCCTCTAAGACTGTCTCTGCTTCCTTCTCTCTCCCTCTCTCCCATGTCTGTTTCTGTCTTTATCTCTCTGTCTTTGTCTGTCCCTGTTTCTCTCTCTCTCTCTCTCTCTCTCTCTCTCTCTCTCTCTCTCTCTCTCTCTCACACACACACACACACACACACACACACACACACTGACACACATAGACACACACACAAATACACCCTCAACAAGAAGGATTGGATTAGGTACTTTCTATGATCCCTTTCCACTCATGATTCTGTGTTTAAAAATAAAATAAAATAAACAAAAGCCTCAGGTGCCAAAGCAAAACTAATTAGCACCAGAATGAAAAGTTTCCCTCTGTATGCAATTCAACTGATTATACATCTCTAGACACTTGTTTTAAATACCTGGATGCCTACAAAATAGAGAAAATGAAACTTATTGGAACCAGTAGGATTTATTAAGCAGCTTTCCTTTATAGTATTTTCTGTTAACGTAAGGACACAGTTTGTACCTCAAAATCTGTTTTACAAAATAAAGTGACTTCCACACCTACATTTACTAATAATTGAAAATAAATGTTTTTCCCCAAAAACTTTTGCAGAACCTATTAGCATCACATGCTAATGAAATTAGCATTACATGCCCATTCATTAGTTTCTTAATTAGGTAGGTGATACCTGAACAAAATAGACAAAAGAATAACAGAATAATTTCTATATCTCTTAAAAATATGACTGAAAAATATCTGGTCTACAAAAGTTTGAACTCATTTTATAAGAAATATAATAAGCTCAAACTTTCTTATAAAATGGGTTATATAAAATATATTTCTTATAAAATAAAATAAAAAACCTTTCTAGACAAATTTTATATATATGTAATATTATATATGTTATATAGATATACATATACATATATGTGATTTGTCTAGAGCACTAATATCACAGCAGAAAATTTAATAAGATTTCAATTTGTTTCCCTTCATATTCATAGGCAATTATTTTTGAACATCAATTATGTCTAATGGTATTAAGATAAACTCTGACATTGCAATGACAAAATATCAGCCCTGCATTCAAGAATCTTACAATCTAAAAAAAAAGCTTTTTAAACTGTGAGTTATGACCCCATATGGGTTTATGTAATTGAATGTGTATGTCGTGAAATTATGACTTGTTGTAACTAAATGTTTGATTTGTATACCTATTTTGTGTGCTTGTACACCTGGGATTGTCTAAAAATTTCTTGGGAGAAAAGTGAATGGAAAAAGTTTCAGAAGCCCTGGTCTAGACTAGACAAATATATCAAAAGACTATTTATATAAGCTTGCTACCGTGAAGTTACCAAATGAGTAACTAAAATAAGTTCCGTGGAACATGGAAATTTTATGAGGGTATGGATGGTAATAGAAACAGTAGGACTTGGGTAATTATTTTTCAAAAAATTCCTTATAACTACAACTCATTAGATTCCCTTTGTTTTCTCAGTTTTAATTTTTAAAAATACTTTCATTACATTTATAATTGTGTAATGGAGGAGATATCATTTATAACACCCTTTCTGCACTCTAAAAATCTTTAGCTTCAGGCTACAAAAAATAAAAATTGCAGATGACCCAAAGGGTAATGGAAAGACAAATTATGGATATAAGTAGGCTGGAGCATATTGCCAAAAATGATTTGCATGTGAGAAATTGTATGAAAGATATCAAGGACATATATAAGCAGAAGGTGAGCTAGAGAAGAAGAAGAAGAAGAAGAAGAAGAAGAAGAAGAAGAAGAAGAAGAAGAAGAAGAAGAAGAAGAAGAAGAAGAAGAAGAAGAAGAAGAAGAAGAAGAAGGCAATAAAGCAAATATTTTTTTTACAAGAAGAAAAATTGTGATTTTGTTGATTATGTCAATGATGTGAAAAATAACACGAAATATTTTTATGTCTTTAGTTGATATGATAATATATGCTTAATTCTTTTGCTTTAAAAGTCCAAAAAACAAATCACACTGATGAAAACCTTTCAAGCACATGTTTTTTCAAAGGATTTCACTCTATAAAAATCATGAACCTATATGACAACATAACATGGAGGAATATGATTTATAGGAGGATGTGAGGATTAACAAACAATTATGTCAAAGTGAAATGATGCTAAAAAAGTCCGTATGTTTTTCTAGGAGCAAGGATAAAAAATCAACTAAAATACCCAGGAAATCCCAGATGCTTTCTATCTATCAAGCAAATAAAAAGCACTTTAAACGTATTATGAAGGAACAGAAAAATGGTGCTGCTCTTATTTTAGTAAGTGGAACATTAGAAATAATGCTGGCAACTGGCTCACCAAAGATTGCTATTTATTCAATCCAACTCGGGTTAAGAACAAAATACATGAATCTTTGTTATATTTTCAAGCAGAAATTTTTTTCCTGTCTTTAACTTTTGATCCTTGTTCTCCTAGGAAGGAAACAAATATTAAGTACCAACTGTATGTCAAGTAATATTCTAAGCCCTTTACAAATATTGTCTTATTTTATGCTCACAACAACTCTGGGAGGTGGTTACTATTAATATCCCTATTTTATAGATTAGAAAACTGAGGCAAACAGAAATTAAGTGACTTAATCATGCTCACACAACTATCAGGTGTCTGAGACCAGATGTGAACTGACTCTTATGTCTAGCATTCTATTGTGGTAATATCTGATTCTAGTCAGCTTTATTCTCCCAAGGTTTAGAAACAGTTTCAAGAGGACAGTAAGTTTTTTGAACTGGAAAATTTTGATGGTAAATGACATTTTGTTCAAGATCATGTTTTTATTAATTTCTGTGTTGCTATTTTTAAAAAGTTAAATGATATCATTTTAGGCTTAATTTGGAGGGGCATGGCCACAAGGTAATAACAACGTTTACATAACATTTTAAGATTTACAAAGCACTTTCTATGCATGATCACATCTGATAGTCAAAACATTTTACATATGATGAAACTAAGACATGAGAGGCATTCGGTCCCTTGCCCAGGGCTATGCACCAGGTGGTAATGCGATGGCTATTTGATCTATGTACAAGTCCTGTAGTGCTATTTCCACTATCTGAGGCTATTCATGTTATGCTGGACTTTTGTTCAATATTGACATATTACCAATCTGAAGTAGTATACAGAAAATATGGAATCTGTACACATAAGAAAGAGAACATTAAATTGACAACTTTGATTGTTCTTGAGCATCAACAGATTTGTACTATCCTAAACAAGTAGATCGCCAAAAAGCTAGAGGAAAGGGAAACTGATTTTATTTGCTGGCATGAATGGGGCCCTTTTAGTTTTCAAAATAGTTTTCAAGATAAATTAGGATATGTTAACTTGATACTATTTAATATAGGAAGCAAATGGATAACCAATTATAATGTAAAATAGAATGACTACTTATCTTGGTGGAGTGTAATAATAGCTGGTATTTTTAATAACACTAAGATTTTTAAAACTTTTTGCATACATTATTTCATTTCATCCTCACAAAATCTTTGAAGGAGATACAATCATAATTCCAACTTTTCAGGTAAGCAAGACTTGGAGATAATAAGTGTATACAAGTGGTTGCATACTCCCATATATGGGACCTAAACTAAAGTCTTTCTTGTGATTTTGTCCACAATTTTATTGAATGTGCCACACTGCTTCCCATAGAAGGAATTATGTATGTATGGGGCTAATCTTAGACAAAACTGTGAAATGAGGTATGTTTATGTACTCTTTTCTCTTTTAAAATCATTTCTGGTTCCCCAGTGATGAATGCAACCATCATCCATTAAAGAATGGGATACTTATTTTTGAATATGGCCTTAATAGGAATTTATTTTGCCTGATTATGAATATTTGTTACAAGAAATTTGTTTTTCTTTTTTTTTCCTCCAGTGAGGGAAGAGATGAGAGGTGAAAAGAATAAATGCTTTTTAACTGGAACAAAATTAATAATAGTCATGAAATTCTACAGTTAGCCTTAACAAGAGATGCGAGAAAGTCAATATATTTTATACCTCCCAAAAGTAGTGGCATTTTAGAAGAGGAGCTCAGGAAGAAGGCAATCTTTAATACATAAAATGATGTAATTTAAATATTCCTTAAGGAAAGCATTTAAGGCATAGACATAGGCAACAAAAGGATTTACTCACTGAAGATAGGCCTGACGTAGGAATCCAATTATTACTATAGATTGTTGTTCTTCCTCCTTTTTTTTCTTTCCTCCTTTTCCTCAGTTTTTTTATCTATAAAATGGGCATAGTAAAAGCACCCACTACCCAGGGTTTTTGTGAAGACAAAATGAGGTAATATTTATAAAGTAGTTTGCAAGCCATAAAGTGCTATATAAATATTAGTTATTATTATGACATAATGTATCAGCCTTCTTGCCTTAAGCCTTATCTATTGTACTATGTCCTTCCTTCATTTATCCATTAAATTGATCTTTCTAAAACATGGGTCTGATCATGTCACTCCCTATACATCAAACTGCAATGGCTCCCATATATTCCCAGGATCAAATATAAAATCCCCTTCTTGGCTTTGAAAGCTTATCATAAACTGGCCCCTTCCTACCTTTTCTGTCTTTTCTTCTTACACCTTCCTCCCCTCACTTTGTGATCTAGTGATGCAGACCTCTTTGCTGTTCCTCAAACAATACACTTGCTCCATCTTCTGACACATAACCTTTTCCTTGGACATCCCCCAGACCTGGAAGGCTCTTGGCCTCTTAGCTTCTTTCAAGAGTCAGCTAAAATCCCACCTTCTAAAGGGAGTTTTCCCAGTATATCTTAATTAAAAAATTACATAACAAATCAATTTCTAATTTATATGATATGACAATATAGTATAATTTAATTTAATATAGTATACTATAAAAATCACAGTATGTCAAGTATGGAGAAAAACATATGTTCTACATAGTTTTAAAAACTAATTTTACAATCCATTTCAAATAGCAGATTCAGTTTGAGTAAAGAAAACACAGATCTCTAAAAACCTTAAACTATCAGACTGAAATGATTCCCGTACGATTAGATAATCTTTAAACTTTGTTTTTTATCAAGAATTAGGACTTAGAGCTTTTTTCTGTGGCCATGTCTAATTTAAAAGTCCCATATTAATCCATTGTGTACCCTGTAGCTCTTTACAGGGTTTGGAGATGTGTCCCTTAATTCCAAAGTGTTTTTCCTGTCTTGATTCTTTCAGATTCAACCTGTATATAGCCTGTTTGTTCATAGTTATTTACAATTATCTCCTGATGAGCTCTGTGGGGACAGTCTTTTTCCTTTTTTTTGTATCCTCAAGAATTTAACCAAGGTCTAGTATATAGTAGGTACTTAATAAATACTCACTGACTGAATGAATGAAAGTATCTGGAATACTTTGGAAATAGTCTTTTCTGAAAGCATAGCCTTTCAGTTTTATCAATCAGTTAAGAAGCACTTAGTCAATACTATGTGCCAGACACAATCCTTTGATTTTGGAGTGTACAAATGTTCATAAGGACGTTAGACATCATGTGTGCAAATTAGTCTGCTGCTGTTTCATTTCAACCTTAGCTTGGCAGGGTGAGGGAAGCATCCATTTCTACTCTCTACACATCCAGGTACAAAAAAAAAAAAAAGATTTAATTGAAATGGCAAAGAGTGGGAGTTCTTGGTAGATGGCATCAATCAACAAGTAAGAAGCCTCTGATGATTTAAGCAGATACAAGATGTTGGAAACCTCATTTCTGTCAGACAGAGAAACTCTTAATGACAAATGACCACTTTACTTCTCAATGGAGAAAACAAAACAGTGGTTTCATTGTAAACAGTATCCTTATTAAAAAAAAAAAAATCCCCTACTGGGGGCTCTACCTGGAATGCATTATCTTGAGATTTATACAAGGTGATGAAATAAGCCTTTTTTCATCCTGTATTTTGCACAAAATAAATTAGTACATAAGATATTGTGTACATAGAAATATGGCCAATTTTTATATAGTCATAATTGGAGATGGATAGGTGCATCAATCACCTTATTGCTGCCATTCAACGTACTTACTTACAATTCAGTGCTTAATAAATTGTACTGTAGGTACCCCATCTCACAACACATTTTTTGGCTCCTCTATGACTCAACTGATGGTTTTCAAGAATTTCTAATACTTCAGAATTTAGCAATATCTCAGCTGGCTGGCCTTTGAATTTTATATCCTTCTCAGTCAGGTTTCAATCTATGTTTCCAGTCCTATTTTACATTATTCTCTTTTATAACCTCTGTGTCCCAGGTAAACCAACCTACTTGATGCTCCTGTATGATGCATTCCATGTCCAGCTTCCAATGTTTGTACAGACTTTCATACATTCCTGGCCCTACCTCTTAGCATCCCTAGTTCCTTTCAAAATTAAGTTCAGCTCTTTATAATATATAAGGTCTTTGTTTGTTTTTTTACTTTGTTAGTATTTTCTAACAACTATTAGTCATTTTAATTAAATTACATATGCATACGTATATACACATATGTATGTATATGTGTATAAACCAGCTCTAACAAACAACAAAACTTTTTATAATATTGGTTTAAGGGAAATATAGTGTTTAAATAAGCAAATATTATTTATCTATATTCTCTATGTATATTTATATATGTATATAATTTACTTATTTGTGTATACATTATTTTCTACCAGTAGAATGTAAGCTTCTTGAGATCAGGAGGTTATTTTTGTTTTTGTTATCACCCTCACATAGCACAGTGATTATACATAATAGTTCTCTTAATTGAATACTTGTTGAACAGAATTAAAATACATTCTAACACTTAAAATCTTTCCAGATTGTATAATCTGCTAGAATTTGTGTTGTCTTGGCATTATCATCCCAAAGATCATTTCTATATTATAAAGTGGTGTCAGAAAAGATTTTTAATAGATACTGATTAGAGAGAAAGAGATTAAAAAAGCCTATTTAAATAAGCGACTAGTTCTTATTTCTTTTAGTCACCAAAGAGAGTTCCAGAGAAATATGGGAATATTTTAATGAACTTATCTAGAGTGAAATGAGCAAAATATGGAAAACAATTTATATTATAAAAATAGCATTGTGGAAGCAAAGAATTGTGAAATGACTTAAGGACTCTAGTTCACACATTTCAGAGGACCAGTAATGAAAAATTCTACCTACCACTTGCCAGAGAGCTAGCTAATGGACTATACAATCAGAGGAATATTTCTAGACGTGGACAAGAGTGGAATTTGTTTTGCTTGAAGAGGTATTTCTGTTTTATTTGTTTTCATCATTGGAAAGAGATAGGATGGAGAAAAAAAATGAATGTTTGTTAGTTGAAAAAATTTTAGGTAATAAAAATTATGTGGAAATTTCAAAGTCAGAGTATATACAACAGACAGCTCCAAATGGGTTTGTTGTTTTATTTATCCTAGTTTCTATATTTACTGCCCATGACATTGGAAAAGTCATTTACCTCTGTAAGAGGCTTCACTTTTCCCACTAGTAAAATTGGCAGAGCTCATACTTTCTTGACATAATCTTTTAGAACTCAGGATTATCTCCATAACCTACTGAGGCTTCATAAGTCAGAAAAACTTGTTATTTGCATTCCTAAGAGACATTTTAACTGCCACTTTGAATCAATGGTTTTTTAATAGGCATAAGTGATTTTTTTTTGAAATGTGCATAAGGGCTGGACAGGAGAATTAGCAGGACTACCAGAAAAATGAACATACTTGCACATGTAGATTATAGTATATATAACAAGAAGTTAAGTGAAACATTGACATTTTCTTTACACTTAATAATCAATTAGAGCCAAAATTAATGAACTTGTTGATCCTTTATAATAGAAGAATTATTACAGAATCATAAAATTTTAGTAATCTTAGTGGCTACCTAGTGTAAATCATATCAAATATACACATGCACACACATATAAATACAAAAGCAATAAAAACTTTTTATAACTTTGGTTTAAGGGAAATATCAAAATAGGAATGTCAAAGTACACCAAAAAGAATATTTTAGAAATTATTTTCTTCTGGTGTTAAACTTTATTATTCCTTCCCCATAGCATTATGATATGGCTTCTAGATATATATAAATAAGCACAAACATAAACATGTACATATGTGTGTACATATATCTGTTTTGTTCCTCTACAGAATCTACTTTTTTTGTGGTTTACATAGTTTGGAAATGTTTTTTTTTTCTTTTTTTGATATTAGACTGTTGCTCACCATTCTCTTTTCTGATTTTGTTGGCCCTTAACCATTAGAATCCCCCAAGGTTCAGTTATTGGTTCACTTGTCTTCTCTTTTTACACTAATAACCCTCTAAGAACACATCTATGAATTCATTTGCTTCAGCCACAAACTCTGTGCTGGAAAATCCGAAATCTGTATGTCCAACTCCACTTTCTGTCCAATTTCATATCTTCAGCTGCTCACCAGACATTTTTACTTGAATGTCACTTGATGTCATCTAAAATTCAATATGTCCCAAACTAAATATATCTTTTTTTTCCTAAGCCAATCTCCTTTATCAATTTCCCTGTTTCCATCTATGATGACAACTCTTACTCAATGCTTTTAGAATTGAATTGTTGAATGTTTCATTCTTCTTCATTTCATCTTCTATACTTTGTTACCAATTCCTCTATATTCTTTATTCTCACGGTCCTTTTACTCTGTCCTTTCCCCATCATATCCCTGTTTCTCTTCCTATTGTGATCCTCCTAGTTTGTTTTTACATTTCTCCTACTCTATCCCATAATGCAGCCTGATATCCTTCCTCAGTAATTGTTTGATCACTTTCCACACTTGAACAAATACTATTCTACCTTTTATTATATTGAATCTTTGAGAAGGGACACATAGTCTTCTGCTCTTGAGTTTATAAATGTTGACCCCAAATCACATATTCAGCTTTTATCCACTTTCCCCATCTCCTGATATTCAATCCCACATCTCCAGTTATTTATGGGATATTTCAAAGTATGAGTCCCACAGATAAACCAAACTCAACATGTCTAAAACAGAATTCATTTTCTTTCCCTCAAATTCTAGACCTCTTTCAAATTTATTTCTTTTAAAATTATTCCTATTCTTCCAGGCTCTAATGCTAATAACCTTGATTCTTTACCTTCACACCACAAATCCAATCAGTTGCCCAATCTTGCTATTTTAGCCTTCACATCAGTTTTCTCATCTGTTGCCTTTAAAAAAAAATCTCCTGAAGCTACCCTCTTGAGTCCAGGCACTCATCTCTTCTTGTCTCTTATTGCTGTGGCAGCTGTCTAATTGTTCTCACTTCTTCAAGTCTCACTCTATTCTAGTCTGTCCTCCAGATCATGTATATTTGTGTGTGTTTGTTTCTCACTCTGTTTCCATGTGTCTCACTTTTCTTTGTGAAAATTGTCTTTAATTCTTAGGATTCATCTTCCAGATGATCTTTGCCTACAAGGTATTGAATATTGACCTCAATATATTTAATATATTGCAGGTGATAATATTTACAATGTTAGTAAATATTTCTCTTTTTTGCCATTATAACACAAATACATATACACAGAACAGTACAAATTACACTTAATCTGGAACACTTTTTTTTCAGCAATGCTCCTCCTCCTATCTTCCGATTCCAGTATTGTTTCACCAATCCTTGTTCCCTATCTATCCAGGCTCCAGCTCAAGTTCCATCCCATTCACAAAAGCTTCCCTGGCTATTCCAGCCACTATTAATCTTTTTCTTCTCTGAATTCCATAGCATTTATGGTCTGTACCACACAATTTAGCACTTAATTACATAATGCCTCATATTCTCTAGTTGTTTCATATGTGTAAATCTGTTCTCCCCAACCAGATTGTAAACTCCTTAAGGGAAAGGGCCATGCTTTATTTCTTTTTCATTTCCTATGATGCTTACTAAAATGCTAAATATATAATAATAACAATAAGAGCTGACATTAATATAGCATTTAAGAGTTTGCAAAGCCCTTTACATATATTATTTCATTTGACCCTCAAAAATCCAATGAAGTAAATCCAATGAATTTTATTATCCCTATTTTATAGAAAAGGAAACAACCTCAGAAAATTTAAGGGACTTCTTTTGAAAATGTAAAATTAGGCTTTCTAGTTTAATGTATCAATTAGAGTAGTAAATTAGATATTAGTTCAGTGACTAACATGACCTCCAATCATGAAGCTTACTAAGATGGAAGTGTTAGCTCTACTTCTGATTCATTTCCTAACATCTGGCCTCCTCAGATGACTAAAATATGGTGGCATCTGGCCCCATTTTAGAACATTTTTCTTCATTTTTGCCCTTGTCCTTTTACCTATCATGACTCAGCATGACACAAACAACATTGAAATACATAATGCACTGAATTCCCCAAGCCAGAAAACAGGTTCTTCTATTAGTTCTGGCACAGCCTAGCTGTATGATCTTGTCTGGCTCATTTCAGTTTCTGAAAATGCAGAATTTTTGGTGATATATATAGTTACCTACTTTATATGCATCCAAAATTATTTGGGTTATGTGGACATGAGGGGGAGTAAGGGAGTGTGGTATAGTAGAGAGAGAAAAACTGGGAAGAGTCGAGTTCCCTCTTGCAAAACATTTTAAAGCAGATCCCGAATAACTATTTGTCAAGGACATCATACTTAAAATTCATTATTTGACAAGGATTGGATGGCACTTTTGATTTCAGCTCTAAGATTTTATAATTACCTTTTGTGGAATGATGCAAACATTGATTAAACATTGATATGAAGAAATCACTACTAGGTATTGGGGATGCAAAGACTAAAAAGTGAAAGGTACTTCCCTTAGTGTGAACATTCCCTCCAGTGACACGGATCTCATCTATATCTGCTCATAGCAACTAGTCTATGTTTTCATAAATTCACCAGAGGAGTTCCACCTTATGTGTCAGGAGCATACTTTACTTTCTCTTGATATTATAAAAATACTAATGGAGTATGTGATCCATTCATTGCTTATTCCTCATTCTCATCACATTATCATCCCATCTCCTCTCGATCACACATTGATTTGATGGTATTTTTTTTTTTTAGCTTCTGCTTTTGCTCTCATTATACACATCTTGCAACCTTAAAACTACCAAGTACCCTATGAATGATACTCATTTTTAGGTCTTCAGAGACAGATAAGTAAATGCAAGTTAATTTGAGAAAAGAGAGATCCTATCACTCAAGGGGAGAGAAAGAAGATCAGAGAAGGTTTTGTGGAAGAGACTATGTAGTATAGTAGGATCATAAAACTTGCCCTCAATTATTTTTAAGTTATCTTTCAGATCTAAAATTCTTTGATTCTGAATCAGAGTTTCAGATCAAGCTAATATGTCCTTGATTCTATTCTCATTTCTGAATTGATTCTCTTCCCCATTCTCTTGATAAAGTTCCATTTGTTGTATTTCCTGTGTGTATATATATATACACACACATAACATTACATATACATATATGTTGACTATATTTAAAAGTATTAAAATATTCTGCCACAGAATGCTATTTTAAGAGTTTTTATGTACTCCAATTTGAATTATTTACCAATGACTGAATAACTATTCCTATATTTTTTATTATTCTTGATTTTTTGTTCAAGATTTTATTAAAACTGCCTTGTCCAATCAATGTGACTAATATGCATTTAATTTTTGAAGGAAAAGATAAAAATGAGGGCATTAAAATGTCAAGATATTAATAGATTGGGTGGATTCTTTGAGTTATCTTTGTGTAGTGTAGTAGAGAAAGTGTTGGATTTGGAGTCTGAACACCTGGTTTCAAATCTCAATATAGTCATTTGCTACCTGTGTGACTGAGGATAGGTTACTGTGCTTCTCAGTTTCCTTATTTATGAAATGATATAGTTGGAATCGATGACGTCAAAGGTCCTTTCCAGCTTTAAAAATACCATTCTGTGATTTGCATTTAGGGGAAAAATTTTCTATTTTTATAGTAGCACATTTAATATTCACCCTCCTCAGTTTTAAATTAATTTCCATGGATATGATGAGCATTATTTTGGAGTTAGAATCTGAGGAATCAAAAATATTGATGTGCCTGCAAAGACTGTGTAAACTGCCAGTAGTTGCATAGACTAAACATGTTTAACCATATCAAACCATATATTTGCTTTGGGTAAAGCTGAAAATAGTGCTCAGGAAAAGGTGGGGCCCCAATATAAAGTGTTTTAAGAGACTCACTGTAAGAAAAAAAAAAGCACTATTTTTTTTTTCCATTTGAAGGGTGAATTTTGATGTATTGCTTGAACAATCTACAAATGCCTTCAGAAAGGATTAGATAGTGGTCAGTAAGCCACTATTTGAGCTGCTAGGGGTTTTGAAAATGTAGGGGTGATTCTGGAGTCTCCAGTGGGACAGAGAGCCATGTTATCCTAGGGGAAATTAGTTGTGTAGTACCTCATCAGTAATATGCACCCAGAGTGCCATCCTGTGGCCTGAATTGAGCTGTGTTTTGTTTATAACTTTGAGTACACATTGTATTTATTAGTTATATATGGGCTATAAGTTCAGAAAAGAATAGATTTAGAAGTATTTGCTTCTCTCCAAAAAAAGGAAATAATTAAAAAGAAGAAAACAAAAAAGTACAAAGGAAAGCTAGATAATTATTATCAAATTAAGTTCATTTAGAATCCTCATCTTGTACATTGTTGATATAATTCTGATAACTAATTCATAATTAACCATTTTAATCTTTCAAAATATATTGATTTCCATGTTTTCCCCCTTCTCCTCCCTTACATTTATGTTATACATGATGTTTGTTTTTGTTTTTCATTTTAAAACATTTAAAAATATTTTTATGATGTTAGAATATTAGATAACTTGCCTCAGAGAAATAATGTCTTTTACACTCTGAAAAACTGCATCCAGAGATGATTCCCAAGTAAATAACATATCTGCTGCTTTTGACCTGGACATGAAATGGGTTTACTATTTTCTAGTTCTTTGTATGTTTTACTATATTTTGCTTTCTAGATCTAAGATTCCTTTGAATCTGAAGGGAAGAAGATAGTTTCCTTATGTTTGGAGGACTTTTCAGATTCCATGATGATTAATTTCTCCCTTTACTCTTACATATACATAAGCAGTAAAACTTAAAAGACCTAGAGTGGAAAAGGGCCCATCAGGACCCTGACACTCTGATCTATTTGCAATACACAATGAGGAGGAAAAAAAAAAGCAAAGTGGGTTGTATTCTCAATTTATTTCAGAAATGGTTTAGCTATTATGCTGACAAGGCACTTTCCAGGGCTTTTCTGCATTGTGTAGCAAGAACTAGAACCCTTTAAAAGTAGCAGATCACATTATTCGTCTCTAACTAATGGAGATGGGAGGTGGTTTTATCTATATGAAGAAATTTGCTCAGTGTGTCAATAGACTATGAGATGTAGACTGATAAACGGCCAAAAAAGAAGAGAATTTCCTAGTCCTGTCTACAATGTAATTAAATTTTATTTCAATTAAAATTGTTTTTAGCATTTATGTATCAGACCCTATAATCTATGCTATATAAAGACAAAAATCAAATGGTACCTGCTTTCAAGGAGCTGACATTCTATTGGAGGAACATAACTATACAAATAAATATAATTTTAAAAATGAGGAGGGAGGAACATTGGTAACTTGGTAGAGAGGAAAGAGTTTGGGAGATGCTTTTACAGAGATGGTAGTACCTTAGTGAAACCCAGAAGAATGGCAAGCATCTTAAGAAGGAAAGATGAGAAAGAAGTACATTCTAGCTATGAGAGATAATTTATACTATAGAACAGAGACAGAAGAGGTAATGCAGAGTTCAGAAATCAGTTGGAGTCTAATTTCACTGGAATATAGATTTCTTGAAGCATGGAATAAGGTTGGGAAATTAGGACATTAGGTCATCTTATAAAATCCTTTAATGCCAGGCTGTGGAATATATATTGTATCCTGTAGTTAAGAGGAACCACCAAAGGCTTTGGAGCAAGGAAGTGAGGAAGTTAGAACTGTCTTAAGAAGGTCTCTTTGGCAGCTCTTTAGAGAATGGACTGGGGAGCAGAGAGATTACAAATAGGAATATTCATTATAGCATCCTAGGTGAAGGAAAATGAACTGCTCTTGGACAGTAGTAACCTGACATGTTATTCTTGGAACAAGTGATATAGATTCTAAGCTATAGTCATGTTATTCCTCACTCCTTTCTCCATTCTGAAGAGTGAATGCTCATAATTCTCCTGTAGCTAATTCTCATTTCATTTAATTTCATTTGTTAAATGGAGTAGTTATGTACAAGGGGAAAAAATTCTCATATGGTTGGGTGTAGAAAGCTAGTATATAATTGTTGGAAGGCACCATTCAGTTTCTTCATTTGATATGTGAGGTAGTAGAAGCCTCGAGAGATTTTATGAATAAGGTCACAGATAGTGAGTACCTAAAACTAAACTAGAACCCCTATTTCCTAATATTCTTTCTAATGCTTTTTAAATTATATAATGGTCCCTCTTGGGATAGACATTTTCTCTTCTGTCCTTCAGGCTTACTATTTATAGGGAATACCAGTTCCCTTTGGGAGGATTCAGGGAATGATTTCCTTTAGTACTTTGAGATCTTTTAAAAAGAAATTTAGAAATTAATATTTTTCTTAATAGTAATTAATATGGTATCCCAATCAACCAAACCATATTTTTGCTTTAAAGAAGTCCTAGTACTTGAAATAGAAAGCCTTGAGCAAGATGTATTCCTATAACAAGCAAGAAGTGCTTGGTTCATTTCATTCTTTTTTCCCTTCCTCTTTTGATCCTTAGTTTACTTTTACTTAAAATAAAGAAATAAATTCCCCAAAGATAAATCATTCCATGTCATTTCCTCTGGCTTGTAAAATTCTAATATGAACATGCCAACCCTGACAAATCCTGAAAGTTAGTTTAATATTAACCAGAGTTCAGATGACAGCATGAAAAAAACACATGTAGAATATTTGATGCATTTTTTGAAACTAAGTATTTGACAGCATGGAGTACTAGATAGAGAGTCCATCTCTAAGTCATGAAGACTTAAATTTATTTCCTAATTCTAACACATTCTGACTTCCTCTCAGTATACCATGGAATTTGCTAAGACTATAGGTTGTAGAGCTAGTGCCAATCTGTGTGATAAAAGGAATTTGCTCACTCGGGATTCCCTATAGCAATGAAATCATAGGTGTAATCTTTTTTCCCACCTCCCTTTGCCCTATAAATGTTAAAAAACAAAAACAACAACAACAACAACAACAAAAACTGATAGATTTTAAACACTAATCATCACAATGGAGTAGGTTAAATATATTAATGGGCACAAGCACAATAACTAAAATGGAGAAACATTTTAAAGTGGGTTACAAATTTCATTCTGGAAAACCAGATATCAAACATAAAGGGATGGAGGTTTTTCCTACAAGAAAGAGATGCAAAAAATACTACATGGAAACGAAAAGGCAATTTATAATTTTACATCAGAAATGTTATGAATATGAAAATTACACCATATTGCATGCAGCAGACCGTCTTACTGGCTTCTAAACTGAAGAAAAGAGAAATTGGCAAATCCATTGTTTAGCTGCTTTGTAATACAGCCCGGCTGCTCTCTGCAAGAAGTTGGCTTAAAGGAAGAAGAAACTGACTCATCAGCCTGTCACTTCATCCCACTATACCTGCTCCTTCACAAGCATTAGTGTCAATAAAACTAAAATTGATGGTGAAGGGGGAAAAAAACCTGCAACCTGTTTCAACAAACTAAACTGAATCTCTAGATTCATGCAGCAAGTCACAGGAGAAATAAGGTATACATTTTGGGGGGAAAGCATGAGAAGAAATATGCACTACATTGCAAACATTTGCAGAATTCTAGACTCAAGCATGGAAAAATTACAAATATTTTCACATGAAGTGTTTATTTGTCAAATGCTACCAAAAACAAAATTAAAAAAAACCTTTACTCCCAAGAGATAACATATGCTGTGATATAATCCTGTAATGATTAAATCTCTAAGAAAGAAATACAACATACAGGTAATAGAGACATATTATAAATCATTGAAGCAAGAAACAATTGTCATAAACAGCCTTGTCAATATGTAGATACTTTCCCTCTTCTTTCCCTTGCTTCCTTCCTTTCTTCCTTCCTGTCCAATTCTTCCCTTCCATTACCTTTCCCTCCGTTTGTCTCTTTTATGCTATACATGTGAGTGTCCCGCCCAAAGGAATATAAATTTTGATTAGGGATAACTCTCAAAGTAGCTTGGGGTTTAACAGATATATATATATATATATATATATATATATTTTTTTTTTTTTTTCCTTAGAACCTAACTCTAAACCCAAATCATTCAGCTTCTCTAGGCTATGCAAACAATAGGTCCCAGCTCCAACTCCTCAGAGTCATTATTTGGGCCCAAAGTGAAGGTAAATAATAATTGTTTCTGTTTTGGGCAGAAACCCAGATTTTTTTCTTCCAAATTGAAGTTTTTAGTTTAGTTTAGTTTTGTGACTAGATAAAAGAAGCCATTCTTTGCCACATTTCTTACCCAGCCTTAATCACTGAATGGGCATTGCCTCAATTAAACTGAGATCTATTAAATACCTAATCTTAAAAAGGCTGAAGTCTCCCACTATGTCCAGGGTCATCTCCAGATATCTTGATCTATATTTTGCTATAGAACATTGTAACTCTGGTGTAGAAAGTGAGTGGTAACCTTGCACCTAGCTCCCTCCTTTAAATCTAATTCATTTGCAAATCATGGTATCACCTTCTTGAGATCCCCATTAACTTCCAGGAAGAAAACAAACAATATCCATTGCCTAAATTCATCCTTAAAGTTGGAGAGAGATCCTCCTTATTAATCATCAATTTCTTGTCTTTGACTTCAAATACTCCAGCTTCCTATTTAGTAATATTTAAGCACTATACACATTATTTTTTTTTCTTTCATTGCCAGGGATACTCATATAAAACACATTTAAAATATCTAAACATGAAAAGAAATCAAGATATGATACCATCTATTAAACATACCAATGTGAAGAAAAGTGGGCTTGTATTGAAAACTTTCTCCTGAGTTGAAATGAGACAATTGAATTTTGTTTGTTGTTTTTGCATTGTGTATAGTGAATATCTACACACAGAGAAACATGACTCCCGCTGAAAAGCTGTTATATTCACTGACTGTTATGACCTATTATTTGATTGTTGTATTGTGTATCTTTCAATAAAAAAAATGTATCTAAAAATGCTGCTGAGTGAATGGCTTTATTGAGCAGCTCCTTAGAAGTGTGGCTGTGGATGAATATGGATGAAAAATACCAACTATATTTCTTTCAAGAGCTCTGTGCCTGACTTATTTGCTAGAGGTAGAATATATTGGCTGACCCATTGGAATGTTTTGGTTTTATATGATGAAGTGGTATAATATCAAGGTAATTTGTTTCCATCTTTCAAGAAAGGTTCGAGTGTTAGAAAAGTAAGCTTAGTTGGTCCAGTTTTTAGAGAGAAAAATTGAGGTCTTTTCAGATCCTTCAAAGGAAAAAAAAAGGTACTAATGATTATAGCCTTTTGATGTTCAATATATTCAAAGGAATTGTTTTGTTTGGTATAAAAAGGAAGCATAGAAGTTGTTGAGTTTGAAGCACATGGTATTTTGTGTGCCTGTATCATACAAAGACATAAGAACAGTCAACATTTATGAAATTGCTCTGAGCTGGAACTCACCTGTTGGATTATAGCCAAATGCCTTTTTGATAAACCTAAATGAAGTAAAAATCCACAAAGCCCTAAAGATTTAAAAGTCACATAGGAAAAACTTAGAAGGCTTGGCACTAACAATGGTAATAATATGAATAATTATACTCATAATTCTAATGTAACCCATGGCCCAGTGCCCCAAGCTCTGGGCTAACATGGACTATGTTCAATTCTGAAAGCAACAGTATAAATAATACTACTGGCTTTTTTTCATTCATTTAAATTTTCTTCTGGGATCCCCAAACTATATCATACCTTGTCTCTTCAGATATGATTTAAAAGGCCCTACTTCCCACACAGCTACCTCATAGTAGCAGTGCATATCCCTAGGGTGGGTATATGATTGGGGGAGGAAGTTTTATGGAAACATCATTTTTTTCTTATTTCTTAGTACTAGTACAATCTTCTCTCTCATTAACCCACATCTCTTATTTTTATAGGGCCACATCACTAGAACATCCCTGCTTCAAAATAGCCTGAGCCTCCTTCCTAAATGAGTTATGAATAGGCTGAGAATTACCTCAAGAAGGAGTTAATAGGCACATACAAACATTCCATAAGATGATAGGGTCATAGAATTAGAGACTTAAAGTTGGAAAAGACCTTAGAAGCTATCAGGTTTAATTCATCATTTAAAAAGAATTTCATTATATTACAAATATATTCTTCATGTATCCACTAAATAAGGGCTTCCTAAATTTCTTCCACTAGTGACCCCTTTTTGTCTGAGAAATCTGTATGCAATCCTGGGTATATGAAATAGGTAATACAAATCAAACATTCACTGAAAATAACTTATAATTTCAAGACCCCCAAATTTAGTTATACAGCCCCATAGTTTAAGAAGCCTTGTATTAAATTGCCTTCTCTGAATGTACAATTTCCTTGAGATTTTGCCTCAATAAGAGATTGAACATTTGAACATCACAAGCCTATTTTTTTCTACAGAGAGGAATCTGTTGCAATTCATCTTTGTGGGGGAAAATGGGCTTGTGATGTTCTTCTTGAGACCTGATCACTTTCCAAAGACATACATGTATAAGCTGACCATCCTTTCCCAATCTTTTACTTTTGTATTCAATCACCAAGATTGTGACTTTGACCATTGAGTTAGTGTGACCTTTGAAGCAATGATCCTTCTCTTCCCTTATCTGTTATTTTTTACTGTTTGTTCAAAGTAATTTTGATAACATAAATCTATAGTGATAGGATTCTGGAAAGGCCAGCTCAAATATCACTTAATCCCCCTAGGCAGAAGTAATCTCTCCTTCTTTAATATCCCTATAGTATATTGTTTGTAATTCTGTTAGAGTACTTATTCTATAGAACCACAGAATGTTAAGAGTTGGAAAGGACCTTAGGGATTATCTAGTTCAAACCCCACATTTTGCAGATTTAGAAATTGAGGCCCAGAGAGGTGAATCAGTTTGTATATGATTACAATTCCACAGCTAGTAAATGGATTAGGCAGGATTTCTGATTCCAGATGCATCACTTGCATTATTGCATACATTGCTTCTTAATGCTGTCAGTAATTATATCTATGGGCAGCAAGGTGGTCCCACAGTGCACAGAGCGCTGGGCCTGGAGTCAGGAAGATTCATCTTCCTGAGTTCAAAACTGGACTCAGATGACTGCCCAGTTGTGTGATCCTGAGCAAGTCACTTAATCTTGTTTGCTTCAATTTCCTCATCTGTAAAATGAGCTGGGGAAGGAAATAGCAAGAAAATCCCAAAGGGGACCATAAAGAATTGAATATAACTTAATAATAGCAACAAAATTGTATATATGTGTGATTGATTTGGGTCATTCTAAGCTTCTTTGGGGTTTTATGTATGATCCATCTTCATATTTCCTCATTGTACCCAACTCATACATTCTACATAATAATAAGTACTATCACTGTTTGTTGAAAAGAATTAATCTCTCACAGATATAGGAGTAATAACACATTACCCTAAGAAGTAGGTAGAACCGGAAACTTCAAATTGATCACTTATTAAACTGAAGATTTGTCAATCATTTCTGCTTTTCAAATTCACTGAAAAAACAGGAAATGTGTCTCCTACTTAAGACAGGAACCTAGTGCCCAGATATGGGTTTGATAAATTTGTTGAACTAGACTTCTACTTCACCAACTCTAAAGCAACTTCTCCTTTTTTAAGCTTTCCTTTTATCTCTCTCTCTCTATGTCTCTGTCTCTGTGTCTGCCTCTTTCCTCTATCTATCTGTCTCTCTGTTACACTGTGTGTGTCTCTGTCTCTCTTCTACTTATCTCTAGTAGATAATCCATTAGGAAATTCATTTTTAGAAATATTAAACCTATTAGAAAACTGATTCTGGCTCTTCAAAGAAATTAAGTGATAGGCACTAGAAAAATCCTACCATTGATGCTGCACAACTGTTAATGACAGTGCTAGTTTAGAACTCCAAATAAAGAAGCCTAACTTCTCCAAAGAATAAAACCAACATTAATAATGGGTTCTTAAATATATTTCAGTCAGTTTGACATCCTGTTAGAACTAGAACTGAATGGAAAGAGCAAGGTCAGGACCAATAGAGCAAAATCATAATTAAGCTTATGTCCATAAAGGCCTCTATCTTTAAAAAAGGATGTAAGATTCTGGGATGGATAGTTGACATTGTAACAGCCAATTCATAGATAGTTTCCAAATTGATCTCTGTGGAGATCCAGATAAAGGGACTAGGAAAGAGCCTTCAGATAGATTAGACTAGAACTGTTAGTATGTAGTCTCTCCTTATCTCCCTCTCCTTTTCTCCCTACCCCCCTCCCTCCCTCCCTCCTCCACTCTTTTCCTTTTCCTCCTTTTCCTCCTCCTCCTCCTCCTCTTCCTCCTCCTCCTCCTCTTCCTCCTCTTCCTCTTCCTCCTCCTCCTCCTTCTTCTCTCCATTTCTCTCTCTGTGTGTCTCTCTTTGTCTCCCTATCTCTCTGTCTCTCTGTCTCTGTCTCTCTGTCTCTCTCATACACACACACACACACACACACACACACACACACACACACACACTGATTGATTGAAGAGAATGTGTCCAGAGGGAAGATGGAATAGCAAGAAAGGGGGGGGAAAAAGGACTGAAGGTACAGATAGACTGGCCTTCAGTTCCTATATATAACCTGTATTCCAGGTGGCATATTTCCAAAGGTAATATTCCAAAAATACGATTACTCCTCAGCACAAAATTGGCAAATGGCAGCTTGGAGAATCACAAAGCAAGAGATCTGGAATGATTTTGGGAAAATTGTGGAAATCCCAAAACAAGTGAGAAAGTATGTGATAAGCTACATCAAGCCCAGTGTGACAATGATAGAAATCTATGAAAAACTGGAAGATTGTTTCCATAAGCTAATTAAAGGGAATGGCCTAATTCCTGGCCTTGTTTTCCCTACAGATTCCATCCTCTATAACTATATACCTCACTATACTTTCAATGCTAGAAATCCCACAATCTTACAATAGGATGAGATCTGTAGATTTAGCATAGCATTTAGCAATGTAGATTTTAGGACACACATTAGGATTATCAATAGTGCTTTTATTATTGTATACATGTTTACATACAAATATGATAAATTATTAAAGGCTATAAAATATGCTACTAATATTGGAATAAAGTGTTCTGGAATTGGAAAAAAAACAAATTAATCTCTGTATTGGTGAAGGGATGATGAACCTCGAGGCAGTATAATTACTGTGACAATCATTTTAGGATGTCACTATGTTCTCCCCATAATTGATCTGTTTCTGTTTCATAGTATTAAATATTTAGCGATTCAAGAGACCTAAGGGATCAGCTGAGAAAACTGAGACTTGGGGAGTTGATGTGATAGACTAGATAAGATTGGGCATAATTATTTGATCTATAAATGTATAAACAGCATGGCCCTTTAAGTAGGGGTTTTTCCTCGCTATATTGCCACTTGTATTACCACTCTTAGATCCAATAAAGAAATTAATTTGCAAGTCATCTATTAGTCAGCTGTTGCAGTTCTATTCCAGTATTTTTCCAGCTATTTCTAAGGTAGAGTAAATCCTCAGTGATCAGCAATTTAACCTCTACCAGTCTTGGTACTCTTTTGTCCACTTCAAAATTTCTCCTTTTTTAGTTATTTTCATCTTATTTTGTGTAATATGCTATAGTTAAAATTCTAAGTATGGTACCATGAGCTTTTCTGTAATGATATAGTCTATACATCTGACAAAAAGATAAACAGAGAAATAATAATAAGTAAACAATGAAATTATAATTGCAAAATATACTTATTGATGCATTCACAAATGGACAAACTTCTAATGAATAACAACCATTTCCTTATTTTAAAATGTCCTTGGTATTTATGGGAGAAAATTTTTTTTCTTTTTTCTAAATGATGCAGACTTGCATGTTATATAATAGAAAACATGAAGTAATGAAGATTCTCTTTCTAAATTAGGAGAACTATCACATTATTCTTGACAACTTAAATGTACTTATAGTTTGATCATTTTTGAAAATGCTTTTGACTTCTCTAATATCCAAATCTGGTACCTTATCATGTCATGAAAGTGATCCTGGTTTGGCAAAGGTTATATCAGTGGAGTACAAGTTCTGGAAGGTCCTAACCAACCTGGAAAAGCTACACATATGGGTAATCTTAGAGACTTTGTTCCTGCTATTCAAGGACTAGAGTTAGGAACTAGTGTGGTCACTGACACAGGGGCTTCACTTCATGTCCTATCTCTGCAAATAAGGGTTTTGAGTGGTCCTGTAGTTTAGTGGAGAGGACACTTGAATAGGACTCAAAAAGACTTGGTTTGAAATACTAGTGCAGATAATTTCTGTGCTACCATTTAACTTCTCTGGGCCTTAATCTTCTCAATTTTAAATTGGAGACACTGAATGAAAGTCCCTTCTAGCTCTTTATCTTTGATGTTGCAACCTATCTTGTTAAATATGGAAAGGCTCACCACCATTTTTGCCATAAGGCAATGTACATATTTTTTCTTCTTTTGAGTCATTTCATACCAACTCTGAAAATCCATCAAATAAAATGTATAGAGAAATGATGGCCAGGAAAGTAAAAGGAATATCTACACCAGCTAAACTATGTATATCTGAACTATTGGCCCAATGTTTAAGGGAATGAATACAAAGTAGAATGCTCTGCTGTCAACAATTGCTTTTTATCATAAAATATTTCTATAAAACTCAGCCCTATGTGTTTAATGTGAATTTTTTTTCATGAGTATGAAATCATAGATATTGAAAATCATTTTTTGATCTGACAGTCACAGCTGTGTCATCTAGTTCTTGACCACTTATCCACAAGAGAACAGTGTAAGGAAACAATAAAGTATAAGTTAGTTCTATTTGGCTATAAAGTCTTCACTAAAAAATAAAGAATGTCAGAATTGATTTACATGAAATAGTAGTTTTGCACTGTGTGTGTTTAAAGGCAGTATTTGGATTGATCTAACTTTTATTTTGCTTTCTTGCATTGCCCATTTTGCATTAGATTTATGATGGTGCCATTTTGACACGTGCTGCTGCATGCTTGTTTCTGGAATTGTTTGAAAATCTGCATTATTACCAGATGTTTGGAAACAAAGAGCATCCAGCAGTGTTGCATAAATGTCTCTGAAAATTTGATAAAGTTGTGGTAGTTGTTTTCTTTAAACACATATTCTTTCTACTTATTACATATTCTTTATGCTTGGTATTTGCTTTTGGAATTTTATTCTACTCCACATGGAACAAACCAATCATTCAACTGATAAATATGAAGTATCTATTATGAATCAGATTCTGTGCTATGTTCTGAGGATAAAAAGAAAGGCAAAAATAATCATTGTTTATCAAAAAGTTTACATTATAAGGGGAAGAAAAAATGCAGGCAACTTTTATACAAACAAGTTATATAGAGGATAATTAGGAAAAAACAAAGAGAGATCATTAGAATTAAGGAAGGTCAAGAAAGGCTTTTTAAGATATTTGAAGGAAGCCAGAGAAGCCAGGAGACAGAAATGAGAAGGCAGAGCATTCAAGAGATGGAATTTACTATGTAAATTATGACATGACATGGAGGGTGTTGATGGTAGTATTGTATTTTCTGAAATTTATATGCATACATATATGAACGAAGTGCCACTCTTTTTTAACCACAGGTTTTAGATATAGAAATTTTTACTTATTTCCTTATAAGAAAAATGAAGGAAGAGGGGGAAGAAGGGAGGAAGAAAGGGAGGAAGGAAGGAAGGAAGGAAGGAAGGAAGGAAGGAAGGAAGGAAGGAAGGAAGGAAGGAAGGAAGGAAGGAAGGAAAGGGAGAGGGAGGGAAGAAGGAGGGAAGAAGGAGGGAAGAAGGGAAGAAGGAGAGAGGGAGGGAAGAAGGGAGGGAGGGAGGAAAGTAGGAGGGAAGTAAAAAGGAGAGAGGGAGGGAAGGAGGGAAGGAGGGAGGGAGGAAAGTAGGGAGGAAAGTAAAAAGGAGAGAGGGAGGGAAGGAGGGAGAGAGAGAAGAAAGAAGGGAGGGAGGGAGGAAGAAAAGAAAAAAAGGGATGAAGGAAGGAAGAAAGGAAGGAAGGGTGGGAGGGAGGGAGGGAAAGAGGACGGGAGGGAAAGAGGGAGGGAAGGAGATAGGAAGGAAAAGAGGGAAGAATGAAGGAAGGAAGGAAGGAAGGAGGGAGGGAGGGAGGGAAGGAAGAATGGAAGAAGGGAAGGAGAGAGAAGAAGGGAGGGAGAGAGGGAAGGAGGGAGGGAAGAAGGGAGGGAGAGAGGGAAGGAGGGAGGGAAGAAGAGAGGAAGAAGGAGGGAGGGAGGAAGAAGGAAGGAAGGAAGGAGGGAGGAAGAGAGAAAGGGAGGAAGGGAGGAGGAAGGAAGGAAGGAAGGAAGGAAGGAAGGAAGGAAGGAAGGAAGGAAGGAAGGAAGGAAGGAAGGGAGGAAGGGAGGGAAAGAGGAAAGGAGGGAGGGAGAGAGAGAGGACGGGAGGGAAGAGGGAGGGAGGGAGAGAGGAAGGAAAAGAGGGAAGAATGAATGAAGGAAGGAAGGAAGGAGAGAGAGAGGGAGGGAAGGAGGAACAGAAGAAGGGAAGGAGAGAGAAGAAGGGAGGGAGAGAGGGAAGGAGGGAGGGAAGAAGGGAGGAGAGAAGGAAGGAGGGAGGAAGAAGGGAGGGAGGGAGGAAGAAAAGAAAAAAAGGGATGAAGGAAGGAAGAAAGGAAGGAAGGGTGGGAGGGAGGGAGGGAAAGAGGACGGGAGGGAAAGAGGGAGGGAAGGAGATAGGAAGGAAAAGAGGGAAGAATGAAGGAAGGAAGGAAGGAAGGAGGGAGGGAGGGAGGGAAGGAGGAATGGAAGAAGGGAAGGAGAGAGAAGAAGGGAGGGAGAGAGGGAAGGAGGGAGGGAAGAAGGGAGGGAGAGAGGGAAGGAGGGAGGGAAGAAGGGAGGAAGAAGGAGGGAGGGAAGAAGGAAGGAAGGAAGGAGGGAGGAAGAGAGAAAGGGAGGAAGGGAGGAAGGAAGGAGGAAGGAAGGAAGGAAGGAAGGAAGGAAGGAAGGAAGGAAGGAAGGAAGGAAGGAAGGAAGGAAGGGAGGAAGGGAGGAAGGAAGGAAGGGAGGAAGGAGGGAGGGAGGAAAGGAGGGAGGAAGAAGGGAGGGAGGGAGAGAGGAAGGAAAAGAGGGAAGAATGAATGAAGGAAGGAAGGAAGGAGAGAGAGAGGGAGGGAAGGAGGAACAGAAGAAGGGAAGGAGAGAGAAGAAGGGAGGGAGAGAGGGAAGGAGGGAGGGAAGAAGGGAGGAGAGAAGGAAGGAGGGAGGGAAGAAGGGAGGGAGAGAGAGAAGGAGGGAGGGAAGAAGGGAGGGAAGAAGGGAGGAAGAAAGGAGGGAGGGAGGAAAGAAGGAATGAAAGAAGGAAGGAGAGAAGGAAGGAAGGAAAGGAGGGAGGAAGAGAGAAAGGGAGGAAGGGAGGAAGGAAGGAGGGAAGGAAGGGAGGGTGGATTTAGTAATATCTCATATATACCAGGCATTGTATTAAGTGCTTTATAGATATTATTTTATTATTTCCTCACAATAACTTTGGGAGGTAAATTATCTTACTATTCTAATTTATAAGCTGAGAGAAATGAAGCAGACAGAAGTTAAATGACTTGCTGAGGATCCCACAGCAAATTTTGAGGCTATATTTTGAACTCAGGTTTTCCTGAGTCTAGTCCCAGTGTTGGATCCACTACACCACTTGTATTAATATGCTTGGTATTCTTCAGACACAGTGAGCAGCAAAAGATCCCATCTCCTTTCACTGACTATATTCCCTGCCCATGCTTAACACAATATCTGTCACATAGCAGTTATTTAATTAGTGTTTATTGACTATCCCTGCAATGTTCTTCCTTCTCATACCCATCCTTTACAATCTCTACCTTCCTTCAAGACTCAGGTCAAGCACCACCTTCTGCATACAAGAGGCTTTTTTCTGATCTCCTATTCTATTAATGCCTTCCTCTCTAAGACTGCCTTGGATTTACTGTGTATATATATTGCATATGCCTATATATGTTCATGAAGTTTATCCTCATTATTCTATGCATTCCATGCTTTACTTTGAGTGAAACACTGGCTTATAGGGAAAAAAGTCATAGGGCAAATATACATTTTTCTTCATAGAACATCATTAGTAACTAGCATGGTTCTCCAGAAATTACTTCTAGAACCAGCATTCAATTTTCATAAATAATCTGAAAGAAATTATTCAGGTTTCTACATAACACCAAGCTCTTCCTAGTAGTACAATGCTTAGTGGAGAAAAAGTCTGAAGGAAGTGCTCCCAAAAATATGTGCATGGGCAAGAAAGTGACAAATGGGCTTGAACATGGAAATACTTGTGCAGATATTTCAAAAAAAAAAAAAACACATCAATCTATACTTTTAAAATGGTTCAAAGATGGAATTTTGAAGTCACCATAACTTTTTTCCTAAACACTTTGACCCTGATTCTACCAACCAAATAAGCAGGTCAATCAGATAATTCAACCACATTGAAAAGAATCTAAAAACTAATTTTATTCATATGTAAAGAACAAAACTATTATGGGCTTACTTCTAGAACACTATGTATACCTGGAATCTTCTTATCCTTAATATATTGAAGTCATCTTAAAAAGCTACAAAGAAGGGCAGATAATAAGATTTAGGGAATATACCAACTTTCAAATAAAGGAAATCTAAACAGAAAGGCTAAAAGAGTTTGTGAGGGAAAATATCCGAAGAAGTTGTGGATAGAGCAAACACAGACTGGCTTGCTGAATTCTACAATGCTAGAATTAGGTGTAATATCTTGAAGCCTGAAGGAAGTCATTTCAGAAGGAGTAGTGTGGTGCGGGAGAAAGAACATTGGATTTGCAATCAAAATACATGAGTTTGGGTCCTGCTTTTACTTACTATCCATGTAACACTGAGTGAGTCACTCGTGTTCCAAGCCTGGGTTTCTTCATCTCTACTGTGGAGATTATAATATTTGCATGACTTACCCCCACCAGGCTTTTACAAATTGTATATAGCAGGGTAATAACCATAAAGAATTTGTTACATAGAGAGCTTGAAGACATTGAATATAATATATAAGAAGATAGGAGGATTTGGATGACTTAATGGATTTAATTGGATAATTTGAGTCTGTAATGGTAGGAGTAAGTTAGAAATGTTCAAAGTAAGGACTGCCTACATGTGTAGGCAGAACAGGTAACTAGATATGTGATTCAGATTTAAAAGACTTGCATAGGACTCCCTGTCCCATCAAATAACCCTTCTGTTTACTAATTTATGCTTAGAGACAAGGCTTAAACTCAGTATGTGTAAGATAAATAAGACATAGACAAATTTTCCCTATTGACAATAAATGACTAATATCTGAATCCTGAAATTCAAGTTTAATGGAGAGATTGAGGTGGTAAAGAGAAGACAAAATAAATACAATATTATGGCAATAATGTTGACTTGAAAAAAATATATATTCTTATGATGCTTTAAGTATCTGGATTTGAATTTTTACTCTTCTACTTATTTCTACAACTACAGGCAGTCAATTAACTTCTTTGAGCCTCAGTGTCTTTATCTGAAAAGTTAAGATTTTAAATGAAATAGCCCTTAGGATTTCACTGAGTTCCAACTTTATGATTCTATGAGCAATTAATGATAGGAGGCTCTGTGGTAGAAAGAGAAGAAGAGAAAGCATAGGGAAATATGGAGATACTAATTACTTCATAGTTTTATCTAGGTTAGATCCTGTTTGTTTTCTAAACCTTGAAGATCTCATGAAAGTTAACTATTGTGTTCTTCCTTGTTGCCAGAGGATCAGTCTCAATATTCTTATTCATATAGATGAAAAAATGTCTATCCTGACAAAGATAGTATTCCAAATAAGTCTTACATCCCAATAGCACTCCAAGTCAAATTATGAGTCCCTTCATTTAGGAAACCATATTGTCAACCACCAGATTTCTCTTCCGCCCTCTATTTTGTGCTATAAAAAGCAAGAACATAGAGACATATAATTATGTCATAGCATTCAATGATGCTTCAGAGGTAAATCCTACATAAATTCATAGTTGAAACCTCTGACTATGCCCCAAATTGTATGTTAGTATAGAACTTCTAATGACATCAGTAAATTTTATAAAATAAATTCAGGCTTGTGTCTGGCAGAATCTTAAGCTTTAAGGAGTAGAGGGAAGTTAATGGGGCAATGTACTTTGATCTAGATGGAATGAAAATTAAAGTTCAATAATTTTTCTATATGGGAGCACATTTATAGCTCAATATGTACAAACCTCAATTAAATATAGATATTGGAATCTTTAGGACATTTTCTATAGGTATATCATTTAGTAGCTTACACATTCAATTTTGATAAAAATAGAGTAATATGAAATATAGCATCTTGATTATCACTTATTTTAATTCATTGACTAAGTTTATTTTTCACTCCTCATAACTGCTGGCTTTTGCAAACAATATTCTACTGCAGACTATATCTTCAGTGTCAAACAGTTTACTGAAGACTGTTGAGAAAAAATAAACAGATGGAGAATACCTTTTGTCCAGAATACGAAGTTAGATATATAGTCCTTAAAGTTGGCTTATCACTGTATATCTTGTTCAAGAACTGAATAAAGACAATAAACTGGGGCTTGACTTGGATAAGAGAAAGAGAATAAGTTGTATTATCTGTGGAAAAGTATGCTTTGTTATTAAAACTTCATTAAAGCAATGGCTTTCTCTTGTAGTGGCAAGTACTTGGAAATTGAGTGGATATCCATCAGTTGGGGAATTGCTGAATAAGTTATGGTATATGATTATAATGAAATATTATTGTTCTATAATAAATGATGAGCAGGCTGACTTCAAAAGAAAGCCTGGGAAGAACTGATGCTAAGTGAAATGAGCAGAACCAACAAAACATTGTACAAAGTAATGATGAGATTATGTGATGGAGTTGGGTCTTTTCAACAATGAGATGATTCAAGGCAATTCCACTTGGAATGGAAAGTACCTTCCACATCTATGAATGAGAGAGAACTAATCAAATGAAGTGAAAGAAGGTCCAAAACTAACAAAATCATTAGTCATTGATTCAGGAAGATATGCTTCATGTTTCCTTAATTTCAGAGTGCCATATGTTAAAGAAATTAGTCTTGTTTTATTTGAAACATGAGGTGAACAAACTATACTGAATGAGGATCAAAGTATAATATTTTCACCTTTTTGTTGCTTGTTGTTTGTTTGCTTTTTTCTCATTTTTTCCCTTTTTGATCTGATTTTTCTTATGTTGCATGATAAATATGGGAATATGTTTAGAAGAATTGCATGTTTAACCTCTATCAGATTGCTTGCTATCTTGAAGAGTGAGAAAATTTTACAACACAAAGTTTTGCAATGGTGAATGTTGAAAAGTATCTTTTCATGTATTTGGAAAAATAAAGTACTATTTTAAAAAGAAACTATGACTCATTGTCTTAAAATACATTGAAGTGTATGTGTGTTTGTGTATGTAAATGTATATATATATATATATATATACACACATATATATATTTGTGATGCTTTAAAGCTATAAGTCATAGAATGAAATAATTTTTAAAAGAATTAAACTTGAAAGTCACTCAAAAGGCAATGGAGAGGCAGATGGTGAGTTTGAGCATAGTTCTACATACTACCATTGAAGTCAAGTGCATGAAAAATAGGTAAAGAAACTCATCAGAAAGATATGAGAGGAAGTATTCCTATCCTAAGAGCAGGAGACAGCCAGTGGATAAGTCAAATGCTTCATTTGTATCTACATAATACATAATACCAAGAAGATTAGAGAAAAAGTCTCTGGCAAGTTGCACAGACTCACTTAGAGGATTTATGGAAGGAAATTAATAATTGCTGCACAGGATTGTCAAGCATGAATAGGTCATACATAGAACATAATGGAAAGACTACTGCCATCCAATTTCTAATGGATCCAATGGATCAGAAATCCATTGAAATCTTAAAGTATCAAAGTAAAGTTGTAACGCCACTAAAATTTTCTTAATGAAGGATTCTTATAAGTGCTTTTGTTATTTTTGATAAATGTGGCATTTTGTATGTGACTTAAGAGACAGTTTGGGATAATAGAAAGAATTTGAACATAGATTCAAGATAGCTTTGTTAAATCTCTCCTCAGATACCCCTGTAGCAAGTGCTATCATCTTTCTCTCCACTTTCCCTATTTTTCAGATCTCTTTTGTGCATTGTCTTCCTCTATTAGAACATAAGTTTCTTGAACTGGAACTCATAAATGAACACCAGATGGATTATTTTGATTATATAAAGTTGAAAGGTTTTTGTACAAACAAAAATAATGCAGACAAGATTATAAAGAAGCAATAAATTGGGAAATCATTTTTACATTTGAGGATTCTGATAAAAGCGTCCTTTCTAAAATATATAGAGAATTGACTAAAATCCAAGCCATTTTCCAATTGACAAATGGTCAAAGGATATGAGCAGAAAATTAAAACTATTTCTAATCATATGAGAAGGTGTTCTAAATCACTATTAATCAGAGAAATGCATATTAAGACAACTCTGAGATACTGCTACACACCTCTCAGATTGACTAAGATGACAGGAAAAGACAAGGATGAATGTTGGAGGGGATGTGGGAAAACTGGGACACTCATACATTGTTGGTGGATTTTTGAATTGATCCAGCCATTCTGGAGAACAATTTGGAACTATGCTCAAAAATTTGTCAAACTGCGTACTCTTTGACCCAGCAGTGTTTCTATTGAGCCTATATCCCAAAGAGATCTTAAAGGAAGGAAAGGGACCCACATGTGCAAAAATGTTTGTGGCAGTCCTTTTCATAGTGGCAAGGAATTGGAAACTGAGTAGATGCCCATCAGAATAAGTTATGGTATATGAATAAGTTATGGTATATGCATGTTATGGAATATTATTGTTCTATAAGAAACGATCAGAAGGATGATTTCGAGAGGCCTAGAGAGACTTACATGAACTGATGCTAAGTGAAATGAGCAGGACCAGGAGATCATTGTATATGACAGCATCAATGTTGTACAATGATCAATTCTGATGAATGTGACTCTTTCCAACAAGGAGATGATTGATGCCAGTTCCAATGATCTTGTGATAATAAGAGCCATCTCCACCCAGAGAGAGGACTATGGGAATTGACTGTGGATCACAACATAACATTCTCACTCTCTTTGTTGTTGTTCGCTTGCATTTTGTTTTCTTACTCATTTACTTTCTTTTCTTTATCTGATTTCTCTTGTGCAGCAAGAGAATTGTGTAAATATGTTTATACACATTGGATTTAACATATATTTTTAACATGTTTAACATATATTGAATTGCTTGCCATCTAGGGAAGGAGGTTGGGTTAAGGAGGAGAAAATCTGAAACACAAGGCTATGCAAGGGTCAATGTTGTCAAATTATGCATGCATATGTTTTGAAAATAAAAATAAAAAGCTTTATAGAAAAAAAAAAAGAATATAAGTTCCTTGATGGTTAGGAGACCTGAATTCTTTTCCTTTTCCTTGTATTTATGTCCTCCCTCCCTCCCTTCCTTCCTTCCTTCCCTCTTGACCATGGGCAAGTCATTTAACATTTCTGATTCCTAAGAAGCATTCTAAACTATAATTTATAAATCAACTGAAATGAAAGGAGGTCCCAAACTGACAAAATCATTAGTCATTGATTCAGGAAGATAAGCCTCATGTTTCCTTAATTTCAGAGTGCCATATGTTAAAGCAATTAGTCTTGTTTTATTTGGAACATGAGGTGAACAAACTATACTTGCTTTATATAGATTGTTCTTTGCATCACAACTTTCCTGAAATCTAATACATACAATCGATTTTAATGCATCTCTAATCATTTAGTTAGTTACACAGTCAGTAATTAATCAAGGGCAAATTGTGACACTAAAATCTTTCAAGAGACTTATTTTTTAAATGTTGGTCAGTTTGATCAAAGTCTATTAAAAATTCTTTAACAGACATCTTTTTTCATGGCTAACAAGTATTCTCTAGTTATGGGAGGCCATTATACAAAGTCATTAAAACATGTTTAACTGTACTGTGTTAATTATGCGATGATAAATTATTCTTTCTTTCTTCATTAGCAGCATTGTAGCGGTAGATATTAGCATTGTTTGTTTCTTTTTGGAAAAAAGGAAAAAATCATTAATATTTAAAAAATGAAAATTTTAAAATAATATTATGGAATGACAATATTAATTTGATTTTAAAAATTCTAGTCACAGACCTCTTAAGCTATGAAAGTTTAACTGTTGCACAACTATGATTACATTAACTGATCTCCTGAGTTAGTTATAGTATTAGTTACATGTTTAGCCTAATGAAGAAGAGAATCAGGAGAAACAATATAGCTGTCTTCAAGTATTTGAAGAGCTATCATTGGAAAGAGGGATTTGATTATGTATTGTTACAAAAAAGCAGACCTAAAATCAATAAATGGAAGAGGGGAAACATGATAGAAAGAAAATTTGAAGTACAGACTGAGGTTTCAGTGCTAGTTGTGTGACCGAGTAGTTTACTGTAAAATGAGGAAACTAGATTGGGTGATATTTAGGTACTTTCTAAAATTTTCTGGTCCTGTGACTTTTTTTCTGCCATGAAAACATTCAGATAAAAATATTAGTAGCATAATGATAGCTTAGAATTTAGGTAGCACTTCCTCAATTTATGAAGTACTTTATAGACAGTTTCTTATTTAATCCTTATAATAACCCTGTAAGATAAATAGGATCAGTAATGTTATTGATGAGGAAAGTGAGACTTGAAAATCTCAAGCAATTTGCCCAGGGTCACAAAGCTGAGACCTAAGATATAAATTCAATTCTCCAGGCTCCACATCCAGTGCTTTTTTCAAGAACCACAAATCCAGGTATTTTATTGGTGTTATATACCCAACCGTGCTCATTGCATACATGTTTTATGAATGAATAGCTATCTGAGGGTATGATGGGGAATCATCAGAGTAGCTATCCCATAGTATGTTAGTTCTGTAAGATATTTGCACTGACTCATCTAGGCTTTGAAGGGTATAAAAAAAGTCTTTACATTCTGATCAAGAACTGTGACTATACCACAGTGGTTTAGAGATTCTTTGGAATAACTCTGTATGTTTTGTGGACTGTGATCAACAGAGGGCAGATCTTTTATTCTCCACATTGTAGATGTCTTACCTTGGACAAAAAAACTCAATTGTAAACTCCCTAGGGGAGAGATCATACATTAGAACAGTGGATACTTAGTATAGTAAATATTCAAGTTAAACTAACCTTTTCTGACAATTATCTCAGTTTCTTTATCTATATAATGAGGTTTATATTAAATGACGAATTCAGATTAATGACTATGAATGTTCTTTCTGTTTATTGATGTCTCTTCTGCCTTTAGTACATTTCACACATCTCATCACCTAGGCTTTGGAAAGTTAAGGTAGGTACAAGATCAGAGGTCTTTAACTTTGTTTTGTCTCATGGACCTCTTTGGTGACCTGATGAAGTCTATTACCTCTATTCAGGGGAAGGTTTTAGAATGTGTAAAATAAAATGAAAACTATTGAAATACAGTTATAAAAATATTAAAAGGTATACATTCATGGATTTCCTAAAATATAACCTTAGGAGTCCATAGACCCCAAAGTAAGAGCCCCTACTTTAGACATTTTGTAAGCTAACATCATCTCCAAACTGTAGTTTATAAACAAGCATTGAAACATTTATTTTTATTAGTCATAGTACACCCTTAGTTCAAATTAAACATTTTATCTACCTATCCTGTCGTGATAATAGATATAGAATATGATCACAACATGAAAAATACTCTAAAAAATATGCACAAAGTATACACATCAGAAAGAAGAATTACCAGGCATGAGCATCAGGTAGAGGACAGACACGTAAGGAAATACACAATTAGAGCATGTGTCCCCCATGTAGGAACACGTATGGCCAAAGTACATTCATGGAAACATAAATAAAAACTCAAGTGTTATAGAACTGCCAATATCTTCTAGCAATTTTCCCCTGGACATCCCATCAAAATTATAGCTGGATTTGAGTTATTTATCTAACTTCAAGGACGGCTAATACCCTATGTGGGGATATCATTATTAGCTTCTTTTCTAAAGGGAAGAGTTAAAGCTCTTCCATTCACTTTACCTACTTAAAGAAGAAGAAAAAACACTTAGTACTTCCAACAAGTTTTTATGGCCTCCAATGGGCCGTCCTATTGATCCCCACTAGGGTAATCTTATGAGCCTTTTCTTCTTCTGTCCACCATCCACTCACAGGAGAAGTACAACTATGAGAAAGCCATGTCCCATACAGTGATGAACAGTAGCCATATCAAATAACTAATTTAGTGTTCTTCCTTCAAGTTGCTCAAGAAAGGTAGCACATACTCAGATTAAGATCTCATCTCTTATTTGAACAGCTTTTCTTTTCTTATTTCCCCTGACTCTTTCAATCCAATGTTCATTTCACTTAGGGTCAAAAAACACTTTAGTTCTTAGTTCTTATCACTCTTTTCTCCCCCACTTGATAGTGCCCCCAGGGCTTTGCTTTCTTAAACTGAAAGGGAATTGAGTGAAACTGTAGTGAGGAAACTTACAGTCAATACTCCCTTCCCCATCATGGCCCTCTCTTCCATGCAAATCATAAAGATTATTTACACTTGTTGGAGAAAAGTGAAAAGAATAATGTCCTTGCCTCACTTCCAGTAACAAATCATAGCCTGGTTTTCCTTTTATCTCTCTACAAATATTTTAATCTAAATTCCAGAGATTTATTTTTGATATTTTTAACAGAGAGATGGAAGGCCAGTATCGGAGTGAAGAAAATAGGACTCCAAACCCTATGTCCTATGTCTAACGCTGTGACTATAGGAAATCACTTGTTTTCTCAGTGCCCACTGTCAACTCTTAGACTGCAGAATACAGATCTACATTGTTGGAAGGGTTTCCACACTGGAAGTTCTCTACTCTTATAAAATCGCTGATTCAATCCTCTCTCTCCTGACAATAAAATAGTGCTCAATTACTGCTTTGCTCATTGTTTTTTAGTTCTTCAATATCTGTATTACATCCTTTTATTTCTGAAATCTTTGCTGAAAGGGGGAAACCTTTTATTGATTTTTAAATCCCTTTAAAAGCTTTGGAAAATACTCCCTCTATATCAGAGAGGGCAAAAAGTATTTTTCCAGCTGGAAATCAAAGCCACGATGGCCTGGATCAAGCCCTAAATTCCAAACTACTAGAATATCTATATTACCTTGAAAGTGAGTCATTCATTATATTTTCCCAGAAGAATAAAATCTGTTTGATGTAACTTTGACCTGTAAATCAAAAATCTGTGTTTATTTCTCATGCAGAAGGAATCAAAGAAATGACTCACAGTGTTTATTCTCTTCCTGGGCTGGTAGGGCCCTTAAGTTAACTTCCAAGTGCCTTGACATCATATCCTTTGATAAGTACCTCCTCTCTCCTCCCATACACTCATACATTCATAGCATTTTCCTTGGGATCTACGCACATATTCTGTAAAGCTATAGGATGAGTCAGTATATACTTGGAATAATCTGACTGGTGTTGAATTTGGAAAATGAATGATTTTGGAAATTAGACTGTTGAATAGGATGTATTTTGCTTTTTATTCCTCCTCTGGGCTGTTTTCCCATTACACATGCTTCACATCCTCCCTTCTCCCCTGGCAGCTGCAAAGGAAGACCAGCTATCCCTAAGGTCTTAGTGGATGAGTAGTATTAGTTTTAGATCTTCCCCATAATCAGCCAAAGTGAGTACTAAGCCACAGTGTTCTCACCTTTACTCCTCCTCCATTTCCTCCTCTATTTGCAATGAAAGCAACACTTTTGTCATTAGGCCATATGCTGCTTTCAATCTAAACAATATGATTTATGCAGCAATTTGCACACCTTAGGCTTTTAGCATTGTTCATGTTTTCTTTAGCCAGTTAACAGACAGACTGTCTCATCCTCATTAAATTAGACTAAAGTGTCAGTATGTCCATGGTACTCTGCCAGATCCTATTAAAAATGGGTTAACCAGTTCCTGACCCTTACAAACAGCTTCTGAAATAAATATCATCTATACAAGCATAATGTAAAGGAGGATGCATATATTAAATTATACTAATTATAAAAAACTGGGAAAAAAACAAATATTCATTTTTTTGTGGAGTGGCTAAACTGTTGCATATGATTATTGAAATATCACATTGAGAATGTTGCAATATTACTTTGCCATACTAAATAACAGATGTCAAAAATTCAGAGAATCATAGGAAGATGTCTATAAATGGATGCAGAATGATATGTGCAGAATGATGAAAGAAATATACACAAGAACAGTAATTAGGAAAAATTTAAAAGATAATAAAACAAAACCAAACATTTGAGAATCATGCCTTTGATTATGGGGACTATTTCATCCATAACTATCTCCATTGCCTAAAATACAGTAAGCTTACTGACTGATTTATTTTGGAGAAGATATGAAGGAATACATTTCCACTCTTTCCTGGAGAGATAGGGGACCATGAGTATTGCCAATAGTACAGAACACTATATACACTGTCAAACTTGGTTGCTGTATCTATTGGCTATGCTTCATTTTTTTGGTAAAAAGTAAAATATATGTTCATACAAGGCAGGGGCATATTTGGAAATAATTGTGATGTAAAAGCAAAAGGCATCAATAACATTTTTAAAGTGAGCAAATATAGCAAGGAAATATGGTGGAGAAAGTATAAACACAGTGGTGATCATGTGGATAAGGAAAATGTTGGATAATTTAGTGGGTTTTTTTCCTATTTGAGGACTATGGTATTGGTGATAAGCAAATCTCCTGAGAATCCTTTCACAGTCAGGTTCTATGTATGACTCAATGATAATTGAACAAAAATGCTAATTTTGCTTATAGTCATCATTTATTCATATTCATCTAATTCATACCCAGATGTCCTCCATAAACTTGTTTTTTTCATGAATATAAGTTTATATAATTTTCTGATAATTTAATAATATAAATTATTGAAAGCTACTTTTGAAATAACTGAAGCTACTATGAGGTATCACAATCAGAGTCAGAATCTGCCTGCAAAAGATGGAATCATAACTGGGATTAATAGTTCTTGGCAGCATCTGTGTTAGGGTAGTGGTAGGAGCCATTTTTTCATTTAGCAAGTGCTTATTTGGTACCTACTGATAATTATCACAGTAACTCCTAGTTATTGAAAAAAGAAAAAAAAAAAGAAAACCGTTCTTACCTTCAAATAGCTTACTTTCTGGGAGATATTCCATCAAGTAAGCACGTAAAAACACGTAAAATATGCTGGGAACTGCACAAGACATTGGGCATAAAAGTACAAAGAAGGAAACAATTTCTATTTACAATGTGCTTTCATCCTAATATAGGTAGGTAGGGAGATAGATAGATAGATAGATAGAGTGCAAGATAATCTAGGAGGGAAGGCATTAGTACTTGCCTTTCAGAAAGAAGATTGTGCTTAAAGGAAGAGAAGGACTTTGTGGAACAGAAGATACATAAATCCAAACATGGGTGATGGCCAATGTAGAAGTTCAGAGAAGGCATCATAGTATCAACAAATGTATATATGTAAAACAATAATTAAATACAAGCTAGTTTGAGACGGAAGAGAAGTGCCAGTTAGAAGGATCAGGTATCAGGTATTGTAGAGGAGGGGGTACCAACTTAGTCTTGAAGGAAAAGATAAAGGCAAGGAAAAGGGCATTCAAAGCATGGAAACAAACTCTGCAAAAACAGAGGCAAGAGTGGGAATGCTGAGTTCAGAGAATAGAAAGTAATTATTTTTTTAAAAAAACCATAGTTAATGAGAGAGGAGTAATGGGGGCAGTAATCTCAAAAGGAAACTACAACCATACTGTGAAATACTTCATATTCTTAGCTCAGGAATTCATAAAGAATAAATTGGAAAGGAGACTGAAAACAAGAAGAAAAGGTTTTTTTTTGTTTGTTTGTTTGTTTGTTTGTTTGTTTGTTTTGTTTTTTTAACTTAGCACATGTAAGAAGTGATGAAGGTCTGAATGAGTGTGGTAGCCAAATGAGTAGAGAAAAAGAAAGAGATGCCAGAGATGAGATTGAGATAGGATCAGGAAGCTTTGGAAATTATTGTAATTAGATGGAGTGTCTTCTCATTTTTCAATGTATTTGGTATTTATGTTGATCTTGGCTCTATCTAGTTGATTATGTGACTGTACTCAAAAATCTCATTCTGAAATGACTTCTACTTTGGTAACCTCTTATTTCCTGTCAATTGGGATGAAATAAATTTAATTATTTTGTGAAGATTTAGTGCTTCTCTATTAATACTGGTCACTGAAGAAAAATTTCACAATTAAATGATTATCAGTTAATGTTTATAAATAATCTAAAAATTATATTGTTTTCAATGCTCTCTGGATTCTTTTCCTCCTTGTGATCACAATTACTGTGGAAGTGAAAAAAAGGCACACCAGATTGTGCATCATATATTATTTCTCCATGATACTTTGCTTGCTGAGGCTAACTTCATTACTTTGGGGCCAAAATAATGGTGATGAGTCTCTCTGTACTTAGGTAGAATGATCCTTGGACTTCAGACTTATTTTGTCACAATGTACTTAGGACATTAGCACAATGATAAAACTTGCCTAAACTGTCTTTTGCTATAATAGCTTCTGAGACACCCATTTATCTCACTTCAGGATGAGACACTGGAGTACAGCTTTTATGAAGAAAGTCTACGTGAATTGTTTCAATTAACATTAAAATATTGTGTAAGAAAAAGAACAGTAGATTTGTAATGAAAAGACCAGCTCTACCATTTATCCTGTGTGATCATAGACAGGGCATTTAATTTCTATGTACAGTGTTTTTGGCTGTAAAATGGGTTTTATTCATATTGGTAAGTTATTTAATAAAATTATCGTGACTCTTCTGTTAGGCAAGCTTTTGTTTCAAACTTGGACATGTGCCCTTTCCACCCTTCCCCAAGCCACAGCAAATCAATAGACAAGATGATCCATGTTGATGACATGGTTTTCAGATCATGAACTTGGACTGGATTTTAGGAGCCACTAATTATTGTCATCTAGAGCAGTTAGCAATTATACTGAAAGCTGAAATTACATCTGGCAGCAGTTCTCCAACATTAAATTGGGCAGTGCTGATAACCCCATACCCCAGCCTATTGGAGCATTGGAACTTAAAGAAGGTTTGACAGAAAGGATTAGACTAGCTGGTAAATGCTTGAAGTAGTAAGCATTTATTAAGATGTACTTTAATTCATACAATAAAAGGCATAAAGCTAAAAAAGATATCAAGAAGCAGGAGCTACAAAGGAAAGATACAACCAGGAGATGGACCTATTTTTGTAATAACAGTAAATATAATTTGCTTTTTAAAATAATGTCTTTTCCAACTAAATATCTCTGAGGTCAATTTTTCTTCAACCACAGAAGCAGATAGCAACAGATTGAATGCAGAAGCAATATGAGAACACAGCTGTCTTCTATTAACATTTTTTACAAACATTATTTGCAAAAATACCACTTTTATTGTATTTTCTTGTTTGAGAAAATATAGAATTTTAATAAAAATGTATTATTTATATTAATATGCAATTAATTTGTTATTTTAAAGAATTAATAAATAAATATTCTCAAATGATAAATTTTAATTTCTAATGTGGTAAATGTCAATAGATATAATCCCCATAAACAAAATCTCTTTGAGATATTCAATATTCTTTAATATTGTGAAGTGGTACTGAAACTAAAATGTTTGGGAACAACTGTTCTATGCCATTTTACCTCTTTGTTCTAAAGAGGACATGCTATTTTTTAAATGATTAAGATAGCTTATTGGTAACATTTCCCAAAATTTTTCAGCCTTAACTCTTTCTGAATATGGGTCTCAATCAAGTATTTTCAAACTTCTTGGGCAAACTTGAACCCCTTGTTGAAGAAAGGTTTTGTCTTTGCCCATAGGTGTTCCTACACCCCCATTTCAGTGCAGAAAGAGATGGCTCTCCAAGTGAGAATGAATACAAGTCGAATTCCTAAACTTTCACAACAGAATGTCAACTCTGCATGTCTGATATCAAAAACATATGGATCCCTCTTTAATCAACAACATAGAATTAGCACTTGTCAAAGAATTTGTCTGAATTGACTACAACCCAGAATTTGCCTAAAACTTGTTTGAGATGTTTGGTGAGGGAGAGAGAGAGAGAGAGAGAGAGAGAGAGAGAGAGAGAGAGAGAGTAACAGAGAGAGAGTGAGAGAGAGAGAGAGAGAAAGAAAGAGAGAGAAGGAGAGAGAGAGAGAGAGACTGAAGGAAGGAAGGAGGCAAGGAGGGAGCAAGAAGGGCAGGGGCAGGCCAAGGTAGAGAGCACCTAATGGACATATTATTTATTTTTGTATTTTCTCTAAATTCTAGTCCAATATTACTTTAAATTACAAAAAAAATTAGTCTGCCTATACCCATTTTTCTTGTATCTCTATAGAAATATCTTTACCGACTTAAGAATGCTACCCTATAATATTTAAGAAACTATTATTTTAACATAGTTCCATTTAAAAGATGTTTCATCATCTTTTGCAAAACCATACATAGCTAAAGACCTAGTCTATGTTAGCAAACCTCCTTTGCATGAGGATCTTTGTGCTAAATTACTCCTAAAATTTAGTAGCAGAAAAAAGCATAGCTATCTCCAGAAAAAAAAATAACTTGTGTCCTTTTTTTGTCAATGAAAACTAACGTTTCTCCCATTCTACCTCTGCTGTCAGAAATCTCAGAGTTAAATTCAGCTCTGAGCAACTATAAGTAGCTCAACCTGGGAACCTGGTATATCTATTTCTCTGCTCCTTTTTATTTATTTTTGTTCTATTTTGTTTTGTTCCTCTTGAAGTACCAGAATTACATATTTCAAGTTTGTAAAATGCTTCAAAACCTTTTTATAAGGAGGGGGTTATAAATTTCAAAGAAACAAATGTTATACCAAACAAAGACGCCAAACTACTTCATATTCATGTACATTTTGATTATTAATAAAAAATTTGACACTTTTTGTTAATAAAATTTGACGTTTTTTTTTTTCTTTCAGAAAGCTAGCTGGTGTAATGTGTAGAGCACTGACTTTGCAGCAAGAAAGATCTGAGTTCATATTGGCCTTAGTTATTAGCCATGAGACCTTGGGCAAGTCACTTGAGGTGTTTTTTTTTTTCCTGTCTAGGTTTTTTTTATCTATATTTGTGAATAATAATATTACTCTCTCCCTAGGGTTATTGTGGGGATAAAATGAGATTCTACTTGTAAAGTGCTTTACAAATCTTAAAACTCTATGTGAATGCTAATCAGTATTGTTATTGTTTCTTTTTAATCATTTGACATTTAAACATAAGTTTCATTCCAAAGTATCCTATTTTACAATTTAACTTAGCATTTAACACAGTCCCTGGACCATAACAAACATGTAAAGATTTATTGACTTACTAACTACTAATTAGTAACATCTAGAGTGATGTACCCAAATTTTATTATAGAAATCAGTGAAGAAATAGGGGTTACTTATTTTAAGATCACTTAAATTTACATTCTAAATAATTGTGCTTATATTTGACCATTTCAGTGTTCTAGAAATGCTGTTAGTTATTTTGAGAAACTCCCCTTTCAAAATCTGAAATCTAAAGCATTTAATCCCAGTTCTATAATCTAAAACATTTAATCCAAATAATTTCCCATGGGGTTTTTATCTCAATATATAGTGGAGTTTGCAGTATTATAATATTTGACAGTATAATAGATGACAAAGAATATTACTCAAATGTAAAAACACTTTCATTTCCTTGAATCTCTTAGTGATTACAACGTTATGTTTCTTGTGAATGGCAAGTATTTAAATTTGAAAAAATATCATAGCATACCTAAAGGGGCCATCAGAAAATACAGGATTACAAGTAAATGATTTTGAGATCAATGTTACTGAACTATTTTTATTTGCAAAGAGGTTGGGTATAAAACTCATCTTAATTCTTTTCTTCTATATCATCTAGTAATTTGCCACTGTATAAGATTCTTTTTTATATGAATTATTTGTATACACCTTTATCTAGCTTCTCTCAAGTTCAGTTGCTCAATCACCAAACATTTAGGCACTATGTATTTATTTATTTTTATCTTTTTTATTTTGAATTTGACATATCAATAATGAATATTTTAATATATAAATATAGCCATTAGGTAGAACTTTTTGTCAAAGTTGATTGTAGAAGAGAAACAAAACAATAGCTTTCACTTTTGACTTCCTAACACCACAGGAACATAACATTCAGCTCTGGCCACTATTATTTCTTTTAGATTGGATGATTTCTAGTCACTACCCACCATTTTTTAAATAAACCTTGCAGAGACCAGGAAAGGAAATGGAATGACTAGAAAATTCTAAGTAAAAAATTGATGCTAACTTTTGATTAGCCAAAGACTAAGGAAAAGTCTACATCCCCAATTACTTTTGCCTTTTGGGAAGGTTATCAAACATTATTAATAATCAAAAACCATAAGAGTCTCTCTTCCTTTCAGCCTCAAGTCCCTTTACCATCATAAAATCCTGGATATTTTAGACCAAAGTAATGGAATCATACTATCAATGTATCATACTTCTAATTAAGTAGATTTTCAACTATTATTTTATAGTACCTTTTCATATTCTCATACCCACAATTAGCATAAAGATTCATTATTGAGAAGTTATAGTCAATTGTGCTTTTATACATATACACAAATAGATACATATTTATGTACACACATACATATACATATATACACACATATACATACATACATGTGTGAAGGGGATCAGAAAATAGTAGTTAAAATAGAATAACACATTTAGGAAAAATTCAGAATACTTGCCAGCTGTAGGCATCTGCTGAGAGTAGGGTAGATTTCATACTTTTGCAGCTCTCAAAATGGATAGTTCAAGTCAGCAACCTCAAACTCTTTTAGCTAATCCTCTAAGAATTCTTTTGTCACAAAAATGTCACAGAAATTTAGTTGGCAATGTTCAACCTATTCTCCCTTAAAATGTCATCTTTTAAAATTTGTGTCTCTTTCCTAGGACACAAATAATAATGATATCACAACACCATCATTAGGAGGATTCTGCCATTAGCAAAGTCTTGTCTTTCTCTTCTAACATATATCCCACCTCAGTGTGTGTAACATTTACCCTCCATCCCAATATGGGTAGAGAATGTTCTTTTGTCTGGAATTATAATCCCCACAGTTAGACTACTGAATATTTTTCATGGCCCAAAGAAGAAAGTCTAAACACAAAGAACGAAAAAGTTGTATATGCACCTGTGAATTTGAATGTTTTAAACCCACAGAGTGTACCTGGAATTGGACTTGATGGTAAAAATGCTGAATCAAAAACAATAATTTTCTGATCTCAAGGAATTTTACACCGTTGAGGGGAACAGCATATTCCATAGAAATAAATTCAAAGCATATGCAAAATAATTTAATGGAGTACTAAAAGCTAAAAAAAATTGCATAGATCTCACATAGGATCTGTAGGATAAATGAGGTGAGCTTTTTTTTTAATTAAAACTTTTTATTTTTCAAAACATATGTGTGGACAATTCTTCATCATTCCCTTCGTTCCCTCATGCTTTGCCCTAGATGGCAAGTAGTCCAATATATGTTAAATCCAGTGCATGCATACACTTCGTTTATACAATTTATTTATACAATTGTTGTGCTGTGCAAGAAAAATCACATCAACCAAGTTAAAAAAAAAAAAGCAAAATAAAATGCAAGCAAGCAACAATAAAAAAGTGAAAATGCTATGTTGTGAACCACATTCAGTTCCCACAGTCCTCTTTCTGGGTGTAGATGGCTCTCTTCATCACTGAACAATTGGAACTGGCTTGAATCATCTCATTGTTGAAGAGAGCTATGTCCATCAGAATTGATCATCGTATAATCTTGTTGTTGCCATGTGTAATGATCTCCTGGTTCTGCTCATTTCACTTAGCATCTTAGTTCATGTTGGTCTCTCCAGCACTCTCTGAAATCATCCTGCTGATCATTTCTTACTGAACAATAATATTCCATAACATTCATATATCAAAATTTATTCAGCCATTCTCCAATTGATGGGCATCCATTCAGTTTCCAGTTTCTTTTTACTACCACAAGGGCTGCCACAATCATTTTTTGCACATGTGGTTCTCTTTCAAATGAGGTGAGTTTTAAAGAAATCTAGTTTAAAGGATTCTGGGAGATGGAGGTGAAGATGAAATACATATAAGGCAAGGGAGAATAGCTTAAGTATAGGCAGGAAGACATGAGATAGAACATATAGAAGAAGCAACACATAGGTACGTTTGGATGAAACATAAAACATGCAAGGGGAGTAAGATGTAATGAATTCTCTTGTCTCTTCTTGATAGGTAGCATTGCAGCCAGTGAAAATTGTTACAAATGTGGATTTTCTTTCAGCTTGCTTTTATTAAGTACCTACTTATTATATCTAAGGCAGTGTTTTAGGTGCTAGAAATCAATACCAGTAGCAGCAACAACAAAATAATTCCTGTCCTCAAATGAATTTACAATATATCCTCAATATTGAGGAGAGAAGAGGATACAGCATTTGTCCAGAGAAATATAGATATGGTAACTTGAGAAGAAAGGATGGAGAGCTAAAAATGAGGAGCACTAAGAGAATCAAGATTCCTGGCTATCTGTTCAAAGCCAATGAATTATCTTCTGCCTCCTTCCTAATTGCAAAGTAAGATGTAGAGGCTTAAAGCAAGAAAAGGAATGATAGAAAAAAAGAGATAATCTGACATCATTATTACTGTCTCCAGTATACACTGGCAAACATCAATGACAGAAAATAATTGGCAAAAAAAAGCATAATTAGTGCAAGCAGTCAGGCAAGAACTATATCATATATTACACAGAAAGGTCAAATTTAAATCTATTGTCATATCACTGATTAACTATAAATATATCCCCTCCAGAGGAAGAACATTGTATGCTACTTTCTTGTAGAATACTAAAAGCTTAGGGACTTTAAATCAACAGTCCTACTGTTTCAGCTAGATGGTTCAGTGGATAGAGCACTGGGCCTGTCTATAGCCAAGTCCTGAGTTCAAATTTGACCTCAAACACTTGCTAGTTTCATGATCCCCTTGGAAGGCATTTAACTTTACTTTAATTCACTGGAGAAGAAAATGGCAAATTATTCTAGTGCCTTGCCAAGAAAACCCCATGGAAAGCATTAGTGTACTGTGGTCCACAGAGTCACAAAGAATCTGACACAATTCAGCAGCAACAAATTGTTTTCTAAGGACACACATATTTCATTAATATATCCATGATCATCAATGAAGGTGTCCTATGTAATAAGAGATTACTCTTAAGTATTTACTGAGAAAATCATGGGCCCTGGAGCAGATCATTTTATTTTTCCAGGTCTTAGTTCCTCTTTTGGAAAATTGTTGTTTTAGCTGATCACTAAGGTATCATTGAGATCTAAAATTCTATGAACCTAGAATTCCATTTTTTGCACTGAGACATTTTGTAAAGTAGGTTCAGTCTGAAGTTAGTGACCTTCTGACAAGATGTTTGCTGCTCCCAAATTCCATTTCTGTATATTGAATTCTTATGCTAACAACCCACTCTGGGAAGTATATCACTTACAGATGGGTCTTTGATCCAGGCTATGTGTCATTTCAGAGTTATTACTCTTATCCTTTCCATATTACTTTTTATCTCTTCAGGGCAGTTAGCAGCATTTCAGCTTTAACTTCTGTGTTGATAAGGGATATTTATTTGAGATGACATTTTAATAGCATGTGCTCATTTGATCAAAGAAAAAACAAGACGTATCAAGCCTTTTGCAATGTGGAACTTTATCAAAATTTCTCTAGTCAAGACCCAGATGAGATAGTAAGACAAGAAGTCTTGGAGGTTGTTAACCACAAAGACCAGACTGTCTTTTTGAACCTCTATCTGTTCTTCATCCATGCCTTCCTACTCTAAAACCCAAGTTCCTCACCACCATTGCCACCATCAACCACAGGTATGACTATCTGTGTTACTATACAAGTCTATAAAGATATCTTAACTCAGATGCCTCTCTGGAAAGCATTTTTCTTTTTTATGCTAAATGTATCTCTTCTTTTGAGCATACAGTGGAGTAATTCTTTTAATTTAAGAATTGGTTATGTTGTTTAGAACCCTTCAATATAAATGTAGATTCAATTGAAGTGTTGTCTGGTAAAGTGATAGTTCTCTTATGACTTCATGAATCCATGCAGAATTCAGTCATACAGAAAACTCAGAGGAGTGCAACATTAAGTGTAGGGTTAACATATCATGGGAGGCATTAAATCATGATTTAGGTAGTTTATTTTGGCAGTGTTTTTATCAACTTTAATCCAAATGGATATCTACTTTTCTTCTATATGTGTGTTTTTCTCTTTCTTTTTTTTTTCTCTACACCGTTCCTCTTCCTTTCCTCTCCTTTGTTTGTATTAGCCCTATAGCAGGGATCCAATTTATAAATTTTCTTCACTTTATTTTGATTTATTTCTTATCTTTCTTTATTGCTTTGTTTTGTGTGACAGTAGGCACTACAGGAATTGGCTACATTTTCCATCAATAATCTATTGTATATTGGTTAAATTAAATTTTTATTCTGAACTTATAAACAATAAAACAAACATTCCTGTTTATAAATTAGGATAGAAAAAAAATTGTGTGTGAAAGTGAAATTTCAATTATTTTCTTTTTATCATAATAAATTCAATATAAAACTATTAGCAGTTCTTAAAGCTTTCAAAAATTTTCTTGTTATTGACAGTGTTGCTTTTATTATATAAATGATCCTTTTGCCTCTCTTCATTTCATTATATATTTCATCAGTTTATCTAAGTTTTCCTAGATTTCCCTGAAATCATCCATTTTGTCTTTTCTGATGGCACAAAAATTTTCTTTAAATTCATATACCATAATTTGTTCAACTATTTCCAAATTAATTGATGTCCCTTAGTTTCCATTTTTACTATAATAAAAAGAAGTAGCTATGTATGGGTATGTATTTGTGTGTGTGTGTATGTATGGGTGTGTATTTACCTATGGTCCTTTTTCTCTTTCTTTGATATCTTTGAGGTATAGGCTCATCAGTTTATCCCTGGGTCAAAGCATATACAGACTGAATGATATTTGTATTTATAGTTCCAAATTACTTTCCAGAATAGCTATTTTAGCTTCTCAGTGAATTAGTTTGTCTTTTCCCACTGTCCCTCCACAATTCGAAGTCTGCCTTTTTTGGTCATCATTGCCTGTCTGGTTTGTTTAGATTTGCATTTCTTTAATTATTAGTGATTTGGAGCAATTTTATGTAGTTGTTGATAACTTAAGATTTCGTCATTTGAAAATTGTCTTTTTATATCCTTTAGCTACTTATATATTTAGGAATGACTCTTGTTCTATTTTTTTAAACAGCTTCCTAATATATCCTGGATATGAGACTTTTATGAAAGAAATTTGTGACATTACTTCATCTAATTTGCAGCATCCCTGAAAAGGGCAAAATCTGGAAAAAAAAAAAAAAAGGAGCACTTCAAGCATTGTGACATTGCAAATGTTTCCATTATCTTGATAGATCAGAGAATTTCTTAAATATAGTTTGCCTAGGTTTTAGCCAAACATTTGATGAATCTTATGATTTATTCTTGGGACAAAGATGTAGAAGCATAGACTAATTCAGTGTATTACAAACTGGTTGAATGGCTAGTCCCAAAGGTCTATTACATGTCAAACCGAAAGGAGACCTATCAAGAAGCCCTGTGCTTGATTTCACCTTTTTATCAGTGTTTTAGATAAATGAGTAAATTGCATTCTTATTAAATCTTAAATGAAGGCCAAATTGAGAAGAGGGTAACAGTGTGCTGCATGTCAGAGTAAGGATGCAAAAACATCTTATTAGACTATAATATCAGCTGGGTCCAATAATAAAAAAAATGAATATTAAAAAATTAAACATGTATAAAACTAAAATATTATAAGTAAAATCATAATATATGAAGTCAATATTTGGAATCTAAGCACTAGATTGGGGAGGCATGGTTAGGGGAAGTAGTTCATATTTTTAAAAGTTGAGTTAATTCATAGTTCATTATGAATCAGTAGTATGATACAGTAGCAAAAAAAAGTTAATGTTGAACTGAATTGAGAGTAAAAGCTTTCAGGAAGAAGGAAGTGATAATCCATCTGTACTCTACTTTAGTAACATTGTATCTAGAGTATTACATTCACTCCTGAGAACTATATTTTACAAACAACATCGATAAGACAAAAATTTCCACCAAGAAGATTGCCAGAATAGTAAATATGAAGATTATTTTGCCTGCAGAAGAGAAGACTTAGCAGGGGGTAGGATGGTGATGTCAAGTATTTGAAGTGTGGTCATGTGGGGAAAAAAATTATATTAGTTTTGCTTTAGCCCAAAGTACAAAACTAGAAACAGTGGAAAGAAGTTGACAAATTTAGGTTTAATGGAAAGATATTAGAATAGTATAAAAGAAAAATGGGCTATTTTAAGAAGTAGTAACTTCCCTAAATTTTGGAGGCCTTCAAGAAAAGAATAAATGATTACTTGTTGGAGATGTTGTGCAGGCTATTTTTTCTACTGAGATCCATGTTAACTCTAAAATTCAGTGATTATTGGTTTGTAAACAAATAATTGCAGTTTATGGAACTGTGAAACTTGTCCTGATTCTTTCTGGGCTTCCTTCCTGAAGTGGGATTGAAGAGACAAGTATTTTCATGGTACCATGATTTAGGTAAGGTGCAGACTGTTCCTCATCTCCAAATGAGAGAGATAAGAAAAGTACAAAGGTGGAGGTGTGGAGTCAGTGACCTCAAATTTCAGCCTAATGCATTGTATTTTCAATAGTAGTTCTAATTCTACAGACTGAATAATGAGGACAGATTTGATAGGAGAAAGCAAACTAAAGGCAAGGAAACACAGTTCTTTATCTTTCATCCTTATTCCACTAAATGTATACATAGCTTTGTTTACATAGTAATAAACATAATAATAATAATATTTAACTTTTATGTAGCAAAATTTAAGGTTATCACCCTTTCCCTGCACAGGATTTTTCTCTTAGAGCCATAGTTTGCAAAGAATAAACCCAATTCTGTTTTGGAGTTTAGGCTTCACAGAACCTCTTTTGCATGCTGAGTTGGAATGAGGAGGAGTAAAAAACAATGTTTTTAAGTGACTACATGAGAATAGAGTAACAAAGAACTTTACAAATATCTTGTTTGATCCTCACAACTTTGGGAACAAGATACCATTATTTCCCTCATTTTACAGATGAAGAAAGTGAGGTAGACAGAAACTAAGTGACTTGTCCTGAGTCAACAGCTAGCAAGTATATAAAACTAAAATTGAATTTGTCTTCCTGACTTGAGTTCCAGAACTCTACATACTGCAACCCCTAACTTCATGTTGTTCTAAGGAGCCAAGGATTTTTATTTTAAAAAACTACCACTGAATAAAGAAAGCAAAACAGAACTATATATTTGATAATTATAGGATTCATAAAAATTTAAAAAATATGGGACTTCATAGTAGATTAGTGGTGAAAGAGAACCTGGAATTTCTATATTTCAGCCCTTCAGATTGCAGATAAGGAAACTGAATAGTTTATGGAAGAAGATCTCTTCTCAAGGTTACATACTTATTAGTGGCAAAGATGATACTAGCACCAAAAAAAAAATCTTAGTCCACATGGAAAACTAGAAAATAGTCTTATAAGTGGTAATGAGAGAGACAAAGACAATATGTTATTACTATTACCGCTACTACCATCACCACTACCTTTAACTGCTATTATTACTACTACCATTACAATTAATAGTGCTGCTGCAATTGCTATAGCTAACAATAAATTAATAATAATGCTGTAATGATGAGAATAACAACTAGCATTTATATAGTATTTTAAGGTTTATGAATCATTTTACATGTTGCCACATTTGATCCTTACAAATAACATGAGAGGTTGATGCTTCCCATTTTACGGAGGATGATTCCCATTTTTGGAGGATGAAGTTCTGCCTGCAGAGGTAGGCAGAAGTTGAATTACTTATCCAAGCTCCCACAGCTATGAAGTATATGAGGTAGGGTTCCTATTCAGATCTTTCTAACTTGTAATTCAGCAGTCTAAATACTATAAAACTGCTTCATCTAAGTTTTGCAAATAAGGTTCAAAATGAGATAGCTAGGTGACTCAGTGGATAGTGTTCTGGAAGTCTTGGAGTCAGGAAGAACTTAGTTCAATATGCCCTCGCTTACTAGCTGTGTGATGCTGGGAAAATTGCTTAATGTTAACTCTGTTTGTCTTCATACACTGGAGAAGGAAATGGCAAACCACTTCAGTATCTTTACCCAGAAAACCTTTTGGACAATATGGTCCAAGGGGTCATGAAGATCAATCATCACTGGACGAACAAAAACAAAACAAAGGTCTACAATGAGACTTCCCACAAAGAACAGATCTAAAGTAAGAGAATATTAAGTTATCCTGATGGGGATCCTTTCCAAACTATGGCTCTAAGAGGGAAATACTATGAAGAAAAAGGTTCATTTTGGGGAACCCTGATCAATGTAGTCCCTCTAATCAAATTGATGAAATTACAGGGCAGGGACCTTTGTCAAAAAGAGACATCTCCCATGCCACTGGCTTCTGGCTCAGCCATATTTTGAAAATATAATCTCCAGTTCTCCTTTGTGTGCCAAGAATTGGGATGGGGAGAAAGAATCTAGCAATGTTTTAAAGCAATTGCAGTAGACTGTGTGAATATATCATTTGAGGATCAAGTTAAATCTGCTACAATTTGAAAATTGCCAAACTTTTGAAAATAATATAGGATAAAGAACATTTTATTATTCATTACTTCCATTCAGAGGGCCTAAAATATTAGAAAAAAATACATGTTAGAATCGGTTTGTTATCAGTTAATTGATTCATCAACAAGTATTTATTAAGCACCTATTGTGAGTTACACAATATGTTATGTTCTTGGGAAACAGACAAAAATACAGCTTTTACCTTTAAAAGTCTCACCTTCTAAAGGAAGATAATGTTATAATAAAATTGTTAAATATATTATTGTAGATGTTACATGAATATTATATAATATTATAGATAATAAAAATTAAAATATATACAGTATAATTTGGGGAAAGTATTGGTAGCTGGGCTTAGAGTAAGATTAAGGCATTTCTATTAAGGTGACATTTAGATATGGATACTGAGGAAAAGTAAGTATTTCAAGAGGTAGAGGTAAAAAAGGAGTGTATTTCAGGCATGAGACAACTTGAGCAAAAGGATTGAGACAGGAGATAGATGGTTATGTACAGTATACATCAAGGAAACTATCTTACTTGAAACACAGAGTGCATGAAGGTGAATGATAGGCTGGACCCAAATTGTCAAACGATTTAAATGCCAAATGGAGAAGTTTGTATTTTACCTAGAGGCATTAGGTAGTACTGGACTTTTTTGAGTAGGAAAATGGCATAATTAGATGTGTGCTTTAAGAATATTAAGTTGGCAGCTATGGAGAGCCAAGATTAGAGATGGGGAGAGAGGAGATTGGGAGAGTAATTATTAGGCTAGGTTCATGTGGAAAAGAGTTGATTTTGAGTGGTGATTTTGGGAATATAGAAAAAAGGATGAATGGGGAAAATATTATGGAAGATAGATTTAACAAGACTTGGGAAACTGTTCAGTTGTCAAGAAGGTATTGTTCAGCAGTTTTCTAGTTCAGACATTTTCTTTATTATTAACTATGAAATAAGCCCAAATAAGAAATCCCTTTATCAGATTTCCAAAATAACTGTGAAACACATTCAAATATGGAAGCATGCAATTTTGAGAAACATGGTACAAACTCCTCTTACACTTTTTCATTGATTTATTATAATTAAAAATGGGGAAGAAAAGTAGGCATGTTGGCATTTTTCAGAACTCACAGATTGCAAACTACTTGTAGGCGTTTTAAAACAGCTGATTTTCTTGGTACCTAACCTTTTAAAAATGTGTGTAAAAAGAAATTTTATGCATTCATATATGTGTATACATACATGCATATGTAATATGCATATATGATACATAAAAATTAGAAGTTATGCATTATTTTATTTATGATGTTACAAAGTAAAAGCAGCAGCTGTGGCCAGTGAAAAGATCAGGGTAAAAGAGGCCTGATTTAATGAATGAAATTCCTGTTCAGAGGTATCAAATGTACCATAGATGGTATCACTGCCTGTAAAAGCTCAACATACACATGTAAATGCACACACACACATATGAGCTGTCAGTGATTAACAAGTCAACCCCCTTAAGTAGTAGGATAATCTGAAAAGTTAATAGTGAACAGTGTTACAGCTCATAGGGTTAGTTAATTAGACAAAGGCTTCCAGGCAAGCTCTCTGTATTCAGCTCTGATAAAGTGATGGAACCCACTTAAGCAACTGATGAAAAAAGCAGTGTGAATCCTCTTTAAGACAGGAAATGTGGAATGAAATGGAATGAAGCACTGTTGTAGCCTTTAGAAGTTGGGGGTATCCAGTGGCACCCAATGACTACCATTTGTCAATCCAACCGAAGGTGAATACTCAGTGAAAAGCTTGATGTTACTAGTCTCCTTCAGTCTTTATTCTTATTCCTTTCCCAGTCATTTTGAAACTTTCACTATCTACCACTAAACCATTTGTATTTCCAGTGGCGGGTTTTTTGGTTATGCATCTAGATGCATATATGAAGATAAATTTTATTATTGTTCTAGGGTCTTAGTTGTGAATCAGTTATAAATACAGTAGTAGCTACCTGTAGACCCTGAGGTCCTTCCTTAGTATCACATCAATATTCCCTAATATTACAACCCATTTATATCCCTTTCACTGCTCTTACCAAGTTAACTTGCTCTTCAACATGTTATACTACATTGATTATATGGGTGCCATTTATCTGGAACCTACAATTATCTAGGACACAGCTGAGAATCTAAGAAATAGGAAAAAATAGTACACCTTTCAATCATCAAAATTTATGTCATTATTTCATCCACCAAAGCCCTTGCTCTTTACCAAAAGATAGACTGTTAGGGTCCTTGAGGCTCTAACTTGGTGCATACTTATTATTTTAAATACAATTCATTAAAAGCTATTTGCTGCTTACCCACAGGCAATTAGAAAGAAATGAAACTTCTAGATGGAGGCACCCTTAAAGCAACAAGAAATTTGAGCTGTTGGCACAAAAATGAGAGAGGATACAGCAAAAAAAGGTTACCAAAAAAGTAGGCACAAGAACTTAAAATATATATACTCTGAGGCCATTTAATATTAGAAAAAAAGTGACCCTGCATATTGAAATAGATTCTAACAGCATGCTACTATGAAAGGTTAAATTATATTTGTATACTCTATCACAGTATAGAAAATTGTTTAATATTAGATTTCCACTAAAATAGTTAATTTTTAAAGTTCGTATGATATATTATTATATGATAATACTAGATACGAGAATCATCACTATTCTAGAAGACCTTCTTTGTATATCACTCTTTCTGGGTATCCAGAAAGCAAACAACAAAAACAAAAACCCATACCCTCCCATGTCATTAATAATTACTTCTATTTTCAAAATGAGTTCAAGTTTCTAAGATTAGAGCTTTGAAGTTAACCTTCATTTTTAAAATTTGGAATTAAAAATACTGAAGATTAATGTCAATTTTCCATAAATCACAAAATACTGGTATCTTCTCCATTGCTATAAATGGAATATTAGAGTAAGAAATGTGCATCTACTTGTGGTCTATACTGAAGAGCAAAGATTCCCTTGCTTTTCTTTTTGTATGTTAGTGCTTAGCACAATGCTTTGCACATAATTAGCATTTAATAAGTGCCTTTCTATCTTCCCTTCCTTCTCTTTTCCTTCCCTTCCCTTCCCTCCTTTATACTTCCCTCCCTCTCTCCCTTCCTCTCTCCTTTCCTTTCTTCCTTCCTTCTTTTCTTCCTTCCTTCCTCCCTTCCTCCCTTTCTTCCTTCCTTCTTTCTCTTTCATTCTTGTTATCTCTCTTTGCACTTGTTTTTCTTTCTTGTCCTTCCTTCCTCTCTCCCTTCCTCCCTTTTCTTTCCTTTCATCAATCAATAACAATAGCTGGTACTTACATAGAACTTCACCTATATTATCTTTCATTAGAAATCCTGAGATCTTTCCATATTCTTGTCTTACATATGTGTGTGAGTGAATGTCTGTAAAGAATTCTATAATAAAATCTTTGAAGTGGAAGTGTCCTTATATGTCTTGCAATTCATCCTCCTATATTGGACTGAATATTTCTAATAGAAATAAAACTAATAGCTTTATTAGGCAACTTACTCTATTATTGAAAATTTTTATTATCTAAAAATTCTTTCTATTACTGATATAAAAAATCTGCCTTCCTATAATTTCCACTTTGTGTCTTAGTTCTAGTCTTTGGAGTTACTCAAAATAAACATACTGTCTCTTCCACATTGAAAGAGTTAGACTTTTAAGTTAAAGAGCAGTGTGAAATCATTGAAAGTATTTCCCAATTTTCCAAAGGCAATCTAGCTTCTTTTCTTTCTTCTACATAATTAGGATGCCTGGTTCATTTTTCATCTCCAGGGCCTTTCCAAGATATAGATATTGATGGACTAACTCAATAGGCTATCCCTTCAGCTAAAGATCATAATCTGAACAAGATGCATTCTTAATCCAATTTTTTCCCTGTGCAGAATGTTAGGCCAGTCTTTGTATGGATATGGATGTAATTGTAATGGCCCTGTAGTATTTTGGGGGAGGTGTCATTTATAGAATTTTATCCATAAATAAAAGCATATTTCTTGCAAGGAGACCTCAACACAGAATTATGTAGTCATTTTACAAAATATCAGATAAACAGGTCCAATGTTGCACTATTATCCAAAAAAATATATAAAATATACATGTCCGTGTTCATGCCCAACCCTAGAATATAGATGCAAGCTTCTAGGGAAGATTTGGGAATACATGGACAAGAATTACAAAAAGAGTGAATGGATTGTAATCTGCATTGATAAATGTGGTATTCATATCATTGAGATTATAGACTCATCAAAGCATTTCAGTTATACCTATATGAAAGAATAATATGTTTGAAAATAGTTATCATGTTTTCTTACCTCATCAGTTTTCTATACTAAACATATTCAACTCTTCTGCTTTTTATAAAACAGAGATTATAAATCTGGCACATCATGAATATCCCTCTCTAGATGCATTCTAATTTGTTAGTCTCTCAATTAAAATGTTATGTTACCTGAATGTGGTGTGACAGGTATGTGCAATGAGAGATTCTGAGCAACAGAGTTTTAAAGGTAACTACTGTGATTTAGGTTTAACATTTTAGTAAGAATCCACATTACTACTTAATCTGATTTGGCTCATGTTATAACCAGATTCATGGGGGCAGGGAGACTTCTTAAAATGAATTTTGGCTCTGTTTTAAAGAGATAGAAAACACTGTTGTCTAGCCTAAAGGGTAGGTTCAAAATCACATGCTAGCCTTCTGAAATACTTACTAGTACATTATGGAGTCAGGGAACAATAATAACCTAGGGAAATTCATTACCAGTGCTCTGGGTCACATTTCTTACTTTAATTACAATCTTTATTTGCCCATTCTGCTCAGGCTCTGGCCCTTTGGCCTACACGATTTTGCATGGCAAACACAGTCAATAAGGTTATTTTTTGGATGTGTTGCTGTACTTTTGTTTTGTCCGGTAGGCAGAAGGCTCATGTTTTTGAATGATATTTGGCACACGCTGATGTGCAGTTTGCTAGTCCCAGGGTATCAAATATCATTTTTGTATTTGCTACCTAGCTGCCAACTCATGAATTGAACTCTTGCCCCGCTATCAGCTTTTCTAGTATAGGATCTAGTGTTTTCATTTGGGTTTTTTGTTTGTTTCTGTTTCTTCATCTGTTAAGGATACAGAGGCAGGGAGAGGATAGGTACCAGTTGTTACTGGACATCTAGATGTGCATTTTCCTCGAGGTTCTTGCCATTTTGGTCTGCCAATGTTGTAGCCACATACTGCCACTACCTGCAGGGAGTGACCAGGGAAGAAGTGATCAGGTGTTTGCAAGATATAACTTTGCATAAAGGAGGAAACATGAAATGGAATTTTTGAAATCCTTTTTTAGTTTGTTTTGTCTTTTTTTTAATGGTGGGTTGTCCACATGCAAGAATTGCTTGTTCATTATCACTTTCTAAACCTTGCTGCAAATGGTTATCTTAGTCAAGTTTAACACACCCTGGCTCAGCATTGATAACATATATTTATGTTTCCTCCTTGAATCTGCCTTTGTACACTCCTTTTTCAACTGCTGAGTTTCTTTTCTGCAGCAAAAAAAGAGAGAGATAATTAATGATGGTAGAATCTGGTTTACATTGTACAGTTTCATAACAGTAACTAAAATCTGACTGTCAGACATGTTATGTGTATATATTTGCAAAATCAAAAGACATTTTATTATTATTATTTTAAATATGTTAAAGGCAAAAGAAATCACCAGAAGATATTTTTCCCATTTAGATGGATGACTTAAGTCTATATTAGGCATTTCAAAATGATTTTTTAACTGCTACCAAGTTTGCCCTGTTGTGTTTTTGAACAGAGATGAAACATGAATCAGAACTGCATGCAGCATTTCTTGTAATCAAAATCTCTTTCCCCCTTTGATGTTTTCAGGTAGCAAAGTGACAAGTGCCAAGATTCAGAACTGACTATTCTCAAAGCATTGGCTTTTTGCCTGATTGAGAAAAATGGATATAAAGGACCGAAGACACCGCTCTTTGACCAGGGGTCGGTGTGGTAAAGAATGTCGTTATACAAGTTCCTCCCTGGACAGTGAGGATTGCCGAGTGCCAACTCAGAAGTCATACAGTTCAAGTGAGACCCTAAAGGCCTATGATCATGATACCAGGATGCACTATGGAAACCGTGTTTCGGATCTGGTTCACAGAGAGTCAGATGAGTTTCCAAGACAAGGTATGTAGAACTGATCTAACCATTTGTCTCTGTTTTTCTTGCCTTATTTCTAGGACAATGGTGTGTTGTGACTATCACTACAGTGACAATCTGGTTTGCTTTGTATAGCTAACACAATTTGTGAAAATTGAGAGGAACTCATAGGTTTCTGAGCATATAGTGTTAGAATTTTAGTTAAGATCACTATCTCCTTTCTACCAACATACTGAATTAATAGAGAAAAATATCATTTAAGTTTGGATCCAAATTCCCTTTGCATGAAGATTTGGGGAGCCTTCCTACCAGATGTTATGCAGATCATGTTGTGTGATGTAGGTGGAAGCATGACTTTTGATACCTCAAAACTAGAATTTTGACATTTTCTTCTGTATTTCCTTTCTTTGCCTTTGTTAAAAAAAGAGTAACTGTTGAAGGTAATAGGGTTACTAATTAGTTCTGAGGAATTTTTGTCCCCATTCCTCACAATGGAACTATATTGAAGCATTGAAATGAAGAATTAGTTCTTTGGTTGCTTCATATTGCTACATTTAATTTCATAAAATTAAAAATATATATATGTTTATTTAATCAGTTAGCATGATCACAAAGGCTTTAAAAATCCACACTGGTTATAAATTTGTTTCCAAACAACATATTCTAATACAAACTGTTGCCTGTTTAGAATGCCTGCAATATTTATATCTCACAATTCACCAGGGAAACAGTTAAAACTGTGTTTTTGTTGTGATTGTAGACCCTTACTGCATACAGTTTTGCTTTTATCTTGTCTCTCAGTTTCTGAGTAGTCTTCATGTAAATGAAACACATTCTGTAGTTCTAAGAGAAAAAGAAGAAAAAAAATATCATCAACTTGAAAATTACTTGGTGTCAGGTGTCTTTGATCAGCTAGATGTCAAGTAGTTGACTACATTAAATTCTCACCTGACCCTAAAAAAGCACATAGTAAGAGTTTTAAATTCTCAGAAATAGAAGGATTCACAACTGCATCTTTTAAGGTGGCATTCAGCTTCCAGGATGCACAGTTTAAAACAATCTGTTTTGTTTTCCTATGGCAACAGTTCAGTGAGATGCAAATGATTTGAAAGGTGACACATGCATTCACTATATTATACTTTCATTTTTTACTTTAGGTTTGGTCACTGCATGATTGAGAACATCCTTTTAAAAAATATCTCTGTGCTGAGTTTGAGATTTTTCTACCCCAGTCAAATTAAAGGTGCTTTCTGGCAAATGTTTGTTATATTACAGTCCCTAGATTAATGGTGGATTGTGGATTGACCTGAGATTGCTTTCCTTAGTTAATATTTACATCAAATGAAACCAAGACCATGGCTTTTTATTTTCTTATATGCCCTTGTTCATTCTGTTTAATCTTGTCCCTTCTATCGATAATAATGGGAGTTGCTTGGGCAGAATAGGCCCTTGAGCTGATAGCTAGGCAATTAACAATTCGCACATGCAGTGTGTTGTTATTGAGCCCATATTTGTTTGTGTAATGTGTTTGCATGAATTAAAAACTGCAGTCCAAAAGTAGAAATGAAAAGGCCCCAGAACGTATTTGCATATGCAAGTGCAATTTCCATCTGAAGACAACTATGAATTTATGCATGAAAATGTAGTCAGAGTCAGAGTGGATCCTCTTTGATGGGTTCTAAAATTGAACTCTGCAGGAAGTCAATAAGCACATATTAAGAGAGAGGTGGAGGAGAAGTTATGCTGTGAGTAGCAAATGCAACTTTGAACATAGTCACAACAGAAAGGGTTAAAACAAAATTTGTCTGTTAGAAAATATGATAATTTTAAAATGAAATAGTTCTCCTTTCTTATTCTGGTAATGAAAGACCAAGATAAGCTCAATATTTTATTAGTCTGGAGGTATGTTCTCAATTAATATAAAAAATTGATCCTGTGAGTTTTTTCCACTGAAAATCCAGTATACTTTGACACTCAAATGAATCTGTGGTCTTATTGATAAAGATCCACCTCTTCATTCCCATGCCATGAAATGCTTGTCCATATCTTCCTATAAATCTTCCAGGAGTCTACCCATTATGCTGCCTTCCTTCTTCATGATCTGTTGATATTATAAGAGTACCTACATTGCATATCTGCTGTCTCTTACCTTTGCTTTATTAATTATTACTAATTACATATTGATTATTAAAAAAGTCATTATTAGGAATGCCCTACTACCTTTCCTAAGCATATGTCTCCTTGATGACATTTTCATGCTTCTATTGATATTTCTTTATTGATTAATGTCTACTGGATTTTTTGGGTTACTTTTAACATGATTTCTTTAGATCCTTTGCCATGGTATTCCAACAACAGCATTAATAGATGATATTTCTAAACTAAACATAGTGTAAGTCATATAATAGCTTAACAAGTATTTGATGCCTTGCTGAATTATTATTATTATTATTATTATTAACATTATTATTTCACCAAACGTGATTTCACTGGTTTAGAGAAAGTAAGATATATTCCTGCCAAACCTACTCACCAATTTCTAGTCCCACAGAATTATCTGGTTGGCACTGAGAAGCTAAGAGTTCTATTCAGGACCATGTAGCCAGTATGTGTCAGAGATAGCATTTGAATTCAGTTCATTCTAATTCCAGGTCTGGTCTTTCTCTACAAATGTCAATCTGGCTTCCTGTCAAGGTCTTTATGTAGGTCTATGAACTTGGACTTCATTGTTTATTTTTAATATTTTGTGAATTAAATACAATTCAATATAGTTGGTTTCCTTTCTAGTTTTATAAATTTAAAAGCATCATTCACCAAACTGCTAAAGGTATCTATAAAACATCTCCAAAAAATTCAGATTGCCTGTTCTAGAAGAAGATTACTATTAAAAAGAGATGCTCTTTTGCAGGAAAGAATCTCAAGGATATCTAAAGAAATATACAATGCTAAAATGTACTCTATAACTATCTTTTTGATCCATTTTGAATCAATTAATTGTCTACCTACAGTGTCTTTTTAAAGAGATTTCTGCTGATCAGTAAGCTTGGTGAGTTGTCCACTCACTTAAACAAACAGCCACTTTATAATCTTAGAATTTAGTATAGTATCTGGCACATAGTATGGGCTTTACACATACTGGTTGCCTGAGGATCATATGAGATACAATTTGTAAAACACTTAATAAGATCATAGATTTAGAGCTGCAAGAAAACTTCACACTTCTCTTGTTCAATCCCTTTATTTTACCAATAAGGAAATGAATTTCCAAATATACTTAGTGATCTATCTAGTATTGTACAGGTAATATACTTCAGAGCAAAGACTTGAAGCCATATTGCCTGTTGGTTGCCAAACAATATATATTCTGCCAAACAATATATATTCTTCATCCACTTGGATTTCCTTGTGGATGGTTAGACTGAACTCCTTTAGCTGATCATGGATTAAAAAAATATGAAAAACTGGAAGAGATCAAAGATTCTGGAAGAAAAACATGGTTGTCATTAGCAAAATAAAGCCAATATCAATAGCTTCCAATTCATCTTTACAAAATATTTATGAGAATTGTTTATAAGGAACTCCTTTCAAAGTTCCTCAATGAATAGCCTATGATGTATCACATCTTTTTGTTTACACACTTATCTGAAAGGTGCAGACAATGAAAAATTCCATCTTGTTTATTGCTTTAAAAAAAAAAAAAACAACTCTTTGAATAAGCAGAGCCAAACGCTACATGAAAAGCTCTTTCCCTACAAGAACTTCCATGCATATTTTACAATTGTAAAATATTCTTTCAAAGTGACAACCACAAAGTTAATATTGTTTGATGACCCTAATGTCTGTTAAATAAGGCATGGAATAGTATGACATGCTTTCACAAAGGATGTCTGACACTATAATATGTGTCCAGTGCAGAGATCAGTTGGAAAAAGAGTGCCTTAAAGATGGTGAGATGATCCAGATATTCCTGTTTACAGAAAATATTGTGCTGAATATATCAATATGCAAAATATTGTAGATCATTCTAAATGAAACCTATAATTACCCAACGGGGTTAAGCCTGAGATTCTGTAAACTGATTATATAATAAACTTTTTTTTTTTTTTTTTTTTTGCTGAGGCAGTTGGGATTAAGTGACTTGCCTAGAGTCACATAACTAGGATGTGTTAAGTGTCTGAAGCCAGAGTTGAACTCAGGTCCTCCTGACTTCAGAGCTGGTGCTCTATCCACTGACCCACAAAGCTGCCCCCCATAAACTTTTTTTACACAAATATGTTATGTAATTACTAAACATATGAATTGTTAGAGGTTGCCAGTTCACAAAAATGGTGTGTTAACGAGATCCTACTTTCTTTCTGGTAAAAATTCTAGGATATTGTAGCTAAATTCTATTTTTTTGTGTGTTTTTACTTTCTAAAATAGACTATAATAGAATTTTAGAATTCAAAGACTATTACATATCATTTCACTCATTTATAAATTAACTGTTAGAGTTGCGATGGACACTTAGAAAATTATGTGACCTTAGCCAAGCCACTTAATCTACATTTGCCTGTTTCTTCATCTATAAAATGGGAATAATAATAATAGTCTCTACTTTGCAGAGTTATTGTGAGAATCAAATGAAATAATATTTGTAAAGTACATAGTACAGTGCCTGGCATATGAAAAGCATTATGAAAATGTTAGTTATTATAATAATGGCTGCTATTATAATAATTCTACTTCATAATTATTATTGTTATTATTGTAAGAGTGCTGATTTTAGGACTGGGAAAACTTGAATTTTTAATCTGGCCTTTGACATTTCCTAAATTGTGTGAATCTGAACAAGTCACTTGACCTCTTTTGGACCTCAGTTTTCCTGAAGAACTACGCCCAGGATATAGATACTTCTCTATGTTATTTCTTCATTGCATTTATAAAATCATGATTATGGGAACTTCTCCCAAAAAATTCAGACCACACCCTGCTTTTCTTGTGAATCTCTTCTCCACACGATTCAAGAATTCTACCACTTGTAGGGCTTTGAACAAGATACCTTTTGTGCCTCAATTTCCTCACTAGATCTCTGACATTCCCTCCTTTCTAGATCTATGGTTCTTTTGAGTATGCTTTTCCTTTTTTTCACCTTGTAGTAGACATGGTTTGGAAATATTGGAAATAAATAAATATGTGCATTGTGTCAAGTTAAAAAGACTCAGGAAATTCAATTTCTGCATAGTCTAAGGGCTAATCCTTTTAAACTGTTTCCACATTAAACCTATTACATTGTATGTCCTGGGAAGTAGCATGGCTCATCAACAAGGGAAAAAAACATAAGGACTAAATTCTCATCTTAAATCAGCTACTAAATTTCATTATTTCTCCTGATAAGTGATTTTCCTAAACTTTCCTTGCTTTAAATTGTATTATGTGGAAAGTAAAGACTGACTTACAAACACTATAACATTTTCACTTCAAAGAAATCCAAATGTAATTTTTCATTAATAATATTATATAGTAGAGATATCAAGTTGTTTCCACTTGAAAATTGGAAGAAGAAAATAGAAAGAAATTAGCATATCAAAGGTCATGCAAGATAGATCTTATATATATAGTTTGTGATTCCCCGGTGTTGGGGAGCACAAGAAATTGCCAAACCTCAGTAACATCTGGCCCCCATTCACCTACAACTCTTTATTATTGTTCTCTCTCTAGTTCTCTTTTCTCTCTGTGTTCTATCACCTCTTCAGGCTCCAACACTTCTTTATCACCTGTGCTTAGAAAATAGGCCCACAGTGTGAGAATGCTGTTTTAAATTGATATCATTAAACCAGCATATCCTTTCTCCCAGGATCATTCAATGTGACACAACCTAGAAGGATGGTAGCCCAGTTATTAATCTGCTGTATGATATGGGACAAATCCCTTAACATTGAGAATCTTAGACTTCTCAACTAAAAAATAAGAGTATAATAAATTATATCAAAGACCCTTTCTAACTAAAAATCTGTAGCAAGGTGGCTGTCCATGGTAGTAGTAGTTGTTAACTATGAATAGGCTATACACAATAGGCTATAATGTTTAGACTAGTTTTCTGTTTAAAACAAACTAACTCTTTTCCAGGAAAAAGAGGTAGTATTAGAGAGAGAAATGAGAATAAATTAGTTTTCTATACCTTAGACTATAGTCTAGCACTGAGTCATGAGTATTCAATAGGGAAGATTACTTTTATTTAGCCATATCACTTTCTGAATCATGTCTGCCAAAGAAACAACTTTCATGAGGTCTTTTATTTACTTGAAAGAAAAAAGTTTAATATTTATGGTATACTTGGTCATGTTTCTGGTAGTTTATTATCTTATGGATAAATTCCTGACATTTGAAGTTTAGAAATTATTTTCTTACATGAAACTTATTTTTATAACAACATACAGCTTTATTAGGAAATTCCTTCTGTAGAAACTTCATCCCCTAATGCACTTTGAGGATCTCATCTGTAATGCATAGTCTACAACAAGAGTTCATAACTAATTTTTAATATCATGGAGCACTTTGATAGTCTGATGAAATCATGGACACTCAGAATTACTTTTAATAAATTTGTAGTTGAAAGAAATTCTAAATTTCAATTTAGATTACAAATGTAACTTTTCCTCCTCCATACTCATAGATTCCCTGAAAACATATATGTGTATTCATGTAATCTTTAGGATATCAAGACCCCAGAATAAAAATCCATATCTTAAACTACTTGAGAGATTGCATGAGTTGCCCATGGACATACTACTAGAATATGTCATCACTGGGATCTGAATCCAGTTCTTTTTTAAATTAGTATTTACTAGATCATGTATCTTCTGATCTGTTTGTATGAAAGCTAGCATAGCATAAATTGACCCTATATTCATTAATTTAACATAAATTTTGAACCTGTTGTCATCTAAGAATTGATTCATTTTCAACATGTGATAACCTTTCAGAATGATTTTAGAGGCCTTTTTTAAAATTGGGTCTCAAGTTTATGTTCCATAGGGTTTTATGTTTAAGGCTTAAGCCATTGTTTTTAAAAGACTATTTTTGTTGTTGTTGCTTTTTTTGGCTCTAAAATAATTAGGATGTATAGAAGTATATGCTTCATTCAGCCATTTTATAAAATCTAAGTTTTACTATTTGCTGAAAAAGAATAACTTTATCATGTTCTGATCAAGTTTTTTTTTTTTTTTTTAATACATTCTTAGAATGGTTGAAAGTGACCTTGAATGGGTTGTTTGCAGTTAACTCTTCATGCCTCTAGACAGGACTTTACTTAATGTCGTTTCAGGAAGATTCTGTGGTTAATCCTTCTCTTTGAAATCTTCAGCAAAGGCGAGCTTGCACCCTCCCTGCATAACATAATCTGGTGTCTTTTTAATGTCTAGCCTAAATTCTTCCTACTGTAATGAAAGTGCACTGTTTCTTAATCTCATTTTCTGTGAAAATGAAGGAAGGCTGCTCACCCCCACCCATATTATGTTCTGTGCTGAGCAGAAATGTTTTTCCTCCCTCTATTTGTTTCCAATGACTGGCAATGATTCTGACATCTTCAAATCCAGAATTGCTTGTACAGCTTGTTGATAGGGTGTGTATGCCTCCCTACGCACCATATCTTTTGCTTCCAAAGATGAGAATTTCTCACACATCATTTTCCTATTTTTAAAAAAAGAATGATACCATCTAACAGCAGTCATCCTGTGCTGACTTGGTGTAAGAAAGATGTTAGGAGAAATTATTTAGAAAAATACAAATGGGCTTGTTAAAAATCCTTTCTCTAAGGCAAAAAGCCTACTTGGCTATGTTGAATATTTTTAATGCATTTAGACCTTTTGACAAACTTTATTCAAATGATCATTTTTACTTGAGCATTTTATTTACTAAATTAAAATTAGGCCCTTTCTTATGAGTGCTATTTCTAGAATATTCATCTTTTTCTACAATTTGGCTTTTATTATTTTGATGTCTGCATCACACAGATATACTATTCTGTCCAAATTCTGGTTGTCGTTGCTTACCATTCTTCAAAGGTTGTAACTTCTTCAATAAAACCATCATCTGTGTTTGTCTTTTCTTTCCTAAATCATTTCCTGCCATGATCTTTGGTGACTTCAGCAATTCATGTTGATGACCTATATGAAGCTCTTGTCTCATCATTTCACTCTTCTTTATCTCCACTCAATAGTTATCATGTTTAGTATCTTCACACAAAGAATCTTATCATCAATTGGCTCTGCTCTTAGTCTCTTCTCTCTACTTGCCATATATCTGTCAAATTAAAATTTCTAATTCCCAGGTCACACCCCCTTCCCAAACACACCCTCTTATCTCTAAGATAAAGTAGAAATCCTTTGGTTTGACCTTTATATCCCTTCACATCCTGACTCTTTACTATAGACCAAGTTCATATTACTACTAGTCACATGTTCTGGTCAAAGTAGCCTAATTGCTGATGCCTGTATATAACCTTTCATGTCACGTTTTTGTGAGTGCACAAGAAAGCTTCACACCCCTCTCCTTCTTCTTTACCTTTTAGAATTCATGCTGCCATTAAAGGTCCTGCCTGAATGTTACCTCCTACAGTAAGTCTTTCCTTGGAGTCCTGCTTATCAGTGCCCCCTCCAATAAAATTATTTTTATATTTGCTTTAAATATATTTAGCTGTAGAATGTAACTTCTTTGCAGGGAGAAATTGTTCTTATGAGTTACCTTAAACAGCGCAGTACTTGAAATATTATGGGTATTAATAAATATATATCTAATCAATTTACACTGATTTTAGCTAATTCTCACTGCACACTCTCCTCTGTTATGACTTTCATTTCTACATTTTAGACTCTTTAGTTGCCCACCATCTCCCAGTTCATCAAGTTTTGGATGAGCCTAACATAACAGATGGAGGACTACACACAAAATAGGATGTAAACATTCTAATGATGTCCCAGTATGTGTGGATATATATATATATATATATATATATATATATACACACACACATTTGTATGTGCATACACACACTGTGGCACATATATATGTATATATTTGTGTAAATACACATACACACATATATTACACACATCTCTCACATATTTTGTCTACACTCACTTATGCTCTGGGTAGGTTTACTTAATTGTAACCTTCTATCACCCTAATAGGTCTAAATTCCCAAAGCTATGCCACCAAAACCCATAATCACTTGCTCAGGGTGCTAGGGATTATCATGTTAATGGGAAATATACTTCCTATATTTATCATTCTAGCTCCTGAGTCTCTATCCAATATACAGTCTATATAAACAGACACAAGATAATATATACACAAAATACAATATTCATAAAACCCAAAATAATTTTAATTTTTAAACAAAATTTTCTAACAAATATAAAAATTATATACTATAAAATATATTATATATTAGAGCAAATGCAAAAATAATAAAATATATGATCATACATACATAAAGTTGAATCACACATGAAATGCACTCTACATCTATGGTGAAAGCGTGAACAATCACATACAGGATCCTGACAGGGAAATCTGAAGCACATAAAGGAGAAAAGTTCATGTACTTATGGTAATGTACATCTCTGAACATCTACACTGCATGAAATTGCTTCTTTGCTCACTACTTGATTGTTGATCTTCACCATATTTCACCCTAGAAGCTTCATTTCTCTTCTCTTCTCTACTCAAACAAAGCCTTTATAAGCTCTTTCAGTAAATCATCATTTCTTAAAAGAAGGTTGAGAAAATGTTAACTTTTAATGAGAATAGTAATTTTCTTAAAGAACCATAAAGACCACTACACTAGCTATCTCTAGTCTATATATACCAGTGTATATGTTTGCTTATCCAAATACTGAACTCTCTAATCAGAAAAGAACTCACAGTTTGACACTTTAAACTATCTCAGCTGCAAAACCCCCTGGACTTTTCTTTCTTAAGCCAGTTATGACAGCAGAGAGCAATAAGTTATATTAAGAAACTTCACTTTTTCTTTCAATTTAGTTTTTTCTCTCCAATCCAGTAAGCATCTGTCAAGTACCTACTATGTGTCAGCCATTGTGTTAAATCACTGTGGGTGCAATTAAAGCATATAAATTCACTTCTTTCAAAGATTACGCAGAAGTTTTGCAAGGATGAATGTTGAAGATTACGCAGATATTTTGAAAATAAAAAGGCTTTAATTAAAAAAAAAAAAAAAAGGAATCTTCAGCACCCGGGCAAACTTGTTGACTCTTGCATAGGGCTCTTTATTGGTCTCCCACCTCTTGAAGGAAAGGGCTTCTCTCTGGGGCTATAAGATTCTTCATTAAAAAGTTTTGGTTAAGCAATAGTAACCACTTGATAAGACAACAATGATGAGGTGGGATCTATGAATAGTGTCCCAGGCATGGGAGGGAATTTGACATTAATTGTGCAAAATCATAAAACAAATATCTCAATCTCCAAATGTTTGTGATCTCTCTGTGTCTCTCTTGCTCTGGATCTTTCTCTGTCTCTGTCTCTCTCCCTTTTTCTCTCTCTCTGTCTCGTTCTCCTTCCTGCATCGCTCTGTCTTTCCTTTGCAGCACTGATCTAATATCTAATATCTCTTAGTATAAACTGTTCCTGTACATTAATATTTACACAGTTTTCAATAAATGAAAGATTTTTCTTTGCCTCTTTAAAATTTCAAACTGTTCCCACATAAGCAAGGCATCATTCTATATTTTTCACAAAAAATTTGTCCTTATTTTTAATATACAGAATGTTATCTGTTCCACATTTTCTTTTTTCCCTCTCTTTAGTATTTTATATTTCCAAATACATGTAAAGATAGTTTTCAGCATTCATTTTTATAAAGCCTTATGTTCCATTTTTTTCTCTCTCCACTAAACTCCTCCCTCCACAAGACAGCGAGTAAATTGATATAGCTTAAATATGTGCTATCCTTTTAAACATGTTTCCATACGTGTCATGTTGTGCAAGAAAAATCAGACTAAAGAGCAAAAAAGCCATGAGAAAGAAAAAATAAACAAAAAGGTGAAAATGCCATGCTTCAATCTATATTCAGTCTCCATAGTTCTCTGTCTTGATGTTACTGGCATTTTCCATCCCAAGTCTATTGGAATTGTTTTGAATCACCACATGGTTGAGAAGAGCTAAGTCGATCACAATTGATCATCACATAATCTTATTGTTACTCTGTATAATATTCTCCTGGTTCTGCTCACTTCATTTAACAGGTCTTTCTAGGCTTTTCTGAAATCAGCTTGCTTATTATTTCTTATAGAAGAATAATATTTCATTATTTCATATTCCATAACTTATTCAGCCATTCCCCAACTTATGTCCCTTATGGGCATCCATTCAGTTTCCAGTTCCTTGCCACTACAAAAAGAGTTACTGTAGTCTGTTGCAAAATTTCCAAATTCCATCTAAATGTCGTTCTTATACGTATCACCTCAGCAAGCATTTATTAAACACCTACTATATGTCAAGCACTAGAGATACAAAGAAAAACTAAAAGAGTCCCCACCTTCAAAGAGTCACAATCTAATAGTAGGAAGGCAAGAAAATGAAAATGTGTGTTTACAATCATGTATGTATGTATGTACATGTGTGTATATATATTTATATCAGTTATAACTAGAAGTAAACTATCAGTACAAATTGTGAGGAAGAAGACATTAGCATCAAGAAGGCTAAGGAAATATTTCTTACAAAGGAAGAATTTTATACATATTAGCTGTGTATGGTGATAAAATAAAATATAGATATATTTATCTCCAACAGTGACAATATCTTATATGAATCAACAATTAATATAGATCTTTTCTTGCACATAAAACACCATTTTTTTTGCTCTTTTAGTAATTAAACTACCCCATATGATATGTACTTTAAAGGGACATTGCCACTAGTTGCATCTATCTCTTTTACTCAGCTATGATGCCATGATTAGTTTATTTCATTGCTGCTTTTGCTCATTCAAAAGATTCACTACTCAGCTTGATTTTTTTCCTGTGCCATTCTCATTTCTGATTCACTCTTCCTTTTTCATTTTATTCTTGGGCTTCAAAATAATGCTGAAAAAGTCATATGAATATATAAAATTGTTATAATTTATACCTATATGGTGTCTAATTTTATGGGGCATTTACAAAATATTGAGAATACTTTTTGATTCCTTGGTATATCCTCAAAGTAACTAGGGACATTCTGATAATCCTCTATCTGTCTTAAGTCTCTAGCTTTGCTTTTTTCTCTACTTCAGTTTATTTTTTCTTTTCTTTTAAACATTTTTATTCATTTTAAACAAATACAAAATGAGAGGAAAGAACATTTCTATATATTCATAGTAAAATATAAAAATGATGCAATATAAAATCATAAATTTCAATTTCAGACTGTTTACTTAAATATAAGTATTAAATATTTATTATATACTTATATTAATTATTTTAATACTTATATAATAAAAGTATTAAATAAATACTTTTCACTTTGTAATAAATATTACATATTATTTTCAAAGCTACCCAGATTTTCTATGTTTTCCTTCTAAGTTTTCTTTTATTTTCTGCTGTGTATTTTTATTTTTTTTCTCTCTTCCTCCCCACCCTATCTTAAATAAGACTATAATTAAACACACATTTATATACATATATATATATATACACATATCTATACATATATGTAAAATCATATTGTATGTACTTATATTTATGAGTTCTTTCCCTGAAGGATTATAGTATCTTCCTTTATGAATCTAAATTTTTCCATGTTTTTCTAAAATCAGCCAGCTCATCATTTCTTATAGCACAGTAGTATTCCATATACTACAATCTGTTAAGTCATTTCCCAATTTAAGGACCCCTATAATTTTAACCTGTCTAATAGGTATAAGGTGGTAGCTCAAAGTTTTTTTTTTTTTTTTTTTTAAATTTGACCTCCTAAATTAGCTGTCAAAAAAAGAAAATCTGTAAAAGACAGTCTGCTCTCTAGTAGGTCACAGTCTAATGAATATTAACCTTGATCTCTAGGCAACTTTACACAATGTTAACTACATTTTATGTTTTTTGTTTGTTTGTTTGTTTGAATCCTATTCTTCTTTCATCTCCATGATAGTAAACTTTGACTTACCCTGATTTAGCTCCTCTTTCTGGGTTTCTAACTGTAGTTATTATGTGTGGCTTTTGTCCTCTTCTTCTCTTTCTCTTTTGTTTCTTATCCATTCTTCTTTTCCACAATTATTTATTTGTAGAGACCTCAAATCCATTTCCCCATTTCTCTTCTTTGTCTCTCTTTGTCTCTTCCTCTCTCTCTCTCTCTCTTTTTCTCTCTGTGTGTGTGTCTATCTCTCTGTATCTTTGTGTCTCTGTCTCTGTCTCTCTGTCTCTCTCTTTTTACTCAGTCTCTCTACTGTTTTCATTTTTGTTTCTTATCTCTAATTATTAGATATTTCTACTTTGATGGACTGCCATTATCTCTAACTCAACATGCCTCAAAAACAAACTTCTCCCCAAGAACAGATTCCCATTTCAATTTTTTTTCATTTGTCCTTCATATTATTATTCTCTCAGCTATTTGAAGTCATCTTAATAGCTTACATTCATAAAGAGCTCAGAGTTTCATTATTACTGTATTTGATTTTCATAATATCCTTGGGAAATAGGCAAGGATATATCCATTTTAAAATTACAAAATTGCATCTCAGAGAAGTGAATCAATTTATTCAATGTCATAAAATTAGTAAATAGTAGAAAAAAGACAATAACTAAAGTCTGCTGAAAATTATTCTTTTGACTAGGCCAACTTTGATATTTATCCTCATTCATTCACCAATCATTCAATTAAACATTAATATTATATATTTATATATCAATCACCTGCTCTGTGAAAGATGCCACAAACCCTCCCAATTTTTATTTATGATTTCTCCCATGTGCATCAGTTCTTCTCCATTCTCATTGTTTACTTTCTGGCATTACTGTAGTGATTGCTGCAGTGATTTCCTACTGCACAGTAGAAGTCATCAGGCACAAACAAACTACATTTCAAAGTATTGAACTGGCCAGCCACCATTAATAACCTTTGAAAAACCTTGATTCAAAGTGGTTTATCACTTGTCGGTAATATTGTAGAGGGGACTTTTTTCAGCTATATGTTAGATTAGATGATTTCTGAGATCTTTTCCAAATTTGTCACTCTCTGAACTATCTAATGTCTTTCAAATATTATCTAACAACTTAATCATATCTTCCCCATAATAAAAAACTTACAATGACTCCTTCCTACTTAATAGGACCCACTACAAATTACTTAAACATTTAATATTAGCATTTAAGGTTTTTCATTGAAAAGCTTGATCCTACCATTCAAAAAGTGTGGTATGTTGGAAAGAATGTTAGATTTAGAGTCCAGAGTATCTGGATTTAAATTGTAATTCTACCTGTACAACCTCTTACAAATCACTTAATGTCACTGGGACTCAGTTTCCTCAACAATAAAATAACTAAATTTTTTTTTCTAATGAGGAAGTTAGACTGGATGATTTTGAAGGTCTTTTCCATTTCCAAATCTATGATTCTATGACCCTATCTCCAATTATTTCCAAACACTTTTTTTTATCAAGTAGTCACCCACTGGTGTTTTCCCTGCTGCCCAAATGAATTATAGAGTGAGAAAAAGAAGGAATCTTGGTGGTTATGTTGTATAATCACTACCCAAACAATCAATCCCATCTATAGCATCCCTTACAAGTGGTTGCATAGAATCCTAGATTGTTTATTCCTTGAGACAACCCATTTTATTTTGGTTCAAGTACAGTTGTCAGTAAATGTTTACTTACATTGATATGAAATTTCTCAACCAGCACTTAGCACAGTTCCTGGCACATATTAGGTACTTAATAAGAATTGATTGATTGAGCCACTTCTGCCCTTCAGAGTGAAGTAGAACAAATCTCATCAGTCTTCCACCTCCTTTGACTTAAGTCATTTTGTACCATAGCCTCTTATTATTATTGTTGACTGCATTGACTTTCAGAAAGAGAATATAGACTGGTGAATAGAAAGCAAATATTAAAAACAGGACACCTGCAGAAAAAGTCAAACTTAAAAATTCAGTCAAGAGAGAAAACTATATTATATGTCAGCTGTATTAATTTTGGATTAGATGCATTCTATGTATATGCAAATCCATATGTTTTTATGTGTGTGCATGTAGGTGTACATAAAAATATAAATATATATGTATATATATATGAAGGAAGTATGAGTGTGACTCTATATCTATACATATATATAACTATATCCATTCTTAACTGTAGTTTAGGGAAAATGCAAGGGAATTGGGGAAGTGAAAGAATAAAGTAAAAAGTAACACAGCAGAGAACAAAAGAATAATCTACAAGCAAGCAAAGAAACAATGGATAGTCATGAATATAATATCTTTTATTATTATGAATGCTTTCTTGAAATGGAAATTTATTGTTACATATTTGAATCCTCCCTGTTGTTCTGCTGGGCCCATGACAATGTTTTCCCCTTTTTCTGTCTTTCTTTTTTCTATTTTTTTCTTATTTTGTATTTAAATTTGAATAAATAAATATAAAACAATCAAAATTTTTTATAAAAAGCAGAACATAGGAGATTTCTGTCCCACCTCTGACAGATAGAAACTGTGTCTATCTGGGCAGGTAAGTTAACTCCTAAATACTCTGAGCAATATTTTAAATTGTATAATACTTACCAGTCTGTGTTGGTAGAAAGCATTTGCTTCCCAGGGAGCTCCTCATACCAATTAAATTACAGTTCTAAACAAATACAAATGATTTCTTTAGGTTTTTTGGCTGACACATCACACTAATGACTCATCCCAACTTCCACTAAACTAGCCTAATTTTTTTCTTTCTTTTTTTCTTCTTTGTACGTAAATAGCGTGGTATAGTCAATACAATTCTTGATCTAGAATCAGGACGAGCTGAAACTGAATCCCATCTCAGCCACTTCCTAGCTAAGTGATAGAGGAAAATCACAAATTCTCCAAATTTCAGTTTCCTTATCTGTCCATTAGAGACAATAACAACTATCATAAATAATTATTATAGAGCTCAAATAAAATAATGAACATAAAGCTCTTCATAGGCTTTAAAGCATTATACACATATCAGCTATGATTGTGATAATTATTATCTTATATTCAATGGAATTCAGATAGAAATAGTTCTGGAGTGAGTCATTATCCCATTATTGTTTTTCATTGTTATTTAATGTTCCTTTGACTATTGATGTCTATTATTATCAAGAAGGTAATACTGATGACTGATGATTATTCCCCATTAAAACATATGCATCTTGAAACCAGAGACTTTTAAAACTTTGTCTTAGCATCAGTAGCACTTACCCCAGTTATGTCATGCAATTGGTACTTACTAAATTCTTATTACTTGATATTATTATCATGTTATAGTCAAAATTCTTTATGCCATACTTCTAGCCTGATTCATGCACAAATTTTATAAACATACTATATATGCTTTTATTCAAGTCCTTGATAAAAATGCCTAACAAAATGGGAACAAGAACAGAGTCTGGGAGAATTTTCTTAGAAATATCTATATAGATTGATGTCTGTCCATTAATTAGAAATTTTTATGCCCAGACTCTGCCAAGTTCTATATTATATAACTGTTCTATCATCTTATGTACTTATCTTTATATTGTCCCCAAGAAAATTGTGAGAGACTTGACTATATGTCAAACTGAAATCCAGATACACAAGGCCAGCTGCTAGAATTAGATGTGAATTTTTAACACAGAGTACAAAACCTGTTACTGAAAAACGAATATAGGTGTGAAGTTGGACTGCACCTATCTAACCATCTGTTGGAAGTCTCCCCCTGCTTAAAAAACAGAAAAGTTGATAAATTTTTCAATTGCTTTGCTGATAGTTTTATCTTTCAATCGATCAAAGAGAAATGGGTATTCTTATTTTGGACTTAATTCTAACCACAATGAAAAATTGGTCAGTGAAGTAGAAATGATAGAAACCTAGGAAAGCCATCAACATGTTGATTTACAGGAGATTTCATTGTAGAAAGATGACAATATTGTGCATAATGTAATTTGTATCTTAGATTTCAGAAGGAATAGATTTCAAAGATATAGAGATTGCCTAAAATTCTAAAATAAGCTGGAGAAAGATGGCAGATTCTCAAAAATGAAACTATGATGCAATTGCAATCAGTTCCAGTAAAAGAAAAAAAGAAAAAGAAAAAGAAAAAGCATCTGAAGAGCTGAGTGTAGGTGTCAGTTAATTTAGATTTTAAAAGAAATACAAGTCAGAGGAGATAAATGAGAATAAATACAAGGAGGTTGTTTTGTTTCTCCTTCATTTTCAAAGTAGACCACAGATATCATGGAGTAATATCTTCATTTGTGCATGAATTAGATTTAAGCATGGTAGAGTTTCACAAAGTTGTCAGCCTCATTCTTTCTTCCAAAGTCATTGATGTCCAGGGGCTGGATAAAAGTCAAGACAATCGGCAATGGCCAATAATTTAGTGAATGATCTTGCTGTGTTTGATATCTTACAGCTTCAAGAGCTTCATAGTGTCTGCTTCAGCAGCTTTTGTAGCCTTTGAAAAAAAATTGTTCTCACCCATCCACCCATTCTATGCCAAAAGAAGAATTCACAAGATTGGTATAGACACTCTCCTAATCCACTAATAGGTTTGAAGCCCATTGATTATCTAGAAGGGTTTAACTCATCTACTAAAATGATTTACCAAGGTAGGGCTATTATGCATGCTATAGTTTCTTGGAGTCACAGGTGAGAGTTGAATGCCAGATAGATACCAAAGGTGCATGAGTAGCCCGGAAGAGGGCTTAGTAAGCCATCACATCAGAAGTGCTAGTTCTCCTTAAATACCCCACACCAAAAGGGCATAATAACAGGTCATTGAAAGCCAAGATAAGTAAAGAGAATGATAAAAAATAACACTTGGCCGCTCTTTTTGAGTCTAAGTCACCTAGACACTGAAAGTACTTTTAGCTTTGGTTGCTACATTATTATATATGATCTTTCAAGAACCAAAGATAATGAGTTATCTCAGGACAAAGAAATGTTTTCTTAATTTTCCAAAAGGAGAAAAAGGCAAATTCTCCAAAATACAGACCTTTATAATAAAATTGATGTAGATATTTGAAAGGGGTAAAAAGCCTTTCTAGAATACCTTAATGAAGGGATAGTCTGGAACTTGTAAAAAGGAAGAACTAATTAATTAAAAGCTAACAATGAATCATTAATAGTAAGTTTCAAGCTAATATTTCATTTTTAAACATTTTTTATTTAATTAGGTATTATTAAATTACTATGGACATCCTGAAGTATAAGCCCTACCTTCATGCCTTCTATTCACTCATCTAAAAGAACTTCTCCAGATGTTTTTTCTATAGAATTCTAACCCATTCTGTAAAATTCAATTTAAAAATCACTTTCTCCATGACACTACTGCAAGACTCATACAGTCTTTTTCAGAAGTTTTCAACCACTTACTATTCTCAAATACTTTTGGTTTTTATAAAACATACATTTAATCTCTTTCTTCCCTCTGCTCCCATTTAACCTTAGGAAGGTGTTGTGATTCAGATATCAGATCAATTTGTATTTAAAGGGCTTGGATTTTGGCAATGCCATTGCTTACTCCATTGTTTATGCAGTCTATCTGAACAGAAGTTGGAATTTAAGGAAAAGATGGCACATATGCAATTCCATTAAATCCACAATTAGGAAAATACACAAATATAATATTATACTTTTTAAGACAACAAGTGTTATCAAGTGATTAATATGTACTCTTTCCATGTCTAATCAGAATGGAGAGGGCAGTCTGCACAGAGAAATGTATATTAATATGGTTTTTCACAGTTCTCTGTAAAATTCTCACAAATTTTTAAACTATAAATCAGAATAATTCCTTTATGATTCATAAGGTATTTATTCAGATAGATTGTCTTTCTTGTATTGATATTGGACTATATATGTATTTCTTGTCTTCCTACCTATATCTTAAGCCTTTTTCAAGTGGGCTTCTAAATCATATTTTTATAGGATTATAGGTATAGATGTAGGATAGACTAAGTCTGCATCAAGTCTAACCCATTCATTTTCTACGTGAGAAACCTGAAGCTCAGAACAGTTAAATGATTTGCTCAAGATAACACAGGCATGACAAAGCTAGGATGTGACTGATTCACAATTCAGTTCTGGTTCCACTTGTAACATTTAACACAATTCTAGGAACATAATAAACATTTATTACATATATTGAATGAATGAATGAATGAATGAACTAACAAATGAATGAATGAATGAATGTATTATTAGCTAATCTTATGCTGCAAGTACCTGTGGAAAATATGCATTATGAGAAGCAGAAAAGCTGCTGATTTGTAACAATACATTTTGCAGGTAAGGGCCAGAAGCAGGTGGTATTTTCTTTGTTGCCAAATAGTATGCATTGGGATTATCAAAGGAGACATTACATTTTCAATATCATGTTTTTGTCTCATAATCTAATTTTCAGCTCTAGCAATTCCAAAAGCATTCCTAGGGGGAGGAAAATGTCTCCCACAAATGAATGTATGTTCACATCTTGAATTCTTCAATTGGCATGCACAACTTACAAGTTCTCTCTTCTTGCTTTAACTAAACTCCACGCTTTCAGCCAGAGCAGAAAGATATTATTCACTATTCTTACTACATTGACTGCTTTCTCATCCACTCAACTTCAAGTCAGATCTAGTTTAGTAATAAATCTCTGCTGGGAATGATCAGAATAAATACTGAGTGTTCTTCAAGATATTAAAAAGTAAGTACAACATAGACTTATTTAACAATGTATAGCAGCTTCATGATATTTTACTAAAGTTGATGTATGTATTGTCTGCATTCCTTTTCAGATGCAAAGATCATTTCAGAGCTTAAAAAAATAAGATAAGTCAGAATCTGAGAGATTTTCTGCTATATTTTGGGTTGAACCAGGATTCTTATTTTCTAGGTCCTTTTAGTTGGCCAAAACTATAAAATATGTATCCTTGTTCATAGTAATTTAAGAATTGTCCACATTAGACAGCTACTGAAAAGGTAGTGTGGATTTTATTTTTAAAGTAATGCCTTTAACATGTTCTCTTTTTAGCATTCTTTCTCTCCCTTTTTCCTCTCCCTACCTCCCTATCTTTCTGTCTCTATCTCTGTCTGTATCTGTCTCTCTGTCTATCTCCCTTCTTTCCTCCTTCCCTCTCTCTCCTCCCTATGTCCTCCCTCTTATCCCCTCCCTCTCCTCTCTGCCTCTCTGTCTCTCTTTCTCTCTCTATCTCTCTCTCCCCTCTCCCGTCTTCTTTTTTTCTCTCTCCCCTTTTTTCTCCCCCCCCCCTCTCTCCCCTTCTCTCTGTATTAAAAGCCCTACATATATTAAAGGGATTCACAAAAGTAAATATATTTGTAGCACTTTGAACTGCATTATTGAGTTTATTGAAATTCTAAGCCCAATTGGTTTGAATAATATTCCTAGAGGATCTATGCATGTGGCAGCTGGGACACTTTCAGTAAATAGGAATACCATTATAATATCCTCAGAAATCATAACTATTTGGATCTTTCTCAATGCATTGCAGGATGAATATTCATGGTACCCATCTTTTCAAATTAGAAACTTTAAAAAATATGTCTTCTCAGAAGTTTTCAGAGTGTTATTACAGTCACTAACAGGCATTCAACTGGCAGACTTGAGTTCGAATCCTTATTAACTCTCTGGTGAAAATTAGTTTACTATTCTCATTCCAGTTGCAATTTGTGTGCATTATAAAACCTCTGCATAGTAATGACCCAATTAGCAGTTTCTGCTTCAGAAGTCCAGGAGTTGGACAGTAGGGAAGCTTCAGTAAAGTGCTGAGTAGCCTTGAACAAAGAGCAGTAAGGGGGTAGCTAATGTGACAGTTGCCTTTGTGATTCTCTGCTTTAGCCTTCTTGGTTTTGTCTTCTGTGTTTCTGTTGGTTTTTTCCCCTTTTCTTTTTTTTTTCTTTATAATGTCACCATTTCTGTCACAAAGTGATTGAGTATTTTACAAGGTGTGCATGAGATGGAAATTGAAGTTATTTGGCTGTTCAGACATTCCCTGTGTTACTGGTTGTCATCTGAACCATATACATACATATATATATATATATATATATATATATACACATATATATACATATACATACATATACATATATATATATACACACATATATATACATATACATACATATATATATATATACACACACATATATATACTTGGCCTCTGCAGTGGTCCCCCAACAGACCACCATAGGGTTAACATGAGAATTGTCTTTGAATAACCTTCCCATTAAACTCTCAGATGACTGGTTTTTAGGATGATTAGGATCTTCAATTCATTTACCAACTTGTGTGAGAGGCCCGTTATATGCAATTTAAGAATTGTCCATATTGGACAGCTACTGAAACAGTATCTCAGTAGAAATACATACATAAAAATGAAAATGAAACAGTGTCTATCCTCAAGAAGTTTGTTTCTATTGTTGTCTTCATTCCTGAAACTTGAAGAAATAACTGTGGATTTCTGTCAGGTATGGTCTTGTTAAGCCATCATCAAACCCCACCTCTTCATTTTTTAAGTAAGGAAGCTAAGGGATAGAGAAGTTAAGCAATGTGTGCAGGTCACATAACAACTAAGTATCTGAATTAGAATTTGAACTCAGATCCACCTGACCCCACATCTAGTGCCCTTTTATTAGGCCATCTTGTCTCTTCCAATTTCAGACTTTGTTGCCATGAAATGTTTTGTGGAATCATACTATTGGGATATGACCCAATCTTCTCCACTGACTTGATTCATTTCCTTTGAAAAAGGAAAATGGGATTATGTTTTGTCAACTACTAAGAGCTATTTACTGAAAACTACAGTGAGCAGAACAAAAGAGGGAGATGGAAAGAACTGGGAGAAAGTGGTTCTCCTTTTACATAAGACCATAAATGTTATGATAGCAGGTAAAGGATTGGAGTTCCTTTGTGGATCATAGAATTTAGATCTAGAAAAGACAAAAAGTCCAACTTCTTAATTTTAATGATGAGGCAACTAAGGCCCAGAAAGACGAATTGATTTGCCCAAAGTCCTGCAAGTAGTATGCAGTAAAGGCATGAGTCAAACTCAGTTCCCCAATGCCAAATCCAGTGGTTTTTTAAAATTATTATTATTATACTTCCTCTCATAGATAATATTCAGTTGTACTGGGAGTCCATTTCTATCTATAACAGAATGATCCTTAACATGTCCAGTTGTGTTTGAGTATCTGCAATTTAGATTTTCATCCTTGCTATTATTCCTCTATGCCTTGTCTGCCTTAAGTGTCAAATCAATGGGATTCCTGTTAGACTATTATCTTATATATTATATTACATATAACTAACAATTATAAAAGTTAGAATGCTTCCATGAAGCACTTGTATGTGGTATATTCTTTTTTTTCTGATCTTCTGATCAATGAAGGAAAGACTATATATCTTAATAAGAAAGTATATTATGTCATGTAGCTCATGGCAACTCATATTTTTGTAGTTCTTTAATGTTTATTCCTCATAACTATCATCCCCATATCACTCATGAGAAAAGGTGATTTGGCCAAGGTCATGAAAAAGTAATATGTTGAAACACAGATATTTTCTATGTCTAAGGCCAATATTTTTATATCATGGTGTGTTTTGAACAATTCTGCTGGACAACAGAATTCAAAATCCATGTCATTTGCAGAAAAAAATCAATGATTATTACAAAAAGGATGTCAATTATTTCTATCATCAGTCACCTAAAATTTAAGGGAGATTTATTTGGTCGGTGTGGTCTTTGGTCCATAGCTATGATTTTATCATTCCATAGTAAAGGGAGATGTGAAATCTCTCTCGACCAGGGCAGGTGAGCAACTCCTCTTTAATGTAGAGTCTTTTGTGATGCCCAGAATACCCAGAAAGTGATGACCAATTTATAGTCACCAGAAAGTATGTCTCAGAAACAAGATCCAAATGCAAGTTTTCTAAGACCCATCCTATATCCACTGTGCCATACTTCCTCTCCTCTCCTAAGTTAAAAGTTTAAAAACTAAGCAAAAAGTTTTTGTAGCCCATATATAGATATTAATAGTAATTAGAATTTTGTGGAACTATGTATACATTTAGACATTTAACCATGCTATTATTATATAAGCATGAAATTATTATCATTATTATTGTTATTATTACTATAATATAAGCATAAAAAAATCCAAGAGAGTTTCCAACATTTTAAATTCTTAATCTTTCCCACAAAAGATAGAACTCAATCCTACATTGACAATAGGTGGTAACAGAGACACATGAATCCCCTGGAGCATGCTGGTGTAGAAGTGACTTTTTGACTACCATTCTCACTTACTCTGATAAAAAAAAAAGTAATGTCTCCTGGGAGAAGGAAGGAAAATTACTTCTTGGTTATTATATAGAATAAACATTAAGCAGCACTTATCTAGGCCACAGAGGTTTGTCTTCATAATTGCGTGTATGTGTATGTGTATGTTAGTTTGACAGTGAATGAAAAAAATCTAAAAAGTATTTTACACATTGAGATAAATTTGGCAAGAACTCATAGTCTAGAATAAACTTCCTCTTGCCTGGCACATAGTCAGTGTTTAATAGATGCTTGTTGACTGATTTCATTCCAATGGGTATTTAGTACTTCTGTGACCTCAGTATTGATTTTTAAAATAGTATTTTATTTTTCCTCAATTACATGTCAAGGCAAGTTTTAGCACTCATTTTTATAAGATTTTGAGTTCCAAATTTTTCCCTTCCCTGCCCCTCTTCTTAAAATGGTAGGCAATTTGATATAGGTTCTACATAAGCTATTATTTAAAACATATTTTCATATCAATCACTTGTGAAATAAGAAACAGATGGAAAGGGGGAAAAATCATGGAAAAAATAAATTAAGAGGAAAAAAAACATGCTTCAATATGTATTCAGAATCCATCATTTCTTTAGCTGGATGTGGATAGCATTTTCCTTTATGAGTCTTTTGTGGTTATCTTGGATCATTGTATTGCTAAGAACTGAGTCTTTTATAATTAATAATTACACAATATTGCTGATGCTGATGCACATTATTTTCCTGGTTCTGCTTATTTCACTTTGCATCAGTTAATTCAAGTTTTTCCAGGGTTTTTATTTATTGTTTTTAATACATTAAATTATCAATGATATCACATGTGGCTGTTTTTGAACCTACCTTGAAATGATGATACAAGAGTACTGAAGCAGTAGTCTAGATCTACAGTATGGACCATGTATCATTTTCATGATAATATATAGCACTTGAAGCCTTGCAAAACACCTTATAAAAATAATCTCAGTTTATCTTCACTACAATCCTGGGGATAGAGGCCTTTGTTATCCCCACTTTAGAGATGAGGACCCTAAGTCAGACAGAAGTTAAAAATGGACTATATAGGAACACATATAGATGGTAAGTATCTGAAAGCAGATTTGAAATCAGCTCTTCCTATTTCTGGGTCCAGTCATTATCTGTCCATTGTCATATCAAGTAAGTGCAGTGGTTGAATTTCACTATTAACAATGAAGTGAAAAAGGCCTATTCTAATAGACTTGGGATGGAGAGAGTCATTTCTGAATGCCATATTTAGCATTTTTATCTTTTTTGTTTTCTTTCTCATTTTTTTCCTTGTTGATCTAATTTTTCATGTATAGCAGGAAAAAATGTGTAGAAGAACCACACGTTTAACCTGTATTGGATTATTTGCTGTCTAGGGGTAGGGGGAAGGAAGAAAAATTTGGAACACAAGGTTTTGCAAGGGTAAATAATGAAAACTATTTTTGCAGATATTTTGAAAATAAAAAAACTATTTAAAAATTAATCAATCAATTAATTATCTTTTTTTAAAAGAAAGCCTGCTTGCTATCTGCTCAATCCTTTTCTTTATATTTCTGTTATTATTTGGACTGAAGGAATTAGCTATATCTTTGTATTCATCTGATTTTCCACTGTGTAACTTAGGGCAAGCAAATCATTTACTCTTTTTCCTTCATTTCCTCCATTTGCAAAATTGATATAGATACTCTAGTTTTACACTCTTTTCAAAGTATGTCATAAAGGTGATTGTAATGACAAAAGGAATTTTTAGGATCCTAATATAGGATTATAAAATAACTTATTATCATCTGATTAGACATAAAAATTAGTTGTGAGCAAAATGATACATATTACATTTTTATTTGATAGCCATCATTCACTAAGTACAGCAAATTAAGGTTATCTGACTTGGTCAGGAATTGGAGTTTTTTAGTAAGGGCCAGTAGGTCATGCAGTGGATAGAATCCTGGGCCTGATGTCAGGAAGAAGAGTTTAAATCCCTCCTCAGGCATTTACTAACTATGTGACCCTTAACACTTAATCCTATTTTCCTCAGTTTCTTCATCTGTAAAATGAATTGTAGAAGAAAATGGCAAACCACTACAATATTTATGCCAAGAAAATCTCAAATGGAGTCATTAAAAGTTGGTTGTGACTGAACAGCAACAAATCAATATTTTAACTGTTATTATTGAGAGGTTTTAAAAGCAGAATGCAAGAAATGTATCATATTGGACATAGAGTGTCTTTATTTGGTGACCTTCAAGGCATTTCAGAATTTTATAGGGTCTTCTGGTTCCCATTAGAGTTAAGAATGTCAGCTGTTCCAGATTGTAGAGGTTACAATTTCATGGAACCTTAACTTCATAGACAATGTGGATTTAAAAAAAAAAAAAGGTCAACAGGTTAACAGAGAAGTATTGTATATTGTTTCCTAATGAAGTAAACAGCTGCCTTGACCTTTACCTCCTTTTTATGGAAAGGGGATGAGAGGACTTGGAGAGTAGAGATGAAAATCAGAATTAGAAGTAGTAGCTAACATATTACTTCTTTAAAAACGGCACTACCTCAGACTGAACCTTTTTTATACAAATCATCATCCTTCCTTTTCCTCCTTACTTTCTTGGCCCTACTCTATGGCCCTACTCTATGGCCCTTAATTTTTGATCTTCCCTTTATAAAAGTCTTATCAGGTTTTCTTGACTTTCCCACTAGATTTGGTTTTTGGATTCTCAGCTCTAAATTTGAACTATGCTATTTTTTCCCCTGAGGCACTTAGGGTTAAGTGACTTGCCCAGAGTCAAACAGCTAGGAAGTGTTAAATATGTAAAGGCTAGATTTGAACTCAGGTCCTCCTGACTTCAGGGCTAGTGCTTTATCCACTGGACCACCTAGCTGCCCCCTGAGCAGCTATGACTTGACTGTCATTATATTCAAAACAGAACTGCATCATATCCCCTGGGTGAGTTGACTAATTATAATCCTACAAACTTCAGCCAGAGTCTAGCACTTGTTCATTCCTTCTGTAGTCTGAGGGTACCAAGACATGGAAACTTTGCAAATAATCGTTTAAAAAATATAGAAACAAACCCATTTCCCATTATAATTGCAATTAAAACTGTCTGTAGCTGCTATATTTGTGTTTAAGTGGAGAGATACTTAGTAAAATAATTACTTTTGCTTCCCACCTTTGGCACAGAAAACTTTCAGATGAAGAAACTCCCTCTGTCAATGCAGGTCAATGCCTTCTCTGCAATTTACAATCTTAAAGACTCCTTTAGGAAACTGGGACAGAGAAAGGTTAAATTATTCACTACACAGTGGTGCTTCATACAGCCAAATTTATGTCAAGGTTAAACTTGAAACCTGGATCTTCTTGGCTCCGAGGCAAGTTCTGCTCTATCCACTAAACCAGGTTGCCTCTGAATTCTTGTTTTTCAGTTTGTCAATTCTGAAGGTAAGAAGTTTGTCTGCTCCCATACATTGCCTTGTCACATTCTACCCTGTAAAAAATGTCCCAATATCCTGTGATAATATTTACCAGAATACAACAGCAAAATTTTCAGTCTTTTGCTCCAGGCTACACAGTAGAAGTTTCATGAGGACAGTGATGAGAATTTCTTTTATATAGGTATATCTAACACATATGACAACATTTTACATATATGTACATATGTATCTATCAGAATTGACTTTAATTAAAATCAATTTTAATAAAGTCTGTAATTGATGTCAGTCAGTATTAAGATAACCCATTTTTCCTTGTGGATTATTTAGAGGACTAGAAGTAAACAGAAATTAGTTGGTTTTAAGATTCTAATTTAAACTGCACCCCTTCTTGTCAAAATAAGCATCATTTTTTCATTCACTCTGTGCCTACTGGACTTTTAAAGATTTTTTTTATGGGAGATTTTATTGTTTTTGTTCAGTTCAAGTGAATTTTCTCCCAGTATCTCTATGAATAAAATTCTAATTCTGGCTTCCCATTTTGCCCCTTAAAAGAAAATACTTCATTGTTATTCTAAAACTGTAGAATATAAAAATCCTTTTCAACAAACTTGTATTAAGCACCTACTAGCTGCAAAGCCCTGGGCTAGGTTGTAAACATATTCATCACACCTCACAAGAAAACCAGTAAGAATCACAAAATATCTTACTTTTTTTTTTCAAGAAGAAGATGGGAAGGAAAGACTATTAAAAAATGTTCCCTTGGTTAGTTTGGGCAAAGAGCTCTAGGATCTCTTTGTCTGAAGCGATTGAAGTTCTGCCACAAATAAACAGTGAAGAGTGCTTGCAAAAAAAAAATTCTTATGCACAACTGATTTTCCAAAAGCTCCTATTCTCCCTTCCCCCCTTTTGATATTCAATCATTTTCTTTGTTGCCAAACAAGGCTGGCAAAAGGTGGTAGCAAAAGGTGGTGAGGAAATCTTCAGGGACATGCTTATGAACTCTGTGTGCACTGATTTATTTTTAACCAGTTCTTGGGCAGATGCCAAGTGATGCCAACATATTTTTGTCTGCTTTCTGAAAACTATAATAATATATCTTACTTCTCTGCTAAGTGGTTAATAACAATAATATTAATAATAATCATAGTACTTTATTCTTCCAGCTCAGAATCTCAAAGAAATTTATAGAAGCATTTATTAATCTTTACAGAAATCTTAGAGTGAGCATAGGGGAAAATAAAAATTGGAGAAGCCCGCAGAGGGAAGAAATTGCTGAGACTGTCCATGCATTATGTGATGGGGTGCAGGGAGGGAGGGAATAAAAGGACAAGGATAAAAATAAGCAATTCCTATAACTTCTGTTTATTTTTGCATTTTATTTTGGAGAAATAATTTCTGAAACTTTATTGAAACCCAAAATGTAAATTAATGTTACTAGCAAAAGGGGATTGTGTCCTAAGAGAAGGATGGTAGTGTCGTCAGTATGGAATGGGCTTCAAGCAAAGAAAGGCGGTGACTGCTTTTACAATGAGATATGTTCCTGGAAACTGTATTATCAGGCAGCATTGTCATAAATTAGCTTGAGTGTGTGCTGCACCTGTCGTTTGTCCCAATATGCTCATCATTGGCAGAAATTTTGAGATTAATGGGAAAAGGTGGCAAGAAGTGAGGTTGAAGGGCATCCTTATGCACTGGGAAATGAACAAAGGAGCAAAATCAGGACAGGAAAGAATCAGGAAGTGACCATAGGACTTAGAGCTGAGACTGGTTTTGGTTTGGTTTGGTTTGGTTGCTTTCTATGTATTCTAGATCTTAGCACAATTTCTGCCACGTTTCAGACACTTAAAATGCTTGTTGAGTTAACTTGACTATTCCCTGTTAGATTGTGAGTTTCTTGAAGTCAGGGAGGACTCCTATGTTTCTGTATCACCCAAAGTACTAATACTGAACATTACTTGTAGTACAATTCAATAAATATCTGTTAAGTAAAAATACTGAAGGAGTCTGAGTACAAATTAAATTAAAAAAAATTTTCACTTTATTTTTCTTACTTTTATTGCAACATAGCTAATATGGAAATATGTTTTGCATGATTTCACATATATAATTGATATCACATTTCTTGTCTTCACAATGGGTGGGAGGGAAGGAGACAATTCAGAACTCAATTTTTTAAAATGAATGTTAAAAATAAATAAATCATAAGTGTGAATTTTTAAAAAATCTGTTAAATAAATGTAACAAGGTTAAGAAACCATGACTGATTTGCCTGAGGGAAAGGAAAGTAGATCTGAAGATTGTAAGGCAAAGGCCCATCCATTCAAACTGATGTCAGGGAGGAAGCCCAAGATTGATTCAGGTGCCTCTGGCAGAAGTAATTTGGGAATTCCACACTTGTTCACACATATTGTGTCCTGAAGGCAAATAAATTTGCCTCCTTATTGTATTAGACGGAAAGTAGATTTCCTGAGATATGGCCTCAGCCGTTTTAGAGTGGACTTTTTGTAGAGAGTCGTCAGCGTCCATTTCTGTAGAATAATGTCCCTTTTCCATAAACTTTATCTTCTAAGACAGAAAAGTTTATACTGTCCTTTTGTCTTTTATCTCAGATGGAGTCTCCTCTAGTTTCATTTACTTTCCATTGACTGATCTTCAGTATTTCCTCTGGTCATCCTTGGTGTGTGATGTTTGATTGGCTTTTTTTTTCCAGAAAAATAATTGAGCTAAGGAAGATCTGAGCTCTCATCCAAGTTGACAGTCAATTAAATTTGGTATTAGAAATAAGGGGAAAAAAGCTTTTAAAATAATTATTATTGAAAACCTGAAACAATGTTCCTTCTCACACACCTTCCCCACTCCCTAATGTGAAGTCAGTTCCTGGAAAAATCCTCATCTACAGGTAGCATTCAAAGAAGCAGTGATTCTAACTAATCCATATGGTTCAAGAATAAATTAAAAGTTGGATGATGATCATGGGATCATAGATTTAAAGTTAGAAGGAACTTTAAAGGTCATCTGTCCAAATCTCATTTTTTACTCATGTGAAAACTGAGGCCCTGAGTCCTCCTTCCCCCATCCAAATCCAGTAGGCTTCCTACTGTACCACTCTTATCATTTGACATTTTTGCAAGTTCATTTTTGCATGATAGATAGAACATTTCATTTTTGTAAGAAGCCCAGCACCAAAAACCAGCCCTCATCCACATTCCCAGATTTCCACTTACCTTTTTAGCCATTCATATTTCCATGTTCAAACCAACTAACACAGGACTTTAAAAGTCAGATCTCAAGGAAGCCAAGAGAAAGAATTCTCATCCAAATGTTATGATGGTCTGGACAAGCAAGCGACAAGAATGCAGAGTATCATTATAGTTATTAAGACAATACAGAGGGTTATTTTGATACTTATATCTGTGAAGCCACTTGGAAATGGTAGTTCAAGCTTTGTGTTGTCAGACAGCACAGACTGTGGGCAAAGGGGAAGGTATGGGTGATTGGTTTTTGACTGTTTATCTCTAATGTGTGTGGCCAGTGTCACTCCCATCACTGATGGCTGTGATTTATTCTATTATACTGTCAGGATTAAAACACCTTAGCAGAAGAAAAAGAATGGGAGGGATACAAATGCTGTGTCACCAACATGACAGATGCTATTTCACTGGGAACCATAAAAAAAGAAAAAAACACCCACAACCTTGCTTTCTTTAAAATGTCATAGATTCTTTTTAGATCAGAAAGGGGAAAGGGACTGAAGATCATCTATTCTAGGCCCCTCATTTTACAGACAAGAAAACTGGGGCTCCCAAAGGTTTGATGACTTGACAACATCACACATTTAGCATCTGGCAGAACCAGGACCAGGATCAGCTCTCCTGACTCTCAGTCTAGTGCTCTTGCCATATTCTGGTTTTCAGATGTTCCTACCCAGCGGTTGGGAGAATTCAGCTTTGCATTGTGCAAAGGTATTTTTAAGCAAGGATAGAGAAGGAAAAGAAAGAGCAGTGGGATTCCCCACTTCACTGTCTGGCATCTGCACAAGTGCTATTTTAACACTCAGAGCAGTGGTCCTTGGCATTCCCCACTGACGCAGTAAAGAGAAGGCTATTCGTGTCTGTTTCTTCTGCCTCCTTCTTCCTCTCTGAACAAAAAAAGAGACCCCTCTCACCTCCGTATCCTTGTTAAGCGCTGGGGTGGCCCATTCCCTGCCTGCCTGCTGACTGCCAGCTCCTTGCTGTTTCCTCACCAGTCCCTAGCCTGATCTGATGAACCCTGTCCCTCTCCTGCTGCTTCTTGTCTGAATAGGGATGGTGTATCAGAGACCATCAGATTCTAGCCTGCAGAGAGCCCCAGGGCTCCTTTCCCCCTGCCTGCCTGCTCTCCCTCCTTTTCTGGCAAGATGTAGGCAGCCTTTCCTAGCACTTGGGAAATAATCTGCTTCAACTTAGTTCTCCATTTTGACTATGTCTACATAGATTTGGGTCTTTACTTATTTATTTTAGGGTTGGTGGGAGAAAGGTTAAGTTAAAAATATTTTTGAAAGTCCCTTGGGATAAAGAAAAAAACAAGTAAAGTCACTGCTTTCAGTACAACCAAATAACAATATATACAACATTCCATTATGGTAATTGTCTTTCAAATAAATAGTCTTCCAAAAAAAGGAAGGAAAAAAGGATGGATGGATGGAGGGAGAGAAAGAGAGACAGAGACAGAAACAGAGAGAGAGAGAGACAGAGAGAGACAGAGAGAGACAGAGAGAGACATAGAGACACAGAGACACAGAGACAGAGAGAGAGAAACACAGAGAGAGAGTGTGTGTCTTACAAGTTTACAAAATCATAAAAATCATATGCTAGAAGAATGGTTGATTGTGTGTAGTACTTTAAGGTTTGTAAAATGTATTGCAATTATCATTTTATTTTATCCTCACAACCACCTTGGGAGGGAGTTTGTATTATCATCCCCATTCTACAAAAAGGGAAATGGAAGTATACAGACATAAAGTGACTTACAGGATTTGAAATCAAGTCTTCCTGATTTCAGGAAGCTGTTTTAGTTTACTGTCATTATTCCTGTTACTTTTTTATTATTTTTTTTGTCTAACAAAGAAAGAGCCCCTAGAGGCAGAATAGTTTCGTCAAAATTAAAGAGAGAATAATTAAGGAATTCCAAATCATGAGTGTCATGTTATAGAACATTTTATCTCAAGAAGGAAAATAAGGCAGGAAGGCAGGAAGGCAGGAAGGCAGGAAGGCAGGAAGGCAGGAAGGCAGGAAGGCAGGAAGGCAGGAAGGAAGGAAGGAAGGAAGGAAGGAAGGAAGAAGGAAGGAAGAAAAGAAGGAAGAAAAGAAGGAAGGAAGCAAGAAAGGAAGAAAGGAAGGAAGGAGGGAAAAAAGAGAAGGAAGGAAAGAGGGAAGGAGGGAAGGATGGAAAAAAGGAAGGGAAAGATGAAAGGAAGGAGAGAAGGAAGAAAGGAAGGGAGGGAGGGACCAAGGGAGGAAGGGAGGAAGGGAGAGAGGAAGAAAGGGAGGGAGTGAGAGAGAGATAGAAGGAAAGAAGGAGTGAGGGAGGAAGGAGGGAGGGAGAAAGGAAGGAAGAGAGGAAAGAAGAGAGGAAGAGAAGGATGAAAAGAGGGGGAGGTAGAAGAGAGAGGAGAAGAAAAAATAGGAAAATAAAGAGGGGAAGAGGAAAAAGGAAGAGGAAAAGCAGGAGGAAGAAAGAATATGTAATACATATATTTCCCTATTTGCTGTGACTCATCATAACTGGACAACTTTTTCCTCCTAAAGCTCAAACTGGAGGATTTTCCTTAGAAACATGATTGCAGGAAAAAATAATCTCAGAAATGAATCTCTCCCTTTCTCTAGAGTTTGCCCTGGTTCCACCCACCTCCCAGTCAAGACATGGAAAGAAACCAGAATCTGAAATCCAACTCATTAACTCCTTGTTTCCAGGAGATAATAGACTTAAAAGATGAGGGAACTGAGAGCATGTCTCACATGAGTATAGGTCTGACTTAAGTGTATGTAAGATTTCTTTTGATCCATTGGACTTATCTTTAATGCAAAATAGATTACTAAAATAGACAGAGAAAATAGCATTCAGATATTTAAATATATGATTACCCTTTCTTTATAAGTACTTAGCTGGAAGTGTCTTAGAATGAATACCAAAGTACATATCTGTGAATGTAGACCATATTGGAAACAGATTTACTGTCCCAAAGTGTAATGCTTACTCAGCCATCTGATGAGATTTGAGCACTAAACAGTTTGAGAGGGATGCATAAAGCTGTTTTATTACAAGATGCTGTTATGAGTTATAGCAGCTTTCCTTATGGTATACTGCTGTCGCCAAACAAGTTACATGAATATAAGCAGTTTTATTTGCAATTTTTGCTTACATTTTCTTAGAATATTCGAATTATGGCTTCTCACAGCCCTGTTCTTCCTCTTGTGGCAGTCTTAAGTATATTGCTTCATTCAGAACCAAAAGGCGCCTTTAAAAATATTTGTAGAAAGTCCTCCTTGGGGTGTATAGTGTTTGTATTTATTGATGTTATCATCTTGTGCTAGCTGGGGGAAAATGTGTTTTCACTCTTGAATACAGTATGCATTTTGTTCCTGCTAAAACTTAATAAACAAATTAATTGTTTCTACCTTTAGTACAGGGTTTGTGGTAATGATTCCTGAGTAGGTTTTCATCCAAGGAACTAATAAAAAGAGTAAAGGATTTTTATTTGATCAGGTTTGAATTTTATAGACATGAAACAAGGAAGGAAAATGCTAGGAAGAGATTGTTGTATGTTTACATGGGATCTGGCTGGAATGCACAAATTACAAGGAGCAGAATGAGTGTTGTTAATTCCTCCAGAATGTGTGAAAGTGAAAGAAAAATTGATGGCATTAATAAAAGTGATAATAATGCTAAATGAGTTTATACTAACTGTAAATAATTGTTAATCTGGGACCTGGCTAAACCTTGGACAATTGAAGATTAGTTTAAATCTCATTTATTCTTACTTTATTGAGAATCCTTTAAAAGTAGGATTAATTATATTATTAAAATTATGATTAATATTGGATATATCAAGCTCAGCACACTGAGATTTATTTTTACATAGATTATTTTGTTTGGGGAAATAGTATATTCATTAGTAGTTTGCATAGTATTTGGAGGATATAGAATAAATGAAAATGGCTTGTTGAGTCATTGAGTCATCCAAGAAAGCCAGACCAAAGATGATGCTTGTTCACAGGGAACTTTGAAGGACACTTGACTTGTCTTCAAGTTAGTTTGATATAAAAATTGTCTTCTATTCTTGCTTTATTCTAGAATTGAGCTTTTTAATTGTCTCAACATGGTTATTTAGGTGAACCATTTGTTATAAATAAATGATAAGATTATCTTCCTAACCATTTAAATGTGAACTAATTTTCCCCTAAGGCCTCTTTTAGTTTTGAGATTTAAAAAATTTTAGGTTTAAAAGATATAATTTGGTTTTTACCAAGTTCATTTTAAAGAACCACAACTAGCAAATGGTGCCCTAACTATAATTGTCATTTTATAAGTAATGCTTAATTAAAATAAATTGGCAAGATTCCTACAGCTCTTAAATTATTATTAATCTACTTATTTTCAGTTTTGAGTCAATTGTATCAACAATTCCATTCAACAGATATTTATTAATGGCTTACCATGCATGAAGAACTTTGTGAGATAGGGGAAATATAAATAAGAAAATTTGCACAATATCTACCTTAAAAGAAAATATAATCTAATAAAGGAATACCTTATAAACTTAGATACAGTATTACAAATTAAGCTGTTACAATATTATATGATGTCTGAGGGGAGAAAGCTTTAATGAGGAAAACATCAAGGATGGTTGCCTGAAGGAGGGGTTATAACATCTACTCTAAATCTGCCTCTCCTTACAAATTTGTGATTTCTGTGGATGGTATTATTTTCCTGACTGATATAAGCTTCATCCTTTCATATAATCTTTGACTTTTCCTCCTCTGTCACCCCTACATTGCGAACTCTTATTATCCTTCACATCTGACTAATTTTCCCCACTTATTACTGCCTCCTTAGTTTCAAGTCCATATCACCTCTATCCAGGATTATGAATGGTGTTTAATGGATCTCCCTGTCATTAGCTTTTCTCCTCTGTAGTGAAAGCCTTCCCATCTATAGTATGGTCATTTTCTTAAGACACTCTTCTGATTATATAAATCAACATCTTAAAAAAAATCTTCAGTGGCTCCCTGTTACTTATAAAATAAAATATAAGCTATTTAGCCTGACATTTAAAGCTAGATCTAGCCTACCTTTTTAGTTTTTCCCCCACCAGTTTAAACTGCTAGATTTTTTTAACTTAAAAATTGTTACCCACCTCCATATCATCATGAAAACTGCTCCTCTTCTCATAATGCACTCATTTGTCACCTCCACCTTTTTAAATCCCTGAGTTTATTCATAGTTCAGTTCACAAGGCACCTTTTTTAAGAGAAGAATTTCCTGATTCCAATATTCATTAGTGCTCTTCTTTACCAAACAATCCCACAATCTCATATGAAGTAATCTGTTTATCTTTTCACATATATATGTATACACATACTTATTACATGAGATAATATTTATAAAGTGCAAGCACAATGACATTTATATAGCACAGATACTATATTAATGCTTATTTCCTTCCCTTTTCCTCATCTACCCATTTCTACCCCATAAATAAGCCTTGGCTTATTTCTTTGCTTTGATCATACATTATTTTGTATTACATTTATCATTTAAAATGTGGCTATGACCCCATATAGCATTGTATAAATGAATGTGAGATTGTAAAAATTTTGGCAACAGGAAAAGGTTTCAAATATTCTGCCAAGATTAATTTTTTTATGTAAAAATAAACAAGTACTTCCATCTCATTAGTATGCAAATTTTTTCACCTTTAAAAAATAGTAAAATTATATGTATACCAAGAATTATTTTAAAATATATTTCTTTGTGATTTATTATCAGTAAATGTTTGATTTGCATACCTGTATTATGAACCTATATACCTGAGGTCATGTAAAAATGTATTGGGCCAAAAGGGGTCACAAGAGAAACATTTAAGAAACTCTTCTTCAAGTGAATATAAACTCTCTGAGGAAATGAACTGTATCATTTTTCAGAATCTTTTCATTACCAAAACAAGAGGCATTTAAAAAAAAAACCATTCATTGAATTGAGTACCAAAGTTTTGGTAGCAGATTTTATTTTCAACAGGCAAGAGAACAGTAACTTTTTGAGTAAATGTACAAATGTATGAAACGTGTGCTCTGTATGTTGCAGAAGAGAGGAAATGAGATCAATTTGACATGAACCAAACTAGGAAAGTTAACAAGAGAAGTAGGGTTTAGTGAGTTATGTTAAGTATAATTTTAGACATATAACTTTGTGGTGCTGGCAGAACATCTAAGTGGAGATGCCTAACTCAAGAGTTCTTGAAATGAGCTCCAGTTTCTAGATACCTCACAAGCATAGAGGTACTGATATCACTGATGACTTAGTTCTAACTCTGATTTCTATCTTTGGGTATTCTTTCTCCCCTTAATGAGACTACAATGAGCCCATAAACTTTCCAATAAGATATGGATTTGGCTAAACTTTCTTATAATGGTATACCAAGTAATGAATGAATCATTCAATCAATCAATGAAAAAGCATTCTGTCCCAGGCACAATTAAGTGCTAGGAAATTCAAAGTCAATTTGAACTGACTTTGAAATTCAAAGTCAAATAAGGATTTCTTGTCCTCAAGAAGTTTATATTTCTAATGTATGAGAATGATGGCCATGAAAAGTAGTGCTCATGGAGTCACAGAAATGGTAAATTGATACCTTCCAGGAAAAATAGATTAAATTATTATGCCTAGAGCAAGAAGTAGAAATAGAATTGAGGTTGGCTATAGATACTCCAGCAGAAAAATGAAAATTTGGGTGGAAAACTGGATGAGATGTGAAGCATTATCTGATGGTATAATCTAGGGCTTGAAGTGGGCTAAATATAGTGGGCTAGTTGAGTTTGTATTCTGTCACTCACTTGTCAAGGCTGCATGGCCTCAGGGTGAAGTTCCAAAATCTGTATCACTAAACAATGAACCACTACAACTGCTTCTCCTTCACCACTATTTGACATTTCTCTCTAAATTGCTGTGTACCAATGGAGTGATGATAGACCTTATCCTTAAAACTGGATCTCATCCCAACATATTATAACTTTAACTTTCTCTTCACACCTCTAATATATGGCCTCCAAAACCATACCCTTGAACAAACTATTGGGTCTTGGAAATTCACAGCTCGGATTCATTTTTACAACTATACTGTACTCTCCCTTTTATCATTCAGACTTCTGTCCTGACCACATTCAACAGCTAATTTCTATTACAAGTCCAATTTCTTGACTACCATGATATTTCTTAAAAGCCTTAGTGACACTGTTATTGTTGTTTGCTCCTGTACCTTTACACTTAATACAATGCCAGACATACAGAGGTTCATAAATGCTATTGAATGAAAGGATGAACATTAGCAACCATGCATATCCTACAATATCAAACACTTAATATAATATATCCCTTTTTATTGACCTTAAGTCTATCAGTATTATCAATACCCCTCCCATCTTTATTCTCCCCTTACCTGCTTCTTTTTCTCTGTCTCTCTCTATCTCTGCCTCTATCTCTCTGTCTCCCCCTCTCACTCTCTGTCTCTGTCTCTCTTTTTCTCTTTGTTTCTCTGTCTCTTTCTTTCCTGGTGTCTCTTTGTGTCTCAGTCTATGTCTCCTTGTCTCTGTCTTTGTCTCTCTATCTCTATCTCTGTGTCTCTCTGGCTTTGGATATCTCTGTATCTCTCTGTGTCTCTCTCTGTCTCTGTCTCTGTGTCTCTGTCTCTGTCTCTGTCTCTCTGTCTCTGTCTCTGTGTCTCTATCTCTATCTCTTTTTCTGTGTCTCTGTCTCTCTGTCTCTGTGTCTCTTTCTGTCTCTGTCTCTGTGTCTCTATCTCTATCTCTTTTTCTGTATCTCTGTCTCCATCTCTGTGTCTCTATCTCTGTCTCTCTTTCTCTCTATTTCTTTTTCTGTGTCTGTCTGTCTCTGTCTTTCTGTCACTCTGTCTGTGTCTCTTTCTGTCTCTTTCTGTCTCTGTCTCTCTCTGTCTCTTTGTCTTTGTCTCTGTATCTCTGTCTCTCTCTCTTTCTGTATGTGTGTGTGTGTGCATGTTTCTGTCTGTCCCTCTCTCTTTGTCTCTCTGTATCCATCTTTCTGTCTCTGTGTCACTCTGTCTTTCTGTCTCTCTCTCTCTGTCTCTGTCTCTGTGTCTTTCTGTATCTCTCTTTGTGTCACTCTGTCTGTCTGTCTGTCTCTCTTTCTCTGTCTCTGTGCCTCTATCTTTGTCTCTCTCTGTCTCTGTCTGTCTCTCTCTCTTTGTGTGTGTGTCTCTCTCTTTTTCTCTCCCTCTCTCTCTTCGTGTATTTCTGTCTGTCCCTCTTTCTTTCTCTCTCTGTCTCTCTGTATCCATCTTTCTGACTCTGTCTCTCTCTATCTTTCTGTCTCTTTTTCTCTGTCTCGGTCTCTCTGTCTCTGTCTCTGTGTGTATATGTTTGTCTCTGTCTTTCTGTTTGACTCTCTAGTATATTATAGGCGATCAATAGAGTGGAAAACTAGGCTTGGAAGGATGTGTTCAAATCCTGTCTCTAACATTTTACTGTAGTATTTTAAACAAGTCATCTAACTTTTCTGAACCTCAGTTTCCTTATCTGTAAAACAGGAATAATAATTCACAAAGTTATGATGATGCTCAAATAACATGTATAACACTTTGAAATTTTAAAAATTCTATATGACTCATTATAATTATTAAGCATTGTATTATAAAAAATCCACCTCAAGAGGGAAAGGGTTCTATGGAATAGGACATGTCATTAAATTACATATCATCAGTTATTCTTAGTAATCAAGTAACATTGTAGACAATCTAAAATTTCTCTACATTTGACATATTCATAAAAATCTCTTTTTTTCATTTCTTTCAGGAGCCTTAAGGCTCTCTGCAACTCTCCTTCAGCATGGAGTCTCTTCTACTTACCTTTCTCAAATTCTCCATGTGTTGAATCTAGAGCATTTACCATTCCATCTTTCAATCTCTTTCTCTTCATCTGTTTTAGTCTTTATCATGGAAAACTCTCCCTCAGATTTTTTTTCTCACCAGTTTCTTAGTGTTTTCCTCTAAATTCCTTATGCCCCAGGTGGCTGAATGTTTCTAAGAAGCAACCCAAGCCTTGTCTTTCTGTCAAAGTCTATTTGGTTTCTCCTTGCTCAAATACAAAGTCTTCCTAATCACTCATCCACTTGGGACCCAAAGCATTCTGATTTACACTGCCCCCACCCCATCCTGGGTACCAATAGAGTCCTCTCTGGCAATCTTGGATTCTGCCTCTTGTTGTCATGGGGGCTGAAAAAATTGAATTGCCCAGATGGCCTAATGAGCTGTTTTGCCTGGACAAATAAGTCAAGTTAACTCAGATCCTCACATTGAAAGCCTGACCCTATAATGAGCTAGTATCACAATATCTGGATGGAATTAAATTTGTTAACAAAAGACATTTATTCTGTTCCTGATTTAACTACTTACTATATATAATAGCCTGGGTAAGTTATGTGACAGTGATGGACTTTTAGTTCTCACCTCTAAAATGACTTGATAGACATTAAGGTTTCTCGCAGTTCTAAATTATTGATTCTATGATTTGCAATTTCTGCCTGAACCCCAGTGGCCAAAGTTAGGCAAGTTGGTTATTGGAAGCATTCCTCTTAAGTATCTCCTTCCCCTACTGCACCCATATTCCCTCCCCACTTGTTTGAAAAGGTCCCTAACATTATGGATGTAGTGCTAGGCTGCCTGTTCCCAAATGCCAAGGTTGTGTCCCATTTCTTCTACAGCTAAAAGGAAGATAGATGCTGGCCCATAACAAGACTTCATAATTAGAGAAACCATTACTAAGTTTTGCCTGTTGAATACTTGTTCAAAGAACACTTCTAGAACTCTAGCTGATTCAAAAATGACTGGAGCTGAGTTTTCTTCTAGGTAATGCTAATATTATTTATAAGGATATTGCATGCATAAACATGCTAGTTTCCTTGGTGCCTGGAGTGGATAGAGTACAGAGGGCTTAGAGTCAGGAAGATTCATCTTCCTAAGTTCAAATTCTCCCTCCCACATTTACTAGCTGTGTGATTCTGGGCAAGCCATTTTACCTTATTTTTCTCAGTTTCCTCAGCTACAAAATGAACTGGAGAAGGAAATAGCAAACACTCACTCCAGTATCTTTGCCAAAAATATTCCAAATGGAAGCATAAAGAGCTGTTCATGCCCAAACAACAACAACAGAGGACAAGACTAGATTCAATCCAATTGAGAGAAAGCATAGTTGCCAGATGTTTGAAAAAGCAGAAGATCTAAAATCCTAGGAGGGAAGTCATAGTTAAGGAGGTAAGCTAACATCTGCCTCTGTGGTAGGAAATTGGATTTATTCATCAATGATGTTAATGAAAACGGAATGAATAAAAGGAATGGTATCAATAAGAAGTAATAGTCTTTTGTTCTTCTACCATTGAATATAAGCAGTGTGAAAATGCAAAAACAATTCTGGTATGGGAGTCAAGAGATATGTGTTCTAGTCCATTGTCCCTCTGATCCTCTGGAAAAAAGAACTCTCCTATCTATTCCAGCTTTAAAATTGTATAAGTCTTTGAAAACAATGAAAACATATCGATCAATATTTCATTTCTTCCCCTATCTTCCCTATTTGCTATCTGATCAATGAATGACTGAAGCCATTGCCAGATATGACAATGTAAATAAAATCAATTTGGTCTAATACATAACTTGCATTTATTACCTCAACCATTTCTTCTACTACCACCAATAATACTAATGATAATAGTAGCAATAATAACTTGAGTGTTTATAAGTCTTTTATAATTTTCAAAGTCCTTTTTATCTACTATCTGAGCCTACTATAAAGATCTTCAAACAAAGACTAGCTGATCATTCGTTGGAGAAATTCAGGGGGGATTCCTGTGTGAGTATGGATGGAACTAAATGACCTTTTGATTTCTCCTTTACCTATGATTCTCTGATCTCATTTTATCCTTTAAGCTCAAGATATCCACACTGTACATTGGATACTGAAGGAAGTGGGTCACTGTTTCTCCAAATAGGAAATAAAGAGAGCTAATAATAATCCTTCTTGCCCTTGAAGTTATTTGACTTGCCTCAGTATAGGTGATCCTCCAGACTTTTTCAATTATTTTTGACCAATTGGTTTTGCTCAGTTGCTCTATGTAACTACTTTTAGCATTAGTGATTATCTATTGAGCTCCCATAGATTAATTATCAATGTACTAAATGTTTGGACTATTTATTGTGAAAAAGACACTAATCCATGCCTGCAAGATACTTATAATTAAATGTAGCATTATCTAGTCCAACAGGTAATCTAAAGTTTTTCCCCTAGGTGGAGGATGTTTAAATGTGGCTTTGATGCTTATCACTTCATTGATTTTAACCCCAAACAAACATTTCTGTATTTCCAATACACTTAAATGTTCCATGCCATTAGCAGCAGTACCAAGATTGTTGATATAAATATCACACTGTTCCCATGACAATCTCTAATGATTTGAATCTCACATGCACACCTACTGTATAAGTTTCAGAGCTTAGACATCCTCCCATGCAGTTCAGAATATATATGAACTGATGAAAAAAAAATCATGCTTTCTGGTTGTTATTTGTTTTTCTCTCTCTCTCTCTCTCTCTCTCTCTCTCTCTCTCTCTCTCTCTTTTTTTTTTACTGTTTTGTTTTTTGCATCACTGTAACTTTTCTAATAATTTACACCCACAGCGAATCCTATTTTATAACAATGAAAAACAGGCCAAAGAAATAGCCACAATGACCACATCTGACAGGCTATACAACATTCTGTACCTGTAGGTACCTGTAGGTGACCTGTAGGTCACCATCTTTCTACCAAGGAGAAAGAAATGTGCAATGTCACAAATCCTATGCAATCAAGATTGCATGACTCATGTTCTATTTCATACCCCAAACAGTTATTCTAGCATACTATTCCACTAACTCTTGACTGATGGAGTTTCCTTGAAGAATTAAAGTTTTAAAAAATATCAACAATGGGAATAACATCTTGCATTTGTTTACAAAATAAACATGCATTATATTTGTCTACATATATCACACATATAAATATATCCCTTATTTATTTATATTATGTTTATGTTTATTTACATGTGTTATATTTTAACATGTATTATATATCACAGTATAGTACAAATATATAGTGTGTGTGTACATATACATATACATAAACACACATATACATGCATCATAATAGAGTGAAAAAAGAATGGAATTAAAGGATCTGAATTTGAATCCTGGCCCCTATAATTTATTTATTGACCGAAGCAGCTAATTCTCTATACAAAAGAATTAGCTACTTACAGCTATGAAATTTCTTTCTCATTCTCTGTGATCATTCTGTAGCTATCTCTTTCTCGTCCTTTTTAAAACTGGGCATTAACTCAAGAGCAGATGCCATATTGAAAGGAAACATGGCATGATGGATGCCAGTGCTCATCTTGCTCATAGAAGGACCTGTCCTAGCCTCTGACATTTATCTATCCTCCCTGAGCCTCAGTTGCTTCATTTATAAAATGGAAATGAGAATATTAATAGCATAAATAAGTTAATCTATATAAAGTACTATTTACATGTCAACTATTATGAAGCCACTTAGCCTTCCTCAGCCTCAATTTTCTCATCCATAAAATGGGAATAATAAAATTACATTACCTATCTTGTAGGGTTATTGTGAGAAAAGTATTTTATAAGACCTAAAGAAATGTAGAAATAAAGGAATATATGCATCCTTTCAGTGTGATGTTTTATGAAAATTATTTACCAGATGCATAATCATTAATTTGAGGCATAACCCTTTCTTAAATTATGGTATGTTTTATGATCTCTGAAGTCCTTTTCTACTCTGAACCAAAAGATATCATATCGAAGAACTCTTACTAAGAGTTAAATAGTTTGCAAATAAGGTTGGATAATAAAAATGACATATTGTCCTTCCTGCATAAACTTGTTGCTCCTGACTTATCATCTTTGGGGTTTGGGCTTTAAGTAGTCGGTGTATGAATAACTGATAGTAGGCTTTTGAATACAAGTGAGTAGATTCTTCTGCTCTCTTTCCCCAAAGGTACCCATTCACAAGATGGCTGCTTGAGGTTTAGGATGCATTCTGTAATAGAATAAAATTGACTCTTTTATTCAGGAGCTGAAGAACTGAAAGATTCTGGTCTTATTAACATGGTGCCCTGACAACAATTTAGTGACCCCATAAAAATAAGTTTTTGTGTAAAAACTGTAGTTTTGATACTTAATAGCAATCAATAATTAAGTCAGTTGCTTCCCATTGTGAAACATTATTTGAAGTTTCCTCAAAAAGTTTTTTAGTGATCTCATTTGGATCATCACTGCAGAAATGAAGGTGCAAGAGAAAAAAAGAATGTTTATAGGATTCTTTTGTCTCACTTCCTATTTGTCAGTACGTTTTCCACCTATATGATAAGTTATCCCTAAGGAATGCAGTGCCCTGATATGCGAAAGGAAAAATGAAATGATATCTGATTCCTATGGGAAAAATAGATCTTATGTGAAAATTAATCTCAGTATGTTACAAGGTTTCCTATACAAAGAAGAAAGAATAATTCATGGGAAAGGAAGCATTTTTTTTTCTTTCTCTGAAGTTACTTGCTTTGATGTAACTGGTTTCTCCAGTATGGGCCCTCCTTACCCAATGCACATCATGACCACTTCAGTATTTCATCTTAGATTCTTTCCAAAAACTCTATATAGAATCTAGAGGCTAGAGGCCTTCCCTTAATTCTTTTAATACCTTGGAAATATAAATATGATATTAGGACTTATCCATATGGTGTTTCCCATTTCTCCCTTACTATATTTCTATATAATTTTGAGCTTGTTTTTTATTCTCCTTTTATATTACTTTTATGCCAGTAGGAAATCACTCATTGGTGACTTCAGTTTGCACATGCCTACCCTGGATCTTTACATTTTACTTTAATTGACATTAAATTAGGTTATTTGGAGATCATGGCATTCTATTATTCACAACTATTTGGAATAATACTGGTGTTGTGAATACAATGGGAGCTACTTTGGAATTATTATAAATGCAACTTAATTTTCCTAGTGTGATTCAGTCTAGCCTCTTCTTCATATTTAGTTCTGCCCTCAACTCATGGCATCCCTGAAACACTCGCAGATGTATACTGTTCGTGTTTGAGACCCAGTTTCATACATTTTGAAGCTCTGACTCCCTTGGTACCTCCCTGAGCATTCTCTTATTTATTTTGAAGGCTATAAGTTCACAGAGATGCTTGGTAAAATGCTTAACACGTAGTAAGAATTTAACAAATGCTTTTTGACTAATTGACTCAGGTATGTGGATTAAGAATAAATATGAATAGAGGTAACTTGATACTAAACATATCCTGGAGCTAGGACTTCACATTTGGTGTTGCTAACAAAGTGATCATCCCCTACAGAGTAAAACCCAGTGCTTCTCCAGAAATTGGATTCAAAAATTCACTACTTGAACCATTTCTTTCTCCACAACTTCCTTTCAGGCAGATCAAAGCCTTTGTGTCTGTACTATTATGTTTCCCAGGTTAGATTGAAGTATTCTCAAAATTCCACTATTCTGGTATTAAGTGATCAACATGTGTAGGGTACTTGATAAGTGTTTCCCTTTGTAATAGCCATTATGTGGATGAAAACATGTGGTTCCCATGTATCTTGCCCCAAGACAGCTAATAATGGTTTCTGGAGGTGAGAGAGGGGAGAGACTTACCACAAACCCCTCTAATGACCCTGTTTCAAATCAAGAACCATTTTGAGGATATTTGATTTAAAAACAAATATCATGAACTCTTATGTAGATTAGTACAGACAGGAATCTCCTCCTATAGTATATGGCCTCCAGTTTACAGGATGATTGATTGAAATTTGGAATACATTTTCTAGTGGTAAAACAAAACCAAAATTGACTCTTTTATTAAGGAATCAAACAACCAAATACATGTGACCTTATTAGTATAATGCCCTAACAACATTTTATTTACCCATAAAAATAAGTTATGTATGAATCAATCAATTCATCCAAAAGTTCAAGTCACTGATAAAATTAATCAGGATATGCCATTATTCATCTCATAAAGGGTCAAAAGCATGTCTTAACCCTGCCTAGGGAGATGGTTTTAATAATTTCAAGTAAAGGTTTACCATCCTGTAAGCTCAAAAAATTGATCAAGAAATGTCCTTCATCAAATCCCATAGAAGTAAATGCAAAAAATATACATATTAAATATAAGATAATTTTAAAGTGGAGATGATTACATTTACAATTTCCAGGAGTACTCTGCATCCAGACTCTTACATTACTGGTCCTGAGCCTCCTTTGATGTATTTACCTTGACACATTTAGTTAAAAACAAAACTAAAGTGACAAAGAAAAATAGTTGTAAATCTTTCCCCCAGAAACATGGGACACGCTATTCCACAAGTACATAACATCAATAAAAGCCTAAGTTAGAGTATGCTGTTAGTAACTAAAACACATGGGAAACACATGAGTACAAAGGTACCCATATTACCAGATTAGCTCATTTCTCCAGTAGACAGGCCTTCAATGTTTTTTCTCTCATGTTCTTTCCCTTAGAGTGCAGCATCTCTACTGGATAAGTTGCTTATTATCCAGGCTTCTTGAATTTCCTTCTCTCCAAAGTTCTTATTCGTGTCTACCCAAAGATCATCCAATAGAGATTTACTCAGTATAAGGGGTCGTTCCTCTAAATTGATATATAGAAATGTTGGGAGGAAAAAGTAACCATACTTTTAAAAAATGCTATGGAGGATCTTGTCTATTTTGCAAAGAACCTCCTCCTTCCTCCAGCAAACTGATCATGAACTCTTCCACTATGTCTTCTCTCCCCTCACACACATTCACATATTACCAAATCAAATTCCTTTTCTTTCCCACTGTGGTGCATAACTTAACATCTACATACCAATTGACCTTTTAGGCTATTATGATCATGTGTATATGCCAAGTGACTAACAGTTTTAGGTTTCCTAATGAACTTTTTTGACATAATGACAAAGGGAATTTTGAGATTTGAAGGGAGGGAGTATACATATGCTTTTCATGTTTCTTTATTTTCCCCCTTTTTTCTACTTGTTTTATTTTTTAAAAGAATGTTTGTTCTATAATGCTTATCACTAAATGCCCAGTTTATTTTTTAAAAGGGGGAAAAATTTCAGGACAAGTGATTATATTATCACTGTGATCTGCTCAAAGCCTGAAATTCATTAAGTAGATTGTTAATAAAATGAGGAATGATATATCACAATTGCAATGCTGTGTCTCCCCAAGTTAATGAAGAGTTATAATTTTCTAGACGACAAATTAAAAGGCTGTTAAAATGGTTGGTAAGACTGTCAACGGATTTAGCAACATTCCAATTAAAATAGGGTATTAAAGAGAATTAAAATCTTGAATTTTGAGAGATGAGAAAAATATGTTTAATGTGTGATTTAATATGATTAGGAACCCTGGAATCTCTACCTAAGATTGGAATGATATCATCTCAAAGATAATCACAACACAGGAAACTGGGACATTACCCTTTAAGGTAACCTTGCAAACTTGATTTTAAAAAGAATACTAGCCTTGAATATCTTTAAACCAATCTATTATCTCCCATTAAAATTATGTAGAGCATTAAATCTATTTAGTAATCCTCATCATTGGATCATTTTGGATTATTCCTTTTTCAGGACATACAGCACAGTGGCCCTACCATTGCCATATATTTCTTTTGGTGAAAGTTCGGGATAGTGATTAGCAAAAATTTAAGTTCATCCATTATCAAATTTTCATTTGTAGACAAATCCATTTCTTAATCCAAAACCAGCTCCAGTTTTCCTTTGGTTACCTTATTTAGCAGGTTACATGCCATGTATAGTAAGAGAGGGTCCCAGATGTCACATTTCAGAATTATAAGCACAAGTTGGGTGGGGCCACATATTTCTTTTGTGAATATGTACACATGTATTTTCATTCCAGTGTGTCAGTTCTTTTCCCTTTTTATAAGCTGATTTCCTTTCTGTCTCTGTTATGATCTACTATTCTTGTCTCATGTTCCAAATATTTTCCAGTGGACAGTTATCTGTTTCCATTTTTCTCTATTCAGTATTAGGTATTGAAGGCCAAAAATACCCCCCCAAAAAAACCCCCCACAAAAACTGCATCCTAACAATATCTGTGGTGAAACTGCATTCTGGTCTTCCCATTACAAGCAGTTGTCTTTGATATTCTGTATCTTCCAAGCATTGTAGATTTTAGGTTCTATTCTTTTTGCCAAAGATCATGTTCCAATCACTACGTTGTACCACCACTTGTATTTGCCAAATGTCATGATCTTTCTTCTTACATTTTATAGAACTGGAAAATCATAGCACTTGAAAGGACATTGAAAGACTAACTGATTGACCCTATGTCTAATCACCTAGGGAAATCAAATATTTAACTACCCATCTATCTGGAGATAGATAGACTCCAGAGATTATTTCCTTTTATATCTTTTCAGTGTGTGTGTGTGTGTGTGTGTGTGCTGTGTACTATATATCTGTATACATGTCTTTTGGGCTAAATGGTATATTTTCAATGTCTTAGTTCTGAGTCTTTTCACTCAAGGACAACTATATATGGAATGCCCATCATTGAGATTATCAGCAATATCACTGAATCAAGTTAATCAGATAGCATTCATTTTGAACTCTTAGAGCAAAAGCCAAAGCCCCAGGTAAAGTTGAAATGTCCAATAATGACCATTTCATATCTGTTTCCTGTTCTCTGCTTTTCCTTTTCTTCCTTGCCTGCTGAGATCTTTGTGTGGGTGTGAGAATCTGAGGGCTAAGTTTATAAGTTGTAGGGTTGGGGGGGAAGAGAAGCTAGATAAATAAATAAATGGCAACAGCAACAGCGGTACGCTAGCATGCCCTGCTGCCATGACTGTCTCACTACACAAAGTTGGCACCTCAGATTAACGTCAGCCTCTGAATTCTGAAGTCAGGAAACAATGAAAAGCAGCTCCGGGAGCTCCCGGGAGTGGAGCCTTCTGAATTCTGAAATTCTGGCCATCGTTCAGTAGGAGACATCAAGATGGAAGTCAGGTGCTCTGCTCCCTCCGATCCGTGATGTTTTTGGAGAGTATGTACAAAGGTCTCTGGTTTAGTCATGTTGGCTCTGCCGCTGATTTTTAGCTGTAACCCAGGTTTACATAACATCCCTAGGTCCTTTAAGCCCTTTTAGGTTGACAATTATATGATAGCAATGGGGCCTTGTGAGGAATGTTTAAAATGAACCTTTTTTTAAAAATTCTTTTTATACATTTTAGGAATGAATATGATGACACAGAGGCTACAAATCAGCATAACTGATTTAGCTTAACTTAATATATGTCGTACAGCATTCTGTGGAATTGAAGAAATTGTGGGATTTTTTTTTTTTTTACAAATACATGTTTTTCTTCCCACAGCATGGAGAAAATGAGCTAAGTGCATATTATAACCACCTCAGTGATTAAACCATCTTCTTTTCATCTGTAAATATCAGATAATAGAGTCAGAATAAATACAAGGCTGTAATTAACTTTTAACGCCTTTACTCATACACCCTAAGAACAGGGCTTAGCTACTTTACAAATAGCAGCTGACTCAGAAACCAGAATTTAGCTTTTTAAAAAAACATATATCCTTTTATGGTTTATCTATTAGAAAAGTATCCCCCTTGTTGCCCTGTATTACTCCTTTTCATAGTCCTTGAGAAAAGATTTTTGATTGTTTTGAGGAATTTCAAAGATTCTGAGTATTCCTAACTTCCTATTACTATTATAACATCAAAGCGAAGTTGTGACCCGTAAGACATACAATATTCAGTCAGAAAAACCAGGATGACTCTGAGTTTATTAGCCTTGGACAATGAACTATATTTTTATAACATTCTGAGAATGTGGATTTAAGAGTAAAAAAGAAAAGCTTCCATTTCTATGAAGACCACACTGAAAACAGGACCCAAAAGTTTTCTCCCAGTAGAGTAATTTATTCACTCTTGCATAGAATATTTTCTGATAAGGCTTTCTTGTTGTAGAAAATTGAACTGCTAACTATGACATTCCCTAACACTGAAAAAGCACTAATGGGTACATTAATCCATACTGACCCATTAGCAAATATCCTTGCTAGACTATAATTTCTTGGGAAGTATTCAATTCAACAGACATTTTTAAAGTGTCTACTCTGTACAAAACTTAATGACTGCAAACTTCTCCATGAGAGGCTCAGATTTTTAATGCCATGGTCCTTCTGACGATGTTGTATGACTACAAGGTATGGTACATTGCAGTCTCAGATAAATTTAAAGTATCTTTTAGAGATAAATGAAAAGGTGTATAGTGGGTGAAAAAAGGTTATTGCCCATTACAGATAGGAATTGGCAAATAAATAAATAAATAAATGAAGCAAAAGATGTCATCTAAAAAAGGTAGGGATAGACCTGTAATTTCACTGGAATTGAGAATATATAATAAGAAAACTCTCTCTATTAATATAGATTGGTACTTTCTCTACAACATCAAGTTTTAGAGATAATTTCTTGGAACATTTATAGATTACTTATTTTGTCCAGGGTCACATAGCCAGTATGTATCAATGGTGAGTTTTAACCCAGATCTTTTTGGCTTTGACGACAGTTCTTAATCCACTATTCCATTTTGTATTGTATACCTAAAAGTATATGTAAAGTCAGTTAGAAAATAATAAAGTCCATTGGAAAGGAATTAAACATACACACACACACACACACACACACACACACACACACATATGTATTTATATACCCCCACACACACATATATATGGCAGGTTCAAGGTAGTTAGGAACAACTCCTAGCTGGGGAAATTGAGGAGGGTGTAAAGAAAGAAATGACACCTGAAATGGGCATTAAAGGAAGAGAAATACTTTACTGAAAAAATATAGATTAGGATCAGAGTCCAATTCAGACACAGGAACTGACATGCACAAAGATAAGATGGGAGAAGAAGAAAAATGAGATCAAGATAGAGAGAATCATACTTTTGCCTGGAGTATATGTAGAGTGTGTTAAGATGCTGAGAAAATAGGCAGATACCATATTGAGCAGAACCTTGAAAATCAGGTTAAGGAGTTTGTATTTTGTGTAGTAGAAAATATAGCCCATTGGAGATTCTTGAACATGACAGTGATGTGATTAGAGCTGTCCATTAGGAAGATTACTTTGGTAACAATGTAAAGAATAAATTGGAAAGGGGAAAGATAGGAGGCAGGGAGACCAGTTAAAAGGCTGTGACAATAGTTCAGGGAAAATGTAATGAAGTCCCAAACTTCATTGGGTATTGGTGATAGGAATGGAAATGAGAGGATAAATGCAAGTGATATAACAGGTTAAATTGACAAAATTTGCTTCATGCTTTAGTAAAAAAAAAAAAAAATCAAACCATTCACAAGTTTCCTCTTCTTCCTTATGCTAAATTCCTCACCCCCCCAAAAAAAAAGTCTCCCATCATTTCCTTCATTCTAGATTTTCTTTGCCAAGGCCAAAACTTTTACATATATTTTTGATGCTATCTTCTCTGGTTTTTCTCTGGCGAATTGCCTCCATTAGCATCTTTTCTTTTTTCTCTTAAGTCGCTACCTCTTCCTAGATCCCTTACTAAAATCTATCTTCCCTATTCTATATTTTTCTTCCCCTTCTCAGCTAAATTTCTTGAAAAACTGATTATACTGGATGCCTGTACTTCCTCCCTGATTCTCCAATTTGAGGCTTCTTCAGTCTAGCTTCCAACCATTTAACTGAAACCTTCTCTCTCTCTCTCTCTCTCTCTCTCTCTCTCTCTCTCTCTCTCTGTGTGTGTGTGTGTGTGTGTGTGTGTGTGTGTGTGTCTGTCTCTCTCTGTCTCTCTCTTTCTCTCTCTCTCTGTCTCTCTGTCTCTCTGTCTCTGTCTCTCTCCCTCTCTCTCCCTCTCTCCTCCCTTTCTCCCTCTCTCCCTCTCTTCCTCTTTCTCTCTCTTTCTTTCTCTCTCTGTGTCTCTGTCTCTTTGTCTCTCTGTGTGTGTCTCTGTTTTTCTCTCTGTCTTTCTCTGTCTCTATCACTGTCTTTTCTATCTTTGTCTCAGTCTATGTGTATATCCCTCTGTCTCTCTGCATCTCTCTGTCCATCTGTCTGTCTGTGTCTCTCTGCGTGTATCCCCCTTTCTCTCCCTGTATCTCTCTGTGCATCTCTCTGTCTCTCTGTCTTTGTTTATAGCTATATCCCTTTGTCTCTCCCTGTCTTTCTCTCTGTATTTCTCTGTCCGTTTTCTGTCTCTCTTTCTTTCTCTCTGTCTCTGCAACTCTCTCTGGCTTTGTCTCTCTCTGTGTGTATATATCCCTCTGTCTCTCTCTGTCTCTCTGTCCATCTGTTTCTCTGTCTCTGTCACTTTCTCTGTTTTTGCCTCTCTGTGTATCTCTCTCTCTCTCTCTCTCTCTCTCTCTCTCTCTCTCTCTCTCTCTCTCTCTCTCTCTCTCTCTCTCCTCTGTCCATCTATCTGTCTCTCTCTTTTTTCTCTGTCCCTGTCACTCTCTCTGGTTTTGCCTCTCTCTATGTGTATCTCTCTGTCTGTCCATCTGACTGTCTCTCTGTGTGTCTGTGTCTGTATGCCTCTGTCTGTCCCTGTCTTCTGTCCATCTGACTGTTTCTCTGTCTCTATCACTCTCTCTGTTTTTGCCTTTCTGTGTATGTATTCTTCTACCTCTCCCTTTCTATCTGTCTGTCTCTGTCTCTGTCACTCTTTTGGTCTTTGTCTCTCTGTGTGTGTATCTCTCTGTGTATCTCTCTGTCTCTCTGTCCATCTGGCTGTCTCCCTGTGTCTGTGTGTATCTCTCTCTGTCTCTGTGTCTCTGTCTCTCTCTCTCTCTCTCTCTCTCTCTCTCTCTCTCTCTCTCTCTCTCTCTTTCTCTTTCTTTCTGTCTATCTCTCCCCCTCTCTGCCTCTGTCTGCCTTTATCTTCATCTTCTTTTAACCTTTTTGTTTCATTTCCTTGTTCTTCTTCGATACTCTCTCCTCTCTGGGATTTTTGTGTCAGTGAGTGATCTTCGTACTCCTCCATGTCTGCATTTTAGTCTCCTTTGAAGGATCTTCCTCTATGCCACACCCACTATTTCTTGTGGAAATATCCCAAGGTTCTAACCTTGGTGGTCTTCTCTTTCCTTAGGCCCTCTCTGCAGATGGCTCTAGGACCTATATATATCTAACCTTATCCCCTCTTCTGAGTTTTAGTTTCACATAAATGACTCATTAGATATTTTGAAGTGAATTTTTCATAAGCACCTCAAACTCACCATGTTTAGAATTGAATTCATTATCTTCATTCACAAACTTCTTCCTCTTCTGAACTTCTATTATCATTGAGGTCACCAACATTCTTGTAGTCAGCAAGATTCACAGCCTTAAGTCTTTTGTCATTTTTACACAAAATATCCCTTATAGATCTTCTCCTCTCTATTCACATAGCTGCCATTTTAACTCAGGCCCTTATCATCTTCTGCCTGAACTACTGAAATAATCTTCTTCTTTTTGGTCTTCCATTTTCATATCTTTCCACTCTAATCACTATCCCATATAACTACCCAAATTATTTTCCAAAGACACAAATTTTACCATGTCCCTCTCCCGTTCAATAAACTCTAATGATTTCTTGTTATCAATAGGATAAAATACTGATTTCAAAACTAGCTCAATTACTAATCATGTGATCCTGAACATGTCAGTTAACCTCTGTTCTCCTCAGTTTTTCATCTGTAAAATAAAATAATAATATCATTTTCCTTCTAGGGTTGTTGTGAGGATCACATGAGACAATAATTATAAAATTCTTAGCACAGTTCCTGGCACATAATAAAAATTACAAAAGTATCCCTTCATTCTGGCATTTACCTCCCTTTAGAACCTGTGCCTCTCAGCTTTCTAATTTGTTCATTTGTCTTTATCATTATCATCTCTCCTGGTCCCTTGACTCAGGCAAACTAGCTTACTTTTTACTGTTTCTCATATGTGATACTCCATTTCCTGTTTCCAAACCTTTGTAGTAATTGTCCCTATTACATATAATACTCCTCATCGCTACCCTTTAGAATTCCTGGATTTCTTCAAGACTCAACTATAATTAGACTGTTCCTGTTCTCCAGTAGTTAATGCCTCCCTTCCTAAGTTTACTTTGTATATATTTTTATATAAATATATATGGTCTTCTCCCATTAGACTATAAGCTCCTTGAGAATAGGCACTGTTTTACTTTTTTTTTTTTTTTGCATCCTCAGCACTTGATACAGTGTCTTGCATGTAGGAAGCACGTAAGCAATGCTTGTTGATTATTAATGAATTTAATATGGATGGCAAAGAATTGAGAAGAATTCAAGCTGACTCTAGTTTTGAACCTGAATTAGGTGAATGGTAGTATCTTAAGAAATAGAGAATTCAGAGAAAAGACAGCTTTTGGATAAGAAAATGAGTTTAGTTTTGTATATATGGAATTTGAATTATTGCAGGACAAATGGAAATTTGAGCAGATGAGTTGAAAGGTATGGAGGCTGTATAGATTTAGGAATCATCTAGAAAGAGGTGATGATATTTTCGTTGACATAAGATTATGATTTGAGAAATGAAGAGGTACTTTTTCTGCCTTTGTCCTTCTGCATGTGTGGATATGGTCACACTGCTCTTTATACATTGGTTTCTTCCTACAAAATATCCTTTTATAAGTCTAGGATTAAAAATCTAAAATCCATATCCGTCTAAAAGAAGTCAGAAGTTGCGTATCAGGATAAACAGTGATCACTGCTGCCCCATTTTATTTGCACAGGCTGATTAATATCCAGGACAACAGAATGTTACCAGAGCTAGCTGCTGCCTTCTGGATTTTTCAAAAAAATCTCAGAATATTCAGAATGAGAATTTGACTTCTTAGGCTTTTCTGGAAATATCTTATATACCTTAGAGAAAACAAACAAACAAACAATTAGGTCTGCTTAAAAATATCAAAGCAGTTACTATGGTATGTCACACTTCTCTTGAAGAGGGTTCAACATTTGTGAATACATAATACATAACTCATGATTTGTAGAATATTTTAGTTCCTCATCATCAGGTACTAATTATGGTGAATGTGTTTTTTTTTAATTTTGTAAGAGATATGTCTTTGAACAACAGGCAAAAGCAATTTCTTCTTGGGAAATTTTCTAGTCTTCATTTTTCATTATTTGCATATGTCTTCCTTTAGGTTGAAGTGATTCGTCCCCCATATAGGAAGACATATCTGGGACATAACTAGAATGGCAATTGATATCATTTCCCTAATTTTCCTGATATCCAGATGTTTTCATATTATTTACTAGTATCCATGACATAATCTATGTAGTCTTAGGGAGACTACAGATCTATGCAACAGAATTTTCCTTTTCCAAATGAAACCTCCTGCAAAGTTAAAAAGTATTTAAATAGGCTAAAAACAAATAAACAGACAAAAACAATAATTGTGAGAAGTGTTTTTTTTTTGGGGGGGGGGAATGAACCCATACCCAGAAAGTAGGTACTATTCAGATGAATAAAAGGAAGCTGTGTTTTAGTAGAAAGGTGCTCATTTATATATTTTGTGATTGCATCAGTACCAATCAATAAATGAGTATTTATTAAATACCTATTTTGTGCTACATTCCTTTTTTTTCCTTTAATTTCATTTTTGACTAAAAGACAAGCTTAAAAATGGTAAATTTGACTAACGTGTAAATTGGATTTAAATGAAGCAGAATTGCATAAAGTTTTCAGCCTCTCTCTTCTAGTGTCATAAGAATTCAGTAGTGAGACAAAAGGCAAGGTGACTGCTGATAGGCTCAGGATGCAGTGGATAACTCTGATGTCTTCAATGCCTAACCATACTGTAAGTGCTATACAATGCCTGCCTGCTTCAGCTGCCTTCATAGTCATTGGAAATAATTGTTTTCATTTGCCCATTCCACTAGAGGAAGAGGTGACATATGGGGTAAACATCTGTCTAACTTTCTGATGAGTTTGAGACTTCTCAAATACCCTCAGCCTGGTTTAGTCTTATCTACTGGGGTGTGGCTGATGCACATGTTGCAGCTTCTTGGAGCCACAGGTGAGAGTTGGGTGAATCAGGTGAACATCAAAGATGAAAAGCTTTTAACAGCCCTACTCCAGAGGTACTAATCTCTGAACACTCTAAACTCCCAAAATACAAACTAAATGTATCAGCAAGAAGAGAATGGTCAAATAAATTGTGGCATATTATTCTAATGAAATACCGTATTGCAATTAAGATAGACAAATGTGAAGAATACAAAAAAATCTGGAAATGTCTTTATGAAATAATGCAAAATTTTAAAAAGCAGAATGAAAAGAATAGAGAGCACACTAACTTCAACTAAATGAATCAAAAGTAAATGAGAATGAATGGATAAGCAAAGAATCCTGATGAGGATTTAGAGGGAATAATTTTTAAAATTATGGTGCTTTTTATGTTGAAATTAATTAATTTAAATGTAAATAGTTCCTAAGCAAAATTAGTTACTTGTATTTCTGTTCAGTGTTGTTTTTAATAAAAAAAATTAATTAAAATTACAAAAAAAATCAAAGAAAAGACACTTCCATGAACCACAGTTTTCTCATCTTTCAAATGATGAATTAGGATGAATATCTCTAAGAGCTAATATTCTGAAATTCTAAAATACATTTATTGAAAATCTACACCAGGACAAAGAAGGTTCACAATCATGAAAACCATCTAGCTAAGAGAACAGAAACTCTCTAACCTTTTTGTTTCCCTCTTCTGGTAACTAATTCAGAAGGTTAATTACAAACTTAGTGAAGAGAAAGCAGCTGAAGGAGATGATCTGCCTTCCCATAAAGAGGCTGCCTCAGTTAGGAAACTGTATGTGTTTTCTGACCCTGCGTTAGGAGGAACAACATACTAGAGTGAGTAACATATTACATTTGGATTTGGGTGAGTTAGATTAAAAGCCTGTCTTTGTCCTTCCTTATATATTGCCTTTGAATAAGTCACTTAACTTAATTGGGCATCAGTCTCTTCATCTGTAAAATGAATAGCTTTATCTATAATATGACCACTCAGAAGCTCTTTTTCAATTATTTTCACCCACAATATTCTGTATCAAGGCCATTTGGGATTATAATTTAATGAAATGCAAGGAGGGAGAGGTGGGGCAAGAAGGACTGGAATCTAGAAAATTCCTCTTCCTGAATTCAAATGGAACCTCAGACATTTAATAAACCGTGTGACCATGGATAAGTCACTTAATACTGTTACATATAATAGCATCTCAGTTACCATATCTATAAAAATGACCTGGAATTGGAAATGACAAAATACTCTAGTATCTTTGCTAATACAATCCCAAATGGTATTATGAATAGTCAGATACAACTGAAAAATGACTGAACAACATCAAGGCTGAGAGAACAAGCTGCTTATCACTGGTTCTTGGCCCCATCCACTTGGCTTGCCAGATCATTCAAGCCTTCTTGGTTTGTTGCTATTTCCTGGTCCCCTACCTCACTAGTTTTCATGGTTTCTTCCACATTTAAAGATTTTTCTCTGCCAGGATTCTGATCATTGCTTCCTTGATCCCCTTTCTTCAGGTATGTGTTTATTCTGCTTCCCCTATCAAAGTTCCTCATCCTCCTCTCAGATATTTGTTGTCCTCATTCCATTATATTCCCATCATATTACTCTTTCTCTCTCTCATCTTGAGCTTTAGTTTTTCTCTCTTCCCTTGTGTCTTTTTGCTTTCAAGTGAACTCTGAAACCCACAGTCCCAAAAAAATAAATATAAAAAACATGTGTTATTAAATTAAGTCATTTTTACATGCTTTACTAACAGGTCATGCAAGGTACTTGAGAGTTTAAGAGATCCTTTAAAGTCACTGGTACATTATCTGAAAATAGCTTTAAAACTTTGTTATTCAAAACTGAGCCAAATCAGACAGTGGTCTAAATAGCTCTGAAGCTTGCACTTTTTAGGCCAGAAGGCCAAAGTGACAGATGCACCAAATATCTAGCCAATGCTGGAGTATTTACTTTGTTGATTGTAGTTTGCAGAATAGAAATGGTCATGTGCTATCATTATGTGATATGAAAACATTTTAATACCTAAAACTATGGCAGGGCTATTTTGGCCAACAGCTCTAGGATTCTCAATGACTTTGTCAACTGGGTCTCATTTTCTCTGATTTCATTCAAATAACCTTCACACAGGAAACTGATATTCATATTTTTCTGCCCTGGAACTATTGAGAAACTGACTTTTCCAACTGGGAATTAAACCTTTGTGTCTAAGATATATAAGGTGGCTTTTGTTGTTGTTGTTGCAAAAAAAAAAAAAAAAAGCCAAAACCACTAAACCCTTCCCTCCAGGCCTATGTTTGTTTTGGTATGGTTTAAATTTTCATAGAACTTTACATTTAACTGATGAGGGAAGAGTGCTCCACATTGAAAGCAGATGGAACCTTAGGGCAATCTCGTCAGCAGTTGTGACTTTCTAATAGGTTTGTCAGCTCAGTGCTGGAGAGCTGTTCAGAAGCCCAGCTTACTTTTGAGAGAGATTATAGAATGTGCACCAGAAAAACTGATTTTAATATTTAAAGTTTGCAAATGGCATTGTGGCTAGAGAAAAGTGATTGCTTTCCATTTCAGAACCCATTCAGCTTGTAGAATAAGTGTGGGTGTTCGTTACTTATTAGGATCTCTTTCTGGGAGGGTTTTTTTTTCCCACATCATTTCAAGCTATGCAATTTCAACCTGATATAGCAGAGTGTGAGTTCCCTCCTAGAACCCTTGCTTTGCCCATAAAAATCTGGATCATAAAAATGAGTGAGTTTAATCACTCTGCTCCATTCTTTCTGTCACAGGAAGCCCTGAAATGATGAGGATCTTGGCCCTATTTGAGGGGAAAAGGACCCCTACGAACCTAGAGAAGGAATTTGCTGTTACCAAATGTCAAAAATCCTTAAACCTTAAACTGAGTCTTTGTTAGGGAATAGAACTGTTGTTCCCTCAGCAAAAATAGCAGGTTCTATTGTGATCTCAGGCAGTGACTTGGAGGATATAGATCCACCCAAAAGGAAAAGTGAGCCATTCCGTGTGTGTGTGTGTGTGTGTGTGTGTGTGTGTGTGTGTGTGGTGTGTGTGGACAAAGACTGATACTTCTTTTCTTCTTCTACTTACTCCTCTCCCCCTTCAAGGAAAGAAAAGAAGAGAAATTCCTAGAATAGCAACAAGATTTCATGACAGGCATCCAGCTATCATTTTTGCCAAGGCTCTAGCTCCTACCTTCCTTGCTTCTGTAGCCTTAACTTCTATTAACCAAACTTTTATTTACCTTACCCACTAATCTAGTCTTGTTTGTAATCATATTTTGCAATCTTCTGCTCCTTCTTCCCATCTTATCAGAAGCTACCCTTCTTTACCCTTAGATCAGCCAACCTACTAAATCTTTTGCCAAACAATCCATTCCATACAACACATTGCAATAAATCCCATATTTAATAAGTGTCTACTATGTATAAAGTACTATACACAGAGTATTATACTTGGCACCAGGATCCCAACATTTTTTTCTTTCCCTTCTTAGATTACTTTGCATCTACATTGTGTGTGTGTGTGTGTGTGTGTGTATACTTTGTATCTACAAATATATACATATATATATTTGTAGATACAAACAATGTATCTAAATATATATATATATATATATGTATATATATATATATATACATATATATATATATATATATATAGATGTATAAACAATGTAGATATAAAGTTGTCTCCACCGTTATAAGGTAAGGCCCTTGAGGACAGGTTCTATTTTCATTTTTTCTTTGTTTCCCCAGGACTTATATCCATTTCTAGCACAAAGTATGCTTGCCAGTGTCTTCAAGAAGCTTACTGACTCATAGTGGGATGAAAACAAGTATAGTTATGATACATACTCTTACATGACAAGAAATAAAAGCTATTGTTAATTGTTATTTCATGGTATTTATGGGTAAGAATAGGACTTTGCATGTTTTGATATTTCATAAGCATTTTAGAATAGGGATTCCTGATTTTTTTCTACTCATCCCTTTTTACTCAAGAAATTTTTATGTGACCCTGAATATATAGGCATATAAAATATGTATACAAACACTTACTGAAAATAAATGATAATTTTGCAACCACCACATTCAGTTAGAAGACCTCAAATTGGGTCACAAACTACAGTTTAAGAAGCTGGGCTTTGGAGAATAATAAAACAAAATGTTTGTGAGGTATAAGGAAGAAGGTTTTTGATACATAGAAATTGGAACTTCACCAAAGGTTTGCTAGAGAATTTGAATTGATCATCTTTCTCCAGTCCCTCTAAGCTATGACAACAATTTGCCTATTTGAATTTTGTCCATCCAATATCCCTTTCACAGAAGCCTGCCATTACCACAATTCACCTCAGTGCCAGCCCCTCAAATTTCATCTTGCTGGACCTGATCCACCAGCACAATGGACAAAAATTATTTAGAACATCAAAAAATAATAATGGACAGAAAAAAAGAGTATTACCTATATATCATTAACCCTACAAATGCATGTGTTTTGAATTTTTATTCACCAATATTAAGTTACAAATTTAATAAAGGTAGCTATGTGAGAGATAACTAATGTCAGAGGTAAATAAAACGAATAGCCAATTCATGGTATCCAGAAAAACTTAGCAAGCTTACTTGACACCCTCATACTTATTTGGCAGAAAGGTCTGAAAAGCTAAATTTGACCTAGCTTGGGTTGAAATGGTAAATGACATGGAACTGTCCCTTTCATTTTGCCTTCTATGTATATCTACTATAGCAGCCCCTACTGGCAATTAAATATAATTATGCTGTCACAAGTCTACCGAGATTATATTACTTCTATTCTTACCCCACTTATTTTAATCAATTTAAATGGAAATAGAACTGCTGGTCTAAAAAAAAAAAAAACTTTAGGAGAATTTAGTAAGAAAATAAAATGAAATAATCCAATGACAATATTTAAGTAGGAAATATTAGGGCAGATAAATTCTTGAAGGTTTATGGCTAATGACCACTTGACATTTTTAAATAGATCATTTCAGTAAATCACTGAAAATTAGCAGCTGAAAATTTATATTCATCTATTTAAATGATACTTATAAATAAGTAAATAAGGTTTAAATATAGTTTGAGTGATGCTGGAGTTTTTAGCTATAAATGTCCTAATATAGAAATTTTGCTCAAATTCCAGACATTAGATTATACTCACTCCCTTACGACCCTATTTTGCCGCTCTTCACCAACACACACTTGAGACTATCTAATTTATTTTCTTGGTTATAACTTTTGGTCAATGCTAGATTTTATTCCAAGATTTTCCACTATACTACAACTGTATAGTGTAATTTTTTTTAATTGGGAGAAGAAAAAATCAAGTTGGTTTATTCATCTATTCAATTATTTGATTTGTGGCCACATCAAAAGTAAGAATCTGTGATGGAGAGTTTTAGTAGATAGACATGTCAGTTTTAGAATCATTCATTTAGTTTACATCTTACTAAGGCCCAATATAAAAGAAAAAGGACAATTTTAAGGACTTAAACTGTGATTTCAGTGATAGAACTCTTAGAGGAGAAACTCCCTGTACAATGTAGATTGGTACTTTCTCTGCAATTTAACAACCTTAGAGAATTAACCTGGAGCATTGAGTAAGTAACTGACTTGTACAGGGTCAAAGAACCAGAGACTTGAACCCAGTTCTTCCTGGCTCCAAAGCCAGCCCCCCAACTCTTCTGCCATGTTACCTCTCATATGGTAAAAAAAAAAAAAAAAAAAAAAGCCTAAGAAAAATTCTTAAAGTTCTATTTAATCATTGGGAGAGAAAGTTCTTATCTAGAATGGTAGAGAATCTTGGATCATCATCATCATCATCATCATTATCATCATCATTGTTGCATTTATTTTGTTTTGATTTGCTTTGGATTTGGGTTTCCCTGGTTTCATCTGCTTACTAGTTCTATGACCTTGGAAAAATCACTCAATCACTGTCTAATTCAATTTTATCTGTAAAATGGGGATTATAATAGCATGTATTTCTCAGGGTTGTTGTGAGCATCATATAAATTCTTTTTCATCTCATTTTTGCAAAATGAAATATTTACAGAGTCTTTGTTTTGCTTTATTTTGCTTAAAGGACTATATAACTGTTAGCTATTACTGTTATTATCATTGTTGTTATTATTAAAAATATCTCCTGATCTATAAATAAGGAGCCTGAATTAACCATATCTAATATTTATCTAGTTCATAATTATATGTTTATAGTTAAAATTTTATTGCTACATATCTGCATTAATCGAATAATGTCTTATCTCCCTGCTTTCAGAATTTCTTTATCCTGTTTCATTTTACAACCCACTATCCAAGAGATCATAATAAATCACTGATATGACAGTGTAATTCCTATGCTCCAAAATCATCAGTGGCTCCCCATGTTGCATATTAAAGTCCAAGCATTTTTACTTGTCATTCAAGGTCCTCCCTTGCTTGGCTTGAGATTACTTTTTCAAACTCATGTTAGAACATATGGACCCATTTCAACCAGATTTTCCATGTACTATCTTCCAAATATGCCTTGTACACTCCTATCTTCATTTATGTGATTTTCCCTTCTGACGATATCACTTACCTCCTCCATAAAGTTTTTGTAAGTCACCCTAAAGTCCACTAACATCTTCTTTCTTTGAGTACTTATAAAACTTAATATTGTTTTTTAACCACATATTATGCATGTCATATTATGTTATCTTATCATGTGCAAATTTTATCTCTTGAACTAGATTATGAGAGTATAGAGGACAGGAGCTGAACCTTATTCTTTTTGCTGTATCTCACCTTATCTAGCACGCTACTTTGCACATTATAAGTATTCAGCAAATATCTATTAATTGATTCATAATTATGCTCTAGAGAATGAAGAAGAACATTATTATAGGTATTCATAATGTTCTTTGAAACATCCAATCTCTGGTAAAAAAAAACAATCCAATCTAAGCAAACTGTTTAGATATAAAGGGTAGGCTTTGGTCAACTGTATGTGTATTTGCAACAAGGAAATACATCCAGATGTTTATTCATATTGCTGTCCTAAGAACTCATATATACAAAGTTGTTATTCAGTTGTTTCTGTCTTTGTGATCCTATTTGTAGTTTTCTTGAAAAGATACTGGAGTGGTTTTGCCATTTTCTTCTCCAGCTCATTTTACAGGTGAGAAAACCAAGGCAAACATGGATAAGTGAATTCCCCAAGGTAACATAGCCAGTAAATGTCTGAAGCAATATTTGAATTCAGGAAGAAAAAATTTTCTTGACTCCAGGATCAGTGCTCTATCCATTGTGCCATTGAGCTACCCTTTTATAAAAGTATAAGAATATAAAATTTTAAGCAACCCTCTCACTATTTTGGAAATTCCTACTTTTTTGAATTAGAAACTTCTATTGTGTTAGAGTAATACAAATTATCATTTCTTCATTGCTAGAAGAAGAATAAACTTTGTCATTTGGATATAAAAATGTCCATGAAAGCAATGATTCAACAGTATATAAAAAAAGCAACATGAGATATAAATGTGTTAAAAATGAAAGCTGCTAAATGATAAATATTTTTGAGTCAGGCCATCTCTATTTATTGTAGAAGGCAATAAATAAGGGAAGAATGTGGTTAATCATTGATCAGAGAGCAAATGGTAAGAAAAATTACTTTGGAGGCATTTACTCCTCCTTTCATGCAGCCAATCATAGTGTAAAAATGAGAAGGTCCCCAGATTGCATACTATATTTACAGCAAAATAGTAAAAAAATCAAGATAGTATTTAGTTCATTGTTTTCACACAAAAGAGAAAGAAGGGTGAAAATTGCCTATATCGACCCAAATATTCCAATTATGATGTTTTATTAAAATAATCACAAATGGGCTATTTGTTCAAACTTATTTCTATACTCACAGCATGAAATAAGCCTCTGTCTTCTCAAGTTTTTCTATGAATCTAAGATGGGAAAAGTAGAACTATAATTACAGGAAAAAATTTGGGCCTGATGATTGCTGTCTAAAGTGTTATGGCATTCCTTTTTCCAAGCCTCTGCAGCTTCATTTGTCTTTGTTGTTCTTTTCTTTAGCTTTGGTTTCCTTACAGTATTTTAAATTAATTATCAATACCTTTTATGCCTTTTTATATTTTTGTTCTATGTTTGTATAGTTATCTCCATTCTCTGACAAAATTGCTTCCTTTGCCTATGTACACCTGAATTACTGTTGTATCATGTCCCAGGCTGTATTGTTAGGGACTACTTCTGCTAAACAACAGCCAATTTTATTCCTACAACATTTGCTTTATGGTGCAACTCCAAATTCCATGATATACCACACTAAATCCATGTATACTCTATTACCAGAAACAATAGGCTAAATCCTAGGAAGAGGGGGGGAAATTAGGAAGGAAATCAAATAAAAAGGTAACTTCACCAAAAAAAAAAAAAGAAATAAAAATTGAAGTAATATGAACATTAATTTGAAAGGGTAAAATGAGGTTAACCTAAAAAGCTGGAACATAGGAATATAAGTTCTCACAAAAACATAAATAGCAGATGGAAAAAGAAAACAGAAAAATATCCTTAGAAATGCAAGAATTTCTATATAAGTTCATTATTGATTCTATTTTCATAAACATATTGGCTATTTTGTTGTCATTGTATATTAGATTGGAGATGGAGGACATAGAATTGCTTTTAATCTGGGGTTTCCTTAATTGGACTCCTTTCCCCCACAACTACTTTCAAATCTGTGAGATTTTGGGATTTATTTTTATTCATTATTCCAAGCCCCTACTAATATATCTCTAGGTTAGATCAAGCAAGATGACACATTAATTCAAAGCAAAGATGTTTGAGTAAAAGAGAATAGCAAAATAATAAAAAAATAAGTTGATCAATTATTCAGTATTCTTGCTACCATTTTCCAAATAGGCAGCTAGGTCATGTAGTGGATAGAGCCTAGGCCTTGAGTTAAGAAGTCCTAAATTAAGATATGGCCGCAGTCACTTACTAGCTATGTGACCAGGGGGCAAGTCAACAATAAAATAAAGATAATAAAAGTACCTTTGCCCCAGTGTTATTTTAAGGGTAAAATGAAATATTTATAAAGTGCTTAACTCACTTTACAAGTAAAGTAAACAGTTTCTCTATTTCCCCCCAACATTACCCTTAGTAACATTGATTTTTTTTTTTTTTTGGCAGAAGAAATAAAGAACATTATTCCTTTTGGCCTAACAAAAATTTTGGAAGCTCTATTGGCTTCTCTGTGTTTATGGGAAATCTCTTGTCTTTCTTATCATGTATTTCCACCGTTCCAATAATCTTAATACCAAATGACATCTACACCCTCTGCATAGTGGGAATACAGCTGTCATTTTCTCTGATTTCTCTTATTTCTGCTGATTTCATTGCAGCTTCTCAACAAATGCAAATTCTTTGTCTTATCACAATCTAATAATCCCCACCTTTTTAAAGAACATGTGCTGAAAACATTCCTATCCAATCACATTAATTCATGATACAGGGTGTCTAGGCTAATATACACTTTTTGGAAGTGTAATTCAAAGATTTGGAAGGAATGCTCTCTTAACTGCATGCTCCTGTCTTAGAACATAGGGTTCATAAATGCTCCCTATATGTCTGTATATATAATAGTGACAATATGATATTGATTATCTTCCCCATAGTCAGTGATCAGTGCTTATGTGTGTATTTCAGAATTAAAATAGAAGGCATTGAGTCACATCCAAATAATGCCAGGGGACTGATTTAAACAGATTTAAATGTCCTATTTTTTGATTAATGGAACATTTCCTCAGTGTTATAGTTTAAAATTACACCCTCGATGTTATCTTAAAATAGTTATTCTTTAAAAATAAAACATTTTGTTACTAGGTACACTTGCTTAATGGTGCGAAATCATTAAATAGACTCTACATGATATATATCTATGTCTTTCTCTAGAACTGGAGTTAAGTGGTGCTTTTTAAACTTGGCTGAAGGATCAGTCAAGCCAATGTATTTGCTATAGTAGTAACATCTATAAAATATACATTGTTGCTCTTGGCTAAATGTTTTTACTTTTCTCCCATTGTTCTTCCCTGAAATCTTTTCATGTGTACCCTTCAACTTGATTTGTTCTGCTCTGCTGTATGTATAATATGCATTTTGGCAGTAATTGTTTCTTTGATTTTTTTTTCTTCCAAAATGACACATGATACTGTTTGTAGATCATATTGCCTTTAGTGTTGAAGCTCTGATAGTTTCTTAAGAGGCTAAATTGAGGTTCTGATTATCAACTTTGCAACTGTCACCAGAACCTTATTTGTCCTTTTAAATTTGAAGCTGGAGATCAGATGGGAGTTTGAGAAACCAAGAGGAAAGAAAGAGAAGACAATTTGAACTCACTTGCCCAATATATATTCAGGTTTAAGTTTCTTTTTATAAGTGTGTGTTTTGCTGTTTTGTTGTCACCTAATTGTGCCAACATGGGTTCCTGTGAAAAGGATTTGAATATTTTACTTTCCCAAGCTAGAATTTTCTCTTTCTCTTTCTACTCCTTCCCTCCCCTCCCCCTTTTTCTCCTCCCCTTTTCCCTTTCACCCTACTTCCCCCTCTCTTTGCTTCTTTTCCTCCTTCTTCCCCCCCCCCCTCCCCACTCCCTTCACCTTCACTGTCTTTCTGCATGCATTTTTAAAAAGATGGGGGAGAAACCCACTCTTTTGTCCAGCTTTCACGGAATGTTAGAGCTGGAAAGAACCTTAGAAGTCTCATGCAATCCATTCATTTCACATGTGGGAAAATCAAGACCTAAGGAAGTTTAGTGGCTTTTACAGGGTCACAGTTATTTAGTTCATGGGCACGCCTTCAGTACAGTCTAGTCTTGGTTCTGGATTCAGTGCTTTTTTCATCATGCAATTCTGTCAATCAAAAATTACTCTTATTTGTTGAGAGATGGATAATTGATATTTATAATGGTAACTCTGAGGTACTAGAAGACACTAAAGTGCCTTCTAAATCATTAAAGAAAGATTGCATTAAGTGCATTTATTGTATTCTAATTTGGGGAGGACTAATGCTCAATATAAATATAAATGAATATATATGTCAGTATTGTAATAATTAAGGTATTTGATTAAGCAAATCATTTCATTTTTTACCTTTGCCAATAAAAGTAAATTGTATATATGTGTGTATGTGTTTGTATTTCTCCCATCTTTCTAACCTAAAACATGTATATTGTTACATATGTGTGCACAAATACATAGTTCTTATGTAGTTATAATCAAAGTTTTTATTTAAGTTTCTATTTATTTTTCAGCTTGGACAGGGGTCCTAGATAGGGAGTGGATGGAGTGATTTGTAGTTACTCTGGATTTTTTAGCTATCTTGCTGTGGCCTGCTGATCTGGATGAGCTCGGCATGGGAGAGTTTCCTTGAAGTGAATGCCAAGCTTAGGCTGCTATATCCTTTGATTAAGAGCATGAAAAGCAGGATCTGGTCCCTCTCTTGTTTTTTTTTTTTTTTATTATTATTCTTTTTTTGTCAATTTTTTTGTTCTTGTCTGCAGGAGAGTTAGGGATGGAGATTGAAGAGGGTGGGTGGATGGTTGTAAAGAAGGTTGAAGAGGGTTCCCTCTACTAATTTAGAAATACAAGTCATATACAGCAAGTTTGAAATGAAAAGTTTGATCCTAACTGGAGACAATTGGGATAAAAAATGGTGACTCTTTAAACAAGAAGTAATCAAGCATCAGGTGGTATAGTTGATAGAGTGCCAGGTGTGATGTCAGGAAGACTCATCTCCTGAGTTCAAATCTGGCTTTAGATATTTACTAGCTGAGTGACCTGGACAAATAACTTTGCTCTGTTTGCCTCAATTTCCTCATCTGTAAAATGAGCTCATAAAAGAAATGACAAACCATTTCAGTATCTTTTCCAAGAAAATCCCAAATGTGATTATAAAGAGACATGATTGAAATACAACTGAACAAAAATCATTCACTATGAAATAATTGCAAATATGGACTAAAGTAATGGGAAATGAAAATATTTTTGAATTTCATTCCATATTCTGCTAAGGATCTCCTTCCTTTTAATATGATCCCTTAGTTATGACTCTAAATTTTTTTGTGTGGTGTTCCACCTTATACTGTATCCTATAATAGATAATTTTAAAATGAGCTTCTGGTAGTATAACATATAAGAAATAGGAATTTGGAAGATAGGTGGCACAGTGGAGGGAGTAATGGCCCTGCAGCAAGGAAGGCTTAAGCTGAAGTCTGTCATTGGGCAAGACATTCTCTCTTTGCCTCAATTTCCTCATCTGAAAAATGGGATTGAAAATGCCACTTAACTTCCATTGATTCAAGATTTGAAAAACATTTAGAACAGTCCCTGGAACATCATTAAACTCTTTATAAGTGCTAGTTTTATTATTATTATTTGAAAATTCCTGACATTTATTTTTTCTTAGAATTCTCATCCATAGCCATTCTATTAGCAATATTGCTAATACTCTATTAAGTATCTGATGTTTTGTAATATTAGCAGTCTGTAATTGTCAAAGGTCTAATACTTTTTTTCCTTTTTCTTGACAATATGGTAGATAAAAATGTGCAATTCAAAAGACAATACCATAATGTAGAAAGTACAAACTGTAGCATGAAGTAAGATGAAAGCTAATATTTCTCAGTTGCAAAACTATAGGACCATATATTTATTGATTAAAGAAGTGTCAGAGTTCATCTTTTCCAAACCCTTACAGCCAGATGCCACATAGATAAAGGAATAAAACTAAAATCAAGAAGACTTAGTTAAAATCTAGCTTTAGGCATGAATTTTGTTTCCTGGACAAGTTATTTAACCTTTGCTTAAATTTACTCAACTGTAAAATGGGAATAATAATAGCACCAATCTTACTGGGTTGTTGTGAGGATCAAGTGAGATAATATTTATAAAGGACTTAGCATGGTACCTAGCACACAGTAGGATATATATTCCCTTCCTCTATATAGAAGAGGAAACTGAGACTCAGATGTTGAACATGCAATATGATACAGTAGAAAGAAAGTTGGATTTGGTATTAAAGACCTATATCCAGATCCTGGTTGTGTCAATTGTTAATTACGTAACTACAAACAAGTCACTTAAATGCCACGAACCTTGATTTTCTTTCATTTTTAAATGAGGAGGTTGGATTAGGTGACTTTGAAAGACTTTTCCAACTCGGAAACTATGATCCTATTGATTAAGCAAGTGATCCAATGTATATAAATAGTAACAGCTGGTAGGTAAATACAGCACTTCTGGCTATCAATTAGAGCATAGCCTATCAGTCAATTAATAAACATTTATTAAATGACTTTTGTATCCCAGACCCTGTCCTAAGCATTAGGGATACAAAGACAAAAATAAAAGTTCCTGCACTGAAAGAATTTATCACATCCATTTGTATCCAAAGCAAAATATATTCTTTCAATATCAACATTATTATTCAGAATTATTAGTGTCATTTATTCATTCATTTATTTATCTATCTTATCTATTGCTGAGTTTTTTAAATCAATGAATGATTAAGTGAATTTCTTAAGATCTTTCAACTAATTGTAGAGACAGTACTAAAGCTCACTTTTTCAAATTGCTTTGCTAATCCAGTTCTCTTTTACCAATATACCTTACAGATTAAGTAAGATTAATCTTCAGCTATTTATTCTTTAGTTTCCAAAGATAACAAGTAAATGCTAAGTATGTCAATTGTACTAAAAATAAATCAGTGCTATAAGTGTTTTTTCAACAAATTTGTAAAGTACCATTTTTTTTTTTACTGATTCTACTTCCTTAGACAACCATAAGATTACTTTTTTTCCTTTCTAATAAGGCCAAATCTACATATTAGTAATTTCTATTTCTAGGTTACCTTTGGCAACCCCCTCTAACTACAGTTTTTGTATTAATTACCCATCATCAAATTTTATAGCTGCATATTTTGTCTTTAAGCCCATTGGCAGGGCAAGGGGTGCTGATTACATGATGACAGCATAGTACACAGGATCCAAGAAGCTATCCAACTGGGGAATAAAGAACCACTTAGACAAGCTTTGAAAATATCCAAAACTTCAAGTAGTTAAGATGTTATTTATTTTACTCTGAGGTCTGTTGTCTCTTATTATCCTATTTTTTTTTTGAGCTCCTGGTGTTAATCATTTGTTTGTTTTTATGTGTGGTGATTTGTGTTTGGAGGTTGTTTATGATATAATTATGCTGATCTTTTTGCATAAAATTGTGTGATTTCTCAGTAGATTAGGAAGTTGATTGGGCAATCTCATGATAATTATACCTGTTTAAATTTGTACATTGTTACAAAGGTTAACATTTTTTTCTATTGAATTGTCTACCTATAAATTTGGCAGTCTTAGTAATTCTCTCCTCTTTGAAAATAGCATTTTATGGAGCATAATCCTACAATAGGTGAATTCACAATTGTTTAATAAAAATTTAATTGAATATATACTGTTTCTATCAATCTTTCAGTTTCACTAACTCATCTACATAAAGAATAGTCAACACTTACCACGTAGCTTGATAATATTGAAAAAAAAATGAGAGCAGATTCTCTAAAATTTATTAGTAATGATGGTCAAAGTTGATGTTCTAAAATATCCTGAATACCCTTTATTGCTCATAATAGGCCTCTAAAAGAGATGAGTAAGATTCAGTTAAAAATGGAAACATGTTCATCTGTCACTCCTCATCTCCCTTCCCTTCTCTCCCTGCTTCTGGAGTTTAGGCAGTTCTGCTGACACATCACTGATTTCCATCTGAGGTGGAGAAATCTTTAAAGATATTAACATTCACCCAAGAATTCTGCTCTTCTAGGACATAGCTCTTTTTTTTTTCCATGAGTTGGCCAGTGCAGGCGCATCTTTACAACGTATGTGAATAAACATTTATTAAGCACCTAATATATACCAAACACTGGGGATACAAATAGAGATGACAGAAAAGTCCTTGATTTCAAGGAGACAAAGATCAAATGGGGGAAACAAAATGCAATCTGTCCAAACAAGTTGTATATAAGTTGAAACAACACAGAAAAGACACTAAAATTATGAATTATCAGGAATGGCTTCAAGTAGAAAGTGGCATTTTAACTGGAATTTGAAGGAAGCCAGGATAGCCAGAAGGCAGAAATATGGGATGGAGCATTTCAGATAAGGGGTACAATGAGTGAGATCAGCTGCAATTGGGAGATGTTATGTCCTGCTCAGGGAAAGTTAAGGAGTCCAGAAGAGAGATGAGGAGTGACAGATGAACATGTTTCCATTTTTAACTGAATCTTACTCATCTTTTTTAGAGGCCTGAAAAGGTGAGGAGAGGGAGACAGCTTATGAAATCCTTTGAACACCAAAAAGAGGATTTTGTACTTGATCTTGGAGGTGATGGGGAGTCACCAGAACTGATTGCATAGGAGAGTATTAATGCCAGACCTGCACTGTAGGCAGATCACTTTGACAGTTGGAGTCCTGAAAGCCAACCAGGAAAGCCAACCAGGAAGCTTGCATTTGTTGAGGCTTAAGTTGATGAGAGTCTACGCTAGGGAAATGGCAATTTCAAAGGAGAAAAGAGATATATATTAAGAAATGTTATGAAGATTAAATCAACAGGCCTTGGCAACAGATTGTATATGTATGGGGGGAAAAAAGTGAGAAGTTGACTTTGTGATTGGGACTTGCACACTCATGAGTGTGTGTGTGTGTGTGTGTGTGTGTGTGTGCGTGTGCATGGGCATGAACATGAGTGTGTTTTAATTCCTACTTTACATGTTACAGGATTTTTTTCATATAGTACTTCTGGGTTTTTGGTTTTGGGTTTTTTTTTTTTAATAAATGTTTGGAATGGCACCTAATTCTGAGACATTGATTTATCACTAATAATATCAAATTATCCTTATTTTCTTTTTGTATATAGATTATGATTTATTCAGTTGTGAAAAAAATTGAAATGTTCTAGGGTATGTTTAAGTAGAAGTTGCATATAGAACTCTCCTATTCTCAACCAACTTCTGTTAAATTAAACTGGTGGATTGAGGCAATTATCTGACTAATTGAAGTTTGTTTTCCTCCCTTTTTCCCTCTCCACCTCATCTGCATATTTGTTGTTTATTTGTTCAAGTCATGTCTGACTCTTTATTACTCTATTTTCATTTTTGTTTTTGTTTTTGTTTTGGAAAAGATATTGGCGTGTTTTGCCATTTCCTTCCATAGTTCATTTTATAAATAAGGAAACTTAGGGAAACAGGATTAAATGACTTATCCGAGGTCATACAGTTAGTAAGTGTCTAAGGCCAGATTTTAACTCAGGAAAATGAATCTTCTTGGCTCCAGATCTGGCACTCTATACATTGTACCAACTAGCTGCCTTTCATATACATGTATCTATCAATAAAATAAATGCCAAATTGCAGGTTTAGAACTTGAAGTAAGTAATTTTTCACCTTTTTTACAACAGTAGAAATTGAGACCCAATGAGGTTAAATAACTTAGCAAAGAATCACAGATGGCCAATGGCTAAGCTAGCTCTTGGTCCATTGCTCTTTCCACTGTCCCATGTTGTGTCTCTCAAGCATAGATCTTTCCCCCTTTTAAATGGGATTGGGAGGAGGAGGAAAGCAAGAGTAAGGAAATGATTAAAAGCTTTAAGTAATTATGTGCTTTGATTTGTTTATGTTGGATGCATTAACTGTTGACTTTGTCAGATATTGCAACAACAAAGAATGATCAGGTTTCATTTTCTGCCCAGATGTACCTTATGTAGACTATGTTATTACTTGCTGGATATTTGTCTCATGTGATGACATTGCTAGAACTAGATGTGTGTGACCGCTTATAAGGGTAGTATAAGATTTAATGATTTAATTAAAATTCAGGTGAACTTTCCTTTTGCCTGAAATCTTTCCTGTGTATAGAAAATAAAAGTTTGTGTGTATATGTATGTGTGTGTCTGTGTTTAAAGATTATTTGACAAATGAAATACTTATTGAACTGAAAAGGAAGTCAACAAAACTGAATTTTCATTTAAATCTGATAAAAGTTTAAAATGAGAGGGAGGAAGGGGGGCATTATAGGTCCTATAATTCAAATTCCTTATTAACTAGATGGGAAAACTGAGGCAAAGAGTTATAAAATGATACAGGTGAAAAACAGTAGCAGAGCTGGTTTACAATTTAAACCCAAATCTTCTAACTACAAATGTAGCTCTCATAGGATCATAGGTATAGAGAAAGAAGGAACTTTAATCCAGATATCACTTTTTAGAGAAGGGGAAACTAATGCCCAGAAAGGTTGATTTCCCTGGGGACAAACAGATAATAACTAGGAAAATTATGATCTGAACTCAGATCTCATTTAAACCCCAGTCCTCTGATTCCAAATCTAACTCTTTCCATTACATAGTTCTTATCTGGCATGCTGCTTTTAAATTCATTAATTCATTTTTATTTGATTTTGACTCCCTTCATTATTTTTAAACTCATTTAAAATAACTTCTAAAGTTCTTTTCTTATCTAGATTTATGATCCTTTTTCCTACCTTCAAATTTGGTACCTTATCTATTTATTTTCAAGTTATCTGGATAGTAAACCCCTGGACCACTAATAAGTCAATCAGTCAACAAACATTTATTAAATGCTTAGGGGACTCTGGATGTGGAATATTGCATAATTTCAGACTTGGATGATGTTTTCATTATATTTGCTGAGCTATTTCCTCCCTGTTTTATTATTTTATAAAGAATGGCTCTCAAGGTCAGGAGAAAGATATGTTTTAGAAAATTAAGATCATGTAAATACAAAACAATGCATTTTAATGAAAAATAATTGTTCTGATTTTTTTTTTGATAAAACACCATCAGCCAAGTATATAATTTGACTGGTTTTTATTAATGTAGGAATCTCTGATTAAGAATTTCTACCAATCCATATCCAAACCAGTGCTTTATCAACATCTTAGAGTCTTAGAGAATGCCTAAGGCAATACAAAGTTAAGTGAGTTGCCCAGGATCACTCAGCCAGAACATGTCAAAAATTGGGAAGTAAATTCAGGTCTTCATGATGTCAGTGTCAGTTCTCTATCTGCTGTCCCTGCTGCCTCTCCAGATATAGGATATATTTGGTCAAATGAGTTTCTTTGATGATAAAAGATGAAAAAAAATGTTTCTTAAAGGGAAGCATTCATCTTGTTTTGTGATCATAAACCATCAAGGAGACTTCAGATCTTTAAAGGGAAAGAATGAATTTGTTCTCCCAAGTTTAAGAAGCACCCAACTCTCTTTGGGGCATCTGCATGTGGTTTCTAGGCTAATTAATAAGTGCATCTGGACACCTATTGGCACCATTTTCAGGGAAGAGTTAAGTAACTAATACTTCCTCACATAGTTCTATTTCACAAAGCAATTCTATGCCTTTTCTCTCCTGATAGCAATGGAGAAATGTGTGATGGTTCTAAGAGAAAGACTTTAAAATGCTGCTTTCTTCAGAAGTATATAGCAAGACTGTGCTTACTTAGCATTCTCTGACCAGCTTGCTGATCAGCACTTTACAGGTGGCTGCACGTCTGAAAAGTACAAGCCTATGTGTGTAAGGGAGACCCGAGAGAGAGGAGCTGGAAAGGTCCACACCCCAGTTTTCCTGATTTGAGCTGTTTTTCTTAGCTTTGAAGTAATTTGTTCAAAAGAAAGCATCACCTGAGAATTCAGTGAGGAGAGTCGATGAAAGCCTGGGAGACCTGGTGAGTGAGCTGTACAGTTTACTAAGTATTAAAATAACCATTAAGTTAGAATAAGGTGGTTTAAAGACCCTTTCTCTATTCATGCTTTAATCACTGCCTGAATTCATCAGCTTGGAGCCGTGTGCTGCCAGGTAGCATATGGCTTTCACAGTTCAAGAACAAAGGGGTATTAGTGCAATATCTATTCATACTTCCCTTCCCAAATATGGTAGAGAGCATGGCATTCATAGAGTTGTGAGTGTGTATATATGTGTCTGCAAAGAAATTTAATTTATGATGGAGGAGTTTTTTATTTCAATTATGTTTTAATCATCCTTTTATTTACTGAAGATTTAGAAGAGTTTCTTTGGTAATAGAATGAATACATGAAAGGAGATGTAAAAATAGAAACTATTAATGTAGAAATGGGATTTTATTTAGCAATTATCATATGCCCAGTGCTCAAAAAAGAGCAATTTTCTTGGCATTTATTTTCTAAATGTTTTTAGCTAATATTTGGGGAATTGGGAAGAAGATAGAATCATAATAGCTCAGAAATGGAAGGTACCTCATAGTATTGGTTCTACCTCTCTCACGTTTTATTCTGGGGAAATTTTTAGAGAGAAAAAAATACTATTATAGCCATTTAAGCATCATAAACTATCAAACTAGAAGGGACTTTGGTGAAGAATCAGTCAGATACTTTATTTCATAGAGGAAGAATGACAAAGTGGTCACACAGGCCTGAAGCCACATAGGTTTTTTAAGTGCAGGGCCAAAGGTTTGGTCCAGATTATCTCACTTGAAATTTAGTGTTCTTTCCTCTTTACCAAATTGCTTCTATTTTTTAACTGTCATTAACCCAGATAATATAATATATTTAGATAATAAATTTTAAATGGGAGGACAAAAACCAGAGATTTTATCAAATAACATGTGGGTTGTAATAACAACAATTCTAACAGTAAATATGACAGAAAAAGAAAGGGAAGAGGAATAGGACTTTTAATCTACAAAATTTATTGTTTTTGTGACATAATGGAGATCAAATTTCTAGGTCTCTTTGTTTACTTGATTCCTACTTTGTGTTCCAGTAAAACAATATGATGTTGATTTGATTGTGAGCTCATCATGGGCAGGGACTATTTTTGCCTTTCTTTGTATTCCCACAACTTAGAATAGTCACCTAACACATGGTAAACATTGTAAACTCTTACTAAATGCTTACTGACTGATTAACTAAAAAGGTGGATCATATTAGGAGACATAAACCATTTTGTCAGTTAGAGGATGGAGCTAGAAGCCAGTGGACAGGCTAAGTGATTATCTCCCATGCTATCCATAGCAGTCAAATAAAGAATAATAGCCTTCAACCTTCATACCACTTTAGATCTCGCCATACAAGAAAGACAATTCTATGCTCCCTCTTTGACTTCCCTTTTTCCATCTGAGAAGAAAGAGAATATCCAAAAATCTTCTCTGAGATAAGAGAAGAAAACCAGTTTCCCAAAGTAGCTTCATAACCTGTTTGTTCTGGATAGACCTTAGCAACATATCCATTTTCTACTTATTTTGTTTATAAATCAGGGAGACGGGAGGGGCTTTCTCAAATCATAAAGGTAACCTTCTAAAAGAGAAAGAATTGGATTTACAATCCAAGGCCAGGCAATTGTGTATACCAAATTGCATCTCTGCTTGGGAATCTCCCTAGGTACCCTTCCTAAGGATTCTAAGTGTTTAATTGAGTTTCTTTTGGGACAGTATTAATCAATCACTTAAGCATTATATGTATATTTGCTAGTGAAGGAAGGAAGTCAAAGGGCTAATAGACCCAGTGAGCAGGCTGCTTTTCTGCTGCCGGCCATGCAGACACTGCTATTCTCTGAGGAGCCCTTATCCTGGAGACAGCTTGCTTATGCTGTCCTCGAGGGACCAGGGGAGGGGGATGAGGGTGTGACTGACAGCTGTTTCTTTTTGGATGGAAAGAGAATGCATGATTCTACTGCAGCCTGTTTAATCAGACTTTTCAGTCTAGTGGATTAAGAAAGCTCAAGATAGGAAAGTCTTTTTTGTGTAGATTTATTCTAGTAAAACCTGTATTGTTTTTACCCTGACTTAATTGAAGAATGTTTTGATCCCAAGAGAACTTTGTATTCATCCTCTTCAAAATAATATTTGGTCATCATTCTGTAGTTATTTTTTTCTTTAAAATGCTTACCTTCCCATTGCTCCTCAAATTTGGATAATCTCTATGGAAATTTCAAGTTTTTATAAGCATCTTATTCTTTTTGCAGAAAAAAATTATGTAGTATTGCATATCCTAATCTTGTTTGTTACATTTAATGAAAAGCATCATTTCTAGACTTTATGGACTTCAGAGTAATTCAATATATCTATCATATTTGTAAAACTTATCCCATTTTCATGAGAAACTGAAGATAAGATTTACTTTTCATTGCCATGATTCTCACCAATTAGTATTTGTAGAGATTATACAACATATACCATTGTTCAGTATTTAAGGGCATTCATCAAATATAAGAATGAGAATTTGAGACTCTTGTATATGAGGTGTGAGTTATATCCATTTTAGCCTATTTTTTGTTAAATGTGATTTCCAAACTTTTCTCATCCTCTGATTTTCTAAAATCACTTAACTTTATCATATTAACAATAATCTTAACTTTCATTTATAAATCTTCATAAGATTTTCAAAGCATCTAACTCACAAACACTTCAACAAAATAGATATAAAGAGTAGAGTTACAAGTATTATCTCTGTTTTAGAAGTAGTGAAACAATGGTGTATAGAAGTACTGAGTTATCCATGCAACACACAGCTAGTCATTGTTAGAATCCATATGCAAATACAATTTTTCTAACTCTACATCTATCTCCTATGACTTTCACTGTTTTTCTAAGGTTGTCTGATAAATAGGTCATTTCCAGACTGTTTTCCTAAATGAAGAGTCACTGGGGCTGTCCTTGACTCTCTCTTCTTCAACATTTTTGACAATATTCTTGATGAAGACATGGATGGAATGGTTACAACATTTGTGACTGACACAAAGCTAGAATGTACAACTATTATGGTGAATGACAGAATCATTGTTCAGAAGTTCTCCAGAAGGTGTTAAAATGAGCAAAACTTAACAAGATGAATTTTAATGCCACTTCAGTAGATCATGGATTTGGAGTCAAAAGATTCTTCTTCAATTCTCAACTCTGCCAAATGCTACCATCTAATTTTTGACAGGTTACTTAACCTGAGTCTCAAATCCCTCTTTTATGAAATTAAGTGCTTAGGGAAGGCATCTAAGATCACTTTCAGCTCTAAATCTATGATACTGTATATGTATTCCCTAAAATGATATTGATAGCAACATATTTATCCCTTCCTAACCTGTATGATTTTTTTTTCTTTACCATAAGTCCTTTATATGGTTTTCTTTTTTTATTTTAAACATTCTGTACCTACATGTGAAAAATTTGGACAGTTCCTTGATGTCATAACATTATTAGCCTGTTGTCTTCTCTCCTTTTTTTTTTTTAACTATACGTTTCCTAGATGATATTATCTTTTCATGTCTCCCTTAGGTTCATTTAAAACTTTGAGTCTCAAGAGACTGATTTTCCATCACTTGTGGTTATTTAGCATTTTTAAAAAATGTTGATATTTTTAAAAGGTGGTTGTGGGAGTGTTATTCAAATCTAGGGAATATCTTTAGATCATTAAAAATAAAAAAAAAAACTGGCATGTTTAATGACAGAGATAACATTATTCAATGATTATCAATATTAAATGAGGAATAAAATATCAATATTAAACTAATAATTATTTCTGTCATAAAAGATAACTTGTGGATTATCTAAATGTAAGATTGATTCCATATAGGACATGTGTCCTCTAGATGTTCCTATTAGTGCATGATGTAATACTAACTACATCAAGCCATATAATGTTGTAGCACCTTCTCAGGGAGTTCTACAGCCATCCAAATAAGACTGGCCAAATAATCCACACAAAAAAAAGTGAATGGAAAAGCCTATTGTTCAAGTTATTGCATATAATTAGGTGGTTGATTATCAATATCTTGGATAGATTGCAAATAGACATGCACTAAGTCTAGAAGTGAGCATGTAAGAGCTGTGTGGGTTGGATTACATTGGGAAAATTTCACAAAGTTTTCAAAGTGAAATATGATAGGAAGAAATTTAGAGCCTTAATTGTGCCCCTAAACTCAAGTGAAAAAATTATGACTAGACATTATTTTATGGGGGGGAGAAAAATAATCTAGCATTTTAATGGATTGTAAAATCTATATGAGACAGATGAGTATGATGGATAGAGAACCAAGAAGATCTGAGTTTAAATTCAGCCTCAGATGCTTACAAGCTATGTGATACTGAGAAAGAAACTTAATCCCATTTGTCTTAGTTTTTTCATTTGTAAAATAAGCAGAAGAAAATGGCAAACACCATAGTGTATTTGGCAAAAAAAAAAAAAATCCAAATCACATCATGAAGAGTTGGATATCACTGCACAGTAAACACAAGAGCTACATGAATTAATAGTAAAATACAAAAGCTGAGATAGAGAGGAATCTTTTCAATTCAATCAAATAAACATTTATTAAGTGCCTACCATGCCAGGAATTGTGTTTTTCAAGTATAAGATGCAATATGAGCAAATACATGGCAGCAAAAGAGAGCATGAATGAGGATGACAAGTGGAGAGTAATCCAAGTTTGATTAGAATATAAATATATGAAGAAGAAGAATATGAGGTGATAGGACAATAGTGTAAAGTCAGATTTGGAGGGCCTTGAATGCCTGGGTCTGGAGTTTATTCTTTTTAGTGGATAAACTACTAACTTGAAGAAGAGAAGGCTTAGAGAATATCTCTGAAGCAGACATATTGAAAAAAAAAAGATTAGGTTAATTTTCCTTGATGCTAGAAGTCATAACTAGACCAATAAATGGAGTTTATAGGAATAAAAAGTTTGGTTTAATATAAAGGAAAAAAAAACTAAGAATTTGAACTCTCCATATATGAATTCAGTATCACTAGAGATCTTCAAGCAGAGTCTGGCTGACCACTTGTCAAGAATATTAGGTAAAGAATTCATATATAAATTTGGTGTTAAGTAATATGACCTCTCCAGTCTCTTCTGATTCTGAGACTTTATGATTTCATGAAATTCAATACTATATATAGCATCAGTTAATCCAGATGTCCATCAATAAGCACATATTAATCACCTACAACATACTAGACACTGAGTATAACATGTAAAGTAGTTAGAAATGAATTATATGGCTTATGGATGTAATGGAATTTCTCTCAGTATAAGGAAGAAGCAATTTGAACAATTCATAAAAACATATGAAGTCTTATTTGAATTAATGTAGAAAAAAGATGACAGAACCAAAAGAACAAGATACACAATGACCACTACATATGAAGATGGCACAGAAGTCAATCTCTCTCTATTCAAACATAGTGGACAAAGTGATTTCAAATGAAGAAACTTAAAATAAATATTATTCTTTTCCATTAAAGAATGATAAAATACTAACATAGAAGTAACTTGCATGGATAGTCCTTACATTAGATATTACTATACTAAATATTTGTGCTTAATTGTGAGATTTTTTTTTTGTATTAGAGGAAGAGATGAGGAGAAAGGTTTATTGATTGGAAAATAACATATATTACAATACAGTTTTAAGAAAAAAAAGAGTGACTCGGAAAAAAAAATTGTTTTCCACAATAATCACTAGTCCCTATCGCATTTTGGTGCTGCAACTCTGTAGTTACCTTATTAGTGATTTTTTTCCTTATCAGAAAGACAAGGGGTATAATTTCTCAGGTTTTCATAGTAGCAATTCATACAGAAGAAGAGAAGGTGTAGTCTGGCATAATTTACTAGAATTTGGCATTTTTCTTTCTAAAAGTTGCAGTTAATAATGTCTGTGTAACGATATATTGTCAAACTCTGACATATGTCATAGTTGTCAAAGTAGGCATTAACACAAAATAATAAGTTATTTAATATAGGATTCAACTTTTTTTTTTCCTAGTCGCTGTCTATCAGAAAGTTCTGAAGTGGATTTCTTTAAAGTCTCCCTGTCTCCCGAGGAAAAGGGGGATAAGGCGGTGTGTCCCTGGACAGGATCTATGACTCATTATGTCAATCAAACCCCACTTCAGAGGGGAATAAAGAGATTTGTATCTCAAAGCTGTGCATAACGACTTCTCGGCTTTTCATTTCATATTTATGAGCGGTTTACTTTGAAGTGTTTATCAGGCAATACGCAGAAACATGAGAGAGCATTGCCTGAAACCATGTTCAAGTGTCTAATCTGTTAAATGCTTGCTGAGCAGGCTAGTTCATCAGTGCATGCAATGAATAAATAAATAAATAAATGAATAAACTTCATGTTATTTGAGGTCTTGGAAATGAATCCTTATATTAACAATAAAAAAGGGTAAATGATGCTGAACATTTTGGAATCATTGTAACATAGGAAACTTACAGAAGTTGGTTTTGTGATGTACAAAACAAACCTTTTTTTTTTTTTAACTTGGAATAACAATTTAGCACAATTTTAGGAAAATAAAACACAAATATACATGCTTTATCTTTTCTTATTCTGAATTTTGATTAAGAAGCAACCACAGGATAGCAATGAAAAAAAAAAGATTCTGGAAAAAAGATTCCGAGGCAAGAATTCACTATCTCTTTGGAGAGGACCATTAAAGGAAGTTGAAATGGATAAACCAACAAAAACCTCAGTTTTTCCCCATCTTTATATTGAAGTATTTCTACATGTATAAATAAATACCAGCAACAAATACAGAGTCAAGAGGAGGGGCTATAATTAGCAGAGAGGGAAGAAATAGAATTAGAATGATAGGAACGAATGACTGGGTGAAACTGATGCTTTTTTCTTCCTTGTAATCAATGTGTCTGCTTCCACCTTTCTGTCCATTCATGCATGTGTTTCTGTGCCCTACTTTAGTGTATCATATCCCTTAAGTCTATTTGCATTCTGTTTGTTTGTAGACAAAGGGATTTCTGAGATGATGCCTAATTCAGTAAGATCATCTACAAGTTGATACACCATTCATTTTAAAGCTGGGCACAAATAAAATTCAAAAACCCCTGGGCCGCCTCCCTTTCAAGAGAATTATATGTCAGCCATTCTTTGTTTCTGTCCATTCTCCAAAGGTTTTGTTTTTGTTTTTGTTTTCTCCTGCAAGGCTTATCTCCTGGTTTCTCACCAGAGGGAATATATTATCATAGAATGTAAAACCTGAAAGAGACTTTAGAGATCATCAGATTCCACCTCTTCTCCTTTTACAGATGAAGAAACTGAGGCATAGAGTGAGATAACTGAAGGTTATCATGTATTTTTAGTGTGAGAAATCATTTTGCAAAGTATAGTATCCATGTCTGTGTGTGTGTGTGTGTGTGTGTGTGTGTGTGTGTGTGTGTGTGTGTGTAAATAAATATAGGGGAGAAAGAGGGAGAAAGAGGGGGGGGAGAGAGAGAGAGAGAGAGAGAGAGAGAGAGAGAGAGAGAGAGAGTTTTTACTTTTTTTTTCTCCCTTACTTAAACAAGATTCAAAATACTTCATCAAGAATGTATCACCTGTTCTTAGTATTCATAAGTTAAAAAAGGAAGAATTCAAAGCTGACCATAACGTTGTTGTGGTTTCTCTGAAATGTGAACAGTGTGTGCCAACTAACTCATATGAGTCCTGTCTGATGACAAAAGATTCTCTAGGATCATCTGAACTGAAAAGCAGAAGACTTAACAAGCTAAGCAGTAAAGCAAACTAAAGCTTCACTGAGGAACTGTGCCCCTGATAATGCTGATAGATAGACTTTCTGAGAGAACCATTTTGATTTCTTTAGTTGTATTGAGATTGAGCATACGGCACATAAGAGAAAGTAATTTGAGGGCAACTCTAAGAGAGGGAAGTTGAAGTAAGAAATAACTATTGGAAATAATAATCCACTGCAGATCCCTAACCATCCTATAATGAGAGTCCTCAAATTAAGGAAGCTGCTAACCTGTGGTGACATAGGAATACCAAGCTTTTGCTAGTGATGTAGCAATTTCCCTTTTACTCCATCTGAATATAACAAAGGAGAATACAGAATGAGCAGCCCCTTTAGAAAACAGAGCTGTCTTAATAAGGGAAATATTGTTCCTCTGCTGAGGGTACAGTAAGTGCTGGATAGTGCAAATGTTTTCATAAAGCACCTGGAAAATGTCAACAAAGAGAAATCTTAATAGAGAACAATTATGTGTCACGTTGGATTTAATATGTTTTTGCAGAAAAGCACCATTTTTTCTCAGAGGGGTTAGCTGGCATCTTAAGAAAGCAACAATATTCCAGGCATGACCTCCAAAGGTAGACAGAGCATCATATAGTAACATGGACTGGTTATCAGTAACACTAGGGACTAAGACTTCGTTTTAATGATGTTGATTCATAAGGCAGTTAGTTTGAATTTTTTGGATCAATTTGTTCAATATACATTAAACGATAGGAGCAAATGAAGTCACTCTGTTTTCTAGTGCTAATGCAGCATGGCATACAGCTTGAAATCTAGAAGAACAAGCTTTCAATCAATAAAAAGTATTTATTAAGTAATTATTATGTGCTAGGCATCTTGCCACAGGTACATAGTAGTTGTTTAACCCTGGACATATCATTTAACTTCAGTTTCCTCATCTGTAAAATGGGGACAATAAAACAGAGTTATGGATAAAATGAGATTGTGCAAGTTAAATGCTTTGTAGAACTTTTAAAGTTTCATATAATTGCTTTCTCATTGGTATGATTTTGGGGGAGAATGAAGAAGGAAGCTACAGAAGTTATAAAATCATCCAATATTATTTTTTTAAAATGCTTTGTTAAAGGTTTTACATCATTGTGTTACTAAACTTACTATAAATTTTAAAATTACATGTAATGTGTTGCGTTATTTGCAATGCATTGTTTTCACAGCTTGATATTCCCAGAAAAGAAGTCTCAGTAAATAAGGGAAAGAGAGAGAATGTCTCTAGAGTAGGAGGTTTGGAAATAATAATGATTACTTCTATCATTTCTATTATTTCCATCTTCATTTTTTATTTAACTTCCCTGGAGATTAAACAATTCCATATATGTATATTTTTAGAAAGACGCTCTCCATTTAAATACTCAAACTTCTTTTCCCCTTTAATACAGTGATGTCCTCAGAAGCTCTGTAGGTATATAGAACTGTTTTCCCTTTCAATAAATCTTTAGAGTAATATGCTTTTAGTTCTTCTGTCTAGTTTCATAGTTCTTTTTCCTCAGTCATCATTTATTGCTTCTTAGGCTTAACTGCTGTCTCTTTGTACTATCATCTATGTGCTGAAAACTAAGAGAAGTCCAGAGACTTCTTTTGTAATTCTTATTTTGCTCTTTGTGGCAGCCCTTTTTGTAGTGGCAGGAAACTGGAAACTGAGTGGATGACCATCAGTTGGAGAATGGCTGAATAAGTTATGGTGTATGAATGTTATGGAATATTATTGCTCTATAAGAAATGATCAGCAGGATGATTTCAGAGAGGCCTGGAGAGATTTATATGAACTGATGCTAAATGAAATTAACAGAACCCGATCATTGTACATTTCAACAATATTGTATGATGACCAATTCTGATAGACATGGCTCTTTCCAACAATGAGATGATTCGGACCAGTTCCAGTGATCTTGTGATGAAGAGAACCATTTATACCCAGAGAGAGGACTGTGAGAACTCAGTGTGGATCACAAAATAACATTCTCACTCTTTTTATAGTTTTTTGCTTGCATTTTGTTTTCTTACCTTTTTGAACTGATTTTTCTTGTGCAGCAGGATAATTGTATAAATATAAAGTTTACATATATTGGATTTAACATATGTTTTAACATGTATAATATATACTGGATTGTTTTTTCATCTAGGGGAGGGGAAGGGTGAAAGGAAGGGAAAATTCAGAACACAAAGCTATCCAAGAGTCAATGTTGAAAAATTATCTGTGCATATGTTTTGAAAATAAAAACTTTAATAAAAAAATAATTCTTATTTTGCTTCTGTCTCAAGAAATGGCAGGTGAACTTGGGATAAAGGAGGATCGAATGTTATTATATGATTTATCTGATCAATGAGTATGAAAATCTCTGATTATAAAATCATAGAATTTAGAGCTAATCTAAGCCCTTCATTTTAGATGGGAACCTGAAGTTGAGCAAGGCTTGCCCAAAGCCAGCTAGGTTTGTAGTGGCAGAGATGGGATGCCAACTAAAGGCATTCTACCTCCAAACCCAATGTTTTTCCTACTACACAATGTTGTCTAGGTTGATTGTGAATTGATTTTAAAATAACAAAGTCAAAAACATTTAAAATCTCTCTCTCAATGTATATACATATACATATATATACATCCATATATAAATGTACATACATTTGTGTATGCAGCTATGCCTACAGCTAGATATAGATATAAAAGATTATCTGAGTCCTACTATGTGCCTGAACTTTCTGTACAAAATGGAAAATCTCCACAATGCGGAGAGAGGCCACCTATATGGAATTTTGGTCTCTTCTGTTAGGGGACATTTCTTTCACAAGTCTGTTGTCAGCAGTACACCTAAATTGTTTAACATCTCTAGCTTTGGTGGAAGTTTTGAACAGCTAGAGTGAATATTTTTAAGACATCAGTCGCTGCCTCTAGATATCCTGAAATTTTTGTGAAGTTCTTGTCTTCCTTACAGATGGTTGTGTCCATCAGTGTTGAAGGTAATGCACATTAGTCCTTTTAGTTGATGTCTCAAACCACACTGGAAATGATGTATTTGAGTCAGATGATTATGCCTCTGGCGTTGCTGAAACTGATTAGCAACAGCATCACTCAGAACATGTACATAATAGCACTGATGGGGTGGTACTTCAGCTGTGATGGTATAAGGGTTTTTTTTCTTTTCTCCATTGAACAAGCTACTGTTTTCTATTCCTATATTTTTTTCTTACATTGGTTTGGTGACTCAACAATTCCTGGTAAGTCAACAGCTGTCAGGTGCTAAATGCAATTAAGTCTCTACATGTGCTTTAAACTATTATAAGCTACAGGTTGTTTTCATGTGTGCATGTGCATGGGAATGTGTCCTGAGCACATGAAACAATGTGGAAAAGAATGAAAGAAAACAGACTCTGATCTAAACCATTTCTATTGTCTTCCTTTGGTGATTGCCCTAATTGAACAAACTAATAGATTTAGAGATTGTCTTGTCCAACAAGTCCAATAATTTTGTGCATAAGAAAACTAAGGTCCTGAAAGGTAGTCACCCTTTTTCAAGGTCACATAATTATTAAATAGCAGTGCTGAGGTTAGGTGTAGAACCTTTGACTATAAATGCAGTTTTTTCCACTACTGTTCTGTCCTATACAACAAGATATACAAAGGATCTTGAGAGAGTATACATTGTTTCTTGTTTTCTGGCACAAATGGGAGAAATTTGCATGGTTTTCAGCAAGTAGTTGCTTCCTAGTGATAGTTTATGATTAAATTATTTGAATCAGTCCTATATAAGGAAGAATATTTCTTCTGTTCGGTGTTGCTCTCTCAGACTTTCATGGATAGTCAGAGGTTCTGGCCAGTTACTTGGGTAAAATATCTATTGAGTATAAGTTCATCTAGTGGTACAGACTGAAATATTCATCTCACGAGGTGTCAGAATGTAAATGAGTTCATGAACTCTTGAGCTCTACAATAATCCTTCAATGACAGGAAAGTCAGTGTTTTTACAACATCAAGTGAATGTTGGAGACAGGCACCTTCATGACTGTTAAAAATGCAAATACTATACTGTCAGTGGTAAAGTATTGCAAATGAACATCAGTAGCTTCTGCATAGATACATCAAGTGTATTGTCCAAAGTTGAGCAGACTAGATGTTCCATTATTTAACTGAATAGGCAATAAGTATATCTAAATATGTGCAGCTTGAGTTGAAACAGCATTTCATTGTAACCTGAATTTGCATGGTAGCAGAATAAACTTGAATATCCAATCATGACTCTCACTCTATGGTTGATGTCCATATTTTCCTTTGCCCATGCAAATAGAAATAAATCACAAAACCAATGGCATTAAGAAGATTAAGAATGTAAATTTCTTGAAAGAACTTTCAGGATGAACAATTTTGAAATGATTCTTCTAATAATTCTGTAAAGAAAGTATTTTTTTAATTTTCTAGATATTGAGATTCAGACCAGAAAGTTGTATCAGTGTAATGACAAGTGGGCTACTTCAAAACAAAATAAAACAAACAAACAAAAAGAATATAGAGGTATTATTCCCACTATAATCTACTCTAGTATCTATGGCTATAGTATTGCATTGAAACTTTGTGGTTATATTTTGGGAAGGACATTGAGAAATAGAAGGTTAATCAAGATAATGGAAAAACTCCAAGCTCATGCCAAATAAGAATAGTGATTGTTCAAATTAAACAAGAGAAGACTTGATCTGTTTCTGGATTTTTGAAAGGCTATTTTTATAGCAAAGTGGTTGGACTTGTTTTGCTTGATCCCAAAGGGAAGAATTAAGAGAATGAATAGAAGTTAAAAATAAGCAAATTTAGACCTATAGTAAGAGTTAAAAGATGGTAGATTTAGAGTAGAAAGAGACCTTAGAAGTCATCCAGTTCAATCTCCTCTTTAAACTAGAGAGGAAACTGAAGTATGGAGAGATGTAATCCTTTGAATAAGGTCATGGAGGTATCATGTGGCAAAGGTGTGAAACAAAGCACCATTTCCACTGTATTAAAACACACACACACACACACACACACACACACACACACACACACGCAGAACATTTTCTTAATAATAGAGTTACAAAAAAATCCAGTTGGCTCCCAATGGTGTGCCAACTTCCTCATCACTAGAGAACGTTTTACAACTACTGAATGATTGATCCCTTGTCAGACATGTTGTAAGGGACATTCTTGTTTAGATATCGATTGAACTAGATGAACTTTGAAATCCCTTCCAAATCTGATTTTTTTTCTGATTTTGTGAAATAAGATATTTATCTTTTTTTTTCTTCTTTTAAATTGTCCTTTGCTTCAGTGAATTTACATTCTACATATTCTCCCACTTCTCTGAAGAGAGTCACCACTGGAGATTCAAATTTTTATTTTTATTATTATTGTTTATACTGTATAGATGATTCATTCTGTCATTTTTCTGCTTCTAAAGTTTTCTAAGTATTCTTTTTTTTTTCATCTTGAACCATTCTAGAACACCTTACTACAGCTCCATGTTTTCTTGAGAAACAATGGGATTTTGTGTTTCATCAAGCATTGAAGCACCAAGTAAGATTTACTGAGAGATATTTGATATATTCTGAATTTTTAAAATTTGTCTTCCTTTCTAAATTTAGTGCCATCTATGTTGATGTATCTTTTACTTAAGGCTCTTAATTATATTTTAAATCTTTCCCCTTTCCCCATATATTTATTCTCATTGACTTTCTGACTTCTCCCTCTTTAAAAGAGGTTATTACTCAGGGATTGGACTTACCATTGCACCAGCTTCTTCACCCACATTGAGGGACTTGATCAATCCATTAGTTGTCTGACTGAGTTGAATCAAAATCTACCATTTTTGTCAGGCTTAGAGAAGGAAGGGTTTGTGTTTTAAGAAAAGCTTCTGACACTACTGGAATACCCTAATCTAAAGGAGTGGGATGAACTGGCAGGGATTCTGCAGTAGAAGATGAATCTCTGAATGGATACCAAAATACAAAGATCATAGATTGGTTTATGTCCCCTGCAAGAAAATAGAGACTTATTGGGGAGGAATGCTGAGTAAGGAATTTGTGGATTAGTAATGTCCAGTTTTAATTCATATTACATTGCAATGCTTCTTGTCTTATGGGGTAAATTGTAATAGTTCTACCTTACTTAATTTTTCTTTTGAAAAATTTTGAAAATCAATGGATACCAGAGAAAATGTCTAGGCCTCTATCTTTTTTTGGTCATATGATCCAGAATTTGGATTGATGTTAAATAACTCATTAACTGTCCAAATACAGAATTATCAAGTATCAGAATTAGAGTCAATAAATATTTATTAATCATTTTCTGTATGTCAAGCACTATGCTAGGGACTGGGGCTACAATGAAAGGCATAAAAAAGTCCCTTTCCTCAAAGAATTCATAATCTAATGGTTTCCCCAATAAAGGAAAAGCTGCGAAGCAAAGGTGAAGAGATGGAGTGCAGAGTATCTCATGGCCATGATAAAATCATGAAGCTAGAATGGGAAGTAATCTTAAAGAGAAGTAGGTTTCTGAATTAATTTCATTTTGTGGAATGGTGAAATTCTGGAAATTATGAAGTCCAGGAAAGTAGCTGAGTAGGAAATGAGGACAAGAAATCCCTGGATGCCATCCTTAAATAGTAGAGGATCTCAGAGGAGCTCTCTAACAAGAAAGGTACCCTTCAGAGTACAATACTCAGCTACAAGATTGTTGTCAACTCATTGTCTTGGCTCACTGTTTTTTTTTTTTTTTTTGAAGAAGCTAATTACAGAATGATAGGATTCTTGTAGTCAGAAATACAAGCATAGCTAATTTCTTCACCTAAGGTAACTGGACTACATTTTTAATACTGCAATTGATTTTTAATCATGTTGGCATTTTCACCACTAGTGCAGAAAATAAGTTCAAGCTCAAGAGGCTACTGAATATGTTATTTTTATTTAGGAAATGACAGTCATTCAAACATTTGTGGGTGTTGTTTCCTTGTTGGAGGTTTTCCAGAAAAAGAGGAGAAAAATATCTAGGGATATAGATAGAAAGATAGATAGATAGATAATTTTTCCTGAATGAGTAATACAAGTAGAGAATACCGTATTCACTTTTCTGTTTTGAGATTGTAAAGGTGGCAGCGAAATTTGTGAAATTTGAGAATCCTTTCATTTCATTCATATCCACCTGCATATACACTTGAACCAGAACTTCATTGCTTACATCCAAGTAATTTTTTTTTTTTTTGCCAACTGAGGTCACATTTGCCTGACACCAGGCAACCAGATAAAAAGAAAATCATTCAGATAAAAATCCAAACTCTCCTAATACCCAAATGCTTAGTTCTCAATGGATAAATATTCCGATTTTAAAAAAACTAAAGCATTCAGTTTTCATCTCTATGACATATGTTGTATGGAATTTAGGAAGGATTTTGGCATCAGAAAATCTGGCTTGAAGTCACATATCTATTACTTTTTATCTGTTTAATCAAGGGAAATTCTCAATATATACAATTGCTATAACAATGTAAATGAAAAGAATAACAGTAAGAGAAAAGTTTATTGGTACTTAGTGGATACCTAACAAGTTAGATGTAATACATCTTCATTAGTGTCATTTCCATTGATAAAACAATATTTGTTTCAGATTAGAACTGTTTGGCACTACCAAGGACTTTGATGGTGAGATCTCAAGAAGCCAATAATACCATGAAAAGAATGTTAGCTCTGGAATCTTAACGATTTGATTTCAGGCCCTGCTTTCCAACTGCTTCTGTGAACATGGCTAAATCTCTAAATTATCCTGTGCCTCAGTTTCTTTACCTGTAATGGTGAGGGGTTTTAGACTAAGTCATCTCTTTGATCTCTTCCAATCATAGAACTATGATCTAAAAACTTTCTTTTCTCAGTTTCTAGTAGCAGTAGCTCTTGAGGAATAGAGCACTACAACATATGAAAAGGTATTTTCCTTGTCAGTTCTTTAAAGAAGGTACTTCCTTGGGTGACTAGATTGGGGCTCAAAGAAACTATGTAAGAATCTACTTCCTTTAAAGAGCTAGAAGAAATGAGGAATATAAGAAATTCAGAGAAGTTCAGGAAGCTTTATATGAACTGATATAGAATGAAATAAATAAAACCAAAAGGACATTACAATACAATGACAAAAATCATGTAAATTGAGAGATCACAAAAAGAATGTTGAATCCAGCCAATTGGAAAAATCAGTTAAAGTAATAGAGAATAGATAAAGAAATATATCTTTATATTCATGCCAAAGTCATCAGGGATTAGAATGTATGCAATGTTAGACTTTCTATATCTGATGTTTTTGATTAAATGATTTTTCTTGTCATGAGGAAGGGTCCCATCTTGTGTGGAAGAGTGAACCAATTGTGATTTAAAGACAAAATTCATCAATAAGCTATATTAAAATGTAATATCTGTACTATATTCTATTATGGGTTGACCACATTTGAAATATCATGACCAGTTTTGAGTAAGAGATTTTATGGACCATTAACAAATTTGAGGTTATACACAGGTGATTAACCAAGATAGTGAGGCATATGGAAATTATGTTATATAAATAATGATCAAAGTAACTGCGGATGTTTGATTTGTGGATAGGGAAGATTAAGGAGGAACGTGAAAGCTGTTTTTATTTACTCTCAGGGTTATTGTGTGAAAAAGTAAGTTGGTTTATTTTTCATAGCTCTATTAAGGAAAGCTGAGATCATTAAATGGAAGGTATGAGAAGTAAAGAAATTTGAAGTCATTATCTGGACTTTTCCAATTATTATTATTATTATTAATTTTCCAATTATTGAAGTTGCCCATTAGTTGAATAATCTGTCTTGTAAAGTAGTGAACTCTTGGTGGCTGGAAATATTCAAGGGACATTTTATAGATCATGTGTCAGGGCTGATATTTGACTGGAAAGTTAGACTAAATGACTTGTAGAGTCCCTTCTAATGTGAAGCTTTTGTCATTGAAAGATATACTGACATTCATTTTATCGAACAGTTTTTAAGCTCTTCTTTAAAAATACTTTATTTAAACATTTAACTCACAACTCTGTACATAGAAGGTCTTCAGTAAATGTTGATTGAATCAAGTTGAACTAAGTAATAATAGTATTGCTACGAAATTTTAGTTTCTTCTGATAAGTTGTCCCTTTGAGACAGAGGAATGGGGTTCTCTGGTATACTATGTTTTATTTTCACTACTACCCAAATGAAGACAATAGGTATGCTTATACAACAGGTATAAGCTTCTTTATGCAAAAATCTGCCTAAGAAGGTTTTTGCTTTGAGCTGGTTAAAAGCAGCAAGACCAACCTAACATTTAATGACAAAGAAATTGGGCCAAGAACAGTAGGGGAGGAGACAGATAGGAGGTGTTTGGGGAAGACTTTTGTTTCTAGGAGTTGAATTTCCTCTAGTCAGTGTTCTGTCCTTTAGTCTCAGAAGTAATCCTGACTTGGGAATTCCCAATTGAATTCCTTAAGGAATGCCCTATAGGGCTACTTATCTTTAAGGACCATGAAGAAGTCAAAAGATCTATCTATTTTTGCTTCTGAGTTTGCCAGTGACTCTTATTAAATTAGTATATGGAACTATTTCTATAAAATGAGCTAGGCATACTATACATAGGGATGAAAATGAGGTAAATTTTCAGCAGAGAGCATGTTGATTTCAGTCATGTAAAATTTTATCTAATGCAATTAAGAAACCTCTTACATTTAAAGGTATCAGTGGCTTAATGAATTGCTAGTTGGCCTTGAAGTCAGGAAGACACTAGGTTCAAGTCATTCCTTTCACATAGATTGTAAGTATGACTTTGGGCAAGTCATTTAAACTTTCAGTTACTTCACCCCCATTCACCAGACCACATTCTGAAATTGCAAGTTGGAAAGCAGGCATTGAAATGCCTTCATAAAAGGCATTTCTCCACCAGGAGTTCCCTACATAAATGAAATCACATGTCTTATTCCCTGCCTTATATGTTTATGTGTATAGAATGTATATGTGTGTGATTATATATGAAATGTGTAAATATTATATGTTTAATATTTATGCATACACACACACATATATATAAATATTCCCATATCTCTCTATTTAAAAACATATATATCCTTGAAGCTGCAGCTTAAAAAATCCTTGACAAAAAAAATTGCACTATTGTTTCATAGTACAATTTTTAAAAAAATTACGATATTGAAACATGTCAGTAGTAATAAAATATGTGCCCTTGAGTTAAGTATAAATTAAGGAACAGCAAAAAGTATCAGTCCTATCATATAGGATGCCAGAGGATCAGAATGGAAGGACTGCCTCTTCAGGCATAGTTGAACTCAATAGCTTCAATTTTAAAGTCAATTGAGTCTGAAATGTATATTTTAATGTACAATTATTAGCAATTCCTAAATCCCTAGGATGTAAGCTGGAATTTAATAAATTGGGCTGAGAGAAGGAAACTATGATAGTGTGATAAGAAGTACATAGGGAATAAAGAACACCATTTAGTGATATAAAGATTAGTTATCACTTCCCTTCTTTCTGTGCAGGTAGTAGGCAAATGCCCCTGCTGATATGTATTTTCGCTTGGTTTATCTTTCCAATGGATATGTTTCACTCTGCAGAAAATAATTATGTATAGAATTGGGTTTGATTCATTGAAGCACACTCTTTGGGACTATTTACAATAAGTCTCAGTAAATAAGTGTGCATTAACAAAAAAAGCCAGCTTAAAACATGTTTATTATAAATTAATTACAGACTAAGCTGATCTAGAAATCTGGACACTAAAAATGTATTTTTCTAAAAAAAAAAAAAGTTCCATGTTCACATACTACCTCAGTGTTAGATTGGGTTTAAATTTATCTTGAGGTCATAAATGATTTGTGACTAATAAGAATGGATAGTATTAACTAAACTTGTAAAAAAAAGTCAGACTAGAGAAGAATGCTGCTTCATGGTTGTTCAATTGCTTACAAAATTTCCTATGCTTAGAGCACAAATTGTTGAGTTAATTGCATGATGTATTTTTTTTAAATCAATAAGTAGTTTAAGGAGAAAGGGGCTGTACAGTAGGAAGAAGTGGTCTTTTTCTATAATTTCTTGTGTTTTAAAAGTTACTTTGTATCTGAATAGAAAGCTTCCTAAATCAGGGAGGCTTCACTCTGCAAAAATTTTGAATATTTCTGGTGGTGAAGTTCATTCCTATGGGTTCTGATTTATATGTTATATCAAAATAGAAGCTGACACATGTTATCATTAGAGACGGCACCACCTCTGTACTGCCAGGACACTGAACAACCTTATGCTTGGCAGGACTATTGGAGAGATCAAAACACAAAAATCTTCTCTGGACATTTTGTCGTGAGAGTGATTATAAGCCCTTAACATTTGTTTGAGTTTTGGCCAAAATGCTCACTCCTAGTCAGATTATGTGTATATGATGGTTCTTACAATATAACATGGAAGTTCCTTGGAGAGATGTGCTGTTTCATTTTTGTTTCTGTATATCCCAAGACTTAACAGGGTTCCTGGTACATAATAAATGCATAATCAATACTTTTTAAGCACTAAATGACCACTTGCTTAAAAAAAGAAAAAAAAATCTACCTCATTTCTATATTATAATAGTTTTTACCTGGACAAAGGGATCTATTTGCTCATTTCTAAGATTATTTTATTTATTTGTTTGTTTTAATTCCCTGAATTTTAATATATCATTTCTTTTGCTGTCATCCTAGGAACTAACTTCACCCTTGCAGAACTAGGAATCTGTGAACCCTCCCCTCATCGAAGTGGTTACTGCTCCGACATAGGAATTCTTCACCAAGGCTACTCCTTGAGCACAGGGTCTGACGCTGACTCAGATACAGAGGGAGGAATGTCTCCAGAGCATGCTATAAGATTGTGGGGGAGAGGGATCAAATCCAGGCGCAGTTCCGGTCTATCAAGTCGTGAAAACTCAGCCCTTACCCTGACTGACTCTGATAATGAAAATAAGTCAGATGATGAAAACGGTAGGCCTGTTTCTTAAATGCATTGTAATGTTCCAAGCATTGTACTATATGGAGTTACTTAATTTTTCATTCATTTATTTATTTTGTACATCAATAGAAATCCATTCATTTTCCTCTAAACTGACTTTGTCTGCCTACTTTAAGAAGGTGGGGGAAGACTAAACTATACCAGAAAAAAGAAGAGTATTTTAAAATCACATTTTGATGATAACAGAGTATTCTGGTATAGTCTGTTGGTCTTATTAGCAAGTAAATTACATTGCAAAGAAGGCAACTTGATAAACTATGACCTATACCTGAAAATGTCCTCTCTCTATGAGTTTCTAGGTCTTTGTATTGATTTCCCCCCTAAATGGCAACCTGGGTTATTTTCCTCATGAAGATCTCTTAAGAATACCACCTTATCTTATACTTTCATTTCCAGACAGCAATGCCTCATATCCGTACTGAAGATCAAACTTGTAGCAGATGCTCTAGAGTTTAATAATGACAAATAGGAAGAAACTTGCCTTCAAAAAAGTATTCCCTTACATGTTTACTTTTCGCCTTGGTGCCTATTTAGGTTAATAATATGCCACATGTTTTCTATCACAATCACTATCACTTATCCATCAGCTTTGTAGGTGGGTTTAATGAAACTTTGGAAGCTTTGTTGAAAATTAAATGCTTCTGATCATTAAGCGGTAAGTATAGGCAGAGCCTGAACAAGCCATTAAAAAGATAAGGTCCTTATTTGTGTATTTGTTTGAGATGCTTAACTGTTTTGGGTTTTCAAGGAAAAAAAAATTAAGAGATAAATTGCATTAGGCCAAGTTGATTTTTGAGGAAAACATCAAATGCTATATTATTTGTTATGAGTGAATTGTATATTTGGAATGAAAATTGCCGTTAAAAAGGTTTACAAATAGATCAGTTAAGAATGTTTATACAAAACACTTTAAGACTTCTGCTAGAACAGCCATAAGTATTTTCATATATTAAAAAAAGAAATTTGTAGTGTGACAGCTTGTCGTGAATGGCAATGCAGAGCTAAACATTCAGAATCCAAAGTGTGCTGAAAATACATCATTTTGGGGGTAAGTTACATGCATTTAAAGAAAAGTCACCACATCTCATTTAAATTTATGTTTAATTCTGCAATAATTTATTCCAGGGAAGGGGAAAAGAGATGTCTCTTACTCATGTCACAGTACAACGCCTGTAGCTAATCAAGGTTTCCTCTCAAGTAAAATACCATACTTGACTTCCTAGGACGTAATTTTGGAATTTAAAAAATTGTAATACTTGGCACATTTAGCATTTTAAGATACTTATTCAAAAGGATATTACTTTTAGAAGTTTTTGTATATGATAAAAAATTAAATCTATTTACTGATGTTCTTTTTCAACTTTAGTATATGTCAGATATGGTCAAAAAACTTGATTTGATTTGCCAAATAAAGAAAATCACTTTCGAGCAAAGAAAACTTTAGATTTTTTTTTAACAATATAAAATCTCCAAATAAATATGTTACTTGTATTTTTAGGGATTTTTTTAGGAGCTATGTATATATTAGTTTTATTAAGCATAAACATTCCATTTTAGTCATAATTATTTTAAATCAGCTGCATTGTTACACACTGAGCTAATAATAGGATTTGCCCAGTGAAGCAAGTATAGAGGAAGAAATGCTTACTTTGGATTTACTTAGGAACTGTTATGGATGAAAAGAATTTGTTAATGAATTATGTCAAATGAATGAGTAGACTGAAGGTGTTTTCATGTTCTCTTTTCTTGACATTGGTCAAGAATTTACATTTTAAAAGTTTTTCTACCTCTAAAAAGTCCTATCCTAATCTTCCACATGCCTTTGGGAAAGCATTCCCTATATTTGGATACCAGTTGCTATACTACTGACATTGTACAAAGCTAGATATACTGGGAATAAGAAAATGGTCTGAAGGGAAAGGGTTTTTTATGTGTATGTGGGGGAGGGAGGGAGTTCCAAAGTAGAAAGAATATACTAAATTCAGAACTCAAGATTAATTAGAAGTAGTATTATCAATATTATTAGAAATGTGTGTGTTGAGGATATTTATTTTCCCAGAAATGAAAACAAGGGATTTTACATGTGAAGTTATAAAATATTTACTAAGATAAGAAATTACTATCCTGCAAGCTGAGGTGTTAACTTCAGTAAACTCATTGCTCTTTCTCTTTGACAAATTCTGTTTAGCTCAAAAAGAAATCAATGCTTTTTCACATCACTGACTTTATGAAGTTTGGGAATGTATTATCATATAGATTGACAGTTGCCCCACTGGTTCCACACAGCAGCATGGACACTTACAAAACCATCATTAATTTCTCACACTTGTACCCAGCAATGGCTTCCTACATAATAAACCCCATATCCTTCAGAATCAAATCAATAACTTTTTAGGTATGCACCTCTTGAAGAGGAAGTAAGGAGATGCTATTTCAAGGGGGATTCTCTCCAATAGTTTGGGGGTTTGAGGAGACACTATAAAATAAGACTTTTCTTGGTCTGGGATTTTGTACATAAGCTTACTTGTTGAATCTTGGGGTGCATAAAATTTCAGAGAATCATTGATTGATTTTATTTAGAGTTTCTCTTTTTTCCTTTCCTTACTAACTGGTTATATTACAAAGCATCCTTAAAAAAGTTAATTCATTTCAGAAACTAATACTCCCATGCATCTGAGTTTAAGATTCATCAATCCTTTAAAAAAAGATTAAACAAATTCTACTCCCTGCCAAGGCTAGCGTTTCTAGTTGGATTTGTGTAGATATGCTATAACTGAAAACACCATTAAACTACTCAGCCATCCTTTTTTTATACTTTTTTTACATAGATATACTAACCTTTCTTTCTACACTCACCAACATTTGGGATTTGTCACTTAAATGGCCAAGGCTGAAAACCAAATCAGGCCCTGTGCTAGTATAGTATACAATTCAAAATTTCTCAGTTTTTCTCTTCTTAAAACACTCTCATGGAATATTAAGTTGTTTTAGATTGTATAATTTAATGATAGTTTAGTTAGGAAAGAAAATGAGTCCTGAAAGTAGTTGGATTGTCTTTGCTATGGTGAAAGTGGACTTCGTGTGTAAGTTGAATCTTCCAGGAACTGCCAAAGTACAATGTCACTTTTCCCCCTGCTACCCATTTAAAATGTGTCCTCCTCAGTGTCCTCCATATCACCTGAGAAAATGGGACACCCAATAATACACTATAGTAACTAATTGCATCCTTAAAAATGTAAGATAGCACATATTATTCTGTGTAGTTTGAATCCCTGAGGCAATTTCTTCACCTTAGGGACTGATATATGTCCTTCAGTTTTATAGCATAGTTTTAGTTACATTTGCTGGAATGGAAGTCCAGAGAGAGCAAAGTATCATAGCTATGGGATAACTTGCGATGACTCCTAAAACTTGGATGAAATTACTGTATTTTTCTTCTCATTCTTTACACATGGTAATCATGGAAAATATTTATTTTCATTCATTGCCAGTGAGTTGGGAAATTGTAAATTCTCATTTTGTACCTTGAGGAAGAAAATGTAAATGTTGGGTTAATTCCACTGTATTACACAAAATCATTTAAAAAGTAAGCTGGTACTTTGCACAAAATGGATTATTTGTATAATACCTTTGGCAGTCTGTCTCTCTGGTGAGTCATTAGATCGTGAGTCAATTTGGCATATCTTCTCATGTGTCTCTTCCTTCAGTATGGCATTGGGAATATCTCATCAGTACTTGATAAATGTTGTCCATCTAGATGAGCAAACCCTGGAGGTAGGTTATTGTTTTCCCTTGGGTCCCATTTTAGTTGTACCCAGCTAAATCTAGCTTCTGTAGCCAGGTTTTACTCATTTATATCTTTTAGGCATATATTCCTCAAATCATTCTCTTACTTCCTAACCAAGGTTATAACCTAGGAAGAGAATGTCTTCTAGGTTAACTAAAAAAGAAACTTGTTTAGCTTTATTATTATAATAAATTATATTAAATCTAGTTGGTATTTTATATTGCCATATCTGTGTGTAATTACCAAGCTGGCTAGTTTCAAGATCAAAAGTCATTAAGTGCTTTCTAGACATGATTAAGAATTCATAATTTGTCATAAAAAAGGAATGTCAAACAGCCCAAAAATGGATGTCAGAAAGTCCAAAGTAGAGATTGAGTGAAGCTTTAAAAAAAAGGAAAAAAAATGAACAAATGCCTATTCATTCTTTAGAATGTCTTAAATTGGCATGGGAGCGGGGGAGGGGGGAAAGGGAGGGGAGAAACACTTTGAGATTCTCATCTTTTTTTTTTAAAGGTTAATTGTTCTAAATCATTTATAATGTTGGGGTGGCCACATTTAGATTATTCATTTCAAATAGTATACATTGTGTAATTTATTTTTTCATTTTAAATTTGCTGAAACAAAAAATGTTAGTGGTATATAGTGAATTACAAAAAGCCAAACATGAGAATAAGATGAAGATGCTTTGGGATCTACAATTCAGTGGTTTGAAGATTCAAGGTAAAACAATAAAAATTAGTCTCTCTTATAGGCAGGACTTGAGAAAAGTTGTTGAGGGAAGTTCAGAGAATGATTATCATAGTGTCTAAAAATGTAGCTTATGATAAGATCAAATGATCAAATTTGCCCACAAAAAAAGTTTTAGAGTTGATTCTCAGCCAAAATAAAAAATAGTTGCATTTTTTGTGGGGTTTATATTTGGGAAAGTATGAATATATGTGAGAAAATAAATCTTATTTCTATTGCATATATTCTCATTTATAAATTAAAATGTAAAAGTTTGGAGGGGGTTCCCCCTCTATTGTGGTTGGGTTTTTTTTATCATGTTTATAATTGCTCCCTGAGGCTCACAAACAAGGGGTACATTCTGTAGTTACAATAAGTAAAATAAAGGCCTAAGCTTTACTGTTGGCAAGGGTAGGATGATTCTGTTACATATGTAATCTTCAGGCCTTCGGGGAGACTTTGAGTTTGGTGGATAATCATTTGGTTTTAAGCTGCTGAATTTCTGATATCAGGGCTTTGCTTCAGTAGAGCAGAAAAGGGAAACAGGGTTAAAAGCTTTGTCAGAGCATAATCATGAACCCCAAAAGCCAGAAAAGTTTAACTTTTTTGCCCATTATTCAGTCAAAATTTTTTTTTTCAATTTGGTATTTTTTTTGGTTAGGGACCAAATTTAGTTTATGTAATGGGTCAAATAGGAAAGCTATAAGTCCAGTATAAACGTAATAAAGAATAGGAGTCAAAGATAATGAAGTTGATAGTATAAATTTTCATCATACAAATCTACATAGGAAATAATATTCAACAGAAAGGTCTTGAAAAAGGATGAGAAGTAATAAGACTTTTCATTTGCCTATTTTGAAACTGGGCCACGGTTAAGTGGAAGGAAGACATAAACTTAATAGATTTGTGGGCACGGTAAATATCAGCCTGTTTATTCATGTGAGAAAAAAGAAGCTTCTTGTGATTCAATTTTAAGTAGTTGTTGTCAGAACAAAGACAAGATTCTTCCACTGAATTCCCCCTCCCCCCCAATTCTCTTAATTCAATAATGGGGAGTGTTGCATGAGACTTCAAATGGGAAGACAAAAGCATGTGTGGAGAACTCATTTCCATGAAAAATTTGGGGAAAGCTTGAATGAAAAAGGGAGTAGGTGAAAGAAGCCAGTCAGGAAAAAATAATTAAGACAAAATAAAACACATGACAATGATTCCCACTTCTAGGTAAGATTTGATAAGTCATAGAGAGATATTGTAACAATAGATTGTTGTTCAGTCATTTCAGTCATGTCTGATTTTTCACAACTCCATATGAATTTTCTTGGCAAAGGTACAGGAATAGTTTACTATTTTCCTTTCCTTCTTCATTTTATAGATGAGGAAACTGAGGCAAACAGGGTTAAGTGACTTACCCAGAGTCATACAGATAAATAAGTGTCTGAGGGAGGGATTTGAACTCAGAAAGATGAATCTTCCTGATTCTAATTCCTGTATTCCATCCACTGTACTACATAACTACTCAAGGATAATTGATAGAGTGATATAAATTTGAGTCAGGAGACCCTGATTCATAGCAGGCCTCTGACACTTACTATGTGGCCTTTGGCAAGGTGCATACATTTTCTGATTCACAAGCACCTCTCTAAAATGTTATGTTTAGATATGTTTGTGAAGTATCATATTGTTGATATATATTTTTTGATGCCAGCCCACTCCTAAAAGTTATAAATCATGTATTTAAATAGCAAAAAGAATGAAAATGAATTACGCTTTGAAAATGCTTTTTGCTTTGGAGTTTCAGGTTTGCTTTTTGTAATTCACAACATCCCAAGTGATAACTAGAGATACTCTGAAGTTTTTCAAAAACAAATTCAGAAATTCCTAATCAAAAACATTTGCATCAAGCTAGATGCATGTCCCATTAGCCAGATGGACTTCTAGGAAGAATTAGGAAATAGACCTAGGAAAAATATCCTCACCAGGTTTAGCTACATCAGCTGATCAAGGAAACCCTAGGGCCTTTAGGAAGGAAGCCATTTAAAGTGGAGGGAAATGACTGAGTAGTAATTATGTTCAGTTTTGATCAGATAAGTGGTTTATGGAGTTTATTGCAGATAAATGGAAGGTAATAAAACTAAGGGTAGATCAGAGAAATTCAATGATTTATGAAAGCTCCAAATACCACATGAGAGTGATACAGAGTCCATTGTGCTAAGGATGGCAATGAATGAAAGTCAGGAACTCTGATGAATAGAGACAACTCCTCTGCAAAGTGGTGAGTAAAATATTTTGGTAACTGTAACAAGCTAGCTTTCCTTAGAAAGACTGTCTCCATATTTGATTTTGTGATGTTGAGGTTTTTTTTTTTTTTTAACTACAAAGAGAATATTTGCCTTAGAACATAAATAATTTAAATACAACAATATTTCTTGTTCAAAGGAGTTGAAGGAATTGAAGCTCTAGTCTTTGGAAAAGAGAAGGTTAAGAGGCAACTTCATGGAACTTTAGCTATTTGAAAGGAATAAAGATGTTATGGGAAGAGCTTTGTTACTGGATTATTTCAGTCTATATCAAATATAAGGGCAAAGAGGAGCATGAACTTTTAATGAATGAGAGCTAGAATCCATAGGAAGTTTGAACTGATAACTCATATCTTTAAAAGAAATAGAAAAAATATAAATGGAAATTTATTTGAAAAGTTTGGTTGAAGCATGCACACAAATATCAGTGGCTAATTTTGGTCTTTTTTTCAATGAAACAACAAAGTCATCTCAGATGACATTTTTTATTTAGTAGTATTATGCATTTTTTTAAAACTAGATGTAGTTCAGGAATGATTATTTCTAACGATTTAAGCAACAAATCATTACATAAAAATCATTAGTGAGATTTTTAGCATGTGAACTTCCATATATCTTTTTCTTTTCTCTTTTTAAACTTTGCTGAATTGAAAGCATTCCCCTAATGGTTCATTGCTCAGCCATGTGACAGGTACCATGGGAGATTCGAAGAAGTGTTGGACAAGGTCTCTCTTTATAATCTATTGGTACAAGCCAATAAACGACAAGTGTCAGAATAAGTGGTATTCTAGGTAATAAATATCATAAGAGTTCAGAGGAAGCAGAGATCGATATAGACTTGAGTAGTAATGACTGACTTTAAGGTTTGCAAAGAACTTTGTATACATTATCTCATTTAACTGATCCTTTCCATGACCCTAGGAAATAAAGACTCTTGGTATTATTATCCAGATTTTATAATAGAGGAAACTGAAGTGAAAAATGTTAAGCAGTTTTACTCAAGGTCATAAAAGTATTAAGTTTCAAAGATAGAATTTGAACCCAAGTTTTCAAGACTTCAAGTGAAGCACATTATTTATCCAGCCATTTTGCATTTGTTTAACATAGATATGAACAAAAATATGGATTGGTTTAGACCTTGAAGTGTGACTATAATTTGGTCATATGGGAAGGAATAAGGTTCTATAGAACACAGAAAAAAAAATCCTGTGAAATAAGTCGACTATGAACTTAGTGAGATCAGGAGATGGTGAATTAACCAACATGTCTAGGAAGTAGATTTCAACTTGAGGTAAGTCCTTTAAACTCTACAGGCCTCAGTTTCCATATAGATATAGATATAAATATAGATATAGATATAGATAAGGTTTATTAAATCAGAGGTTTTTAAATAGGGATTCATGAATTTTAAACAATCTATTTTTTGATAATTGTTTTTCAGTATAACTGATTTCCTTAGAAATCCTGTTTATTTTATTTTATGCATTTAAAAACATTATTATTGGAATGGGCTTTACCAGGCTTCTAAAGGAATCCATGATGCAAAAAAAAAGGTTTAGAATCCCTGGACAAAAATAATCTCTAAGAGCCTTTCCAACTCTAAACCCTATTATATTCTTGAAACTTTAGTTTAGGTAAGGAGGAGCCTTGAATGAATGTAAGCTATTAGCTTTAATATTAGGTTTGGTCCTATAAGCATTTTTAAACTATTAAAAAGTTTTGATTAGATTAGGAATGAACTTAAAATAGTATTTTTGGAGAGATTAATTTTGTTACAAAGTTCAGGACAGATTGAAATGAGTTATATGACAAAAAGATCTGAACTGTGGTGGTGGCAATAGTAATGCAAAGAAAATATATATGTGTGTCTATGTATATATGTATTTTGCTGTATTATTTTATATGTATGTGTACATACATGTATACAGATATATACACATATAACTACACATACACAAACATATATAAAATCTGTCATAAAGACATTATTTGCCTTCCTGCATTTCAGAGTCAGAATCAGGCCAAATTGGCTCTCTCCTGTTGGGTTTTCACCCATGGCATATTGCGGCTCATCTTTGTGCCTTTTCATTAGCTGTCACAAAGCCTAGGATACACTTTCTCTTTACTTCCAGCTCCCTTTCCAGATGTATTGCAAGCACTACCTTTTAAATGAAGCCTTTCTCAATCGCTTCAACTCTTAGTAATCTCCCTTTCTAACTACTTTAGATTTACAATCAAGTTATTGTCTCTGCATTTTTTCTCTGTGTACTTATGTATTTTCATGTTTTCTCCCTCAAAAGAATGTAAGTACTGTGAGAGTTGGATTATGAGAAGCCAATGAAATAATATATGGGAATGCTTATATAAGTGTTATGTAAAAAGGCAGTTCATCATACTGGATGATACACAGAAACAAGAATCTCTAAGTTCAAGGCCCAATGCATACTGTGTATGTGTAACTCTGAAGCAAGTTATTTAATCTCTCATATCATAACCAGTGGTATCAAATTTAAGTAGAAACAAAGCCACTTGATGCATACATGAGGATTCCTACTGGCCACGTTACCTTAGAAAATCACATTTTGAAATTATCTATGTTCTATTATATATATATATATATATATATATATATATATACACACACATATATATATATATATATATATATATTTATTTATTTATTTATTTATTTATTTTGTTAAATAGATCTCAATCTTTTTTTTTCCTAATCACATTTTTATCTGGTTCAGTATCTGAAGAAAATTGCAGATTGTGGCCTGCTGGCCAAGTGTTTGCTATCCCCTATAACATTCCTTTAAATTATAGTGTAGAAAAGGTGGCCACTTGCACTGATAGGAATTCCCTCTCTGGAATTAATACTATCAGTGAAATCACAGTTCTAAAACTTACTAGCTATTATTTTTGTTAGTAACATCTCTGAGTTTCAGACAATTTTTTAAGGTTTATTTAATCAGTTATAGATGGCTTGCCAACTGTGATGTTGTAAGAAATTCAAAAAATGAAAAAAAAAATCACATATTGATATATTTAACCTATTAAATCAAATAAGGTATTGTTGAAGGAACTAACATTCCTTCTCCAGAAAAAGCATCAAATTGGAAGTTAAAAGAAGGAGCCTATTGTATAAATTATCTTGTGAAGGTTTAAGGATTATTATAGGATATCACTACAGACCATTAACTGTAATGCTGTTTACTCTGATGACAAATATATATATATATGTAGCTGATTAAAAAAAATTGAGATTTTTACAATGATATCATGTAAAGTTACACCAGATAGTCAGATATATAAAAAAGAGAATATAGACTACACAGTAAAAATTGGGACAAAAAAATGGAATTGAATCACATTAATGCATGCATTAGTGTAGCAATGGTTAATCCTTTTTTAGCTAATATATGTGTATATTGATATCTTTTGTGTGGTCAGACAAATATATGTATGTGTAATTATATATTGGTTTTACATGTAGATATTGTATAAGCATGTATGTTTATGTTTGATTATAAGTCTGTGTGTGGCTCCATATTGAGATATGGATTGAATCTATGATTTAATTAGTTTAAAAAAATCTCCAATGAAGAGTATCAGTTCATTATCTTCTCTGAAATTTATTCCTTTATAGAGTTTCACAAATACAGAGTCCTGGGTCTTTCTGGGTCTGAAGTCACTCTTTATCTTCTATATGAAAATACCTCTCACATATGTCTTTGGCTCAATAAGCTTCTTCAGGGTAGCAATAGTGGGGTTTTTTGGTTTGTTTCTTTGTTTTGTTTTGTTTTTTAACCTGTATATCTCCCAGGTCTAGTATATCATTGAAAACTGGAGACTGAGGGGATTTTGCAACAAGTATCTCTGTTAAAGACTTCATTTCTCAAATATATAGAGACATGAGTCAAATTTATAAAAATATAGATCATTATATAGTTCATAAATAGTCAAAGGATATGAAAAGGCAGTTTTCATACAGAGAAATCAAAGCTATCTATACTTATATGAAAAAAATACTGTAAATCACTATGGCTATGCAGAGAAATGCAAACTAAATCAACTCTGAGGTACCATCTCAAAGTAATAAGAGTGCGTAATTGACAAAAAACAGGAAATATTGGATGTTGGAGAGCATGTAGGAAAACTGAGACACTAATTGCATTGTAGGTAGAGTTGTGAACCACTACAATCATTCTGGAGAACAGTTTGGAACTGTGCCCAAAAGGTTATAAAATTGTGCATATCCTTTGATCCAGCAATACTACTGTTAGATTTGTATCCCAAAGACATCCATAAAAAGTAGGGGGAAGAACCTATTTGTACAAAAATAATTATGGCAGTTCTTTCTCTGATGGTTAAGAATTGGGGATCAAAAAGATGCCAAATAAAGTGTAGTATATGATTGCAATGCAATATTATTGTGGTATAAGAAATGATAAGCAGATAAGCAGATAAAATGATTTCAGAAAAACGTGGAAAGAACTACTTGAACTAATGTATGATGAAATTAGTAGAACCCAGAGAATATTGTACCCAGCAACAGCAATGATCAACTGTGAATGGCTTAGGTATTCTCAGCAATACAGTGATTCAAGAAAATCCCAAAGGACTAATGCTAAAGCAAATTATTTGCCATAGAGAAAGAACTGATATCAGTTGAATGCAGACTGAAACATGTAGTTTTTTAAAGGGGAGGGGTGAAGCTTATTGAATGGATTGATCTACTTATATAAACACAATATAAGAGCTGAACTTCTACTCTGATTGAAACACAGGTAAAGATATAGAAAAATAATATGGTATAACTGAAAAACAAACAATAGAAAGGAACAAGCAAGCAATAGACCGGATTCCAAATCCAGCTCTTTATTAGGACCAGTCTTTTAATTTTTCTGAACCTGAATTTGCTCAGAAAGTTTATCATTTAAAAGTTGTTTATTTTTTCATTTAAAGATATGAAAAACATGCGGTGACTCTTCTAAATTATACCCCAATATTTTTGTTATTAGGACTTCACATAAAATACATAATTTTCCTATAATATCAACAATCTCTATAAGATCATTGACATCAAAAAGTTGACTTAAATCATTACATTAGAGCTTTTTTTTTTTTTAAGTAAGCTTGGAGGAGGGGGGATGTTCCTATTAAAAATCTGTTGTTGAGAATGCAATACTTTATCCCGGATTGTTAATTTATTACAAACCAAGGACAGAATTGCAAATCACATGATGAAAGGAACTTCACATCTGCTAAGCCAGCCTGCTAGGCACCTGGTGAAAAGAGAACCGAGTAAATTATGTATTAAACATTCTTATAACTTTCTCCATCTATGGGGCCTTTGATTGGATGAGGTAAGTAATCATAAACACAGTGGTATCTCAGCCATAGGTATTTTTTTTTTTTTTTTACAAAATAGGTAATTCTGCATGCAGTAAGATTAAAAGCACAGACCACAAAGCGATATTGCCCCCAAAATCATGCAGATGCAATTACTATTAAAATAAGCATATGACTCTGCTAATATACAGTATTCTTTAATAATTGATGTTTCAGGGAGAAAACAATCAAGTCTTTGTATGCAGGAGCTTCCCGCTTATACATCTTATATGGATGAGATCCCAGTGTAGAGCAGAGAGGAAATGGGTAGTGATCAATAGAATAGTCTCAACTTCCAAAAGTACAATATGATCCTAGAATCTCAGAACCATAACTTAGAAACTTAGAGAGATGATATACTCTTCCTCCTTCTTTAATCAACCACTTTTATGACATTTCTAACAAGGTTAATTCCAGTATGTTTTTCTAGAACTCTAATACCAAAAAATCTTAACTCCTGGTTAACTAGCATTGCTCATTGTTGTAGTGGGAGTTAAGAAGGAGGTTCAAGTACCACCTCAGGCACATAGTTTCTGGATGACTTCTAGACAAATAATCAAAACTTTCAATGCCCCAGGCAAGTCTGAGACTATAAATCACATCACAGGGGCAGATTTTTGCACTGATACAGAGAGTTTCTCCAGCAAGAGCTCCCTATACCACTCTTCTTATAGGCTTTCATTTCTCTCTAATCTTAGCATAAGCTGTCATGAAGAGCTTTGTTGAGCTAAACAAAGAATGAGGGAGTCAATTTTGTTTGTTTGTTTGTTTTAAGATCAGGGAGAGTTGCTGTGACTGTAAAGCTGATTTTCTCAGGTGGCTACTAAATTTTAGTTATCTATGTGAAATTCCAAACATATTTTAAAGCAAACATTATTTGAATGAATGAGTGTTACTCCTCTCCACCACCAATGGGGAAGACTTTGAAACAATTGGATATATTGGTATTTGATACACTAATATTTTCTTTTAAGTAGGAGAATTTATTCATGTTAGAGCATTCAATCCTTAAAAATCCTAAAGTATTTAATAAAAATAAGATACCATATGCTTATGATGATTAGGATCCATTATTATAATACAAAGTGTAGAATTATGATCGAGATGGAAAGACTTCTAAATTTCACAGATTTAAGATCAAATTGATGCTTTGAGATTTTTCTTTTTGATATTATGAAACAACAAGTTAGTAATCAAAGCATGAAAAATTTAGTAGAAATGATTGTGGTTCTTATATTTTAAAGTCAAATATATTTTGCATAAAATCAGAATAGAAGATAAAATTGCAAGTGTTCATCAGATGACACCTCAAAAAATTAGAATGTCTTCTTTTAAGACATAGAGGAATGACCTGATCTCCAATATCAGTGCTTGTTGAAGGAGTATTTGCAATAAGAAAATAAAAAGGAAGTAAAATACATAACCCTTTAGACAAACCTAAAATTTGAAATGGATCACATCAGCATCAAACCACAAGTAAGCTGGGTTCAAATCCTGCCTTTGACAGTTAATAGCTTTGTAAAATGGGGATAATACCTATAAAAATGTTATTACAGGGCATCATATAATTGTAAGGATCAAAAGAAATGTAAATTGCTAGCACTTTCCAAACCTCAAAGCCCTATAAAAACGCCAGTTTTTTATTACCATAGAATAATAAAAAGAAGATAACTTATCTACTAACAGACTCCTAGAATACAAAGGGATCTTAGACAGCACTCATGTATATCTAAACAAGAATTCACTCAAATATTATTGACAAGTGTTGGTCTAGCCTTTTCTTGAAGAGGTCTAGTAATGAGCAAACCATATTCCCTTCTAAGATAGCCTGTTGGACAGTTCTAATTATTATGAAATTTTAGTTCAAATTGAAATCTCCATTTCTGAAACTTCTACCTTTCACTTCTTATTCTGTCCTATTGGTCTTGGAGGGACCAAAACCATTTTACATACAAGCCTTTAGATACTTATGACCACTGAAATGCCCCAATCACTTGCCAAATCTTCTAAGTAGTCTCAATTTTTTCAATTAATCCTTCTATGGCATATTTTATGGAAGTCCCTTACCCCACCACCAATTATCTTCCTCTGAATATTCTTCAGTGTAGCAGTATCATTTTTTAAATGATGTACTCACAAATGAATATAATAGTCCATATCTAGACTGAACAGGGTAGAGTACAATGGTATCACCTCCTTAATGTTGCACTCTGATTCTTTCAATGCAGAAAGGAATTTACTTTAATTTTGGGGATTGTTGTATGTTACAGATGGCTTATGTAGACTTTGAACTCTATTAAAACCCTCAGTTGTTGTTGTTTCAGACAATAGCTGTCTGATCATAAATCCTTCATCTTGTACTTATGAAATTGATTATATGAAGCCAGATGTATGACTTTACATTTTTCATCTTATTAGATTCAGCTCAACATTCTAGCTTAAGTTTTTTAGGATCCTGTATCATCCAGTATATTAACTATCCAAGCTGCCTTTCTGTCACATGCAGATTTAATAAGCATACCATCTCTGCTCTTTTTCAAATTACTGATTTTAAGAAAAAATATTAAAACAGAATAGAGGCAACAACAGAGACCATTAGCCATGCCAGTGGAAAATTTGTTCTAGTTTGACATTGAACCATTAATGACTCTTTGAATCTAGCTGTCCATTGCCTAAAATCTATATTGATGAAGATGCATATCTGAATCTAAATAATCATACTATCATTTTGTATAAGAATTGCATGAAATAATCCTTTTGCTTTGTTAAAGCTTGAGAAGGCAACTGATAGAATTGTTCTAGTCTGCAAACCTACTATCAAGAAAAGTGAATATGACATAACCTATTTCTACTGAAGTCATGCCATTTTGATCACTTTTTCCTTTTCCTAATGTTTTCTTATATCTTTTTAATGATGCATTCTTGAATTTTGCTAGAAATCAGAGTCAAAATCATTGATGAACAATTTTCAGACTCTATTTTCTTCCATTTTTGAAAATCTAAATGAAAGCTTTTTCCAATCTTACTACACCATTCCTGTTCTCTCTTTCAAAGATTATTGACTAATAAGTCTGATTGTTCAAAAACTGTTTTATAATTCTTTGAATACTTTGACATGCAGTTCATGTGGACCTGGTAAATTAATAACATTAAGAGAAGTTAGCTGCTCTCTTAACTACATTTATATTTATCCTGGATTCCAGTTTTCTATTAGCCATTTTAGTTCATCTTTTCTGCCCCCCCCAAAAAAAATTATTCTCTTTAATACAGAAAGTAGATACAAAATAAGAATTGCCCATCATCTCTGTTGCATCATTATTCCAGTCATACCAAGGTATAGTCCTGTTTTCCTTTCCCTTCCTACTCATTGATTCTCTCCCTCTCTATAATTGTTTAAACAACGTACATTTTTGTTATCTTTACTTTTTTCTCAGCAATATCAATTCATTCTGATCTTAATAACTACAGATAATATACATTAAGCTATATCATAGTTTTATGTTTACTTTTGTTATCTTTGTTTCTACCTTCTTTAACATGCCTTTAAAAATCAGATTGATGATTGATAAATCACTCTTCATTCATATCATTAAAACTGACTGGTACTGAACTCACTATCATTAGAGAGCTTTTAAAAAAAGCTCAACTATTTTTTATTATTATTTGTTTGGGATTCTGCAGAGAAAATATTTATTTAGGGATTGGATAGACTCCTGAGAGCTCTTCAAACTCATGAAGTACCATGTTGGACACAGAATGTCAAGCAAGTTTATGAGGAAAAGAGGAAGAATTTAGGAATATTTCAATGCAATTTGGGGGATCTTGTTTATAACTTATTCACATATAGTTTAACTGCTAGAAATCAACAAGATATTCTAATACTTTGTATAGTATTTAAGCAATTATATTTCAAATATGTAATTTAAATTTTTCAAGACCCTCAAGTGTGAAATATTATAAGTGAAAAGACTATGGAACTTACTCAACAAGTAGTATCTATTTTCAAAATGTCATTGTCTAAAAGATGTCAATAAATGGTTTCCCAAGATTAGCATTTATGAGCAAGCTCACAAAACCAATTTGATGAGGGAACTGAGCTCAAGTCATTGACTGAAAGATAACCTTGATTTTCCAGATCTGGCTAGGTAATAAACCTCACTTCTATTCTCTCCTTTCCTCTCTCCAAAAATGTTCTCCCTCAAAGAAAGCTATAATTCAATAATTTTCTTCCTTTCAAAAAGAAATGAGAACCAATATAAAAATATTTCATCGCTCAGAAGAAAATAATTAGAAGATAATTAGCAGCTTTGAATAACTGGTTTTTTTTTTTTCATTGCAATCAAAATGCCTTGTCATGATTAATTCTACACAGTGAGTATATTGAGTTACTTTCTTAACTTCCGCTTCCTGTGATTAGTTGTTTGGACAGTTTTTTGTGGTGTTGTTTTTTAATCTATAGATAATTTATAGAGAATGATGATAAACCAATCTTAATTCTGCTTTTCACTATTTTCCCTTTTCTCCAAACCCCAACCTTAACCAAATTTTCCTCTGGTAGTAAAATGAGAACCATTTGCAGGGTGCAAAAGACTAAGTATATAAATCAATATTGGCTGCTTCTTTCTACTGCAGTACTAATATTTTTGCCTTAGGCAAGAAGGACCTCTAAATACTAAAATAGCTTTAAACCATTGACTAGTATATTTGAGTAGCATCTATAACAATTTAGTCTTCCAACATTTCATTTGGATATTTCACGGATTTGTATGCTTTTTCACATTAAAAACTGTCATGACAGAAACATACTATGAAAACTTTTTTTTTTACGTTCAAAAAATAACATTTGAAGTTCCTAAAGCTTTGCTTGAGTTCTGCTGTTGATTTCTCCGAAGGGTAAAACATACTGGCAACTCCTCTAGAAAGACCCTTTCAAAAGAAGGTATTAAAGATGAAGTATAAGGATTTTTAGATCAAAAGGATAATGATTTTTTAAAATCTTTACTATGTGATAAATTATTCTGAAGGTATTATAAAGATGTACAAACTTGCACTAGGGAATAACAGAGGGAGTTGGAAGTGACTTTGAAATTAGTATAGACACAGTAGTAAAGGCATAATGTATTTTCTTGAGTTTGTTTATAACTAGGGATTGCTACTGAAAAAAAAATCTTAGGTTTTTTTCTTATAGAGAGAGAATCTATGGTTTAGGTCTTTGGGTTTTGGTTTCTATTTTTTAATTGGGGGAAGAAGAAATTTTAAAATATAAATTATCTGGGTCCAGAAAAAGGAAATGTAAATTATATCTACTAAAAGATGCCTAATGACTTCATAAAGAGTTCACAAGAAAAATTTGCATCTCTCTTTTTCTTCAGTTTCCCTTTGTATTTGTTATTTAAGAAGAATAAGTTCACTGAGAATTATAAATTGGTTGCATCTCCTACATATCAAGGTTTCTTGTCAAGAAGAAAATGCTACCCATTTTAGAATCTCTCTAACTCCTGAGCATATTTGGACTGTCTGTCTTATCTAGAGACTAAGGGAATATCATTAAACTTGAAGCTGGGTGGGAAGAGTGAGGCAATAGAAGGAGAAAGCTTCTGTACCATTTGAGTGACACAGGGAAGATGAAAGGCAACTGAAATTGCAGAATTTCTTGGGTTTTTTTATCCCCCAGTAGTAACTTATGATGGTGATTTAGTAATATAAAAATGATTGAATATTCATCAGCAGAAGGTAAGATCAGAAGATAGCTTGACTACAGAGATTGTAAGAGTCCTAAAGGCAAATATTGTGATTGAATATCACTCAGGTCTTGGCCAAGGCAAGTTCAAGTTAGTGAAAATGATAGAGTTTCCTTGTAGTCCCTTAAGGGGAACGTGTCTTTGACAGAACCTGTTTTAACAGTTCCTGTCAATAAGACCATGAGTGGCTTGCTTTGAAAAGAAATTGTAACTAGAGCTCACATCTGACACACAATATTTTTAAGCACATTTGCCTGAGAAAGTAAACACATGGTAACTGACATATACTATATTCAATACGTATCTTCTTCTAGATAGTGTCCATTTTTATATACTTGTAGGTTGCTTGATAGCCTTTCCCAGTTATCATGTTTAAAATAATAATGAGGGGCAGCAAGCTGGCACAGTGGATTGACCGCTGGTCCTGAAGTCAGGAGGACCCAAGTTCAAATCCAACTTCAGACCCTTAATACTTCCTAGCTATATGACCCTGGGCAAGTCACTTAACCCCAGTTGCCAAGCATCAACAATGAAAAATGAATAATGGGAGTGTTTGTGTACTAGATAGAACTGATGCCAAATTAGGAACTTCTAGGGTCAATCCTTGACTGATGTACACTAGCTGAGGGAGACTGGACCAAGTATTTTACCTTTAGGTATATTTAGGATCTGGCAACTCTTTAAAACTCTAAGTCAAAGCAGTTAGATAGCATAGTGGGTAGAATACTAATCCTGAAATGAAGAGGACCTGTTCAAATATAGCCTCAGATACTTAACATTTCCAAGTTCTGTGACCCTGGGGAACCCCAATCACTTCAGACAAAAAAGAGTATAAATCATAGAACTTGTGCAGATCTGTACTGGTATTGGGAGTTTCCTTTCTAGAATTCAAGATACCAAAGAAATCACCCATCCTTAATGCCTCTTACTACCTCCTTAGAAATATTATTATCAGAAGCAGCAGCAGAACCTTCATCTCTGGCATTTATATAAAATCACATGATAGGTTGATAGGAAGATAGCTTTAGAGATAACAGGAACCTTAGATGTCTCATTTTACAATTGAGAAAACTGAGACCAAGGGATTAAGTGATTTGCTCAAGGTCACTGAGGTAGGATTTGAATTCAAGTATTCCTGACTCTAAGATTAGTATTTCTTCCCCTCTATAACACTGCCTTCAAATAAAGCACCTTTTTCCTACACTGTTTTTCCATATATTTGAGCTTTGTGACAATTCTCAAAGGTATGTACTACAAGTATTTGACATTATTGCTCTGGTTATAGGGAGTTCTATTTATGCTTCACTTAGATGCCTCTAATCAATGCTGACAGTCAGTCTAAAAGGCAAACTAGCAGTATTCATCCCATTCTAGAGCTTTGCCACATGAGGCCAAAACAAAGAAAAAACACAGATAAATTTACTGAAGTAAACACAGGCGTTTAAAAGAGTGTGTTTCCACTTCATCATATCCCTATTTTTAAAAAATTCAACCCTGTCAGAATCTCTTGATAATGGACAGTCATCATCAAACAATTTAGACCTGAAGCCACTTTCCTATGGTAATAATGATTTAATAAATAAAAGGTATAGCAATGCACAGAATCTTTTAAAAATGAATTAAGTAATTAAAAACTATCAGCTGATAATAACAAATCATAAAATTATCAAATGATATCAAGTAATAAGAACTATCAAATGATATAATGCTTAAGGTTTGCAAAGTCCTTTACAATTTCTATTTCATTTGATCTTTATAACTACCTTTAAAAGTAGATGCTATTATTATCCCCATTTTACAGATGAAGAGACTGAGGCAGACAGATTTATCTAGCTTTTAAGTATCTGAGACAGGAGTTGTATTTATCTTCCTGATTTTAATTCTCATACCCCATATACTGTACTATCTATATAAATTCTTATATTTGAATGAATGCTTCTAAATTATTTTTAAATCATTATTTTTGCTAATGTATTAGTTTAATATTTACTTAAATTTGTTTATAAAGTTTACTTTAAAATATGTACTAATTTACTTTACCAAATCTCATTCTTTATTTTTAATGATGCCTTTGCTTTGGTGTCCAAATCAAGGTCAGTTTTCTCCTCTGAACTAAATCTTGACTTTGGTAACCCTGTAGTAATTGCATTATTCTCTATATGAATATTCATAAAGTCAAACAGACATATTTGATGGACTTGCATATCTAATAGTTTTATGTAATTTCATGTTTAGTTCTTTCTTTTAAAGTATAACAGTGTAAATATTTGATGGGGGGTTACAGTTTAATCTCTGAATTATCTGCTTAGTGAATCCAGGGTTTGTTTTGGAATCAGAACCAACTGAGCCCAAGTTTGGCCTCTGACCATGAACAAACACTCACTTTTTCGGTGCACAATATGACTTCCTAAACTATCAGCTGCTGATCTTTATTAGTAGAAGAAATTTCTACTCTGGAGAGTTCCTATACCAACCATAGTGCAGATCCAAAACAAACAAAACCAAATATGTATCAATGAATAAAATAATCAATATCTACAGAAAGCTGTCAGTCTAGCAGTACTAAGCTCTTCATAAGAAATTCCTTGTTCCTATAAATCTTAAAGTATGTGACCTCTCCAATTTCTAATTGTCTATATTTTGTTCTATCTTTACATGTTTCTATTTCTGTTCTGGTCACAAATTAAAGTAATGATCAGACTACTAGCATTTTTTACTAACTAGAGTAAAACTGAAATCTGGATTAATATTTAGAATATAAATTTTTCTAAATATGCTTATATTTTGAAGTAAGCATCAAAAAATAAAAGCAGTTCATTTAAGAAAATGCTAAGTAGAAATTAAAATAAGTACATGGATTAATAGTATAAATAACTGAAAATATTTATTTCTAAAATTATTCAGAAGGGTCTTATATCATTAGTGCTGTAGTTATTATTTTCATATAATTACAGAATTTGAGAGCTGGAAGGGGTCTCAACAGTAGCTGTCTACTCCAACCCAGACAGGGAAAGCATTCACATTATAATATACCTGACAAGTGTTCATCAAGCTTCTCTTTGAAGGAGGGGAAACTCATCACCTCTCTAGCCAACCAAGTCCACTTTTGGATCTGAAGGTTTTTTTCTCCTTATATTTAACCAGATTTTACCTCTTTGCCATTTCCACCCTATGTTCTCTTGTGTTCCCCATTTGTGTTTCCCCTGTATTCTGTTTTCTTCAGGCCAAACATAACTTTAGTTGAATCTCAAATGGATTCAATATGGGCCAATCCACCCTTCTTCTGGATACACTCCAGTTTATCAGTGTCTTTCTTAAACCATAACATCCCAAAATAAGGTCTGATCATTTCAGAGTGCTGTGATATATCCTTTTATGTTTAAGGTTAATTTTCCTATTCTCAATGACATGTAAAATTGCATTACCTTATTGTGTCTGCCACATCACAGTCCTTGTCACTGAGCTTGTAGTCCGCTACCACTCCAAGCTTTCTTTTCAGAACTGTTACTGTCTAACCATCTCTTCCCAAATCATTTAAATTTTCCTTTATATGGAAACTCTTGTATCCTGTAGTAATAGTAGTAGTAGTAGTCGTAGTCGTAGTAATTGTAGTAAAAAATACAGCAGAGATTCCTCAGAAAAACCTGATTGATTCTTTTGTATCTCTGGGTGTGTACTTTGATTACATATAAATTCCCTAATTAAGATATAAATTCTCCTTTTTTTCTGAACTCTCATTTTTCTATTTATAAAAACTTGATTGGACACTGACTTAAGTTTACCAGTTGTTCATTTATCTGAGCTGTACCTTCAGACTTAGTGTTCAAGGGAAGGTTAGAAAGAAAATGAAGGGAAGTAGGAAACCAGTTATGCATAAATATCCTTTCATGAAGAGAGTCCTACCAATCAGTAAAACTCATTTTTGCTGTTGTTGTTCATTCATTTCAGTCATGCCCAATCTCATGACCTTTTTGGAGTTTTCTTGGCAAAGATACTAAAATGGTTTGTCACTTCCTTCTCCAGCTCATTTTACATTTGATAAAACTAAGACCAACAAGGTAAAGTGACTTACCTAGAGTCACACAAGTAGTAAGAGTCTGGGGCTAGATTTGAACTCAGAAAGATAATATGAGGTTGAAGAGCAACCTAGACCTATCTTTTCACAGGTTAGAGAAAGTATGTGGTTGCTGGAGGAAGATAAAGACCACCAAAGGGAATCACTGAATGATTCTCTTATAACCACAAATATTTTTGTTTTTGTTTTTTACCTCATACAAAGGGACACCACTGAAGATAATAATATAAGTGATATGAATTATATAGGTCTTGAGAGAAATATAAACTGTTGACCCTATAGGAGCATCAAATTTTTTTTAGAGCTTGGAAAAGTATGAAGATACATAAAATAGATGTAAACGTCTACATAAGGGTTAGATAGATCTTTATGCAATATGAAGGCCTAATGGAGAATAAAGGGGAGTTATCTTTACTACTTCAGATTCAAGTATGAATCTTTTGTGTTTTCTCACCAAATCTAACTTATATTTAATGTTTTCTTAGTCTCCAGGTTTACATGGAGGCTGAAGGGTCAGAACGGTACCAGTCAAATCCTGATATTCCCAAAGGAAATATAGGTGGTGAAGGCACAGTGGAGTTAGCTATAGAGTTGTTTTTGGGAGTCCATAGAATTATTCTTGAAATCTTCAAATTGAGTCCTGTCTCTCTGAGCCTCGAGGTACTAAGCTATTATTTTTATTAACAGCATTCCCATTTTTTTAAAGGCACAATGAGTTACAGAAAGCATTGAAGAGTTACTATTTGGGGAAGAAAGTGGTACGTTAATGGGTAATGATAGATACACAAGCAAAAAAAGAGCATTGGTAAAACTTTTTAAAATGCACAGAAAAGAAAATCATACAGAAATGGATGAGAAAATATAGCAATGTTTTTTTTAACTACCTTGTTAATAGAATTTCACACTTTGTTATATAAGCTTTTTACTCTTTTTTACATTCTGAAATGTTTGTTTATGCATTTGTTTATGATTGCTAAATTCATAATATTTTTAATTGAGCTAAGTGATTGTCAATAATTACACAGTAATAGGATCAGGACTCGGTAGCTATGAGACTTAAATTCTAATGACCTCTCCAGCAAGATGTGACATCTACATTTCATCCCAATTATGGAAGGAAATGTAGAATTTTTATTATGCTATTTCTTTGAAATGTTTACAGATCTAGCAGAATGTCTCCCACCAAAGCTCATTCCCCCAGATCATTTCTACATCTAAGAATTCTGCGAAAATTGAAGCTGTGGATAAATAGAAACAACATGAATGTCTTTAGTGTGCAGTAAAAAATAACGGAACTGGAGGGCATCCTTCACATGCCTCTGCACATGTCTAATTAAAGAGAAGCAGGAGTTTGTTGTAATTTAGTCCTAGGGTTTGAGTGTCAAGTGCACCTGGGATCTCTTGGCATGATGCTTTAATGGACAAATATTCTTTACATTTATCACATCACTCAAAGGATGCCCCCTACTTCTTCTTGATAACATTTTCTGGGGTGCCAAAGATGCAGGTGACAAATGGCATTTTTATTCTTGACATTCTATTTTTTATTATATCATTCAGAAATAAAGTTCAATAAGTGACTTCTGATAATACTTTACTGCGGTCTTTATGAAAGATCGATTCCATTAAGTAGGTACATTTCAGTTGCCATTACTTCAAGTGATGCCATAATGTACTTGAAATGCAGTCTTTAGTTAATAATAGCAAGCTCATTGAGTGTTTTGGAGATGTGCTAAAGTACTTACTCTCAGGTCAGATATCAGCAAAGGAATAGTGTTTCCTAACTGCATGTTCCCTATGTATTTTTGCCAAAATACTGTACACAAAAGGTGAGAAATGTATATGCAGTCAGATTGCCATATGTGCTCTAAGTTAATGCAAATGAATCACCTTTCTTTTAAAAAAAATTCCTCCAATAATTTTCTAAAAGGTCTTATTCAAGGGACATAATTTCATGTGTCTTCTGGAGTACATTTTATATGCTCCAGTGGAACATAAAACAATGAAGAAAAATGCCAAAGTGGCATAGAGCCCTGTCCTGAGTTCAAGCCCCACCACTAACATATCCTGGCTATGTTTCCTTGATCAAATCATTTAAGTTCTCAGTGCTGTGAGCACTCTGAGACAATAAGAGACTAAGCAGCATTGGTATAAAGAATTTCCTTTTCTAGAAGCCTAATATACCATTTTTAGGAGCATAATCACAGATCTAGTTCCTATCTGACACTGTCTTTTGCCTCCTATGTATCCCCAGCATTTAGCATAGTGCTTGGCACTTAGTAAATGCTAAGTAAAGGTTTATTGACTGATTAGCTATCCCTAAACACAATCCCAGGGCCTTAGAGTAGTCCTGCTATTAAAATCAAACTGCAGGGTTACAGGAGAAAGGAACTACTGTAGTCTCTCTTGTTTGTTTCCCATACATTTACTATTATTGCAGGCTGCATCTGGAAGACTATGAACATTCTAGTGGAATACCTTCTCCTAGCTCTCAGGAAATAGTACTATGAATCAGAAAGGCTAAAAAGAGGAAGAGAAGATATGTGTATGGTCAGAGAAAATATAAGAATTATGTTGTATTTTTAGAAACAAAAAATCAGGGGAAAAATGCTTTTACAATCCTATTCCAGCAGCATTATTAAGTGCTTTAAGTATTCAAGGTTCTTTGTGAGGTGCTGGGGATAAAAAAAAATAGAAACACTTTTTTTAATATGATATTTTTTTCATTCTCATACCCTTGCTCTGTTAATTATATCTAACTAATTCTATATATAACTTGTTTATATGTGATTGTTTGCATAGTGTTTCTTATTGGTCTGTAAACTCCTTGAGAGCAGGAACTGGCTTTTGCTTTTCTTTGTATTCTCAGCAAATAGCATAGTGCCTGACACATAGAAGGTGCTTAATAAATGTTTACTGACTCTAAAATTGAAGTACAGAACAGCTGGAATAGTTTATTGCCATGGGGCATTATAAGAAATTTCAATTCAGTAGTACAGCCCTTTTCCAAACTCACTAGACTTCAAAATGCTTTTGGTCTTGAAATACATTTACTAAATCCACAAAAGCTTGTTTGGGTGATCTGAAGGTATGGCATAAACCTGTCAAAGAGGGAATCAAGAAACTTTTGGAGCAAAATAGAAGAAAATAACCATATGCCCATCTAGAAACTTTAAGATTTTTGATATGTACATAATTTTTCTAGTTAACGTTTTAGAAGGAAAATACTTCTTTCTCCAAAAATTTGTGATCGAATCCTTTTCCCTAGTCATAAGTCTAGTGGCATAGTCCTAGAATTTGGAGTGTAATGGAAGAAGTAGCTTTAGTCTTGCTTAGAGAACTTGAGTGCATATCCCCATTCTGCTAATTACCACCAATGGGACTTGTTATAACCTCTTTGTTTCTTCATTCAGAAAAAAATAAGGGGGTTAGATTGTATGACTCCTGAGATCTCCCAACTCTAAATCTGTAGTCCTATTTTTAAAAAGCAAATAAAAACTTCAGGAAGAGGTCCTGAGGAGCTATCACATTTCCCAGGTGATTACACTAAGTTTTCAATGGAAAACTTACCCCAGTAAGAAAAGAAAAAGCTTAACCCATCTTTAGTATATTTGGGAAATGAGAAAGTCTATATGTAAAGTGCAGAGGGCATTTTTTTCTCTTGAATGAATATAGAAGAACCACAGTCAAAGCACCCCTCCTCAAAGTCTCTGAATCTATCCAAATTCACAATTATGAGTTGGCAGAAAAATCCTACCAAATGGGCTACATGGACTTGTTTTTGAAAATATCACCTAAAAAGTGGTGGCTTGTGAAATACTATTGTTATTGAAGGGAAGTACATGTATGCATGCCATTTTTATGATTTTTATTGGCATACCACTGATTGGGAAACAGCATTTCAGAGTGGAGACAATACTAGGCCTTGTGTTAGGAAAACCTAAGTTTTGGTCTCACCTCTGCAATGACTAGCTCTGTGACCATAGACATAATTTAGTTACTCTGAACCAGTTTCCTCATTTATAAAATGAGGGTAAGATTGAGAGCTCACATTTGTAATCATAACTACTTTTATATAGCACTTCAAGGTTTGCAAATACTATGCTTGTTATCTCATTTGATCATGACAGTATATTAATAATATATAATATATAAGACAATATGTTGAGTAACAATATAATAATAATTCTAGTACCTATCCCACATGGTCATGGTAAGGCTCAAATGAAAGAATGCATTAAAGGACTTTACTAACTTTAAAGCGATATATGATGGTTATTATTGATAAAAGTAAGTATTAATTTTATTACTGAAGCCTTTATAGCTTCTGGAATTAAGAACTAATGTTTAATTATGGAATGTTCAGTAAGAGAAATCCTGAGTCTTTATTTTAACTTCTGAAATTAAAACCTTTAGAAGGAAATTTGTGCTGCCCTTAAATACGTGAATCAAACAAAAAAGTCTAATGTTGCTTAACTGTCATAAATAACAGGGACCTTTCATAGGAGCATTTTGACCTTGCTAAGCTGGGAAAGAGTAGGCCCCTTCCAACCAGTTTCTTTCATGTTATTCCCTATGACCTAGCCAATATGACTAATTCCCTACTTGTTTCTTACACGTGATATTTCATTTCTTTTGCACCAACTGTCCCCCAGCCTCTTGAAGTCCACAGCTACATCAAGACTATACTCAAGTGCTGCCTTTCTCAGGAGGCTTTCATATTTCTGTCAGCAGCTAAGTTACTTTGTGTCTGCTTTGTAAGTGTCTTTTGTGAAGTTATATGTATACATATGTTATATGTATACATATTATCACTCCAGGAGAACATAAGTTTTTTTGAGGACAAGAAGTATCCTTAATGTCTTTCCCAATGCAGTGCACAGAGTAGGAGGCTAACATATTTGTCAGTTGGTTATCGGATAGAAGAAATTGTAAAATTCATGCTTGGTTAAAGCCTGGCAAAGTTGTAACTAGCATAGGTTGAATGGAGTTACTTCAAAACAGTAGTTGACTCAGATTAGAGATCATTTGTAGTCTATAACTGCTATTCTCACACCAGTCCAATACTCTAGGTTGCACTGCCAAGACATCAACCCTGTGGAATATCTCTGTTCTCCCTCACTCCTTCATGTATTCTCTGTAAAACAGGTGGCTTCCCCTCCTGGCAATTCAGACTTTTTTTTAAAGCTTCTTTATCCTCCTCCCATCGGTTGGAGTGTTGTCTGTTCCCTTTCCTTCCCCACTATGCCCAGAGAAACTAAAATTTATAGAGTATTTTTACATACATTATCTCATTTTGAGCCAAAACAAAACAAAACAAAAACAAACTATGAAATAGCTATCCTTAATATTATTAGCCTACTTTGATAGGTAAGAAAAATAAGGTTCAGAGAAGTTAAATAAATGTTTGAAACAGGGTTTGAAACCAAGTTTTCTAGATTCCCAAGCCATAACCATGAGGTGTCTCTGCCTGTCTACTTATAGAATGTTACAAATGTCTTTCTCCCATCTCTCTTTTTGTTCTATGTGATCAGCTACCACTCTTTAATATCATATAAGTACTTAGAGATATCTCTTACATTAATTCTATTCCTTAAATCATCACAATAGTAAATATATTGCTGCCTCCTAACATCCACTGTACTTGTTTTCACTTCTCTTTGGTTACTTGTCTTTTTGATTCTCTCAAGAGACTGGTATTGCATGATTTATAGTCAGATAGCATCACTGGGAGAATACTATTGTTGATGAGATAGATTTTAGTGGCAGTAAGCAGCTCAGAATCATTGAAAGTTTCCCCATAAGCAATCCAGGATTCCCTCTACCAACTAAATGAAGTAGTTGTACAATCATCTGCATCTCATAATCTGGGTAAGATAATAAAGTAAACTATACTATAATGGGATACAGTGTATTCTCATATCTATTGTCAAGAACTATCATTTCTTCCATTTTAAGCATGGGGTGTGTAGAATTATCTATGGGCATCCAGAAATACATTTGATAATGATACCAATAAACACCTCCAAGATATAATGTCAGTTTTGGTTAATCAGCATATTAGAAATGTATTAGAATTGATCTTGATTAGGAAAATAGCAATCAAAGTCTTTGACTTCTTTTCATTTGTGAAAACAGATGGTCTATCCGTACATCGGCAAATCTCCAAAAACAACCCACTACCCTATCTTTCAAAATATGGGACACAAAATCATCTTGGAAAAGAACTATTAAAACCTAATAAGCCATATGCTCAATGAATTGATTTATTTTCTTCTGAGGTATAGACATAAAATTCACTTAAACTGTCCTTTTGCAAGGTCTTTATTTTATCTTCATTCTCTAATACTCAATTAAGAGAGTTAACAAAACTCCCAAATATAGAATTTATTGTTATTGAATACAGTAGCCAACTTTCATCTTGTAAAAAAAAAATTAAATTCATTTAAGTGAACGAACAGTCTGTAGTTCACCATAGAATCTCCCTGTGGAGTTCACAGTGTATTTGAAGATCAGATAAACTGACAGCTTCCTTGGTATACATAAAGCAGTTCTAAAATTATTTCAAATAGAAACTCTCAGAGGAATGCAACTTCTCTGTCATTCTTATTTATTGAAGTTGCAGATTGGCTCTGGATTCAGTAAGAATTTAGAAATGTATGGTCCTACAACTGGCAGTTTTTATGGATCTGTGCATGTATGTGTTTGGGAGGTCTAAACTGATTACTATCTCTTGTAGCATTTAATGAAAAATATAGGATTGTGTACACAATATATAATAGGGAATTATCATGGTGACACATGCATATAGACAAGTTAATCAATTACCTACATACAGATCATAATTTGAAAGATAAGGACTGCCTTATTCTACTCTTTAAAAAAGAAGAAATTTCTTCCCTACAGTGTTTCAGGGTCAGAAACATAAAAATTTAAAAATACATATTTTATTTTGGGTTGTTCATTATCTTTTTTCAGCTGCCTTCTTTTATGATGCAAATAATCCTAGAAAGAGGAACATATCAAATGACTAAAAAACTTAATGGGTTTTAGTTTATCAGATTGACATCTAGAGAAACAAGGGGCAAAGAAGCAAAGTAGAGAAGGGCAAGGGAGTAGATAGAACACATCTGTGTACCACTTAATTTTGTTCAGGTCTAGCCCTGTTTTATATACATATACTTGTGCATATAGAATACATCCATCACACTTCAAAATTATATCTATTTTAGCTCGACTACCAATCCTATCTAAGAAAACCAGAGATGAGATTATTCTTCCTGTTTCTGTTTTTGTTCAATTGTGTCCAACTCTTTGTGACCCTATTTGGGGTTTTCTTGGCAAAAATACTGGAATGGTTTGCCATTTTCTTCTCTAGCTCATTTTTAAAGATGAGGAAACTGAGGCAAACAGTTAAGTGACTTGCCCAGTTCACACATCTAAGAAGTGTCTGAGGCCAGATTTGAATTCAGGAAGATGTCTTCCTGATTTCAGGTGCTGGACTTTATCCACTATGCCATCCAGTTGCCCTAAGATAGGAAGATGATCTTAAACAGCCATTAATTAAGAAATATATTTTTTATTTATCCAAGGGATTTGTTATTATACTTTTATTCAAATATTAGTATTTCAAATTAGTAGCATAGATTTAAGAAACTTCAAATACATACATTTCAAAAAGGTTTCTCTTGTCCATTGTAAATTGTAAAATTAAAAAAAAAATTTCTAGCATCCCTATAGTGCAAAGGCAATTCAAGCTGCTGGAGATTATATGACTTCAAAGGTGATTCCAAGGACTAGCCAATAATCAGCTTCCTTGAGCTCTTGTGTTTGTTTTTTACATCTTTTATGGATTAGGAGAGGTAATTGAATGTTTTAGCTTAAAAGGCCTCCTGCTAGGTGTCAGAATTCATGAGAAAATAAGTGTAAAAAGTCACTATAAAATTAACAAATGACTACATGCTATTCAGCCTAATTAGGCCACTAGAAATTGAAAGTATTTGTTAATAATAATCATTAGTAATCTTCCAAATGACAAGCTTTCATGCAGTCACTCTCCTGCTCAAAAACCTTCAGTGGCTCCCACTTATATAGAGAACAAAAATGCAAGCTTCAGAGTCTGGCATTTATTGTTCTTCACAGTGTGCTTTAAACCTACATTTTCTGCTTTCTTTTGTAGTATTATTCTTTACCTATCCAGCCATAAGAAGCTGAACTTTAGCTTTTCTTGTCATCCTCTGTTTTCATGTATTAATTCAGGCTATACTATATGCCTGGGACATGCTAGTTTCTCATATCTTCCTTCTTTTCCTTTAAGAACCAACCCACATATAATCATCTCCTCTATAAACTTTGTACCTGATTTTCTACTTTCTCCTGCTTATAGCTGAAGGTATAACTCCTCTTTCATGTTTTCTATTTCAATACATTGTCTGAATTTTTCCTTTGCCCCTATAACATTGTACTTTATATATTACCCCTACACACACACATACACACACACACACACACACACACACACACACACACAAAAAAAAAAAAAAAAAAAAACCTAAAATAGATTATAAACTCTGAGAGGAAGAACTTCATAATTAAAAAAAAAATTCCTTAAGACCTCACCCAAATTTTTAGCAAAGTGATATATATATAGTAATAAACATCTGTTTAATTGAATGTTTTAGTTATTACCAGCAGCAATGTAAATATCCTCACCTTTCTAACCAATTTAAGTTTGAAGCTATGTCTTCTCATCCATTTTTTCCGAGTTATATGAAACCAAAATGTGAACACGGATGAAACTCCATCCTCCAAAAAGTTTCCTTCCTTTTCAAAAGGCAATGTTTAAGGAATCAGAGGGTCAGCTAGTAGATTAAAGACAGTTTTCTAGCTCAGGAGACCTTAACTGACTTGTCATGTTGACTGTAACTCTAGGCAAATTCCTTAACCTCTCAATGCCCCCAGGTGACTTTCAAAGATGATAGCAGATGCCCAGCTACTTTGATAAGGAGTTTACTCCCTGGAATGATATGACAAGTTCTGACTAAAACAGATACAAGGAAACCATCTCAAAAAGAGGTAGTTCACCAAAAAGTAGTAGTTCGCCAAAGTCATATTTCTGAAACATTTTGTTTATTGTTGTGATTGTCACTGGTAGTCCAAAAGGTGCATACATTTCTAACCACTAAAGGATTATAGCTAAAAACATTGCTGAAATATTTGGGCATGTATGTAGCCTGTACTCATCATTGCCCTCTGGGCAAACCTAGAACTTCCAGGACCTACACTTCCTTATACCAAATTCTGCTTTCAAAATCACTGAAGTTGTAGAAAGAGGCAATTCACACTGTGCAGGGTGAGTATAAGCAGATGTAATCATTGGAAACTTTATTCAAACTGATTGTCATCATGTCAAGGAGGACAACTGCAATTGGCTTTGTATTTAAGGTGAGTTAAATGTACTTTTTGTATACTTCATTAAGTGCATATTTGTACATTCCCCAACTGTATGTTGCTCTTCGATCATGATGTGGTGTCACTAAGTGAATTTAATTGACTCAGTTTCTGTATATGACTTGGATTTGCTATCAGGAAAAAAATATATATCTAAGGAATTTATCAAGACAGTACTAGAGAAGTTGGACAATGCATTTTGCAAACATTTTGGAGATAGAAGAGAAAATAGAAATGTCTAGATTAACTATATTTAGCTTAAAAGTTGCTAAATTGTAATTAATCAGTCTTGACCCAGTGTTTCATTATTCCTGCCTGTCAATTAAGTTAGTTTTACAATATTGCTTGTTTAACTTATAAAGGTAAGGATGCATTCAGAAAATACACTGATATAACTAAGGGGATGAGGGGTGAATTTTCCAGTGAGGATAAACATGTTCCCCAAAGATCTAAGAATCCCAAAGTCAATGAGTTGTGTTTCTATCAAATGTTCTCCACTTCCAGTGGAAAAATTACCAAAAAATAAGATATATTTGCTATTAAAAATAATTGATGCATTTGGACAACTAACTTGGACTGTAGACTTTTTTATTCAAAGCCTATAACTCTTTTCATTACTCCATGTTGCCCCAGAAGAATTTTACTTGGGTGAGAAATTCAAAAAAACCATGTTGATCAGGGACATGAGTAGTAGTTTTTCACCTGGGTTAAAGAACAGTTGGTAGAGGAATGGACCTGAGAGAGAACAGTCCCATCTATGGTTATTAGGGAAGATTTGTCCCCTCCCGTTTTCTTTCTCAACCTCTACACTCCCATGAAATTGCTTTATCATTCTTTCCAGGATATTTCTTTTTGTTTTTTTCTCAACCTCTACACAGGCAAAGGCCAGCAGATAATTTCAGGATTTGAGATCAAAGAATAGTGGCAACCATCTTTAGAGTTTAAGATGTGAAGACACTGATCACCACCCAGGAAATGAAGCAAGCACACCTCCAGGAAGGAAGTACAATCCCCACCTGTCAGTACCCAGTATCTGTGATAAGCTCCAGCTGCTCTACCCTTGTTATAGTTCCCATGTTTACATATCCTTTTTAACCTTTGGGTGTGAATAGAAAAAAGATTTGCACAATGAGGTCAAATAGATACCAAAATCTTTTAGAGTGAGACTATCAGCAAGTAGTGCTTTATTTAATATGCAAGACAGCTCAGTTTGTAAAACTGAGCCATTGTGTAGTCAGAGTAGTGTCTGGTTTACCAGGCAGCAGTGACATTAAATCAAATCGGGTCAGGGCCAAGCCCAATAAAAGTATCCTAAAATATAACGGTTTGGCAGTCTTTGACGCTTGCTGTCACATGGTAACTATCCAGTGCTACCAGGTGGCCATGGATTATCTCATTTGGATCTTCTGAAGCATGTATTTAATATTCACATACCTCTGGTATTTATCCAAACACATCGTAGGTTTCACTCCCTCAAATATCCATCCATCCATTCTTTTTCCCCCTGAATGGGGCAATAAAAATCAAGCCAGACCCTATGCCTTATGTATGGAACTGGTGTGATTTACAGCCAGGCTGAGTATAAAATCATAAAACTTTCAGTACGTGGTTAATATATAACCATCAAAATAACAGAGTGCAATTCTAAATTTATGAGGCTGAACTTAACACTGAATATCAAATAAGAATCACATTGATCTCTGTAGCGGATGACTTAAAAACACATTAGGTGGCATAACTGCAAGACAGTACATTGATTTAAGCATAAAATGCATAGCACTCAATACTTTACCACCTAACGCTTCTCAATAATGAACAAAGCTGTTGTATATTGATGAAAGGAAAATTATTTGTTTTGTTATATTACAGTACTCATGGAGATGCCTTGCTTTTAGGCTAGGCAAACATGATCTGAATCACATTTAGTAAAGGGTGACATTGGATGGACAGTTTACTGAATTTACATTTGATTCTCAAAATAACTATGCAAAGTCATTTTCATAATAGTAGTTCCTTTCATTCCCCTTTCATTTCTTCTTTTCTCTTTTCCTTCCTTCTTTCTCCCTTCCTTCCCTCCTTTCTTCCCCTCTCTTTTCTTCTTTTTTCCAAGAGTAACATTTTATATACATATATGTTCATATATATCCATATACACACATACATACATATATAGAATCAGATCAGCAAAATGTTTTAGAACAAAGTAATCTCAGCCTCACTTTTCTGTAGCTAAAGAGAGGAGGATCACTTTTCTGAAGGATTTATAGGTTATCTATAAAAGCATTAATGTATTTTATGGATTTTGATGGTTATTCCTATAGTCTGAAAAAAATTTATTTTTGTTCTTGAAATGATATAATTATTAATAACTCCTCCCCCAAATATTCAAAATTAAAATGCATTTGAGTTGCAGAAATCTTGAATTTTTGATATGGTAGTTAAATTTTATGGTATAGTAGATCATTGTTTATATAGATCTTTATTATCTTCAAAGTAATATATTGACTCAATAAATATTTATTAAGCACCTACTATGTTCCAAGCATTGTACTAAGTCCTGGGGATACATATAGAGTCAAAAGACAGTCCCTACCCTCAAAAAGCTTATAATTTAATGGAAGAGACAACATGAAAACAAATATATACAAAGAAAACTTTTTATAAAATAGGAAATAATTAACAAAGGGTAGGCTTTGGATATAGGAGTTGAGAAAGGCTTGCTATAGAAAGTGGGATTTTATTTGGCACTTAAAGAAGCCAAGACACATAAATGGCATAATGGATAAATGCTGGGATTAGACCCAGGAAGACTCCTTTTCCAGAGGTCAGTTCTAACCTCAGATACTTCTTAGTTGTGTGATCCTGGGCAACTCGCTTAAACCTGTTTGCCTCAATTTTATGATCTGTAAAATTAGCTGGAGAAGAAAATGACAATCCATTCTGATATTATTTCCAAAAAATCCCCAAATAGAGCCACGAAGAGTTGAAGATGATTAAAATGATCTAACAACATAAAAAGCTAGAGACATATGAATGTATATGTGAATAAATGTGTATGATTATAGATTGCTATGTATATAGCCTTCTGGTAAAGGGGAGGAAGGGGAAAAATTAAAGTAAAAAGTTCACAGCAGAGAATAAAAGAAAACCTATAAGGAAGCAAAGAAAAGATGGGACAATTCTGAGCACAATGTGTAGTATTTATTTTATAGGATTTCTTGAAATGGAAATTTGTTACTTTATATTTTGAATCATTTCTTATGTTCTGTTCTGGACATGGCTGTATTTTTTTTTCCTTTTCCTATTTTGTATTTAAGTTTGGAAGGAAGGAAAAAAGGAAGGAAGAGAGGGAAGGAAGGAAGGAAGAAACCAGGGACATCAGTAGCTGGAGTGGAGGAAGAAGAGCAGACCAGGCACAGGGGGCTGCCAGAAAGAATGCCTTAAGAGCCAGATAGAACATTTTGTTTTTATAATAGCCTGGAAGCCAGTGGCTGAATCAAAATGATATACAAGAAAAATCAGACCAAAAGAAGGAGAAAAAAAGAGAAAGAAAAAAAAAAAAACAAAAAGGTGAAAATACTAAGCTTTGATCTACATCCAATCTCCATAGTTCTCTCTCTGGATGTGATTGTCATTTTTTAGCCCAAGTCTACTGGAATTTCCTTGAATAACCATGTTGTTGAGAAGAGAGAAGTCCATCACAGTTGATCATTACATAATCTTGTTGTTACTGTGTAGAATGTTCTCCTGGTTTTGCTCCCTTCCCTCAACATCAGTTTATGTAGATCTTTTCCAGGATGTGAAAGAAATCAGCTCATTCATCATTTCTTATACAACGATAGTATTTCATTGTGTATATATACCATAACTTATTTAGCCTTTTCCCAATTGATGGGTATCCCCTAAATTTGCAGTTCCTTGCCACTACAAAAAAGAACTGCTATAAACTTTTTTGTACATAGGAGTCCTTTTCTGCATCAAAGAGTGTACAGTTTTAAAATTATTTTGACATAGTTCCAAATTGCTATACAGAATGATTGGATCATTTTACAATTCCACAAACAATGCATTAATGTTCCAGTTTTCCCACATCCCCTCCAACATTTATCATTATCTTTTCCTGTCAGTTTAGCTGCAGTGCTTTAGAGCATTTTTTTCATATGACTAGAAATGGCTTTAATTTTTTTCATCTGAAAATTGTCTCTTTATATCCTTTGACCATTTATCAATTGAGGAATGCTTGTATTCTTATAAATTTGAGTCAGTTCTCTATGTATTTTAGAAATGAGGCCTTTATCAAAATTATCCATTTGGCATTTCATAATGTTCTCCAGTTCTTTGGCCATAAATTTTTCCTTTCTTCAAAGGTCTGACAGGTGGACTGTCCCTAGCTCTACTAAGTTGCTTATACTAGCACTCTTTATGGCTAAACCATGAACCAATTTCAATTTTTTGTTTGTTTTTAAACAATTAAGAAGAAGAAAGACAGCATGAATAAAGGTTCTACAAAGCTAGAGTGGCCCTAAACTTGAGTTTAAATTTTAACAACACATATACTGAGTGTATAAATGGAAACAATCCACTCAACCTGTCTTAATACTATGTCTTAATGATGTTTTTTGGATAAGGCAGTCTACTGAAGCTCAGAAACACTGAAACTTGTCAAAATCAACATAGCTATTATATAGGTTGCTCCAAATTCCAAGTCCAATGATCTTACTATACCATACCATCTCATTGTCTCCATTACTTAATGGGAGTAGAAATGTAGACATACACATATGCATATATATGTCCATATCTACATAGGAAGGAAGGGAGGAAACAACCATTTATAATGTGTCTATTATGGGCCCTGAATTGTGCTAAACACTTAACAAACAGTGTCTTCTTTTATCCTCATAATAATCCTGACAAGAAGGTATTATTATTATCTTTATTTTATAGCCGAGGAAACTGAGACAGACGTAGGTTAAGTGGTTTGTTCAGTTACATGGCTAGTAAGTATCTGGGATCATATCTGAAGTCAGGTATAACATTTATGCATACATACATACATAAATATATATGTGTATAAATATAAATATACATATACACATATGCATATACATCAAAGAAAACTAGGATCCAACGTTAAACATAATCCAAAGAGCTTCTCATTTGTTTTTATAATTTATTCTAAAGTAGCAGAGACTAACAATAAGCTTTTGACCTAGGGAAATCCTACTTTTCCTTTAAATAAGTAAATCTTTAAAGAACAGGAGCAGTGTTTTTTAAGATTATACTGTGTGCTCCAGTAAACAGTGTTTATTATAATTTTTCTGGCCTTTTATTTCATTTGTTTTTTTTTTTCCTTCATCATTAGACGTTGGGATTACTATTTTTTTCTTTGTATTAAATTAATATATTACTCTTCATGACATGTGAGATGGACTGAAATGTTAAAGAATAATGTTTTCTAATTATCATTGACATTTGCAGAGAAGATTAAAATTTAATAAAATTAATTGTCCATCCTTGAATGACTCACTTTGCAGTTAATCATACAACTCTGATTTCTACTACCAACTTTTGAGATCTTGATTTTTTTCCTGTTGTAAACAGCAGCATTTTAAATAACAGAACTTACAAATAGCAAAATGAACATTTTGTTTAAGTACAGAAAGTATATTTTAACTCTGAGGACATCGAATATAAGATACAAATTCTGGATTGTTTTGATTTTTTTAAGAAGTAAAGAAAGGTATTTTAAATTTATACCACAGTGATATCCTAAGAGATGAGCATTCATAGCATTCTCCTAGCAAACTCTAGGAAGACCTGAATTTTGGAGGTTACATTTAATGGCAAGGAATGCACCGCTTTCACTGCTGTGCATCTCTAGTAATATAATTTGAAGTGCTAGGGCCCCTTGCATCCATTTCTGAATCTATTATTAGTTGATTAAATTAACTGGCTGGATCAGTACAGTGAGAAGAGACGCAGTAATGATATTATAGAATTAGTATGGTATGATGAATTGTCAAGAAGAGTAACTGTGACAGCCCTGTGGCCATATGCACTTAGCCATGCAATTTATAGTCATTTGAAAAGCCAAGGACTTTTCAGTTTTGGTTAGGAAATTTGTTCTTGCTTTTGACAGAAGTTGAGGGATATGTGTGTACAGAGCAAGAAGGGGCTTGCCTTGCCAATACGGAAAGAAATCAAAAGTCTCTTTCCTTAGCTACTAACATTTGGGTGATTTGCAGGGAATAAGCCACAGTGTGGATGCCTTTATTGTAGCAGTGCCAATTCCTTTAAATAGATTTATATGATAGTGCAGTTTCTTTATGGTTGCAGAAGATAATGTTACTTTGGGTAAGATAAAAGTAAATGCAATCTTGTATCACAATTTCCTTGGTTATGGAACACTGTAAATCCTGATACATGCAACGCATATGCAGCAGGCCTGCAAATGGTGCTATGATTGTATGGATTCCAATACATTTTGGTATCCTAATTGCAAATAGTTTTTAAGTAACTTAAAATATAGCCTTGCCTTTTCTCTCACCAACTATTTATAAGACATATGACCATCAGATTCCTCTAAAAGGCTTGAGAGGACAGTAGTTGCCACATAAGAGGTGGCAGAGCACCCCATTAGGCCAAAATTTATTATAAGAGAACCAAAATGTGCACAACTGTGAAGTTCTCTCTGTGCTCCAGTTGGGGGAAAACCATCCCCTTGTTGTATGTATATTATTGCTGGAATGTTGGAATGTCAGTGTATCCTAGTGTTTATGGACACTAGTGTAGATAAAATTTATGTCAAAAGCAATCATTTCAGTTTAGGGAAAGGATATAAGTTGACTATTCGCATGAAAAACATTTGAAATTATATTAGATTATTAGCAGAGGTCTGGTCCATCAGTTTTTTTTTAATTTTATAGACAAAATTTCAAAGTAGATTTTTAGTTATTGCCTAGGACTTAAATTTTCTCCATTTGCTCCAAAGTTTTGTTCACTCTAGTTTTGAATTTAGTAAAAGAAAGTTGTATTGAATATATGTTTTTATGGGGATATTTTCAATTGAGTAGACCCTTCAGCCCCCATTCCACTATACCCATCTGACCTTTAATGGCTTAGATAAATGTTGCCTTCTCTAGGAAGGATTCTCTATATCCACCCCATTCTTCCCCCATTTTTTCTCTTCCTTCTCCTTTTTCCTAACGGATAGATTATTTTGTTTTTCTGCTCCATTTCTTTATAATGTATGATGTTTTACTAGATTGGTTTATGTGTTCTTTTCTGCATGAGAATGCAAGCTCTATGAGGGCAGGAGTCATATTTTACCTAAACTTTTAAATTACTTCCTACTTCAATGTTTTGCATATAGTGACACCTTAATATTCGTTGAATTTCAAATTCACAATCACAAAACCAAAAAAGGCTTAGAAGTCATTTAGTTTAACACTTATATAAGCAACTGTTTTCTCTATAACATAAAACAAAGATTTTCTTTCACCTTTTACCTGAGCCTTCTAAGTAACACAGTGAACACAGTGTTGGATGTGACGTTAGGTTGATCTTAGTTCAGTTTTATAATTATGAATCTATGTAAAAGAGACAGTTAGGTCGCATAGTAGATAGAGTACTGGGCTGGAATAAGGAAGATTGAGCTTACTGAGTTCAAATCTGGTCCCAAACATTTATTAGTTGTGTGATCCTGGGCAAGTCATTTAACTGCATTTACCTTAGTCTTCTCATTTGGAGAATAAAATGACAAACCACTTCAGTACATTTACCAAGAAAACCTCAAATGGCATCACAAAGAATGAGACATGACTGAAATGACAATAATAAAACCCTGGGCAAATCACTTAATCTCAATTTCCTTAACTACAAAAATAATAATTTGTTCCTCCTCAGGATTGTTGTAAGGATAACATGAGATAATACTTAAAAGTGCTTTACAAATTTTAAAGGTCTACATAAATATGAGTTGTTATTATTATACTTTCATTATAGCTAATGCCTCCACTTCCTGACTACAGTCTATTCCATTTTTGCATGTTTCTTATGATTAAGAAGAATTTTCTTTACTTGATTAAGTAAACTTGATAAAGATTACTTCTTTACTTTTCCTTTCTTCAACTTTCCCCCATTTCTCCTAGTTCTGCCTTCTGTGGTCAAACAGAAGAAGTCTATGTCCTTTGAGATATGATAGCATTTACTACATAAAGACATTTCTTGAGTTTTCTCTCAGTTTCTTCAAGCTGAACGTCCCCATCTCTTTCAACCAGTTCTCTTTTTAAATTGCTTCACCAGCCTTACTACTGTCCTTTGGACCTGCTCCAACTTGTCATTGTCCTTCCTAAAATGGAGCACCCATAGTTAAGCACCTGAATGTAAAACAATGGATGTCTGACCAGTACAGGATTGTCACCTCCTTAGTCTGGAATTTGCTGCTTTCTCCATCACCAACATTTCTTGATTTTTGGCTCTCAGATAGAATCTCTCTCTCTTTTCCCTCCCACAGTTACCATCCTACTTCACAGCTTCATCACCTTTTAATTATTATAATGTTCTCTGTTTGTCTGCCTGCTTCCTAGATACTTACTCCTATTCGTTCTGTACATTGATGCCAGGTTAAACTTCATCAGTTTTTATCTCATCACTTCTTCACATGACCAATCTAATTTATCTTTGATTTCTCTGTGTAGACCTCTTACATCAATAAAATGAATCTGCTTGCTGTCTCCACTTCTCTCCTCTTCACCAGCCCATGACGTGCTCACTCTCCCTTTTCATAGGCCATTTGTTCCTCCTTTTATTCCATGCACACTTTCTCTCTGCCAGGACATGCTCATCATCTTCTTGATAAACGTTCTCTGATTGACCTCATCTTCTACTTGTCACCCCTTGAGTACTTAGCTATGTATTTTAAATGATGTTAATTTGTGTTTAGTAATGTGCTTCCCAGTTGTTTTATGTGTGTGTCATATCTTTGAACTGTGTGCTCCCTTTTTTAAAAGAGGCAGTCTTGCCTAATCATTTTCTATTTCTGTATGCTACTTAGTTCAGTGCTCTTTATCCAGTAATTTCTGGATAAATGTTTTTGACCACCTGGCAGATTATGGTATTATTTAAAGATAGAATTATCCATTATGTGAATTTTAATTTTACTTTTTAAGTTAACATAAAATGAACAATTGTAACTTCTTGGAAAAATAACTGTACTTTAAATACCAACTTAGTCCATGAAGTTTTATGAAGAGCAGAAATAATATAACCTTTTGTTGTCATTTATAGATCAGGCTATGTATATTATAGAGATGATTTTTAATAGTGTTTACTTTGTAATTTGGTAATTGGCAAATAAAAATTATTGTCCTCTAAAAAAGGCCAGTGATACTGTTTTTATATCATAGCAAGTCAAGTATATGTGAACAAATCCCCATGATTTAGATAAACAATTTTTTTTTACTATTTTCTTTGGTCAGGCTTCTACCCACAACATACATATATAAATGCCAAAGGCAAGGGCCTAATAATATAATTTTTTAGATTTTTTAATCTTGCTCATTTTTATCCAGGAAAAATTTTGTACAATTATGCAATGTCAGATTATCCCAATAAGAAAGAAAAGGGGGAGGTATCAGTGGGATACTACAAAACAATTTTTTTCTTTTTTTAATTACATGTTTTTGTTAGTAAAAGAAATTTTAACATGAGATTTTCTTTAGAAAGAACATTAAGGGGAAAAGAGGTAACTAATAAATATTGAAGTGGGAACTCTTTTCCCATTAGTCAGGAAAAAAAGGATCAGTCATACTACTATTAGGAGGGCCTTATCTAAGACTGAGCTAAAACTTTTCACAAAATAGTGAGGATTTTGGAGTAAGGGATAAAATATAGACCTCCTTCCTTCTTGAATAAGATGAAATTGTATTAACAGCTGAAAAAAAGGAATAAGCAGAAATAATCAACTTAATTTTCTCATGAGAAAGAATAAGAGGGTATTAAAGCTCAGAATAGATAAAAACATGTCTATTTTAAATGTTTTCAGATTTTTAGACCTAGATAAATTATTTCCAATAGAAATACTTGAAATTGTCATCATCTTTAAGTGATGGGTGACAGAAAAGGTGCTGTGGTCTCCCACAGATTCTAAAATGGATTTTGAAATAGAAGCTTTTGAAACCAGACCTTGAGTGACATCATTACTAGTAGTCATGCATATGTCACAAGGAACTTGTGAAACTCACCTGATTTCTGGATAGAATTCTGTGAGACTATAGTATAGGAGCTGATATTCTAAAGTGACTACCAAATAAAAGAATGTTCTTAACCATCTGTGTTGACACATATTAATAGATGAAAAAGATACAAAGGGGAAAAACAAAGACAACAATATCTTTCCCTGATTATTTAAGATATAAAGAAGGATATAAGAAGGAATTGGGGTTTTATTTCTGAGAGTACTACTTATTTTATAGATGAGAAAACTTGAAATGAAGAAAGTAAGTGACTTGCTCATAGTCACACACACATAGACTTAGGTCTACATGAGTCCAAAATCCAGTTCTCTAAATATTATGCTACTAAGCCATCAATGAATCATTTTCAACCAGGAAGAATGTCATTAGGAATATGTCATAGTATTTTGTCTTTTGCCTTGCTGTGTTTAGCACTCTTATCAATCATTTGTATGAAGACTCAGGAGATATATTTAATTAACAGTAGATACTAAGCTAGAAGAGATAACTAATCTACTAAATGAACAAATTAAAATTCAAAAATCTATTAATTAGTTGGAGTCGTGTATTAAAATTAAGATAAAATATAATAGTGATAAATTAAAAGTCACTTAAATTAAAAAAAATTATAGTAGCCCATAGTTATTCAATCCCTTTCATTCCTGTGAGTTAACTAGAACAAATTTTTGTTAATCCCACTTTAGAAATGAAGAAACTGAGGCTCAAGTGTTTGTGACATAGGCATTTCCATCTTTCAATAAGAATTCAGACTCAAACTCCAGTGTTCTGATGTAAAACTAGTGGTCTTTTTGTTCTGCCATGATGTCTCTGGGGTAAATAATCGGTTACACCAATATCAGATGAGAGCGTTTTGGAAAAGCTGCAGCTCATTTTTAAAAGAAGGAATTTTTGTTGAATAGTAGTTCAGTACTAACAAAAAAACAAAGTCTTTTAAAGAAAGCTACTGTGGTTATCAGTTTTCATTATAGAAGAATAAAGTACAGAACAGAGAGAGGTGGGTTGGAACATGTCATTTCCTCTGAATTTTGTGCTGGTCAAGTCATATTTAAAGAATTGTGATAGTTTGGGGTCAAACATTCTAAAAGTGACATTGTCAAGACAGAGAAAATCAGCTAAGAAGATGATAAAGCCAAGATTAGAGCTGAAAGGAGCTTTACAGATTATCTAATTTGAGTCTTTTTTTTTTTTTTACAAATGAGGAAACTGATACCCCCCAAAGTAACTTTCTCAAGTTCATTAAGTGGCAGAGTTATAATATGACTCCAAATACACTGCTTTTCCAATTCTTCCATGATCCCTGGGCTTCAGGTTCTTCATTTATAAAAAGAGGTTGGGCTGATCTCTAAGATCATTTCCAGCTCTTACCTATTATAATTTTCCCAAGTTATTAAAATAAAAAGAAAGAAGATCTATTCATACATGCATTTACGTTTGTGGCTCCAGATAGCAAATTTATATTCATAGTTTTCCCAATGAATATTCCCTATATCAATGAAATTCAAGTTCTGGTGCAAAAGAGATTTTTTGTTGTTGTGTTGTTGTTTCAATGGCGTCTGATTCTTTATTATCCTATTTGGGATTTTCTTGGCAAAGATATTGGAATGATTTGCTATTTCTATCTCCACCTAATTTTACAGATGGGCAACTGAGGCAAAACCCATATAAGTGATTTGTCTAGGGTCACATAGCTAGTGTCTGAGGCCAAATTAGAACTCATGAAGATGAGTTTTCCGACCCTAGGCCCAGTATTATCTTGCTGTCCAAAAATAGAGAGAAAGATAGAGATATCATGATACATATATCCAAGTTTTCCAATTTCCCCCTTTTAAAAAGACCGTACTTCATAAATTTACTGGTAAATTGATTTATAATTAGTTATGAAACTTAAAGGCCATCCTACCAAAAAAATGAACATTAGCTGGTAATGTAGTGAATATGAGCAATTTTGTTAGACACATCAGGATATCTTGATTTTTAAAATCTACTAAAAGCCTGAATTATACTATTTGATTATATGTGAATTATTTTAAATCCACATAATTTTTATTTACTTCTCTTCATATCTATAATGGCCATCCCCATCTCACCTCACAGTAAAATGTGATCTCTTTGATATCTAGTCTTTAGTCTTTGTCACAGTCCCTTGCATATAGCAGACATCAAAAAAATGCTTGTTGAATTCCACTGATTGTCCCTAAGGATGCAGTTAAGTGAATCATTGCCCAATTCCCATCTAACTCTGAACTTTAGACACTTAGGTGCTATAAAAATGACTAGAATTGGAAGATAATGACCAGAGCCTCAATCACAGGTCCATGTTAAACTATTCTAGTTGTATTCAATTTCATTAACTCATCATAACCAAGCATTTTGTGATAATACTGTATACAGGAACTGTACTAACTAATGAAGATATTGAGATGTCAAATGTGGTCCCTAGTTCAAGAGGTTGACATACTAGTTGGGAAGACAAGAAATAAACAGAAATTTTAAAAAATAAAAAGCAAGTCTGTGTTAAGTGTCAAATAGTATAATGGATCATAAGGACTTTAAGAGCTCAGAAGAGAAGGAAATATCATTGATAAATGCAGAGGCATGGAAAACTTAAGAGAACAGAAAAATTGATCTCATCTTTGAAGTACAGACAGGACTTATCTAAGCAGAGAAGAATGGTATGAATCAAGATTCAAAGATGAAAACTGACCTTAATAATTGACTGAAACAACTTTCTTACTTTGCAAATAGAGAAACTAAGGCCCAGAAAAATTGGATGTCTTCCCAGGGTGACATAAGTAATAAGTACTAGAAACAGGATTTGAACCAGATCCTTTGACACCAGGTCAGATTCCTTTTCCATCGCACTATGCTTGGTTCTTATCCTCTAGGAAACAAGGAAAAAATTGTTTAATGTAAGAAGAAAAATTTTAGATGAATATATTTGTTTTGGGGGTGTGTATGAAGCATTCTTAATTCTTATTTTGTTTTCATGGTGTTTGTCCTTACCAGGAGTACTAAGGGACATTTCATGGAAGAGTCTTGTAATTGTCTCCCATGATAGTCTTCCTATATATCAAAACCCTGGAACTTCTTGACGGTATCTTAGTTATCAATCAGTCAAACAGGTGCTTACTGTTTGCCTATAGTGATACTATTCATTATAGAGTAGAATTCAACAGACAGCAGATTTGTCTTGGAACCCATATAAAGAGCTTTAATTACTGAAGTAATTAACTCTACTTATTCTACAATCCAGATTTACACACTGCAGACCATCTCTATTTTCCTTGCTTTATCTTTCTTCACCTCCACCTCTTAGAATCCCTAACTTTTTTGTTCAGTGCTCAGATCAGACTCCACCTTAAACAGGAGTCTTTTCCCCTTCCTCTTTTTCACTAGTACTTTCTCTTCTTAGATTACTTTCAATCTATTCTGCATAAACATCTTATTTAACTATTTAATATTTTCTTGCCCTATTGAAATGTTTTTTGATATCAGGGACTGGTTTTTTTTTTCTCCTTTTATTCCCAGAATTTAGCAAAGCATCTAATACATAGCAATTACTTAATAAATTCTTTTTTTGACTTTTGCTTAAAGGAACAATATTTCATGTTTAACTTTGGGACTCTCAAAGATAATTCCTTTGGACTGTAGCTCTAAAATATGTGTGTATGAATGTATGCACAGCATATATACACTATGTAAGTTTAACTTTTAAAGATAGTTTACTATATGTTTACATTTTATCAATATTTATTATTTAACACCTTCCTTTTAATCATTTGCCCTCATTTTTGGGGGATCCATTTTGCATTCATAAGTTTGAGGTAGAATAGCAAGATAGCTTTATTCCAATACATTCAAATGTCATGGATATAAATAAAAATAGTTGTTATTTTTAAAGGAAGAATAATTGTATAGTATGTAAGAAACATTTTTCTTTAGTTTTGTTTTTTTCCCTAATTAGAATGAACAAATACATCAAGGAAAATTGATGTTCTATGGTCATGCCATGTGGCATTAATAGAAACTGGTAGACCACATTCTGGAACACCATTTTAGCTAATGTGCTCCATCTTTTTTATTTATTTATTTATTTCAGAGCGTTGATCATGGCAGATGTCATGTGCAAATTCTTTGCTTTCACTTCCTGAGCACTAAAGTGGTTTTAGTGTCTAGTGTCTTATATAACTAGTTAGTAGGCTCTTGGAAGGCAGGGAGGGTTTGGGGGATTTGTTGTTGTTGCTTCTAGTGTTTCTTTGTAACCCTTTGAGCTAGTACTATATCCCTGTCATGAATGAATTGAATAAAATCACAGAATTTTAAAGCTTTCAGAGCTTTCATGAACAAATTCCACACATTTGATGTCTAGTGAATATCCCATCTAATCTCTTAAAGCCCAGTTCACATCTTATATTTTCCATTTATTATCCACTGAGACTCCTTAACCAGATAGGACTGTCTGATAAGGAAGATAAACCAACATTTTAATTAATTCACTCCATAACGAGATAACTACACTTTATTTGGAGTGTGAGAAATAGCATAGCCTCTGCTACCTGTAGAAATGGGGCATTTGATGTCCATTTGCAGAAGAAAAATGCAAAGTGGGACCATTAAATGACTTAATGTGTTCTACCCCTGAAGATCTAAATGCTTCCATGTGAATCCTGAGGCTTGTCTAGTAAGGTGCTCACTGTCAGGCAAGGAAAATGAATGCCTCTCTACTTTAAAGTTTAAATGCCCTGCTCAGCAGGGAGTCCAGAGAGATTTGTTCAACTGAAATGAGCTTATAATAAGGCTTTCATCCAAAGATAAGTAAGGACTACATCCAGTAGCACTACATACTCTTACCAGGAAACACAAATAGATTTTGTTTCCCCTCTCTGTTATGCTAGCTATACTGGCTCTCATATGGAGTATTTCTAACTGCTCTTAGGAACGGTTTCCATTTCCAACCACTAAAACAAAATAAAACAAAGCAAAAACCCTATATCTATAATTGGATTTTATTCAGAAATGGTCAAGTGGTAGAAAGTTACTACTGTCTACTGTTTCTTTTTGCTTTTCTCAGTTTTTTAATCCTTTACATTATTTGGAAGTATGTGATACTACCTTATAAATATTTTTATTTTCATTTAGAATTCTTATAGAAAAAATGAAGAGTTATCATATTAGCACACTTACTCAGGAAAAGTAACTAACAGAGAGAGAGAATAAGATTTTAATGACCACTGTATGCTTCCGTGTTTAAGACTTTGTTTATGAATGTATTGATTAGCCACATTACTTTTTGACCTGTCTTTTGTAAATTGGGTTGATTTTTTGAGACGGATATAATTCATGACTAGACACTTTGTCCACTGTTGTTTGGGGGTTGTTGTTTATCAGGCAGTTTTTAGTGCTCCTAATGAGCTGTTAACAAGCTGTCAATTATGGTGCTTATGCAAATTAGAGAAACCGACATTGAGGGATTGATGTGCTCAGAGTTAAAATATGCTATCTTGAAATATGAACCAAACATTCTAACTTTAAAAACTGCCCATAAACATGTGCTCTCTTTGGTGTTTGACCCATTCCCATTAATATTCACTCTAGAAAATGACAGCTTGCACCATCTTGGAGCCTGGAAAAAGAGACCAAAATTTATGCTCTTTATTTATCTGGATGCAGGGGAATTTGGGTCCTACTTCCACCATAAGTAAGATCCACTTCAAATATTTAGAAATTACTAGAATTTTTGATTCTCACATGGGATATCAAAACTCCACCCTCTTCCTCCAGTGGAGACATTGGAAATTACAAAAACCCAATTTTCTCCAGGCATTTTGCTGTGAAAATATGCCATTTAACATGGTTTCTTTACTGTTCAAAGTTATCTTGAAAATATAATTAAGACTTAAAATTTGACTTTTCAAGTTGATTTCTAATCTATCATTAGAACAAATACCCTCTTTTTTTTAATAGCAATGCCTAATGCATCTACTAAGTTTGCATTTTCTTTTTAGACAAAATAGAAAATTGTTGTTTGTAATCTAGTTGCTTAAGAACTCACCTGAGGAAACTATATCAGGCCAATTTGTTGATGAAGGATCACAGATCTATTAACTGGCTTTTTTTGACTTTTTTTTTCCTTTATTCTTTGTTAGATGGAATGATGCTATTGTAGTTCCGTGAAAAGCTTGTTGATGCTATTCTTTCTCTTTTCGATTGTTATTACTGGCATTCTCTCCAGGCAGTTGGGATGTAATAGGATGCAGTCAAGAGTGTTTCACCTGACTGTACAATTAAAGTACAGTCATATGAACTCGTTAAAAGGCACTTAATGTTCTTCAAGAATGATGAAAGCCTTTCTCATTTTGTTTATGTGAAAGCTATGTTTTGTTTATGTGAAACTTGTGTTCTGTTTATGTGAAAAATATTCCTGGAACAGCTATGAGTATTAAGACTTCAGTAGTTTGTGGGCATGTTACCCCATCAAAAATTACTGAAAATAGACTTCTTGTTTGCTTGTAATACTTATACTAGGAATTAGTTTCCACAATAGAACTATTATTTCTAAAATTTACCTAAGAAAGCATAAACGTATCTCTTATGGACTAGATCAAACCATTTTTATTATGGTATCCAAAATTTCATAAATATTTGCAAAATAAAAATATAAAAATCATAAGGTTATCTAGAATGTTATTTCATATTGCCAGTGAACTACAGATATTTTATCTTTTCAGTTATAATATTTGCTCCTTAGTTTGAAGAATATTTTATATGGGTGAAGAAATTAAATATAATTTTCTGAATATGTATTTCCCCTAATTATTACAAAATTATTTCTCAAGCTTCCATTTTTTCAGCTTTCTTTACTATTTACATTTGTGATTACCATTTTTAACTGTTGAGTATGGAGATAAGAGTTATTTCAAGTAGTTTTGCTTGTTTTGTATAACTTGGTTTTTGCATGATCCGTCTTGCTGAATGTCCTATTGAAAATGCTATTTAATCTTTGTGATGATGCTAATTAATTTGAGGCTATTCCCCTTTTATATGTTGTTGCAGTCCTTTCATTTAACTTTTCCTTATTGCACCTCTCCATTATATATGTTATACCCATACTTTTTTCCCCTCTACCTTTTTTTCCTGCCCCCTGCCTACTTATTCTGTGTCTTCATTTTCTTCAATCTTCTTTTCTCAAGAGGGCATGCAGGGAATAACCGCAGTGCGCCAACCAGCATATCTCACGTGGATACCAATGCTTTTGCTTTTTTCCCCTGTAGCTGTCAGGGATGCATAAGCTTCAAATGAAGTCTAGCATGAGGGCTCACTTTCTTCTGATCCTAGACACTGAGTCCCACAGGAGCTCACTACAGTCCTAGTCTCTTTCAAATTCTAATTGTTCTCCATTTTAAAAAAAAGTCAACATTTTTATCTAAATCACCCTGGTTCTCATCAGCTTTTGCAACAGTTATTCAGTGTCATCACTTCCCCACATGTTGCTGGTCTTAACTGTGCTGCTCAGTCCCCTGTCCCTCAGAAGAGTTTTAAATGCTTCTTTTCCCTGATTACCAAGGCAGCATTTTTTCCTCTTGATCTCTCAGCACAAGTTGAACAAAGCAGCAGGCCTTTACTTTTCTATGTAACTCTTAAAAGCACCATTTCTAATGGAGTACTTATTAGCCTAATGCTGGTTTATTAGCCATTTTAGCAGTATACTAAAATAATCTTTAACCATGATTAAAGATTCCATAAGCTCATCAAGAGAACATGATGTAAAAAGCATAAAAAATATTTTGGAGAAAAATAATACAACTGTTGACAATAGTCCACCCAACCTACCAATCTATAGCCAAATCAACAGCAATAGGTATCAGATTTTATAAAATGATAGAATTTTGCAAGATGAAATTTTCTCACTTCTTAGTCTAACTCTTGCAGTTGCCCTAATCTGTTTTACCCAGTAGAGACTGAACTCTTTATGTTATAGGATAATAAATTGGTAGCCGAATGGAAACTGAAAGGTTATATATAGTACAATTGCTTTCTTTTTAATAAATTAGAAAACTGAGGTCCAGAGAAAAGTTATTTGTCTGCAGTCACTCAGGTAGTAAGTAGCCAGGTTGCAGAACTGGCATTTAAGTGCAAAGATCCTCTGAATCCCTAGCGGGCCCCTTTCTCCTCTCCCACTCTATGCCACTATTGTCTTACAACAGCTCCTAGTTTTCATATTAGGACAATGGTTTGTAATTGAAAATAATCTTCCAGAGTTTTTCTGCAAAGATTTGCAAATTCATTCAAAGCCATAAAACTACTTGTATGTGCAGGAATCTCTTTGTTTTTTCATCTCTTTCTACCCTACAGGTGATTGACCATCATCACATTCCCTCATAATCTTCTAGCAAATGGATTCAGGGGGCTAACTATAAATTAGTTTCCAAAGAATAACAATGACATTGATAATGATAACATTTCATAGTTTCCAAAGTGCTTGTTGTGCTTATTTCTTCATTTCAACAACACTATGACAAAAAGAAGGTAGTTGTTATTATTTTTTTATTGATGAGGAATTTTATTTTTTTGCTTTTTATTGATTAGCAATTATTGATTGCTATTTTATTGATGAGGAAACTGACATTCATAAATGTTGTGACTTACCTAGAGTAACACAGCTAACAAGTGAGGGACCCAAACATTGACTCTTTATCTTCTGACTCTTAGTCTTTCATTATATGTATATTACACCTTACTGGGGAAAAAAAAAAAAAACAAACCCTAAAATGAAAAACCCTACTACAGTAGAGCTGTGGGGTTTTTTTGTATGAATAATTATCTTAAAGATCATCTCCACATAAAAGCCTCACCCAGTCTCATAAATAGCTTGTCCTTTTAAGATCTTGGGGAAAAAAAAAACAACAACAAGAAAACATATGGACAGATGTGTTCTAGTTGTAATTTCCCAGCTGGAACCCTGTGAGAAGCATAATAGTGGTTAGAGAACATCATTCTGTCAGGATGTGTTCAAATTTATAATATTTTTTTCCAAAAGAAATCTAGTCAACAACAACTGGTTCTGGCATCTGGCTCTGTACTGTAGCTTTCCAGAATAGCTGATTAATTTTTTTATATTTAATTGTATTGCTTAGTTGCTGTGCTTTTTTTGTACTATCAATTTTATTAGCTTTTTAAATATACATTATAGTGAATATTGTTCTAAGAGAATAGATAGAAAAAATTAAATATCATTTTCTCTCCTCATAAATATTTAAAAACAATTATCATTACCATAAATTAAAACAATTGAATGATTTGTTTTGAATAATAGTTTGTTTCTGGTTTTCTATTTGTTTTATTAAAGAGAGCAAGGAGTTGTAAATTGGTCCTGAATTCAAAAGGACCAGTATTCAGATTCTACTTCTCATAGTTGTTCTGTTATGATCATGGGCAGGCCACCATTTAAATTCTGTAATCCTCAGTTTTCTTATTTGTATATGAATTAGATTGGATAAGAATGCTAAACACAAATTGCAGTCCTCTTCCTGATTTTTCATATTAGTTTTTTTTTTGTTTCTTTTAGAAATCTATTAATCTATTAATGAAATTACATTAAGAAAAATATCCAGATCCCTGAAGTTCACTTAGGCTTTATGTTCCCATGATACTATGAATTTCTTTGGAGTTGAACACAATTAGACATATGAGTTGTCGTTGAATCTTTGAAAGGGGATGTTTTAAGTTGTAACTGAGTAATATTTGAAATGTCGTTTCAGAACACGTATGTTGGAATGCTTTTGTTCTTAAAGCAATATATTTTTATCTAACAGAATTGCAGAATATATGAACTTGGAGGGATACCTAAATATCTATCTGATCCAAATTATAAAAAATTAAATAAAATTCATTCTGAGTATTCTGTCTTTGGAAAGTCTGCCTAATTAATGATAAACTCTTCTAGACTAAGGCATATTTTTTGAAAGGGAAACTCTGAAGGTATCACATATTGGACATTTAATTTTCTATGAAGTTGAATAACAGATTAGAAAATACACCATAAATTATATATTCAACTACACAGTGTTCAAAGACTTTTTTAAAAGAATTCAGAGTTATGGCTTGCCCAGGATCACACAACTAGAAAGTATTAAGTGTCTAAGGCTGCATTTGAACTCAAGTCCTCCTGATTCCAGGACTGGAACTCTATCCATTGTGCTACCTAGCTGCCCTCCACATACACACACATGCACACCCACATGTACATCCAAAGTCTGACCCTCTTCATAGCAGGAAGATGGGCCTAAATTCTGTAAAGTTGTTAGAAAAGCACATCCTAGCAGTGTCTACCAAATGGAAGAACCTTTGAGTAAGACTTGAGAAAGATTTTAGGAATAAATTGAATTCCTAACATTGGAAGACTAACCTAGCTAAAGAGGTTCATCCCTCAATGAATTTTTTTTGGCTGCAGCTATTTACAGAGACCATTTTTGAGGCCTATTAGCCTTTTTGGCTTGGTAGAAAGGATACTGAGCCTGGAATAAGGAGAAGCTTGGATCTTACTAGTTGCTTGACTATAAATAACCAAGTTATTTCTTCTAAAATCGGAATAAGAATACTTTTAGTTAAAATATTATATGAAAAGACTTTTGCAGCATTTAATTCTCCAAATAATTGTTAACTTATTATTGAAGCTTATCAGCGTCAGTGTCATAAATCAAATGATTATGCTTATTTCTAAATTTCTGATGTTTATAGTAGTGTATTTTTTTACATATTCTGTCATCTAAGAAAAAAAGGGAATATCTCCTCATCTTCTTCCTGATTTTTCACATTTATTTAGTATTCTAAATCTAGTAATACTGTATTAGCGAAATTCCTTTAAATTCTGTCTTTCTCCCTGAGAATTCACTTAGGATTTAACCCTCATAATTGTTCTCCTTCAAATATAAAGCATTTTATTGAAGCAACTTCTATTAGGAATAAGGATGAAATGACAGGTAATTAAAAAGGGTGATGGTTCAGCTTCATCTTCATTTTTTTTTCTATTTGGGGTTGTAAATAGGCCAACTCCTGGAGAATTCATTTAGTAACTTATTTCATGTGCAAATATCCTACTAACTGTGCTCATATTACTGGTTCTCTGTGTGTAACAACATTAACCATCAATTTAATTGGTAGACTCGCCATCAAGGGGTGTTTTGTATTCCTATTAATGCTACTAATCATGCTTACTTACATGACAAGTGAACTAAGCTGAATATCTATGACTCAAGAAAAGTCCATTTAATTCTATATAAATGATTTTTAAAAGAAAGTTATCTAGACATCTGTTAAGTCCCATATAAACAAGTCTTCCCTTCTACAGTCCATTCTTTACAATGGTTTGTTCAGTGGTTTTAGTTTTCGCCTTTAACATTTGCAATTCTTTGGAGAATTTCTCTGAGATTCCTGGCATTTTGGCCTCTGGGGACAGCAGGAGGTCTAGTTTACTGTCTGTTAATTTTAGCTTTTCTCTGCTGGAAGTGCCATCAGAAGCAAAAATAACTGAAGAGGTTGTGTGCCTATTAAGTGGCCTCATGTGGCTCAAAAAAAAAAAAACCGCTCAAAACATAACAAAAATCTTACCAACAAAAGACATATTTTTTGTATTTATATTTTATCATTCTATGAACAACACATAAGTTAAATTCCAATGTTTCTTTGGAAAAGATTTTTGTAATTATTAAAATCTTAATCCAATATTTAGTTCTTACTAATCTCAGGAGGTGTTATGATGGTGCCATTTAGGAGATGATTTGGACCATTCAGTTCCCAAAGGAGCAGGCAAGAACACAACAATAATTCCTTTGCCAACTTATGGTTCACATGAGTATACATGATGTCAGCCATTCAAATTAAAACTCAAACAAATCATTGTTTGCCCAGATGGTTCCAAATAACCAGATGTTTGCCATTGTATAGGTAAAACATCTGGATAAATGCCTGACTAGTTCATTTTTTATAAAGATATTTGACATTGTATGGAAAGAAACATGTATCATTCATAAAATTTAATGAAGCAAGGTACCTTAGAACAGTGATTGATGCATTCACATAGAAAAAGATCCTTGTGGATGAATAATCAATCAATAAACATTTTTAAATGCCTACTATGTGTCAGGCACTGTGCTAAGCAGCTGATAATTACAAACATAGCTGAAAGAAAGTCAGTGAATTTTTGCCCACAAGGAGCTCCTAATCTCATGGATATTAATTTGGCAAACCACAAATTCACATTGGTGTGTTTTTATTTATTTTGTTAAACATTTTATTATTACATTTTTTATTTTTTTTTTTCATTATTACATTTTAATCTGATCCGAACTGCACTTCAGAGGGCTACTTTCCACTGCTACCTTAAATAACTTCTACTCATAGGTCTTCATTTTACAGATGAGAAACTGAGGCCTAAAATGTGGAAACCAAGGTCACACAGGTAATAAATAACAGAGCTGGGAATCAACAAGTCTTTTAATTATAAATTCAGTTTTATTTTGACTATACAAAATAATTAAAGTCTTTCAAAGAAAACTCGGTTACATTTATATTTACTACAATGTGACAAAAATTAATACCAGAATCTGAATCAAGGCAGTATTTTAAATATTATGATTTTTGTGGAAGTATTAAGCACAGAATTGCCAATATATCACCATAGTGATGCATGTTATATAATGACAAAATCATTGCTTATCCTAATTAGCCTGGCAATATAAAAAAACATCATCAAATCAATATCATCTTACTGTTTGATTAAAATCAAAGACTTGGATAAACAAGTATTGAGGAGAAAGGGCAATGCAATACCTAAAAAAAAACCTGTAATTTTTTTAATCATGTGACTTTATTGGTTGAGAAGCCAGAAATCATTTACATGGGCTGTCACAGCCTAACTCAGGGAAACAAGAAAGAAATTTCAAGTTTGAATCATGACGTAGGCAGAACATTGACCTACAAGAGAAATTTAAAAGAATCATGAAGGAGAGAGATAGGAAAGAAGTTGGGATTGAGCTTGTAGGAACTGGAAAAGTGTACAATGGTTTACCAAGAGTATTAGATCAGAAGTATAAAGTAATAGGAGATATAACTAAGTCAGAGAGAAACATGATTATGTGCTAAAGGATTAAAGGATTGTTAGATAATCAAGAAGTTTTCAAGGCATTTCAAACTTAGAGGGATACTCAACTAACACAGGACAAAACGTTGGAGAAAAAGAGGAAGATGGTGACTAGAGCTGAAGAGACAAGGAGAGAAAAATCCTGGAAGATAAGACAGTGCTTAGTGAATATTGATGCAATTAGTTAACTTAAGAATGTAAGGAAATACTTATTAGGTATGTAATGTGATACAAAGGCAAGAAGTCTGGATTTAGTCTCAGCACAAACTTTCTTTTCACCAATATGATCTTGATAAATCATTTTTCATTTTCTAAGACTTAGTTTCCCATTTTATAAAATGTGACTATTGGAATTTGATAACCATCCTGCTAATAATGTAATACCAGTTTCTCCCACTTTTAAAATATTTAACCATTATGCTGCTGTGCTGTAAGTAAACATATTTTTTATCTTCATTTTAAAAAATAATAATACTGCCATTGGCATGATATATTCTTCTCATCTCTTTCATTAGTTTTTTTGGACTGAATATTTTTAAAATATTAATAATTCTTTGAATTTTTATCTATCTATAAAGTTTCATTTTTCTGATCTATAAAATGGGGGGAAATAACAGTACTTACCTCACAGGGTTATTGCAGGTATCAAATGATTTAACAAACATAAAACATTTTAAAAGATTTAAAGTACTATAAAAATGCTATCATCATCATAGTCATCATCATTGATCTATAGACTTATGCAAAAAGAACATTAATGAACATTTCTGTCATCCACCAGATAAAGCAAGAAATATTTGTCTTTGGAGGGACAATTTTGTTGTTGTTATTCAGTTATTTCATAGTGTCTGATTCTGAATGACTTCATTTGTGGTTTTCTTGGCAAAGATACTGGAAGGATTTGTCATTTCCTTTTCCAGCTGATTTTGTAGATGAGGAAACTGAGGGAAACAGAGTTAAGTGCCATGCTCAATATAGCACAACTGTATTAGTGTCTGAAGCCGGATTTGAACTCACAGTGATGAGTCTTTCTTACTGAAGGCTGAGCACTCTACTGTGCCACATAGCTGGTAGGCCAATTTTACCCATGTGTGAATAAAATTTCAATTTATGATTTCAAAATAAATCATTTATGTATTTTACTCCAAGGTCTGCTTTTTATCCTTATACTTGATTATTTCTCAGTAGCAACGATTTTGGAATTCTTCTCTCAATCATATTGTGAAAATAAATTTTGACTCTATCTGCCCAGGATATTTTATATATCTTGTCTAAGATATAAGGATTGGTTCCACATATTTTAGGTTTGAGGAAGAGCATTTATAAGCATTGAGGTTCCCTGAATTGAAGTCTGTCCTGACTAAGATTTAGCTCTACTTTCTCCCATTTCAGTGCCAATTTATGACTGAGGATTTTTTGACTATTTCACATACTTGTTTAGGGAAAAAAAAGTGATTAGCTGATATATATCAAATAAACTTCTCATTGATTTGGGCTTTAAGATTTAAATAATCCAAAATTCAAACATACAAGTCTTGCAGAAGAAAGCATAGGGTTTTCATTCATTGTAAGCATCTTAAAATCTGTCTCTAACATCTCTCTAAATTTTTATTTCCCCAGATTATCTTTTATCACTTTCAATTAAAAAAAAATGTAGGTGAGACTAACTTAGCTATATAGCATTTTTTTAAACAAAACTTTTGTGTATTGTACACTTCACAGTCACAGAGTGAATCAGCTATGCTAAGTGTACTCATTAGTGTTCAATTTTCTTCTCTTCATCTCTTTAAAGAAACTATACAAACAGCTGGAACACTTATTTTATTTTGATTCCATAGTGGAAAATTGCATCCACATAAGTAAGCATACCCTGAACAGCAATAAATCATTATTTCTCAGATGACCAATATCAGCAGGAATCTCATATACCTCTCTGCTGGAGTTGATTTCCAAATTCATTGAATAATTATTGGTACTGCTTTTCATAACTGAAAAGCATTTTTCCCTTTCTCATTCAGTTAACTTTAAAATGTTACCCTTTCCCCTTATTTCATTTCTCATATTTTTTAAAAGCAATAAGAAAATCAAACTTCAACCATACTAAATGTCAATAGAAGTAGCTGGACTTTTACAGTTTTTTAAGTAGGGAAAATCTAACTTTTTCAGAAAATTCATTTAAAATCTTTAGATATTCTTTTTTGGTGGATTTTTTTAATGTCACAACTAATAAACCTTTTTTCATTTATTATGAATACTTAAGTATTGAGACAAATTAGGCAAAAACAGCAATCAAGATTGAAGTTCATCCAGTCTTTCCAAGGATACTAATCTAGATATAAATATGTCTATATTGCTGTATTTTATCTATATATAGCATCTCTGCAACTGAAAATTGTGTCAGTGACTTGAAAAACTAAAGAATGGCAATAATTGGAAATGCTTTTCAAAGAAAATTGCTTTATTTTTGCATAGTTATTCTTCTTTATACCCCTGGTAAGAAAAAAAACATACATTCTCCAATCCTGACTCACATTATTGGAGCTCTAGTATTTAAAGTGTCCTAAACTAACTACTATTGGCATAGCCCCAGATTGAAGGTTTTACTAATTACATGATAGATTCAGGACCCTCCCTAAAGCCATTTCAAATAATCTGGACCAGAAAATTTGCATTTCTGTGAGCAACTGAGAGTCTTTGAGGATTGTCCCCAATTCACTAGATAATTGTGCAGCTCCTCCTTGGCACATCGTGTTGACACAACACTTGGTGTGCTCTCCAGAATGTCTACAAGGTAAGGCTATCACTAAATGAAATAAAAAAGTAATTATTAGCTTAAAAGCTTTAAGGAAAGTTTTTAAAGAAATAATTGGGGTTTTAGAATAAATGTAATGCTTAAATTATTTAAATCTGGTTTATTTTTGCCTGCCAGGAGAAAGTCATATTTTATTGTTTCATTTCCCAGAGGATTAATTGAATTTCGGTAATAAAAAACACTGCATAAATTCTGAATAATAGACAGATGTGTCTTCAACGTTCCCCACCCCCCCACCTCCCCCGCTCCTTTTCACTTTAAAGAAAAAAAAATAACAATAGCTAACCCATACCTTGCCCCCAAAGTGAATTGATCAAATCCCAAGTCAGTTTTAATACAGATTAAACATTGTGGCCATGCTCCACATACTGTGTTACTTCTTTATGTGACAAAAATTTTGGTGTAATTCATTTTAGAACATTAATTTAGAAAAAAATGCCAATGATAGAAAGTATTCTTCACCTCCACTCTTAAAACTAATACAAAATATTTTTATTTCATTTTAAATAAATTAATTTCTTGTATTGAAAAGAGGATTCTATTGAATTTTTGTTTATAGTTTAATCAACTTTTAAATTTTAGAATTTCTCATGTATTTTCCATTTTTTGGTTAAAATAGTATCTCATTAAGTAAAGGCAGGTATAAAGAACCTGAAAAACTGTAATATTTCAGAATGCCCTTAATTAACAGGATATGGCTATTCTTCTGGAAGTTGAAATACACTGTCAGATATATTAAATAGAATATTATATTTCTTTTATATGAATTACATTTTTCAGGAATTACTGTACCCTGTGTTCATATTGTTACAAGGATAAAAGAAAATATTTGTTTTATTTTGTTTTTTAGGTGCTTCACACAGTTCTTAATAGAAATAGTAAAAATTTTATTAATGCCCATTTCTCTTCTCTTCCATTCCCCTTCTTTAGTCACTAAAATAAAAAATTGAGACATTATTCTGTTTTAATAGAAAAGAGCCCCTGTTTGGAGCCAGAAGACCCAACACACTTATAACCAAATGACCTTAGCCTATTTAATCTCTCTATACCTCAGTTTTCTCAAATTAAAAATGGAAGGATTGGCCTAGATGATTTCTAAAATATAGTCTGTCTCTGAATCTGTGGTCCTAAGAAGAAGTTGCATTCATCATGTGACCTAAAAGAAAGGCAAATAGAACTATTACTATTACTAACTAGAAATGTGTGTGTGTATAAACATATAAATGTAATCATCCATCCCATCCTGTCTCCACTGATGATAATATAATGTGATAAAAATGATGCAAACTGTTTGGATATGATGTTATTAAAATATATTAAATAGATATGGTATATTATAATATATGATATAAAACATACATATTTAATTTTCTTTTGACCACAAATAATGTAATTTCTTCTTAGGATCAAAGATGTATTTTATATGCAAACACACACACATATGTAAATATACATATGTGTGCATGTGTATATGTCTATATGTGTGTGTGAAGAGAGGTGAGAGTGAAGTGAGTAAAATGTCCTATATATGTTGTGTGTGAGATTTTAACATGGTCCCTTAAATTTTATATTTTTAAACCAGCATTGTAATGACAGTACTTTGTAAACTTTAAATCTCTATAAAAGTGAAGTATTAATCACAATTTATTGGTCATATTTTTCCAAGTAATAGGGGGTAATTTCATCATAATTTCATTAATTGAACAATTTACACTAGATAACATATAACATATAAGTCATATGACAGGTAGAGGCAGTGTGATGTAATAGTTAAAAGGCAGGCTACATAAAAAGGAAGACTTGGAGTAAAAATAAACAAAAATAAACAAAAAACCCCACATTGAAGTTCTGACTGACATATACATATATATGCACATATACACACAAATATATGCACAAATACATATACCCATACATACACAAGTGTACATATATACACATATATACGAAATAGGTTATATTTACATATATATTTGTGTTATATTGTATATATAAGCATAAGTTCTGTGCATTTTAGCAGGATAGATGGATACACATTGGCTCGATCATAATGGCCTGGATAGATAGATAGGATGGCCTAGATCTCTGTAGCTGATCAGAAATAGAGGGCTGAGCTAAGAATGAGCTCCCTAACTCTAATCCTAGCAGCTTTGTTCTAGGCTGAATCCCCAGCTGGATGTGTTACTTCCTTCAGGATGAGAGAGCAGATCTCTAAAGGTTGGGGTGGAAGACTAGCAGCTGTTTGGGGTGGAGAGAATGAGACATACACCACAGATGACAAGAAAAGACATCTTTTTAAGGAAGTCAAAATCAGAAAATTTTAGAGAATAAATCTGAACAGCATACTTATTGAGGAATAGACCAAAGATCTAGAATCCTCCTTAGTGATGGCATTATTTAACATAGTGGAGAAAGCAGAGCAATTGGTGTCTGAAGGCCATATTTGAAAATCCACTTGTTACCTGTTGTGTGTCAAATGAGATGACGCATAGGGAAGCAATGTGTAGCCAGGAAGTACAAACATGAAGTAGGTTAATTGTTATTCTTCTTAATGTATGTATGGGTACTACAAGTACTTAGCAGTGCCCTTAAGAACAAAACCCAGTAAGGCCTTGTCATGATCTGAGAGTATTTCTTGTATTTCCCAACTTTTCTAACAATAATTTGCTGATGTACCTATAAGTATTTCTTTTCAATAAGAGAACCTATATACAATAGCAATAATAGCTGTCATTTGTATAGAATTTTAAGGTTTACAAAGCACGTTAGACATATTGTCTCTTTTTATCCTTACAACAACACTGGGAGATAGATGCTATTATTATCTCCATTTTACAGATGAGGAAACTAAGATGGGTAGAAGTAAATTGACTTAGGAAATATTTGAGCTCCCGTCTGAATCCAGGTCCAAAATACCCATACTGTACATTGAGAACTTTTGTGGAATCATAGCATGTTGCCAGGAAAAGATCTGATTTAAACTTCATAAACACATGACAGTTAAGCTCCAATATGACCATATCAAGGAAAAACAAAAATAAGATATCAGAGGTGGAGGAATCAGTTGACTTTTTAAAAAGACAATGAAGATTGCAGAAATTGGGATACAACATGCACCTAATGATGACTTTTGGATCCTGAAAATAGAATTATCAAATCATCAAAACTTAGCATAATGTATAAAGGCAGTATATGGATATACTAGAAACATCTTTCAAAAGTAAAATATAAATAACAAGTAAGCTCAAAAAGATAAGTATTTAAAATAATCTAGACCAAAAAAATGTTCTGTATACTTTTTCAAATGTACTAAATTGTAAGAAGCCCCAGAATGTTGTTAAAGATTTCAGAAAAATGTCTCATGCAATAAACAATATTAATATATGTCGGTATATAATATATCTACATATATATATACACATACATACATATATATGCTGGGGATATTAAAATGTACCTCATTGTCAAGGAGTTCATAGTCTAACAGGGGAACTGAATGCATATATAACTGTATACAAATAAGCTATATCCAGGATAAATTAAAAATAATAAGCAAAAGGGTATCTTTCTTTACTAGAATTAAGAGGAATTGTGAAAAAGCTTCCTGTACAAGATAAGATTTTAATTCTGACTTGAAATAAGCCAGAGAAGGCAGAAGGCTTTCTGATACTTTCTATTTTATCTGGTTTATGACTTATATCTGGGAATTTTTCTTCCTTTCTACCTGTTTTTTTGTTCCAAAGACTCTGAATCAGATGATCCTACTTCTAGGAAAGTACATTCTTTGCTTTCATTATAAGGATTTCTATATAATGCCAGTTAGATATGACCAGTTTCTTTATAATAATGGACAAAAAAAAGAGGACAAACAAAATACCCAGAAATGGGAGATTTATGTGTTTTATTTGAGAAATAGCAAGGGAGGCAGTATCATTGGATCCACTGAATTGAAGTATACATCATGAAGTTGTTCTTTTTTTTTTTTTTTGCTTTTTTTTTCTGACCCTGAAGGTAATAGGGAATCACCAGAGTTTATTGAGTAGGAACAGATGTGTTCACATAGTTAGACCTACATATTACAAAGACCAATTTGACAGTTGAAAGGAGGATGGAATGGAGTTTCAGAGAAACAAGGAAATGGCAGCAGCATGGTGTGGTGGAAAGAATATTATACTTAGGGTTCAAGAATCTGAGTAAGAATCCAGACTACTATTTATTATGACTTTGGACAAGTCATTTATTCTCCCCATTTTCTTCTTCTCTAAAATATAAGTATTGAATTTGATGAGCTCAGAGTCCCTTCCAGCCTTAGATAATATATTTGTTATATGATTTATAATATATGATATTTTATGGTCTTATAAAAATCCAAGAGCATGAACAGAAAAGACAGGTTAACCCCAACCTAAAACATCTATACTTAATTTAAAATAAAAAGAATTATTCTCAATTATAATGGACTTCTTCAAATTTCCTTGTCCCCCAGGAGAAATCTCTGCCCTGAGGCTTCATTTTACTGATTGGTGACTCCACTGCCTGGATTGCCATTTCAGGAGGGCCATAAATCACCCTTACTTCATTACCTGCTTGAATCATTGTCTGGACTTATCTTAAATCTGGAATACAAACCTCTTGCTTTTATTTAGATCCCCAGAACTGAGAACAATGTTTGGAATAATATTAAGGATCTTACAAATGCTTTATCTCTATTTAAATAATTACAAATATAAAACAAAGAAAAAGTTTTAGTGTGATTCAATTTTTGAATGAATAATAAAAAATTTTAAAGCATTGTATTCCTTTTGGATAGGATCAGAGGAAAAGTCAAATTTAACAGTTGTAACACTAAATACAAATAAGCTACACTTTTCTTAAAAAAAATTTCAAGTCACAGGATACATTAAATGCTAAATACAAGGAGGTATTCATTACAGAAACACATTAATTCTGGAAACATCTAAATAAAGTCAAAATTAAAAGGTAGTTTAAATTTGACTCTACTATATACTCAAGTCAACAAAGCAAGAATGGCACTCATTAGGGGAAAAAAAGCTGAACCAGAATCAGAAAGTATTAAATGAGATACCAAAGAACATTGTATGATGCTAAAAGAGTCTGCATAAAACAAAAGTTTATCATTCTTCTATATATATGTTTATGTAACAAAATCTCATTGAATTGTGAGGGGGGAAATGGACTAAAAATAATAAGAGCTATACTTTACCATTCTACTATAAGTGTGTGATAAGATAAATAAAAGATAAATAAGAAATTATAAATATATAATTAAATAAAATACAGATATAATAACATTGTAAATAAATAAATAAACTGAATGCCTCAGGTACAGGTATAAAATTTAATGGAAAAATATTGAATTGACTTTTGCCCCATGTTTGTGCAATGTTTATAACCAAATTTGACAAGAATAAGAAACATATATACTACATTATCTGTTTCAAAACATAAAGATGGTAGGCTACCCAACTTACTGTAAAAGGCAAATAGCTACCTGTCTCTAACCTTCCTTTCCAACTTCATTATATATTACTCTATTTCACTTTACAATCTTGCCAAAATGGTTTTCTTGGAATTCTTTAATTAGGGTGCTTCATCTCCATCTTCTGGCAATCCCTTATGTACTCTCTCCTTACCTCCCTTGAATAAAATTTCTTACTTCCTTTAAGACTCCCCTTAAGCACTACTTTCTACATGAAGCTTTTCCTGATTCCCTCAACCAATAGGGGCCTCCCTCTCTGATCTATATTGTATTTATTCTTATAAACATAATTATTTCTGCAAGCTATTTCCCCCTCTTAATAAAGATTCTTTATATGATGTCCAAGAATAGATTGCATTGGGGGGAGGGATATTTCATTCATTGGTTTCTTTTGTAGATTATTTTATTTTATTCATTTAACAACATTATTCTGAGAAGTGGTCCATAGGTTTGCCCAAGAGGCCAAAAGAATTTATTAAAAAGTTTAAGAACCTCAGACTCATAGAATATAATATCCTTGTGTTGCTAGAATTTTTCATTTTTCTTTTTATATCTTCAAAACCTGGCACAAACCTTCCTCACATATAAAAGGTGCTTGATAAATGCTTAATTGAAAATTAAATAAAACTGAAAAATTAAGCTACACACAATTATCATCAATAAGTATTGATGGAAAATACTAAATAATATCCTAAATACAAATATAATAAAATTGTATATTAAAAATCCATCAGAATGAAGTATGATTTATGAATAAAATTCAAGGATCATTTAATACCTGAAAACAATCAATTCCAATGGAAGAATAATTATATATCTCATCAGTTCTTTACCATATCTTATTAACAACCTATGTGTGCTTAATTACAGAACAGAGAAACTGGCTAGATAGTCACTACATGCTTAAAAGAGGTAGGGGTTTCAGTGGAAAATAGATGCAATGGGAGTTAACATGGTTTCACTGGATTAGCATGTGAAATGGTCAGTTTGTGCTACATAAGAAAGTTTCATGATTAGGTAAGAATAAGGTCCCAGTCCATTTGTTTTCTGCACTGGTCAGTCCATATCAATCAATCAATTAATATACATTTATGAATCGCCTACCATATGCCAAGCATTGGTAAATGCTAGAGATAAAAATGAGGGAAAAGACAGATTGCTAGTAAGCAGCTTAAAATCTAATAAGAGAAACAACTTGTAAATAAATATATGAAAAGCTATGTATAGAATAAACAGGAAATAGTAGAGGGAAAGAACTAGGATTTTTAGAGGGGTTGACAAAGGCTTCCTTTAAAAAGTAAGATTTTAGTTGGGACCAGAAACTGTCTGGAGTGGAGGAAAGAGAATGTTCCAGACATGGGAGACAGCCAGAAAAACTATCCAGAGCTGAAAGATGTCTGTTCCTGGAACAGCTAGAAGACCATTGTGGATGGATCAAAAAGTACATGTCACAGAGTAAGGTACTTAAAAAGTGGAAGGGGGGCTGTCTTTGAAAGCTAAATAGAACATCTTCTATCTGATTCTGGAAACAAAAGAGAGCTACTGGAGTTTTCTGAGTAAGGGAGTGACATGATCAAATTCGTACTTTAGGAAAATCACTAGTGGCTGAATTAAAGATGGATTGGAGTGGGGAGAGACCTGAGACAGCAGGCCCAGCAGCAGGCTACTGCCAGAAGTAATGCAATGCATTACTTCTCAGCAATGCAATTTAGAAAGAACACTGACAAGGTGGAAATGTCCAATAAAGAATAGCTTAGAGTGGTAAAGAGATATGAGACAATACCATAAAATCATTGGTTGAAGGGTTTTCAAACTAGAGATTTAGAGGGGTGGGGATCAGGGGTTGTGAAAATCATGATGGCTTCCTTCAAATATCTGACCAGCTGCCACACAGCAGAGGGATTAATCTTACTCAGCTTGTTCTAAGAAGGGAGAAATAGAAACAATGTGTGGAAATTACTAAAAGGCAGATGTAGACTCAATGTAAGGAAAATTTCCCTTAAAAATAGAGCTGTCCAAAAGTAGCATGAACTATCTCAGGATGTCATGAGTTTCTTTTCTACTGCAAGTCTTTCCATAGAGGCAAAATGGCTTTTCTCTGGAAATACAGAGGAGATTCATATAGTCATGAACACAACTAATACCCTCTGACATTATTTCTAATGTAATTATGTATTTAATTATGTGGGGGAAGAAGAATACATGATTAAATCATTAGACAAATAAATTATAGCACCCACATATATTAAATATTTTTAAAACAAAGAGGATAGATTTTCCATAGGATGAATTGAAAAATATTTGATTTGAAACACAAGCCCAGGAGAAATATTAGAAGCATTCCCATAAAAATGGAAGAAGGTAATATTATCTTCTCTCATCACTCCTTTGATTTCATATAGTTTTAAAATATTGCCAAAAACAACATAGTTTTAAAAAGAAATTAAAAGAATGAAAATAGTTAGAATGAAAACTCCATGAAAGTAGGAATTGTTTCATTCTATCTAGCACCTATAACAATGCTTGGTATATAATAAATGACTAGTTAATATTTTTTATTAATTGATTTAGATATCACAACTTATAGAATTTATGGAAATATATACAGAACACCTAAAATAATTAGATTTTTAAAGGGAAGTAATAAAAGACTTTATTAAAGTACTTTAGTATTAGATAAATCTGAAAAAACAATCTAGATTTCTCTGTCACTGACTCAGTAAAAGTCACAAGAATTAAGTCAACAGAAATTTAATAGAAAAAAAGAGTTACTCTTTACTATCAAAATTAAATGTATCAAATATTTTGGAATTGAATTTTTCAGATATATAGATCTAAAAAAAGCACAATTTCAGAATTATTTATAACAAAAAGCAAGGAAAAACTGAATAAATGGAGGGATAGCCCCTGCTCATGGGTTCATTTGAATAAATATACTAAAATGTAAATACTTCCAAAATGTTCATTTCAAGCAATGCTAATAAAATGCCAACCAAATTATTAATAAAGTTATAAAATTATATATGTATATATAGATGGGCAAAAATACCAATAACTATGAAAGTGAAAGAAGAATATCAAATCTCAAAATGTACTCTAAAGCAATAATTATCTTTTTTAAAAAACATACCTTTTGGTATTAGGAAAAGAATAAAGACAGACTGAAACAGAATCCAAATGTGTATAAAAAATTAGTGTTTGATAAAGCCACACTCAAGAGTCATTAGTATTATCAATAATCAATAAATATTTGATGGAGCTCTTAAAAAGAGGAATCTATATATCACACCATACATGATAATAAAATCTAACTTAATGGGAGACCTAAATATCAAAAGTTCATTTATAAAAATGGGATGGAAGGGAAGTCAAGATATACTCTTCTGAACTACGGAGAAGAGGATCTTTTTTATCAGCTGAAGAAATCATTGGAGACAAAACTAATGAGTTTGATTTTGAAAGATAAAAGGAAGTTATACAACAAAAAGCAATAGTTTTAAAATTAAAAGGAAACAAACCAATTGAGAAAATATTTGCAGTAAATATATCAGATAAAGGTCTATTGTCTAGAACCTCTAAGTAACTAATGCATCTCTGTAAGATTGTTGATATCTTGTCCACAGTAGAGCAATATTCAAGGGATAAAAATAGAAATTTAGGATAGAGGAAATACAAATTATCAATCGCTACAGAAGAAAAATCACATAAATTCCCTAATAATCAGAAAAATAATCAAGAAAAATTTTAAATACTATTTTATACCTACCACAATGGCAAAAGTAGAAAATAAAAAGAAAACTAGAAAAATCCTTTCTTGGTAGAGCTTTGAAAAAAATAGATACTATAATATATTGTAGGTAGAATTGTACAGCTGTTAGCACAGTGGATAAAGTGCCCATCCTGTAGTTAGGATGATCTGAATTAAGATCTGTTTCAGATACTTACTTGCTATATGTTCCTATGCAAGTCACTTAACCCTGTTTGCCTTGGTTTCCTCATCTGTAAAATGAGTTGGAGAAGGAAATGACAAACCACTCCAGTATCTTTGCCAAGAAAAATCTCAGATGGGGTCATAGAGTCAGACACAATTTAACAATGCCAATAAACATTTTTTTTAAAAAATAGGATGATAATAAGGAACCACAGAGCTAATCATTCTTTTCAACCCAGAAATTCTACTGCTAGTGTTTCATTCCCCAAATATCTTAAAAGGGCATCTAGCTATACAAAATAATTTATAGCTTTTTATTTGTTATGATTTCTGTTGGGTTGAATCTATCCATGCTCAAGTTTTATCAAGGTACTTCCATTATACACCCTATTCGATTCCACATTCCATTGTCACCTATTTTTGGAAGTAAGTTTCATGGCCTTTCTAAAGCTTCTCTATGCACATGCCAGTCCCCATCACACATGATTTAAATATGAGACCAATTTTCTCATCCGTATCATCAAAATACTCAAAAGAAAATTCCAAAAATGTTTTCAGTTGTGCTAACATTGCTAGAATAAATATGTAACTTTTCAAGGTGATGACTTTGAAGGGTCAGGCTTATCAGATTTGTGACTTTGTGGAGATATCTTGCACAATTCAAAAGTTTGAGAAAGCATGAGGAGAGTACTGATTTTGAAGGCAGAGTACCCAAGTTGAGGTAATCCTAGACCCCTTGCACTATCTCCTGTACCTCAGACTCTCCATCTAAAAATGGTGGTAATAATATTTGTACTACCTTCTTCATTATCATTTCAAAGTGTTACACAAATTTTTGCTTTTATTGAAAATACTTTCCAACAAGTGGCATTAACCTGGAAATACTGGTACAGCTTTTCCTGACACTGTAGAACTGGCTTATGGCAAATACACATAATAAAAATTTTTGATTGTATCTTATTTTGTGTGTTTACAGGTGACTGTATCCTACATCTCTGTATGAATTTAATTGTATCCAACACTTAGTTAATAGTATGTAGCTTATCCTAGATATCCCTTCTCTATCTCAATTATAATTGAGAAAGATGTTAATAAATAAATACTCCCCTTCTATTGGTCACTATCTACTCCCTGCATCTGAGTTCCCATTATAAATTGACATGTGCTTTGACAATGGAACCTGATATTTTCATATTAATTCAAGTAAAATGTAATTAGCTACATCTTTTTTAATCATACTTTTGCTCTCCTTTATTAGTACAGTTAATAGAAAGTAAACTATAGTTTTGGTTATTCTTTTTTAATTTCTGTTTTTCTCCTATTTTCATGATTTATTTTCATTTAAATTAAACATTCTACTTGGAAACACTGTTCCATCTTCCAAATCAAGCTCAAAGTAAACCCCTAGGAATATACTGACTGTATATTTAAAAGAAATTATCTATAGAAGCAATTTTTGAAAAAAAAAATACTGCAAGGCAATTTACCAATATGAGTCAAGCTATGATTGCTCTCTCCTCTCTTGTCCTTCAATACTTTGAAAGATTACTGCTTTCATTGAGATGAATACTCCCTCTAACAAAGCAGATTGCCATTTCTTCAAGATGAGTTTCACAGACCAAAATAATTCATCATCTGGTGGTTAATATTATAGTCCTAAAGCTCTCTAAACTGATCTCTGTAGTCTTTAGGCAATAGATACCATCAATATGCAAGTCTAAAACTTAAGTCTTTGCAACTTGGTAGTATGTGCCTGAATTTCTATTCTTTTGGAAGAGTCTTTAGAACTTAGCACCTTCATGATGAAATGGCGTATCAGAAGTTTATTTTATAGAGTTTCTCCATTCATGGAACTTAATAGGAATTTTGAGTTTTGTAGAGCCTCTTGAAACTCTTTTTGAGGTATTTTTTCCCACTTTCCTTTAATCATGATATAACTATAGTTAGTGACCTTTAACCTTATGATTATTTGAGAGAATCACCAACCTTAAAAATTAATAAAGTAGATAATTGTACTTGAAGAACAGACATATCAGTAAGGAGAGGTTATCTCTAAAATTCTTTATAATTTTAAACTCTATTATCAAAGGATCTATTCCAACTTCAAAATGATTCCATTGTATGAGTGAATGGACCAAAAAAATTATTAAGCACTTCTGTACCAAGATTCATTAGATGAATAAAAAAGGGAAAGTATTGTAATATGACATTTTCTGCGAGGGGTTCTTATCTTAGGGTTCATTTCCCTTCATTTCTACAAGTATCTATTTTCCTTCTCTTCCTATTTAACTGCATAAATATGAGTTTGCAAATCCCAGCTGTGAGGATATAGGAACAATGCCCTAATTACCCAAGTGTTACTGACTTGGATTTGCTCAATTGGTGGCATTGGACTGAGGTGTTAAATATTACTCTCTTTGAGCTCAAAATGTTTTATTAGGAACAGAAATTTGAAAGTGCATTGATTGATTCCCCTTGAAATATTACCATATATGTCCAGTATGTGATGATAAGATCTACTTTTGTGGAGTAGCTTTTTTTACCATAATGAATCAATAGATTATAGATCTTATAATATGGTTGCATGGTTGAAGAGAATTTGCTATTTCAAGTTTCATAGAATTGGTGTTATGCTGATCTAATTAGATATAACTTGAAACATGATACTTTTACTCCAGAAGGATAAAGAGTAGAAAGATAGGAAGCTTAGGTGTCTTGCCTTGTTTTGTTGTTGTTGTTTGGTTGTTTGGTTGGTTTTGTTGTAAGTTGAGAAATTGCAAAAAAAAAAAAATTAATACATTTTATTGGAGAATATGGTCCTTAAAGATAGAAAGCTTAATATATTCAAAAATACACTGAATATTTTTTATATTAGCTGTGGTTTGATCTCTGCAGGAAAAACAAATAGTTTTATAAGCTTCTCTCCTAGGAGAGGAGAAATTAAGCTATGTTTTGTTTTGTTTTGTTTTCTCTTCTTTCCAAGTACAATATAACTGGAAAAACTTTTTTATATTCTACAAGGCTTAACTTTTAAAAGTAGAAAAGACAGTTGAATTATGGTTTATAGATTTTTTTGGTAGTGTTTAATTTAATGGTGAAAATCTGTCTTCTGATTTCATGAAACATCTGTCTTTTTATCCCAGTAAGTCAATTCATTAAGTTAGAAAAGAGTTACTTAAAATAGCATTTAAGATATTAGCATATTCATTGGCACATAAATGTTTAATAATTATATTTTATATTTCCTCAATTCATAATGACTAGTATTATGGTGGTAGATAAGTCAGATATTCTCAAGAGGTTTTATTAATTCAAGAAAATACAACCCGCCTCATAATTTAGCACCATGTTTTAAAGTCATAAAGAGGACCCATATCCAAGGACTCAAGAAATTCATTATAATGCTAATAAAATCGTGATTTCTATTTGTTCCCTTTCACTAGGACTCTGTGGTATTCTTTTGCCTTCTTTTCCATAAAGATGTGTTTTTTATCAAGTGAAAAGATTTACAGACAAACCTAGGGATCTTTTTTCAGAAACAGCTTGAACCTCCTAGATCTCCCTTTTGTTGACTACAAAATTGAAATGTAGAATACATGAGTTAATTTTTTCTATTATTATTACCTAAAGTCCTTCAATTCCATCATGATATCTTCCAGAAGCCAGGTCATGAGTTCCCAATTATTTTTCAGTCCCAATACTATTTAGCTATCAATAAAACACTCCCATATCCCTCTTTAAATGAGAAATATAAAAGGAAATAAATTTCACATCTTATAAAGCATATGCACATAAAAACAAAATAAAGAAATTAAAATTTTATAAATAAAACTTTGTTCTGTACATAATGGCATTTTCATATCATAAAATTGTTGAATGTTCATAAGAACACAATCACATAAATTAGTAAGACTGGATTCTGTTTTTTGTCAGTCCCAATTTTATTCTTGTTATAGTTTCTGCTTTGGATTTGATTGAGAACTGGAATGAGATTACTGATACACAGAAATAAGTTGTTTTAAACTGAATAAAAGCCTTATGAGTATATTTAGTAAGAATGTTATATGCTTTTCCAAAGGTACATCAAAAATTCTGGAACTTAATTGATTGGAAATCAGTTTGAAGTTTTTGATTATTACAGAGATCAGTTAACTCATCTTTCACTGGGTTATTGTCACTGATTTTTTTCTAGCTTATTACAAAAAAAGGTTTCCATATACAAATCTCATTCTTTTAATTTTGGTTAGCAATAACTATTCCTTAAAATGCTTTTTTTTTCCTGAGGCAATTTGGGTTAAGTGACTTGCCAGGTCACACAGCTAGAAAGTGTTAAGGGTCTAAGACCAGATTGGAACTCAGGTCCTCCTGACTTCAGGGTTGATGCTGCAAATGCTTCTGTTTTATATATTATATTATAGCTTTTTTCCAGATGCTTACTTAAAATTTTTTGGATGCAAGATAACTTTCTCTCTTTCTCAGTTTGACCACCTTGTCTTTTCATCATCATTTTATTTAGGCCATAATATTTTCATTAAAATTGTTACTTTTGGAATATTTCAATAGGATAAAATAGTTATTTACCAAATATTTCTTGTGTCCTCTCAGAAGCCCTCGGAAACCTGGGCACTGCATAGTCCAGATTGTGACTCTCTTTTGAGTATCTAGGCACAGGGTAATTGACTTGGTTATTCGTAATTATTAAATTTCTACTTGAGATCTAGTGAATGGAGGAGGAAAAGGTAGTGGTGGGCCCTGCCTAGATCTCAAACAATGGTTCCTAGTTGCCTCAAGACAGTAAGTGAAACAGCACAAAGAGCTCCAGAATTAGAGTCAGGAATACTTGAATTTGGAGTCCTGCCTCAGAAACGAACTAGCTATGTGATTTTAATCAAGTCATTTAACCTTGCTCATCTGAGGATGAAAATAATAGAGTACCAACCTCATGGAGTTGTGTGTATTAGAGCAAAATAAATAAAATATGTGAAGTGCTGTGCAAATCTTAAAGTTGATATGAATACTATTTTTGTGCCCTTTGCCCTTTTATTCTGAAAAAAAAATTGCCATAGGATAAACAATTTTATGAGGAGAAACAATATAGGAGTTAACAGTAATTATAATTAACATTTAATAGCACTTTAAGATTTGATAAAGGCTTTACAAATATTTTCATCTGATCCTCATGTCAACTCTGGGAGTTAGGTGCTATCATCATCATCATCATTTTCATTATTATCAAAATTTTGCAGATGAGAAAACTGAGATAAAGATTAAGTTCCTTGCACAGGATCACATATAGCAAGTAAATGGCTAAGGTCATATTTGAACTCAGATCTTTTCAAATGAACAAAACTCATTCAATCAACTCAACATATATTTTGTAAACACCTACTTTGCTGGGAACCTAAAGTCAAAAGGAAAAATAACTCCCACTTTTTAAGAGTTTATAATCCAGAAGATTTAACACAATGAATAATAGGACATTATATGAAAAGAAAAAATATATTTTTTAATTTGGAAGAAGGAATTGTCAAACATATAATTTGGGTTTAAGGACCCAGTTATAGAGACAATAGTTACTTGGAGACACATCTTTCTTTTGCTTTAAAATAGGTATCTTGAAGCTTTGTTTTTCTGGATTCCATTACTTATTGGCCTTGTCAAAATTTTGAACAAATCTCGATTGATATTTTTTAATAAAAATCATCTTAAATTGGGATTAGGAAAATATTAATTTGAATTTTTCCCCCAAAAGGGAAAACTTTTTTCAAAGAATTAAAGATTGGAATGTATCTTTAAAAATGGTTTGATGCATTTATCAGCCTTCTGACAGACTCAAGGTAAAATTATCCCAAAAAGCAAGAACAAATAAGTCTAGACTAAAAAACCTGATCAGTTTAGTTCATTTTTATTCTCCCAGCTCACATCTCTCCTGCCCCCCAAAGATATTTGCAAATATAAAGTGGCACTGGGCCTCAGTTCATCCATTTGTATAGCACTGATTAAAACATCCTTTTTTCCAAATAGAAAAGTCTACATTTTATAGGCTCATGATCTACTCAATTCATCACATATGCTAGCTTGAGCTTGTCAATTTCTGCTACTACCCTAATTTGTAAGCATATGAATTAGAACCCTGTAAGGTTGCTTGAAATGATTTTTTTTAAACAAGTTAAAAAAAAACGCACCAACTATTCATGTCTTACTTTAATCTCATGTTATTTAACTTAGTGATTCTTCATCTTCTAAGTGTTCAGATATTTTATGTATGTATGCACGTTTGATTTTGGTCAAACTCTCTGCCTTCTTACTCCTCACTCCCAACAAAAAGCTATAAGATATATATTTTTATAGCAAATTCAAATTATTTTAGTCCAGTGAATGTATCCAGTTTGAAAATTGTATGATACTTCTTAAAAATTGGGAAACTATCGAAGTGCTACTGACTTAAGGTTAACAATCTCTGGCTACAGGCATAGTTGATAAAGTTTTGTTTTCTTTAAAAAGAATCAGGGGGTGTTTTGCAAACAGAAGCATTGGTATTTGACCCTACTCGTTTTGCATGGAACAACTTCCCCATGGATATTCTGGGCTTCGGCCCAACTTGTTTCATTTGAATATAATCTTGTGTAAAATGCAGTGCATGAATCTCTCTCCCAAGTAAATGGTTAATGGAGGATGCCGAATGGCACTCTTTGGATGCCTGTCCCTCTTAATGATTTGTGACACCCCGCTAATTTAAGCCCAATTGACTTAGCATTTCTTGTTGTGATATAGGCATTTTCAAAGGGAGAAGCAGCACGGCAACTCAGAAAGTATGAGTTTGACCAGGGTTGAGTGTGATTTATGAAATGAGACCTAGGAGCCGGGATTGAGCAGATTGGCTGCAAGTGGCAGCTGTACTGGAGGAGTTGCTGCCAGGTATGGGTAGAGGAAATGGAGAAAAATGAACAGTAGGATAAAAATTCCTTTCCCAGTCCCTACTTATCAACATGAAACATCTGTTTCAGCTACACTGGCTCCCAGTGGCAGTCAGAATTATTGATATGGTGAAATTGCTGCTTATGTGCTACCCAATGACAATGGGCCTCCCTGAGCCGCATTGTAATAATTCATTACTGTACACGTGTGATCCAGTATATGTTACATGGAGGAGGGGAGGAGTGCCAGGGTGATTGTGCAAACACTAAGGGAGGTGGGGGAGGAAAATTTCCCATGAACAATAAATTTCTGCCTGCTGTTTTATTTTTATTGTTGCTGAACATAGAAATTCTACTGGTTGGAAAGTAGGCAATAAGCTACTGTCTGTCTGCAATTGTTTTTAATATTCCTTTTTAATGGGAGTGCATAGATTTTATTTAAACTGAACACAATGGATGCATCTTAAGATTCAGATCAGTATTTTTAAAATCTTGCTATCTCATATGTTATGTAAGCACATAGAGCTATAAATAGGAAAACAAATATGCTTAGTTCAGCTTTTTGTTAGACAAAATTTGATTAGGGATGTGCAAAAGCTGATGCTGTCAGCCAACACATAACACCAGGGAGCAATACATAGCATGTTAAAATGAAAATTAAATGCATTTATTATAAAAGAAACTGGTTTCACAAAAATATACAACCAAAGTTCACACTCATGAATAAATAGAAACTAAAATACTTAATTTCAATAATTTGACTTTATAAGATGAGGTCTTAAACTTTTTTCCCCTATGAGTTCCCACTACTGCTGAAGAATGATTAGAAAAGAATTATAAAGCTAAGTGCTTCCATCACTCAGGCTATCCCTTGAAGCAAGACAATGCAAAAGAAAAAAAGGACCACTTTTGATCTAGAGGAGCTGGGTTCAAATCTTGATACATTTGCTGCTATCTCTGTGATTGTAGGCAAATCAGTTGGCTTCTCTGGACTTCCATTTCCTCATCTCTAAAATCAGGATTATGTGGCTCTGGATGTCCCTCAAAATGTTATAATCATGTTCCTTATTTAAAAAAAAATCACTATTATTGTTCTGTAAGAAACGACTAGCAGGATGAATACAGAGAGGCTTGGAGAGACTTACATGAACTGATGCAGAGTGAAGTGAGCTGAACCAGGAGGTCATTATATATCTCAACAACAATACTCTATGAGGATGTATTCTGATGGAAGTGGATTTCTTTGACAAAGAGAAGATCTAATTCAGTTTCAATTGATCAAGGATAGACAGAAGCAGCTACACCCAAAGAAAGAACACTGGGAAATTAATGTAAACTGTTTGCATTTTTGTTTTTCTTCCTGGGTTATTTTTTTACCTTTTGAATCCAATTCTTCCTGTGCAACAAGAGAACTTCGGTTCTGCACACATATATTGTATCTAGGATATACGGTGACATATTCAACATGTATAGGACTGCTTGCCATCTGGGGGAGGGGGTGAAAAAAGGGAGGGGAAAATCGGAACAGAAGTGAGTGCAAGGGATAATGTTTAAAAAAATTACCCAGGCATAGATTTTGTCAATTAAAAAGTTATAATAAAAAAAAATTCAAAAGGTAAAAGGAATAGTGTTGTAAAAATAAGTAGGCAACCCATCCTTGACCTTTGAGCAGATAAAGCATGTTTAGATTGCTCCCAAAATGAATTTTTCTTCTCTGAAATCAGCTACTTATTATCTGTTTCAAAATTAAAAAAAGATTTTTTAAAAGCTAATTCTGGATTCAGGAAGATCAGAGTTCGAATGTGGCCTAAGATACTTGATCCTTATCAGCTGTGTGACCCTAGGCAAGTCACTTAACTCCAACTGCCTCAGCAAAAACAAAACAAAACAAAAAACAAACCCTGATTATCTCACTCCCAAAATAAATAAATAAAACAAAATTTTAAAAAGCTATTTCTGAAAAAATATTTGAATTGGTAACATATTTCATTATTTTTATTAGAAATCCTTGGAGTGTTTAAAGTTCTCAATGTATTAGTCATACTCAGAGTTCCTGCACATGCTTTCATTTACACAGTGACCTCAATATTAATTCTAAACACAAGACACAGTTTAATTTGTAAGAAGTGTAAATATTTTCAGATTAATAAGCAGACCCAGTATACCACCTTAGTTAGAATCCTAGTTGAGAAATGGGTTAAAATAATTAGGAATGACAAAGTTTTATGGTGGGCAGAGATCCAAGATTATAGGGATGGTCCTCACTAAGTACTGGCTATTTCTAGCCATGAGCCCAACCCCAATATCAGCAAGATTGGAGCTCTGAATCAGTGGAGGTGGTGGAGACCTCCAGACTTCTAGACCTAGGGAAATCAGGGAGGACTTAGAAGACAATGAAGAAGTCTGTGGTACGAGGGTGGGAATTGAGCATACAGACTCAGCCCAGGCCACACCAGCACAGTACCAACCCCATCCCAAGTCCCTACAACAACAAAATAGGACTTTATTGCTTTAGCACACCAGGTCTTACGGCTTCTAACACACATAGTTCTAACAGCTCCAAGGTTGAAAACAGTGCTTGTATTCAGATCCCTAGAAAGATCTCTGAAAAAAAAAGCTGCATAAAACCCCTGAAACTTGGGACAGTAACATTCCCCACTCTGAAAACAGAGCCCTACTTTAACAAAGACTTAAAAGTTGAGTAATAGGCTAGGAAAAGGTTTCTGATCATTACAAGTTTTTATGATGACAAGGAAGATCAAAATATAGATTCAAAAGATGAGAACAAAAGTCAAAGCTTCTACATCCAAAACCTCCAAGAAAAATAAGAATTGGTATCAGACTATGGAAGAGCTCAAGTGGGATTTTGAAAATTAAGTAAGACAGAGGGAAAAATAGGAAAAGAATTGAGAATGGTACAGAAGGAAATACAAAAGGGTAATGGAAAGAATGCTTTAAGAAGTGAAATTGACCAATTGAGAAAAGAAATATAAAGTTCACTGAGGAAAATAATTCTTTAAAAATTAGACTTGACCAAATGAAATCTATTGACTTTATGAGAAATCAGGATACAGTAAAGCAAAACCAAAAAAAAAAAAAAATGAAAACAGAAAAAATGTAAATTATCTCAATGGAAAACCAACTGACCTAGAAAATAGATCCAGGACAAGTAATTTTAAAATTATGATTTTAAAAAAAAGAATTTGGACAGCATCTTCCAAGAAATTATCAAGAAAAACTGTCCTGATGTTCTTTCTAAAACCAGAGGATAAAATAGAACTTGAAAGAATCCATCAGTCACCTCCTGAAAGAAATCCCAAAATAAAAACTCCCAGGAATATTATAACCAAATTCTGGAACTCCCAAGTGAAGAAGAAAATATTGCAAGCATTTAGATAGAAACAATTCAAATATAGTGGAGTACAGTGAGATAACACAAGATTGAGCGACTTCTAATTAACACTGGTTATTGACTTTCAGATTTCCCCACTGCTTCTGTTGTTAAAGGAAAGAAATACATAAATGCATACACACATGCAAATATTTTGTCTTTGATTATGTTTGATTTTGCTTACAAAATTACCGAGGTGGCAAAGTGGATAGAGTGCTAAACCAAGCATTAAATCAGGAGTCAGGAAGACCCAGTTCAATTCTAGTCTCAGATACTTCCTAACTTTTTAGCTTTGGTCAAATCATTTAATCTTTGGCTCAGTTTCCTCAAAAGTAAAACACAAATATTAATAGTACCTATCTCCCAGGGTTATTGTGAGCATCAAATGGTATTTCCTAAAGTGTTTAGCATAGTAGCTAACACATAGTAGAAACAATAAATGATGGTTTCCTTCTTTCCTTCCAATTCTAAAAAACACTGGGATTAACCTATATTTGAATCATTCAAATGAAAGGGTGAATTAACTGTCCTTATCCAATCATTTTTCAAGCCTTTTCATGTTTCTTTATGTACCCACACTTCCCTCCAAATGTATATTCTCAGAAAATAACTGATCTCAATTCCTATTTTATTGAGAATATGGAGACTGGTCATCAACTTTCCTCATTTTTCTTCTTCCTCATCTCACAATCATTCTGAAATTCTCTCTATTATCTTTCCTTTTGCTTCTGTCTCAGCCTTTCAAGTCTAATCTTCCTCTACTTAATGCCTTTGATTCCATATTCTCCATTTTCCTTCTAGAACTAGAGTTTTTAATTTTTTGTATATTTGATAAGTCTTTCAAAGTCTGAGGGCTCTTCAGAAAAATATTTTAAATGAAATAAAATAAAATTCATAGTATTACCAAAGAACCAATTTTATCGAAACACAATTATAGCAATATATTTTTAAAAATAAAAGAAGTTCTGGTTAGAAGCTTGGTTTTAGAGCTTAAACTTTGGACCTTCCCCAACCTCCCTGCCCAGTCAAACAACATCCTCTTTCCTTCCCTTTTCTAATGGACCCTTTTTCAGAGTCGGTCAAACATACTCAGGTCCATCCCATCATTTTTTTTTTAATTTTATTTTATTTAATGATAACTTTGTATTGACAGAATCCATGCCAGGATAATTTTTACACGACATTATCCCTTGCAATCACTTATGTTTCCTTTTTTCCCCTCCCTCCCTCCTCTTCCCCCCCCCCCAGGATGGCAAGCAGTCCTATATATGTTAAATATGTTGCAGTATATCCTAGATACAATACATATTTGCAGAACCGAACAGTTCTCTTGTTGCACAGGGAGAATTGGATTCAGAAGGTAAAAATAACTCGGGAAGAAAATCAAAAATGCAAATAGTTCACATTCATTTCCCAGTATTCCTTCTTTGGATGTAGCTGTTTCTGTCCATCATTTCTCCAATGAAACTCAGTTAAGTCTCTTTGCAGAGAAATCCACTTCCATCAGAATACATCCTCATACAATATCGTTGTCGAAGTGTATAATGATCTCCTGGTTCTGCTCATCTCACTTAGCATCAGTCCATGTAGGTCTCTCCAAGCCTCTCTGTATTCATCCTGCTGGTCATTCCTTACAGAACAATAATATTCCATAACATTCATATACCACAATTTACCCAGCCATTCTCCAATTGATGGGCATCCATTCATTTTCCAGTTTCTAGCCACTACAAACAGGGCTGCTACAAACATTTTGGCACATACAGGTCCCCTTCCCTTTTTTAGTCTCTCTTTGGGGTATAAGCCCAATAGAAACACTGCTGGATCAAAGGGTATGCACAGTTTGATAACTTTTTGGGCATAATTCCAGATCGCTCTCCAGAATGGCTGGATTCGTTCACAACTCCACCAACAATGCATCAGTGTCCCCGTTTTCCCACATCCCCTCCAACATTCATCATTATTTTTTCCTGTCATCTTAGCCAATCTGACAGGTGTGTAGTGATATCTCAGAGTTGTCTTAATTTGCATTTCTCTGATCAATAGTGATTTGGAACACTCTTTCATGTGAGTGGTAATAGTTTCAATTTCATCATCTGAAAATTGTCTGTCCATATCCTTTGACCATTTATCAATTGGAGAATGGCTTGATTTTTTATAAATTTGAGTCAGTTCTCTATATATTTTGGAAATGAGGCCTTTATCAGAACCTTTAATTGTAAAGATGTTTTCCCAGTTTGTTACTTCCCTACTAATCTTGTTTGCATTCGTTCTGTTTGTACAAAGGCTTTTTAATTTGATATAATCAAAATTTTCTATTTTGTGATTGGTAATGGTCTCTAGTTCATCTTTGGTCACAAATTTCTTTCTCCTCCACAAGTCTGAGAGATAAACTATCCTATGTTCCTCTAATTTATTTATAATCTCGTTCTTTATACCTAGGTCATGGACCCATTTTGATCTTATCTTGGTATGTGGTGTTAAGTGTGGGTCCTTGCCTAATTTCTGCCATACTAATTTCCAGTTATCCCAGCAGTTTTTATCAAATAATGAAATCTTATCCCAAAATTTAGAATCTTTGGGTTTGTCAAACACTAGATTGCTATAGTTGACTATTCTGTCTTGTGAACCTAACCTTTTCCACTGATCCATCCCATCATTTGAAGAAAAGAAATTATCCTTTACCTTACCACACCATCCTCTCAGGTTATGCTTTTACAGCATTCCTCTTTTTAAGGATTGGAAAGAATAATCAATAGTCAATGCCTCTACTTCCTTACTGACCCTTCTCTTAGCACTTGTTGATCTGGATATGTAATGCTGGAGAAACTGAGGCAAGATAGAGATTAGAGAGTTTTTAATATTTTATTTGAAAGGGAGAGATTTACTGGGACCAAATGCATCCATGGTTTGGTCCCAGGGCTGAATGAGACTATCGTCTCCAAGAAACCAGCATCCAGGAGAGAATGTGAGTTCTCAACAACCTGTTTATTCACAGTAGCTAAACAAATGAAGGGGGTGTAGTCCAAACTCTGGTGAGCGGGAATCTCCAGGCAGGAACCATCAATTCAGTTCTGACAGGTTGAGTAGGGGAGTAGGACCATAAATTCTTACTAATGGAGAGGTAAGAAAGTGTCTGGCTAGAGACAGAAATTCTGGATTCCCCCTTTTTGAGTTTACACATTGATAATTTATAACCATTGAGTTATACCAGTCTCCATTAACCAGAGAGGGGTGTTGCAACTAAGGGGATTGAGGAAGAATAATTAGGGAAACTGAGGCTGGACCAATTAGGGAAACTGAGTCAGGACACTAAAAGAAAACGATGGCATAAGAGATACTGAGATCACAATTCTAGAAAAACTGTTATATATATTCAATCTAATCTTGCTATGTGGTTACAGAAGTCACTAGAGAAGTCTAGTGGATAGAGTTGGGACTAGATTCAGGAAAACTTGAATTCTAGTCCCGCTCAGACACTTCCTAGATCCGTGGCCTGGGCAGGGCAAGTCATGTAACCTCTTGTTTTAATTTTCAGCTAAGATGATTATAATAACACCTACCTCCCAAGGTTGATGTGAGGATCAAATGAGTTAATAATATCTATAAATTACTTATCTCAGTACTTAGCATATAGTAGGTACCTAATAAATGTGTATTCCCTTCCCTCCCCTTCACACAATCTCTCTCCTAGTCTATGAGTTAACTGATAAATCATCTCACTCTTTCTTCTGAATTGTTTATTTGACTTTTCTCTTAAATAATTCTTCAAGAACTACTCAGAAACAGGAAGTTTTCTTTTCTCTCTCTCTTTCTTCTTAACAGCTACTGTCAGTTTGAGGCAGAAACTCATGGTGTCCAGGAAGCCAAAAAGATAGCTCATGAATGTAATTCATGAATCCCAAATTCCTCTCTGGGAGAAGAAAGATTTTTAATTCTCAAAACAGCATGATTGTAGACTATCATTCTAATCAGAGAAGGGAGATTTCTTAGGGAACCTCAAGATGCATGTGTATGACCCCAACTTTGAGAATTCCCAGTCAGGGATTAAATCTTTTGTAGGGAAAAGGATAGAGCATGATTTTTGGAAAAAGAATAAGGTTTTTCCTGTAGTTCATGAATAGTCTCCCACTTGGAAGGCAAAGCTATTGAGTTTACATTGAAGGTATGAATTTTACTTGTTGAACAATTCCCCCAAAATATATATGTTTGTCTTTTGAGAAGAATCTGGTTAATAGGATGACAAATGTTAGAGGGATGATATAGGATCTTGCCTTTTGAGAAGGCTCAATCTCCTTCAGAATGTTATAAAGCTGCCCAAGTGGCAGCATTAAGTTCACTTCTCTTCCAAGAACAGCTAATAGGCTCTTTAAATACATTATATTTCTAATTTTTTATGAGTTTCTATATTTATTTATGGAGAATTGTAAGACCCTTGTGTCCTTTGCATTATCAATGGGATGAAATAAAGACTGTCTCCTCCTCAGTTTACTGCTTTGAATACATGTACAAGAGCTAGGGAGCCTTTTTAAAATACATTTGTGAAAACTAGACATAAATTATACTGTAAGGATATTGGATTTTCCTGGAGCTACTCCAAGTGTGAGCAACAAGTCAAAAGCCATCATGAGTCTGAGGAATCAACCACCTGGATTGAGCTCTGTCCATGTGACTGCAAAGACTTGAGAGCAGAGCCTATGGGTTATGCTAATTATCTGCTGTGCAGGGGGCAAATTTCCGTTAGGAAATACTTATGTTGAAGGTGGCATCTGAACCTTGAAGGAGATTGGAGATTCTAAGGGTCAGAGGTGAGAAGACATTACATTTTGGGCATGGAGGACAACCTGGAATGAGTTTACATTGCTAAGGTATGGAGGAAGGAGGGAATAGGAGGTGGGCCAATTTGGGCATGAGAACAACTCTGAAATCTGTCCATAACTGTAGTTTGGATCCAGACTGTGAAGGGCTTTAAATGCCATACAGAAGAGTTTATATTTTACCCTAGAGGAAACAGACAGCTTTTTAAGTGGCTTAAGCAGGTAGTGACATGGTCAGAATGATAGCTTTAGGACAATCAATTTTACTTCTGCTATGTGGAATGGAGAGGGAAGGGTTTGGAAGCAGGGACATGGCCTGGGTAGATATCATAGTTGTTCAGGTGAGAACCAATGAGGCCCTAAATTAAGGAGGGAACAATCTAAGTGGCTGGTAGGGCATGAATGTGAGAGCCCACCTTGCATGCATAAATGTCCAAGAACGATGTGACATATGCTGCCTAGACACTTATAAGCTGTGTCACCCTGGACAAGTCATTTAAGCCTCTGCCTCTGTTTCTGTAACTCAGGAAAGACAATAATGACTGTAATACCTATACTAAGGATTGTTGTGAAGATCAGATAAGATTAATGTATGCAAAACATTTGGTAACCTATAATGCTGCACAAATGTTATCTATAATTATTATTGGATTGATTTAAAAGAAAGCCTGTCAGACTTATCTGCTTTTAGTTCTCCTTATCCTCTCCTCCTCTCCCCCCTTCTTCCCTTTTCTTATCCTTGGACCTATTGTGAGAGCTATCAAATAAGGGAAAGAACTCTGGACATGGAATAAAAATATATGTGTCTATCTCAGCCACTTGCTGCACAACTGTGAGCAAGATAGACCTTATTTTTTTCGAAGATCAAATGCAGAAATTAGATAAAATGACTTATAAGCTTCCATTCAACACTAATAATTTATGAACAAAATAATAAGAGGAAAAAATAATAATTTGGGCTCACATTTCTAATAATACATATTCTTAAATTGGAATACCTCATCAGGATATATATCTAATTTGAATATATGTTTTGAACTTTATTGCCAGTTTTTTGAGATTTTAGTCTACATTAACTCAGTTTAACTTTTGTGATTTTCACTCTGTGCTAAATTAGATAGCTTACTGTGTGATATGACTTATTAGTCAAAAACTAAGGATGTGTCTCTGTGGGATATTCCTATTAATATCACAACAGATTTCACTGTTCTGTTTTTTCTATAAGTCTTAATATCTTTCATTAGGGTATGATTTTGCAGAAAATGTATATGGCTTTCTAAAATTTTTATCCCCTCCCCCCAAAAAAAGTAGTTTGCTCTGTTCTATCTGCTAAAGGTTTCTATTTCAGAATTTAGAATAGATTCCTATTTAGAATTGACTGCTTTTTTAAAAATATTCTTTCCATTTCTATAGAGAATATCAATAAAATAATAGATTACTTGGAAAATTACCTATTCTTAGCTTACTATGTATAATGACTTTTAATGACTTTTGTTTTCCCAAAGAAACCATACCATATGTCCCATTTGATATTTAAGTGAAACTATCTTGACCCCAAGGATTCTCTGGATTCCCTCCATGGGTAAGCCATGAGATTACTCAGTGGGAGTCCATAATGAGCCCACTACACACACTGCATGGTTTTAATTATAGCTTTCTATGATTAGACAGCATGGTGTCAGAAAAGAACAACTGAAATCATTCAAAAGGTTCTTGTCTTCATGGTTCAGATACCTGAGCCTTTTTTCTAGTCTATATTTTTATTTTTATTGTTATTATTGTCAACCATTATATTACTAATATTTATTTTAATTTTTGTTCCATGTCAAGTCCCTGAAATCAGAAATAGTTTATATGGAATAGCAGAGATTTTAAAGAATTTCTTAGATTAGTGTAACAGGGGCATATATGGGTTGAAACTTGTACCAGTGAAAGGAGAATACACATAGGTGACATTTCAGGTGCATATAAGTATTGAAGAATCAAAGTTCAACAGCTGTCTAATTCTTGTCATTCTATATACTTGCAATTTTGACTCATTTCTAAGTTAATTGTTTTCTCCTCATGAATAGCTTAGAAATCATATATATAATTACTGATATTCTCTGTAAGAGGAATAAAGACAGAAACTGGATCTGTGATATGACTAGATATAAACTCTCATATGAGAACTCCCTCTTCCAATGAAGGGAGACCTCCTTCTTTGCAATTTAATTGCCTTCAAGAATTGCCTAGGGAACTGAGAAATTAAATGATTTAATGATTTACCCAAGGCCATATAGCCAGTATGTATTATGTGCCAGACTCAGGTTGCCCTGGCTCCAAAGCTGTCTTTCTATCCATTATCCTATGTTGCCTTGTTATTCTAAGACAACAGTCAATGAAGGTTTTGTACTTAATACATGAGATGAATGTATCATTCTTTTATTTTTTTCATCAAATCCAAGTAGGAAGCATTATATTTATACATTTGACTAAAGAAGGACTATCATCTTGTGGTTAAAATACACAAAAATAGGCACTGAAAGAAAGCAGATTGCTTTTGGTGGTAAGTGAGGAGATAAACTATTTTCTACAAAACCTAGACAGTGGCCTATTTTAAAAAGAACCATAACATTTTAGAGCCAGAAGGAACTTTAGGGGTCATGTAACAATCCTTTCAATTTCCAAATAAGGATACTGAGTACCAAATAATTTAAGTGTTTTTTGGGGTTTTGATTTTTAATTTCCTCCCTCCCCCATGTAATGAAATAGCTGGTATTAGAACTCAGGTCTTGTAAGAGCCCACTGCTACTTTTATCATAACTCATTCTGAAAAAAAATGAAGTATGAGGAAATTATGGACTCACAGATGCTAAGAGAAGTTAATTCAGAGATTATCTACATCAGTTTAGTCCTGTGCAGAAATCCCCTCTGTAATATCCTAGTTGTTATTCATCTGGCCTCTACTTGAATTGCTCTCCAATGGGAAAGTCACTACTTTCTAAGGCACCAGTTCAGTCATGTGAGGCGCATTTGGAGTTTTCTTGGTAAAATCCATTGTTGGAGTTCTCCATTAGGCTAACTATTGCTGGACTTCCCTGTGAAACTGCTACTTGCTTCTGAAAGTGGCTTCAGTTGAGGTTTCACCCTCTATGGAGTTTTATTGTTCTTTTGTGAGAATGCATTGGCTTAAACATGCTTTGTCCAAAAGCACATTTTCAGCCCTTTGGTTAGTCAAGCCCCTGGCCATGCTAGGTCAGCACGGCAAAAAAAAAAAGTTCTTCTGGTTGAAATCCTTCCTTTTGACACATTCTCTTTTTGGCAGGAAATATCAGGTTCTTATAAATTCCCCTCAGGCTTCAGATAGTAACATTGAAGGATGAGGTAAAGCTGGGATGTTCCCCTTGCATATTTCAAATTACTCACAGGAAGCCTCCTCTTCAATTTACTTTAAATGACATTTTTAAAATCTTTATAGGAACAATCCCTTCTTTTGTGTCAGAAGCCAGTTCATGAAACTAATTTGCATCCCTCTCTAACTGAACAAAAAAGTGGCCAAGGAGGTAGGTACTTTAGGATTAAGAAACTAAAGAAGAAAATACAGGAAAAAGAAGTGTCTTCCTTGACAGGAAACATAAACTTCCTATGTTGTGTCCACAGTTTTCTTTTACTATTCTACCTCCGTTTCCCTAAATTGTTCTGCCTCAATTCCTTTGGTTGCAACTCCCCCCCCCTTTCCTACTATAACTTAGGGCTGGCTATTCTAGGGTCATAAACTGTAAATATTTAATCTCAGATAAGGAGGAGTTCAGACATCCTGAACCCTAAGTCCTCCTTAGTTACCAGAATTTATGGTCCTATCCTCAACCTGTCAGAACTTAATTGATGGTCCCTTCCTGGAAATTCCCAGGCTCACCAGAGTTCGGACTCCACCCCTTGCCTTTGTTTCCCCTGATCTCTAGAGCCATATAAAAATCATTGGAATCTCTCATTCAATGCTGAATTCTTTGAGACAAAAGTCCAATTTAGCCCTGGGGGGACAAAGATATTCTGATCTGCCCCCCTGAAAATCTCTCCCTCTCAGAAATTCAAATAAAATATTAAAAATTCTCTAATCTCTATCTTGCCTCAGTTTCTCCAGCATTACACCTAATCTTTTTTGAATCATACCATGGTACTAGATAAGAGAAATGGAGTTTTCTCAATGATTCTGCTATTAACTAGCTTGGTAATATTTGGAGAAAATCACTTCATCTTTAGTTTTTGGCCCCATCTCTAAATCACTGAAATGCATTAGTAACTTTAGATATAATTCTTAGGGCCTCATGTTCCTCCACTAGTAAAATGAAATGACTAGACTAGATGAGCCCTAAATTTCTTGTGTGCTCTGACAGTCATTATTTCTATGGTTCATGGAATGGAGTGTCAGGGGAATAATTATATACTTAGATTATATGTACTTAGAATGGCTGTCATTGCCCAGTGCTAGGTTAAGGAACTTTGACTTTGAAGCTGAGAAGACTAGAATATGCCATGATAAATGCACAGGAAACAAAGCAATTTTTAGGATGTGTGAACTTTAATGAGACACGGAATAGAGGCTCCAAAGCCAACTCAATTGGCCACCAAACTGATTGTTCTATACTCTCCGCCTAATGAGATTTCAAAAAGAAGAGTGCTTTTTATTTGGATTTCATTTGGATCTCTGTTTTCTAGAAAGTACTTCATATGCTCTTAGAGTTGAAAGGAAGTTTATAAGTTGTCTAGTCCAACTCATACTTGACCATGAACCCCCCTAACACCAAAAATTATCATCCACCTTTTGCTTTAAATTCTTTGATGAATAACAATTGTAATGATGATAATAATAATAATAATAAAATCATATTTTACATGATACTTTTAAGTTAACCAAATTCTTTACAAATATCTCTTTTGATCCTCACAAAAATCATTGAGGTATTTTATTATCTTCATTTTATAGATGGAGAAACGAGGCAGACACAGGGTAAGTGACTTGTTCAAGGTCACATAGCTTAGTGTTTGAGGTCACATTTGAACTCAGGTCTTCCTAATTCTACTGCATCAACTAGTGGCCTACATTAAGAACAACAATTCACATTTTTATATAATTTCTTATTTTGTTACTTATAGAGCACTTTCCCCATAACTATCCTACGAGACAGGTAGTGTCATTTCATTATTCTCATTTTATAAATAAGGAAATTCAGGCAAAATGGTTATAATTCTAATAAGATTCAAAACCAGCATTAAAATGTTGGCCTCTTGATTGTAAATTTAAAGCTTTTTATCCCACTACAACATATTATCTCTCATATCTATCAAAGCAGTTAATGACACTTTTAGATAATTCAAACCATTAAGTAGTTTTTCTTTCCATCAATCCTATAGTTTCCTCTCTCGTTCTACTGATTGTTCTAAATTCCACCTTCTGAGACAAAGCAAAATGAGTTTAATATCTCTTCCATGTGACCCTTCTTTAAATAATAGAAATAGTAACCACCATTTCCCCCATTCATTCTTCTCTCATCTAAACATCCCCATTTCCTTCAACCATTTCTCATATGGAATGAATTCAAAGATCTTCATATTTTGGTCACTCTCCCCTGGACACTCTTCAGCTGGTCTTTTTTCTTATGTGAAATTGAAACCCAAGTTGATTGATACAATATTCCAAAGGTTAAATCAACCTCATAAGAAATACCAAAATATTTTAACTTTTCTGCCTCCACTCTATTTCTTTCCTTGTCTGTAATAGTTTTAATCTTCATGATGGGTCATCTCTTCATTGCTTAGGGACATCATTAATCAATAAAAATATGTGTTTCAAGAACACATGTCCACTGGATTGTAGTTTATCAAAGTCACTTTGAATCATTCCAATTGAATTTTCACTTCTTGTAAATCATCAGTGTCTGTAATCTCATTAAGGGGCACGGGATCACTAGGAGTACTGCATTAAAAGAGATGACAGAGGACTAGTACCAGTGCCCTTCAGTCATCTCTGTGTCATTCAAGAATAATACACCTTCTTGGAAAGCAGTGTTAAGGAAATAGGAATTTTTTTCTATATCCTCCATGATATTCTGAAAGGTTACTCCCCTTTGCTTTACAAACCGGAAAATAGTCACAAAGATCCAAAAATATCATTGTGCCTAGTCCTTAAAGATGAGGAACTGCTGTATGTGTAATGGGTTTTAAGGACATTTTAAAGATGCCTTCTTTTACCTCTATTCATTGAAACACATTAGTTCTTCCTTAGCTTTTCTTTCCCATCCCCTCACTTATGCATACATTCATAAAGTGACTATCTTTAATTTATAAACTAGGAATATTTTTATTGAATCAAATTGGGAAAGAAAAGATAAAGATCTCAGCTGTTTATTTGTTTCCAAATACTCCTGGGAGAAACTGACTTTATCATTATTTTTTCAATCTCTTTTAGCCTCTTCATGCTCCTTTCTATAATGATTCCCATCTTTTTCTTCTGTACTTCCCACCTCCATGCCATAATTCCATATGTCATAGCTATAGACCATGAATGTTAAAAGGATATTTTCAAGAAAGAAAAGAAATTCCACTTTTCTAGTCAATTTCTTCTCCACTGAATAATCAATGAAACAAAGAAATTCCTGAAGAATCAAACTCAAATCACACAGTTCATTATGGGGTTTTGTTCTAACTTTGAAATGAATTTTTCCCCTTTGAATGGGTATTTATTATCAGTAAAAAAAAAATCCACAATAGTAAAATGGTTTTATTTTCCTCAAAATCATAGCATTTTATGGTGTTCTATTTTGAAAGAGCTATTGGCATGATTCACTCCCTTGATGTTTATATATTTACTTTTTTAATGGATCTCATGGGAACATTAAAATGAAACATTTCAATATGCATCTAATTTTTTTTTCTAAAATGATGGCCCTGCCAGATTTGAGATGCATATAATTCACTGTTGCTTTTAATTTATCAGTACATTAATTTTAGTTGGTAAAGAAGTTAACTGAATCTCCTGTCCCAGTTATTTTTGATAATTCAAGTTCATTTGCCTCCTGCTTTTAAAGACATCTTTAAAAGCATTTGCATCTCTCCAAACCTCCTTGGGCTTATATTGCTTTTAAGTTGTCATTGACTCTAGGGATCATTCAGTGGTGATTATAGTTTTCCAGCTTGTTTGTATGCAACAGCTCTGACCTTTCTTTGAAAGACACCCAGAAGCTGTTAGTAGTACCTCGACCTCTAATATACGTTTATTACAAATCAATTTCACAGATTCTCCATAAAAGAATCTAGAGTGTCTCTTCCTGCAGGATGATGAAAGGGCACCAATTTATTGTCCTTATAGGGTCAGAGAGAACAACAGGATCATGAATTTTGTATGATCTTATCCTAATTTTTCCTCATGGGCTATGCTTAAGGTTGACCACCCTGCTCTAAATTACAGACACACAACATCACAGAGAGATGCCACATTGATCTGGGAACTGAAATGGGCCAAAGGTTGTAAATCTTTTGTTGATGAGACCTCAGTGCTCAGACTCGGATATATAGATGGGGCAATGTCCTTGAATGGGAAGATGACTCATTGCTGTCCTGGCTGCCTACACAAACAATTCCTGGTGCTATTTTGAATCTCTTGGGGGAGGGTGGGAAGGCAGAATGATTTTTGGAGGAGTCATTTTAACACCCTAAATACTGCTAACAGTGGTCATCTACTTTGTGGTTCGTTGTATCTCGAAACTAATTCAACATGTTATTGTTTATTATGGAAAAATTGTTGTTCTGTAAGAAATAGGATGGCTTTTTTATTCCAGAGTTTATGTTATATAGTTTAGTTAAACAGCATTTACAGGCAAAATATATCAATCTACATGAAGGCATCTCAATTTCAGGGATCCATTTCCATCTCAGTGTGTTGCATTCCATACAAGATGAATGCACAGCTTTCGATTTATTAGCTACATAAATGAACTTATCCATTTCTAATCTTGCCTTAATATTAAAATGTATCAAATTTTAGATTTCATCCATCTAATTTTCATTTCTCGTAATTTTTTGTGGTAAGCTGATTTTAGTTCTTACCATCTGTTCTTCAGAGTTAGGCAGCCAGTATTAACGTATACTATCGTGAATATCTGACTATTCAAATTCATATATCATGTTAGACCTTCAACATGGATTTGGGTTGCGTCATGAGCGGTTTTTTGGTAAAAGTATGCAAATAACCATATCTAAACTTAGAAAAAAAAAGAATCAGTTTATTTTTTTCTGCTAGAATTAATGGTATTTGAAGACTGTTTTTTTTTTTCCTCCTAGGTCTTTCATTCTCCTTAGGCAAAGAAAATAGCAGTGCTCTGGGTGGCTTATTTTCTTTAAGCCATAGAGCATTCTTTGGAAATCTACTTTCTTCCTCTCCTCTTTCTTCCCTTAATGAATACAGTCTAAAGTTATCAGTGATTAGAAGACTTCATTTATGTTAGCAAACACTTAGTAATATTGTGATGATTCAAATCTCTCTCATAAGCAAAAGTTAATGCAATATGATTAGCTCCTTTTTGAAAGAACCCAACCCAAGAGCTTTTAAGAAAAATATATTTGCCCCCTTTAAAAAGAGAAAATAAGAAAAGATGTTCTTTCACCAGTCAAATAAATACTTAACTTTAGGTCAGTTTCCACAGATTGTTAGCTGCTGACTCCCCTCTCAACCCCCTCAGTAAGATAATTCTCCAAATTTTCTGAATTCTTAGTGTATCAACTATATTCAAAATGCTATATTGGGGAAATCATGAAATATTAAAGTCTCTCTCAATGTCATCATTCTAATTGTTGACTTAGATTGGAGGAAATGACTTTAGTATACAAATTACTGAAGTCAGGATAGAGGTTTTCCAACCCTATTCACTCTCTGAATTCTTCTTGTCATTTTCTTACTAAAAATTTGTTGAATTTATTTATCACTTATTTTAGGAAAAATGCATACCTTAATTTTTTTCATCCTCAATTTTCTTAAATTTCTTAATTAAAAAAAATCTGTAGAGCCTCGGTTCATGACATCCAAGGATCAAATGAAAGAACTGGTCTTGTTGTCCATCCTTTATTCTCAGAGAAGATCAGTGACATCAAGAGAATGATGTCTTGATTTAAAAGTGAATTGGGTTTAAGTGTGATAGAGCTATGGAAAGTCATCAGCCTCACTCTCTCCTCCAAGTTATCAACTTTTAGTGGCAAAACATACATCAGAATGACTGTGATGACCCTGGAGACCTTGGCCTTTTTTAAGACATGGTTTTTCCCAAGTCTCAATTTGTCTGAGACAATACCCATTGAGTAATTAACGTGTGGGTAAAAACGAAGGCAAAAAAAAGCCTAATTTGCCTTTTAAAATACCAATAAGAGGGGAAGAGTTTCTGGACAGAAGCTCTAAGAAGAGCATGATAGTTTACTTGTAGTCTGTGAAGAGTTGTCATTAGGAAGAGAGTCTAGACTTGATAGGCTTGGTTCCAGAAGGAAATTCTAAGATCAAAAACAGAAGAAAGGGAAAGGCAGATCAGAAAAAAAGCTTTTCCAAATTGAAATTTAGCCAGAAACAAAATCTGCTGCCTCAAGGAAGTTTAATAGATTCCCCTATTAAAGGAATTCAAGAAAAGATTTGACTACATTTTAAAGATGTTATAATTATTGGTTAGATACAGGGTTGATTATATGGCTGCTAAAACACTTAAGTCTGGGATTCTGTGATTCTGTAAAACAACCTACTGTTTAGTTACATTTCTTTGAGAAATTTCAAATTAGTTAGATCAATTGATTAATTTAAAAGTGTTCTTTGCTAAATAAAAGCCAGAAGAAAAAAAAATTATGTACTAATGAGATTTCTGATTTCACATTACCACATTTTAAAAAAATTTAAGTAGTAATAACAGAATGAGGTTATAATAAAGTATAACATTTCAAAACCGATCCTTCAGACTAAAACAGTTTTAATCTTTTATCCCACAATATGCCAATAAATATATGCTTTTATAGAATGTGTATATTCCCTCTATCAAGGCAGATCACAAACCATCCAGGTTTTCTTATCTTGTATAATTTTTATTTATATTCTCTCATATATCTTCGATGTACAGAGAATTCCCTGTACATCCTAGAGACCTTTCTCTGAATCTTACATTTTTGTGGGTGCCAGTACAGCACTCAAGTTCTTGCAACATGAATGAATGAAGCATTTATTGAGTGTTTATTTTGTGCTAAGTCCTGGAGATACGAATAATGAAATAAGGCAATCCCTATACTCAAGGAGCTTATATTTTAATGGGGAGAATAACATATGGAAGGTTTCAACATCAAGTTGGATGGAAAGCTTCCATGGCCTTTAAATATAGGAACAAAGCAGATGGCAATGCCTCTTCTTTTGCATCATTTCCATAGATAAAATCATATAATTACTAATGTTGAACAATTGACAATACTGAGGACTTTAGTGAAAAGAACCTGATTTTCTGAGTCTTCAATTGCTATGGCTATTGCACTTGCTGAGGCATTTGTTGGATCACATCTATGAAGGGGTTGCTTCCCAGGATAATGGATTCATATACCAGGCTGGAAATTGCCATTTCCATTGCTCTCATTTTGAGGATGATGGTCAAGATTGTGATGGAGGTTTGACTTTCCTAGAATATGCTTTTTTCTGTCTCTTCCTTAGAATACCTCATTGCTTCAGCTAGATTGGACTACCTAACCTCTGAATAACTATCACTTGACAATTATAAGGATTACATAACTCACCTAGCTTTTTTCCTGATCATACATGTCACTGATTATATCCCTTAATGCTACTTCTTACACACAAATGCCAATTGGAACCTATCATGTATTTTTCTGTTGTATTCTGAATTACTCTCATCTTTGATTCTTTAGAAATACTGATATTTTGAGACTTATGATCAGAGAGCACTATGGAGAGAATATTTATGTTTTCACAAATATCTTTATTCCTTAGGGATCAGTTTAGTTTTGTTAAAAACAAACAAACAAACAAACAAAAAATACTGCACAATCTCCTAAATGCAATACAGTATGCTTTCTTCTATTCATTTTGGGCCTAATTAATTTTATACCCTACCATCCATCCCTTGTGTACTTACATAGATGTGAAGATTTACAAAGGAAAAAGTCCAATTTTTGCTGGAAAACTTTATTATTTTTGCTTAAAAAAGAAAAAAAAGCTCTTTCCCTCAAGAAACATATTCTGTTACATGAAGATTTCAGAAGAGATGTTTGGTACCAGCAATCTACAACATTTTTGATGATATATCCATCCATCTCTACCAACAAAAAAATTTAGCACACTTCTGATATATTTATATTTTCAAAGTATATGCACGTGCTGCTATATTAGTGACTATGTAGTTATAACCTTTAAATTTAAAAGAGGATGAGATAAAGATTAAATAAAATTTGATCTTCTATATACCAGGGAACCAATAGGTTTATTGCATTGAAGAGTAACATATTCAGACCCATACTTCAACAAAATCACTTTGAAAACCATGTGGCAGCTAGATTAAAGTGATAAGCAATTCAACATAAGGAGACCAGTTAGGGGGTAGTTGCAATAATCTAGGAAAGAGATGAGGGGAACTTGAAATTAATAATGGTAGCTATGTGGGTAAAAAGGGACAGGTGTAGAAGTCATCAAGGTAGAGCAAACAAAATTTGGTAATTGATTTATTTGGCAATAAAAATATATGGAATGAGGGGATATAACTTAGATTGTGAAGACATGAGTGAAAGAATTCCTTTCGCTATATAACAAAAATGTTTAGAAAATTTGTAATTTTCATGAGGGTAGGGGAGAAGATAATGGAAAAATAGCTTTGATACAAATAACAATTCATCATGCCTGCTTTTTATGGATGATTCATACTATTCCATCCAAAACAAAAAGGAAAGAAGTGGGACTGTTCAAATACCGAGCCCATGTTCCAAGCAATACTTGCTATTGTTTCAACATGATCTAGAGGGGCACCAAATAGGACCAGAATTTTCCCAATACAAACTGTACAACTGCAGTGGGCAAAGTTTAGGTTACAGTTTCATTTAAAGGTTGAAACCTAAATTATAAAGGAGAAAGATAGAAATGTGCATATCAAAAAAAAAGGGGAACTCTTAGGGAATGTTAGGGGCAAGCTTAGGTGTAGTTTGATTGGAGATAGGATCTCAAAATTGGCTATGGCACCAACAATAAAATGTAATCTGCCTTCCCACTTCCATTATTTGATCATATACTAACTGGAGTTGGCCCATGCTCTCTATAAGTTTATACAACCCACTTTATTGTGGAGACCATTAGTTCAAACAATAGACATCTTTCATCCATTTCGTTTTTCCAGTGTAGATTGTTAATCTGATTTATTTTGAATAATCACGAATCTCATTGAGGAATACCTGCATAATGTCTGGCACTTAGTAAGAATTTAATAAATGTGTGTTGATACTGACAATAATGTTCTGGGCATTAATGCAATTAACACAATATTATGCATAAACAGGAGCATCTGTGTTTGCTTTGATGTGTGCATGTCTTGACTGCTGGATTATTCATTTTTTGACAGATCCCACTATGCTCCTGAAAAATCTTTTGACTCATTACAGCAAAATGCCATGTTAGAGACTTTTCCAATAAAAAGCTATATAGCATGAATTAGGGTCATATAAAATTCTCTGATGAGTGAAAGTACTCATCACATTTTCTGTTTGGTGAGTCTTTGCTGATTAGTGTTAACTGATGAATAAAATAAAATAGCTCATTCTACCTCAAAATATCTGCCATTGTCATGGAATATGCCCATTTCATAATCCAAATAAATGAAGGATTCTCTTTAGAGGTTCACTTTTCTTCAGGCGCTCCTATTTCTGAAGTATATTGCATAACATCAAGCTCTAAAAGTAGCTTTCAAAAAAATTATCATGGAATATGGAACATATAGTCCAATGATAAATATTTATCAAACTCTAAACTTAAAAAACATACAAATAGTTCTCTTTACAACAATCTTCAAATTTCTTAGAGTATATACCAATATAATAAATTCATATTTTCCATGGAGAGAGAGAGAAGAGAAGAGAAGAGAAGAGAAGAGAAGAGAAGAGAAGAGAAGAGAAGAGAAGAGAAGAGAAGAGAGAGAAGGAAAGGAAGAGAAGAGAAGGAAAGGAGAGAAGAGAAGAGAGAAGAGAAGAAGAGAAGAGAAGGAAAGGAAGAGAAGAGAAGAGAAGGAAAGGAAGAGAAGAGAAGAGAAGAAAGGAAGAGAAGAGAAGGAAGAGAAGAGAAGAGAAGAGAAGAACAGAGAGAGAGAAGACTTTAACAAGTGAAAAACTGATTCTTTGGGGAAATAAGGCAAAATTATCATCTTGTGAACAAAAGGATAAGGAATATTCAAGAAAAGAAGCATGTATATTAATAAGTAGTGGTTTTTGAATCAAATTGTTATCCTGTATTCAAAGTTTCATTAACACTGAAAGTAATCCATTTTCCCTTTTAGCTTTAAATCATAAATTGTGCCTATTTTTAGATTTGAAATTTAATGTATTCCATTTAAAGAAATTGTGAGACTTTTAAACTTTTATTTACACCGAAGATGCTGAATGTTGTTTATGAAATGTGAAAGGCATAAGTTCATCTCTTCCTAACTCTTCATAGCTAAGAACATGGAGACAATGACCTTATCTGACATGTCACTGATATTTTTAGCACTAATGGCAAAGCAGTTTTTGTATTCATTCTGTTGAATACAACACATTCTCAGCTCATAGGGCTGGAGAGATTTGGGAGTATAACAAAAAATAAATGTCATGGTAAGACATTAGTAATGACAGTGTCAGTTTCACTAAACCACCTTGAAAAAGTGCTAAAAATCCCCTAAACACCAACAGAGTAAAATTTTTACTTCATTCAAGTATTCTATAGGCTATTAGGGCTGAATTTTTTTTAGATATACTTTAAAAACAATTTTTTTTTCAGATTCGTCAGCCTTAAGTGACTGCAATAAACGGCAGATGCTCAACTATTCCCAATTCTCTTGAACAGAATAAATTGCAAAACATTCCTTGGTTTTACAAATATGGGAAATTGGTAAATTAACACAATTTATAGGTTGGTAGAGGACAATTTTGGCTGAATGTGATTCTCTATATCAGTAACAATACAAAATCTAGACTCTTGTACCAGTGCTCTCATTTCTTTTTATTTTATTTTTTTTTACTAATACTTTTAACTTTATAAATTTATCTATGGAAAAGCTTTTCCTTTCTCTTAAAACAACCTCAGAATCTTATGTGTCTCCATAGAGAAATATTGGTAGATTTATTGATATTTAAAGTGCTCTGTCAGGGAGAATAGTTGTATGTGTATGTTTCATAGATTTACAACAGAACAAGTCAGATAAGCTCCTTTCTCTCACAGACTAATAACAGCAACAACAATAATAATAACAACAATAATAAACAAATTTTAAATTTTATGTTGCTCATCTTTTCTTCACAATAACATAGAAGGGAGGGCTGTTATTATCTCCATTTTACTAATGAGGAAACTCAAGCAGATATATATTAATTGACTTGCTTAGGTTCACATAGTTAGGAATGGCAGAGGCTAAATTTGAACTCAGATTTTCCTGACTCCAAATCCAATGCTAAATCTGCCTCATCATCTCATTTCCTCTAAGTTCTTGAAGTCCATACAATAAGAATGCCTTAAAATTTGAAGTTGTTTTTGATATTTGAATCATTAAATACACTTTCAGTGACTTCAACAAGCATAGCTTGTACATATATGTATATTTAAAGTAGCAATGTTCTAGTATTGTCAGACTCACAAGGAGTTATTAAGAGATAACTTTTGTTACATTAAGAAAACTACACTATGATCTGACTTCTTTTATATTTTCCAAAGTGCCAAGTATAGTGATTTGTACATAGTAGGTATTTAATAATATTTGTTGAATGATTTTTAATCATTTTCTAAATTGTTATGCCCAAATGTTAGTTTTTCTTTATTATATATATGAAGTTTACATGCTATGGAATGATTAGCATATAATAACTAGGACTTTTATGACAGTGACAGCATTAATATGTAGCACAAATATATTTTTAACTTTTTTTAAATGCTGCTAAGAAGAAAAGATATTTCTTTGCCACCTCTTCATTGCTGTGGTGGGCAAATGTGGGGAACACTACATATAATGTAGAAGCAGTTCAGTGACACAGTAGATAGAGAATGGGACCTGGAGTCAGGAATATGAGTTTAAATTTAACCTTAGTCGCTTACTATCTATGTAACCATGGGCAAGTAATTTAACTTTTCTGCCTCAGTTTCCTCAACAGTAAAATGGGGATAATTGCTAGGATCAAATGAGATATTTGTAAAATACTTGTCATAGTATCAAGCGCATAGTAAGTACTATACAAATGCTTATTCTCCTTCCTTCCTTATGTCCCATATGTTATCAGACTTTTTTGATTATGTAGGTTAGTTTTGATTAATTATTTCTCTCTTTTTTTCTCCATCTTTTTCAGTCTTTGTTATAAGGTAAATTCTCCAAGACAGGAATTTCACTAGGGAATTTTAGATAATATGAAAACAAAATATATTGATTAAAATGTGTATGTATAAATCAACTTCAAAAATTATTGAGTAATGAAATTCTAGAAATATTATTTCAAAAGGCATCATAGATTTGAAGTTGGAAAGGATCCTGAGATATCATCTTGCCCATCCCCATGTTCCTCATTCCCACTCTCACCAATTAAGAAGTAGCTACACAAAGTGACAGACTAGAAATGTACAATGAAGCATATATTTTTAGATTTGACAAACATGTGGATTTATTTTGCTTGCCTATGATTATTAGTTATAATGATCACAGTTTAATATTGGGGAGGAGGAATAGGGAAAGAGAATAGAAAGAATTAAGGGTGGATAGTAGTTATCAGTGGTATAAAAATTAAGTGATAAGAACAATATTGAATCAATTTTAAAAGTGCATAGAATTGTGAAAAAGGAAATTTAGAGGGAAACACAAGTAGGACAATTTTATGCGCAGAATATATTATATGTATGTATACACAATATATTTTAAGCTGTAAATAATGTAAATTCATGGTTTCATATATAGTCCTTTTTCTTTTTTTTTCTTATGTTAGAAAAGCTCCTATCTGCTTATATTAGTCCCATTTAGAATGACCCAAAAGTTAAGATTTTATTTAAATAATGTTAAAAATATTACTCTGAAATAGAGGGCAAGTATAGTGGAAAAATTCAAGTTTAAACAAAGTCAGCATGTCAAAATTGTGCAAATTTTGCCTTGTTTTCTGTTTCACTATTTATAACATCACGTTCTTTAAACATTAGAGTTGGCCAGGACCTTAGTAATCAACCAATGCAAGCCTATTCATTTTACAGATGAGAAAAATGAAGTTAAAAGAGTTTAATTGACCTCCCAAGGTTACATAGATAGCAAGGAGAAGATCTGAGTTTTGACTCCAAACCTATTTTCAGTAAGTGTGATTCAGATAAGGTTTAATATATTTAACTGTATCCTTTCCATTTTTATTATTAGAATCACTGACACCCCCAGACCAGAGTTTTTAAATGTAAACCATCTTATTATTAAACTAATTAGGAAGTTACTCTGAGCTGTCTCTAAGGATAGGTATGCTCACTGTTAACTGTACAGTAATCTCCTTGGGAGCAAAGCTGACCGCATAGTAACTCTCAGAGCTCAGAAGGAAGCAAATGACTTGTCAGCACTAAGTGTGTTTAATAATCTTTCAGATCTTTAAATATCTTTAATCTTTGGCCATGAAGCTATTCTTTTAATTAGCCTTTTGAAATGATTTCATTAATTCAGCAGCAGCATTGAGGGTGTTAGCTGTTCACTGGATGGCTCAATATTTAGCTCAATATTTAAAGGGTTAAAGACCCAGATCCATATGAGAAAAGCTCATTCTAGATCAAAAGCTGCCTAAGGGAAAAAAAAAAAAAAGGCTAGTTAGACAAGAATTAAGCTGCTGTCAGTAGAGGAAAAAGCCCCAATCTTCCTCCATCTAGGGTGCCTGGACTATGCTTGGGGCAGTAAAGTTAAAGTCTTATAGGGACAGAATTATAGCAAAAAAGTAATAATATCAGACACTCAGTGTACTCCATTGCTGGGAAGCAATGGGAGCAAGACTGGAGAGACGAGACACATTGTAACATGTCAGCTTCCTGGAAAGTGTCAGGTCACACTGCTGACTCAGAGAGAGCATTTTCTTCAGAAAACTTGCTGCTTCTCAGGTGCAGCCATTTCCTGAAACCTCAGAATGGACTAAGAGTAATAAAAGATGAAGACATGAGAAAAGCACATATAATAAAAAAAAGAAGCTAGTCTAGAAACAGTATACAATTCTCTCTTTTTCCTCATAAAATGAATTTTGTAGTTGTAAACAAATGAGCCTTAATGTGGCTTATAACCTTCTGTTGCAGAGTCCCACATCTTTGAAAAATATGAAATCACCTTTCTCCATAAGAGTGGGCATCCATTGAGATGTAATGACCCATTTGCATAGAAGGCTTTCATGGTACTAAAAAAAAAAAGCCACATAATTATTAATGACTACAGCTAGTCTGTAGTAGAGAACATACTATTTAGTATTGTTGCCTTTCCTTTTCTCCAGTAACAGTGATTACAGGTTTTTAATTGGCCCAATTTTCATTACCAAGAAAAGGGAGAGAAGACCTAAATATTCTGCTCAACAAAGCTGACCATCACATTTATAAATTTGTCCTGCAGAATTTGAAGATTCCTGTCCTCCCACAACAGGTCTCACAATATTAACTTCTAGGAGATTATAGCCAATAGCTGTTATAGGAAAAGATTGGAGATAGTTTTAGCATTCAAATTTCTTTTATTAGTATTAGCAAGAGACTCATTTCTCTCAAAGTAAATTTTCTGAAAAAGCACATAACTATGCATTTACTGGAAATGTGCTGAACTATTCAAATTTAATTTAGATAATCAGCATGCATACTATGTACATTTGAGTATAGCTTATGATCCATAACTTTACCCAATAAAGTGTCTCATACTTACTGTGTAACATTGATGGGGCAACCATGGGTTGTTAAAATTCATTTATTTATTTATTTTAAGCAGACGTGGAAATATTCATACTACTTTCAGTAGGACAGGAAAGCACATCCACAGTTACTTGTCATAGGTTAGTCTTCAACTACAAAAATTTTTTCTGGCATCAGTTATAGCTAAGAACTTCTGACCCATAAAACAGAATGCAGTTAATAACATGAAGATGTTTGTGTGTTTCTAGTAGTGAAACCGAATGATTTATTTTAATTTTTAAGGTGTTCTATGATAAAGTTTTTTATAAAATGATGAAAAAACCTAGTAGTTAAAATATCTAGATTTTTCAAAGAAAACAAAAATGTAAGAAGAGAGCCACCAATAAAAACAATAATTTCAAATATAGATATTGATACACACACATATACATATACACACAGACCCAAAGTTTAGCTAACAAAGAAGAAGATCTAGTTTTCCTCTCTTAAGAAGCTATATTGATCTTGTCTGTATTCTGAGATTATTGGGCTGAGATTTACCTGGAATATATCCATGAATACTTGATTCAAAAGAAACAAGTTACCTAAAAGAGGGGACAAGGTAGCAATGCATATTAGGAATCATTGTAAAAGGCAATTAGGGAGCAAGAAGAGTAAAATCTAGTAGAGAACTTTGGTGAAGATCACTGTAGAGAAACAAAAATGATTTTGTCTTGATACCACCTCGACAGAAAGAGGAAATAGATGAAGATTTCACAAAATTAATTATGTTTGTTATAGAGTCATTATATTATAGTAATAGAGACCTTTAGCTATCCACATAACTGATAAAGCTCTTTCCTTTCAAAAGTATAATAATTAATAACTTTTTTACTTGCCTTAAAGACAATTTAATTCTTGAAAAGGTAGATGAAGAAATAAGGGAAGTTCTGTAATGAAGATGACAATCACTAATATGAGAGATCTTGTTGCTTAGAATGAAAATGATGGGAACATGTGAATAAGGAAAGATAGGGAAGTCAGCTAAGACTGATTGAAAACTCTTGGCATGAAATTCTAAAGTTACAAAGAGAAATTATTCCAGAGAGATGAAAAAATGGTAGTTGTCAGTAGACAAACATTTAATTGCTTACAATAAGGCAAGTACTGTTCCTGGAGAGATGAATATGGATACATAGAAAATTCACCAATCAACCTAGATTTTCAGATAATTTCTAGAGGATATAAGTTCCTTGAGGAAAGAGCTATTTTATTTTATTTTTGGTTTTGTATCACCAGTAATAGATTCTTAGTAAATACTCATTGATTAATTTATTGATTTTATTTTTTTTCTTCATAGCTAATGTGTAATTTAATGAAAATTTGACCTTTTCAATTAAGCTGACTTAAGACACTCCTTGTGGGCCCCAGTCTCATGGCCCCCAGTCTCGTGGCCTCCCAGTCTCGTGGCCCCCAGTCTCATGGCCTCCAGTCTTGTGGCCTCGATTCTCATGGCCTCGATTCCCATGGCCCCCAGTCTCGTGGCCTCAATTCCCATGGCCCCCATTCTTGTGGCCTCAATTCCCAAAGCCCCCAGTCTCGTGGCTTCAATTCTTGTGGCCTCCAGCCTTATGGCCTCCAGTCTCATGGTCCCCAGTCCCGTGGCCTCCAGCCTTGTGGCCTCCAGTCTCATGGCCCCCCAGTCCTGTAGTCTCCAGTCTTGTGGCCTCCAGTTTTATGGCTTCGATTCTTATGTTTTCCAGTCTTGTGGCCTCGATTCTCATGGCCCCTAGTCTCAAGGCCCTCAGTCTCATGGTGTCCAGTCTTGTGGCCTCGATTCTTATGTCCTCCAGTCTCGTGGCCTTGATTCTCGTGGCCTCCAGTCTCGTGGCCCCTAGTCTCATGGCCCCCCATCTCGTGACCTCCAGTCTCATGGCCCCTAGTTTCATGGCCTCTAGTCTCTTGGCCTCGAATCTCGTGGTCTCCAGTCTCATGGTCTCCAGTCTCATGGCCCCTAGTCGTGTGGCCCCCTGTCTCATGGCTTCAATTCTTGTGGCCTCCAGTCTCGTGGCTTTGATTCTTGTGGCCCCCCAGTCTCGTGGCCCCTAGTCTCGTGGCCTCCAGTCTCATGGCTTTGATTCTCATGGCCTCCAGTCTCATGGCTTTGATTCTCATGGCCTTCAGTCTCATGGCCTCCAGTCTCATGGCCCCCAGTCTCATGGTCTCGATTCTCATGGCCTCCAGTCTTGTGGCCTCCAATCTCATGACCCCCCAGTCTCATGGCCTCAAGTCTCGTGGTCTCTAGTCTCATGGCCCCTAGTCTCGTGGCCCCCTGTCTCATGGCTTCGATTCTTGTGGCCTCAACTCTCGTGGCTTTGATTCTTGTGGCTCCCCAGTATCGTGGCCCCTAGTCTCGTGGCCTCCAGTCTTGTGGCCTCCAGTCTTGTGGCTTCGATTCTCGTGGCCTTCAGTCTCATGGTGTCCAGTCTCATGGCCCCCAGTCTCGTGGCCCCCAGTCTCATGGCCTCCAGTCTTGTGGCCTCCAATCTCATGACCCCCAATCTCATGGCCCCCAGTCTCGTGGCCTCGATTCTCATGGTCCCTAGTCTTGTGGCCCCCAGTCTCATGGCCTCCAGTCTCTTTTTATTGACAGAACCTATGCCTGGGTGATTTTTTACAACATTATCCCTTGCACTCACTTCTGTTCCGACTTTTCCCCTCTCTCTCTCCACCCCCTCCCCCAGATGGCAAGCAGTCCTTTACATGTTAAATATGTCACAGTGTATCCTATATACAATATATGTGTGCAGGACCGAACAGTTCTCTTGTTGCATAGAAAGAATTGGATTCAAAAAGTAGGAATAACCCGGGAAGAAAAACAAAAATGCAAACAGTTTACACTCATTTCCCAGTGTTCTTTCTTTTGGTATAGCTGCTTTTGTCCATCATTGATCAGTTGAAACTGAGTTAGCTCTTCTCTTTGTCAAAGAGATCCACTTCCATCAGAATACATCCTTATACAGTATCATTGTTGAAATATATAATGTTCTCCTGGTTCTGCTCATTTCATTTAGCATAAGTTCATGTAAGTCTCGCCAGTCCTCTCTGTATTCTCCTGCTGGTCATTTCTTACAGAACAATAATATTCCATAACATTCATATACCACAATTTACCCAACCATTCTCCAATTGATGGGCATCCATTCATTTTCCTAGTCACTACAAACAGGGCTGCCACAAACATTTTGGCACATACAGGTCCCTTTCCCTTCTTTAGTATCTCTTTGGGGTATAAGCCCAGTAGTAGCACTGCTGGATCAAAGCGTATACACGGTTTGATAACTTTTGGGGCATAATTCCAGATTGTTCTCCAGAATGGCTGGATGTGTTCACAATTCCACCAACAATGTATCAGTGTCCCAGTTTTCCCGCATCCCCTCCAACATTCATCATTATTTTTTCCTGTCATCTTAGCCAATCTGACAGGTGTGTATTGGTACCTCAGAGATGTCTTAATTTGCATTTCTCTGATCAATAGTGATTTGGAACACTCTTTCATATGAGTGGAAATAGTTTCAATTTCATCATCTGAAAATTTTCTGCTCATATCCTTTGACCATTTATCAATTGGAGAATGGCTTGATTTCTTCAATTCTCTATATATTTTGGAAATGAGGCCTTTATCAGAACCTTTAACTGTGAAGTTATTTTCCCAGTTATTGATTTTATTTTTAATAAAACTTTAAATCATCTGTATTTCTCAATCTCCCTCCTCTACCTAGAGATGCCCTATAGCAAATAAGAAAAAAAGAAAAAAGAAAAAATAACTCAGTAAATTTAATCAAAATCTTTATAAAAAAGTCTGACATATAGAATAGACCATAACTATAATTTTCCATTCTACATAGAAGGAAATGGGGCAGGAACACCTTGTCATACCTCCTCTTTAAGGCCAAGTATTTTTATTATAATTACATATGATTCTATTTTAATTATGTTGTTTTCCTTTCCATTTAATACTACTGTAATGATTGAATATTGTCTTCCTAGTTCTACTTTCTTTTCTTGGGATCAGTAGATATGTCCAAAGTGTGATGTAGTCTGTTAAAAAAAAATAGTCTTAAGAGTGATAAAGTTCAGAAGATATTGGGGCTGATATGAAAGATAGAGAGATTTTATTACTTCATTTTTGTTTTGGTCTATTTTGGTTAGTTTTTAGCAACATAGGACTTCCTCTTGGTAAGGATGGAAGATGATAAATGACAAGAAATAAAAGGCAGAACTTTTAATTTTGTTTGTTTCCTCTGCTAAGATGTATGGCTGATGGTGCAAGGAAATGACAGAACCAAAATGACTAACAGGAAGTTGATACCAAAGAAGAGAGTAAGAAAGCATTTAGCTGCCCCATGTGAATTCAAGTCCCTGATCAAATGAGCTATATTCTTATATACAGGTGATTTTGATTACTGACAGCCATTATAAAGTAACATCTGAAAGACTGTAACAAACAGATTTAGTGCCACGGGATTGGAGGATAAATTCTATCCTGCTCTTCAAAAAGGAAGCACACAGAATCAGCAAACTATAGGTCAGTGATCTTGACTTTGATTCCTAGAGAAATTCAATTATGGTTCACTGTAGATATGGTTAGACAAGATTACAAATAAATATCATAACATTAAGATGTCATGCCAAACTAACTTGATTTCCTTTCTTGTTAGGGTTACTAAATTAGTAAGTAGACTGGTAGAAGCATTATAGTTATAGTTTACCTGCCTTTTTTTAAAAAGCTTTTGATAAAAGACCTTATACTATTTTTAAAGATGAACAGAACTCCAGGAAATGGAGTGTGATATGGATTCAACAATTATACAATGAAGTGTTTTTTGGAACTAGTTGGAAGAGATATTATTAATGATTAAATATTCATATAAGCAGAGGTTTCCAGTAGAAAGCTTCAAGTATCTGTCCTTGGTCCAATACTATCCAATATTTTAATCAGTGATATCATGATTCAAGATTTATTAAGTGCTTACTGTAGGCTTACTATAGGCTTTACAAATATATCTTCACAACCACTATTATTCCCATTTTACAATTGAGGAAACTGAGATAGATAGAGGTTAAATAACTTTTCCAGGATCACTTAATCAGAAAGATCAAATCAGAACAGTCAGGGAGATCTGAGTTCTATCTGCCTCTGTAAAGGCATAAGTAGCTTGTTCATCAAATACCCTGGTGACAAAAAAAAAAAAAAAAAAAAAAAAAAAAAGCTAGAAAGGCTAGCCATTAAGCTACATGACAAAAATCAAGACCCTAAAATATGTTGACATGCCAGAGAATTTAGTTTAATGTAATGAGATACAATTCTATAGGATAAATTCAGTTCAAAAGATTAACTACAGAAGTAGAAGATGGGGAAGTTGGCAACATTAGAAAATGGTTTGAAAAAAAGAACTGAACATGTTAATGGACTTCAAACTCAATATAAGTCAACATCATGTGACAGCTGAAGGAACTAATGGCATACTGGGCTAAATTAAGAGAAACATGAATAAAAACATGATAAATGCTGTATACTCTGCCCTAGTTAGACCACATTTGTAGACAGATGTATTCAATTATGAATTCTCTAATTTTGAGACATAGAAAGAGCTCTGGGGACCATGATTTAAGGAAGATTTAGATAAATTGATGAAAACTCAGAAAAGGATAGCTGGGGTGGTAAAGGGCTGAAATCCATGTCAAATAAAGATAAGCTGAAGAAAGCAGAGATGTTTAGCTTGAAGAAGAGAAAGTTCATAGTTTATAAGAAGAGAAGGCTCATAAGATTACTTTTGTCAAGTATTTTAAAAGTTGTCATATGAAGAAATTTTCTCTTTAAAGTTCCAGATGGAAGAACCTAGATCAATAAAGGAAAATGACAGAAAAAAAATGTTAGAATCAAGAAAAAGCTTCTAAAAGAGCTTTCCAAAATTAGTGTGGTCTGCCATGGAAGTAAGATTCCTCCTCTTTGGAAGTCTTCAGACAAAAACTGGGTGATCACAGATTCAGTATATTATATTCTTTTTGGTTATAAATTGGATTAGAATATCCACTTGAAGTTGTTTTCATGTTCAAAATTGTGTGGTTCTGTTTTTTTAACTACACTTTGCCATATTGTGCATTATTTTGACTATATTTTGCCATATAATATATACAATATGTTATTTCATAATCAGATTTAATACAAATGTAATACTAATAATGGGTGTTACCAGGAAAGATAGAATTCTCAGGTGTGATTCTAATTCATTTCCAAATCTTAGATCCAAAGATCCTAAATCCCAAGGTCTCAGAACTACAAGAGAATGCTTATCCTTCTAAATTACAAATCCAGGGATACCAGTAAATTTTCAAATCCCTTTTACATGGAGATACCTTAAAATGTGAGTCTCTAACAGGTAAATCATAATTGAGATCTTTATGATGAACCTCAAAATAATTGACCTCTAAACTGCAGACTCTGAGTACATAAGGCAAGGGGAAGCTAACTGAAACTAAAAGCTATTGATAAATTGCCTTTCCTGTGAAAATTGTAATCTCAGGACAGAAATGGTACTTGGGACAAGACAAGAAAGAGAAGGTACATAGGAAGGTCAGTAGCTCTCTGAGGTGTCAAATGTTTGGGAATGAGGAGGGGCATGTTTTCACAATACTGGAATATTTTTCTTCCTTCATCCTTTGCATGTTGATCAAGAGATGGACATGGGGTAGGTAAAAGCTGGCTTCTTTCAATCCCTATATTTCATGTCTTAGCACTAGGCTTTCCCCTTTTTAATTTTGTTAATAACTCTCCAGAGCTCCCCTTCCTTTCCAAGAGGCTGGCTTTCAGTGAAAATAATAATAAAAATATACCAAAGAAGAAGTTGGTGATCCCTAATTTTAAAATATTTTTTTAAAAAAACAGATCATATTAACATTGCCTGATTTATAGTGCCAGCTTTTAACATTGTTCCTAACATAGAGCAAGTATTTCATAAATGTTTATTGGAATGTTTTATTTTTAAATTATTTGAAATCTTATAACCTATTAGAATGTTGGGGTTTTATTTGGTTGGTTTTGGGGAACATTTTAGACATGTTATTTATTTACCTACCTGCTCTGCCTTTATCACATACTCGAGAGAATAGACATAAAGAAATAAATATCACATAACCAGTCTTTTAGTACAGAGTCAAAAATGAAGGAAGGGGACAATGAAAAGAAGGGTGAAGTGGCTTTTCCAGGTTCTTTAAAATGGACTAGAAATAGAGATATAAAACATGGAAGAAAGGGCTCTGAAAATAATTTTATGTAATTAGACCTTCACAGTGGATGATAGCCTTAAGAAAGCAAGAGTAATTTCAGTTAGCAAAATCCCAAATGTATATGGGTCTCATTAACACACATTGCTAACAATTTCCTATGTGCCAGGGATTTGGGATTGTTTTATCTACACTAAAATTGCTTTTATTGTAATTTTAGTGGTGTCAATAGTATTTTGTAATTACATTACACCTTCTAGCCAAAGTACTTTGTATAAATTTTATAATTATTCATCTAGTTAGGTGTTGCCCATTACTCCTTCCCAATAGAATGAAAACTCCTTGAGGGCAGGAGCTATTTTTTTTTCTATGTATCCTCCAGAGGCTAGCAAATTGCCTGATAGGAGTAGGAATTTTACAAGTGTTCATTGAATTGAATTGTTGAGTTAAATTACCGTGAGGTCAGTATTCATTTAATTTTTTTTTCATTTCTAAATATAAAATCAAACTTTAAAAAATTTTGCAAGTTTTTATTTTTAACATTCCTTTATCAAAAAAAATCATCTAAATCTCTATTTCTGCTATTTCATAACAAAATTTTTAAATTGTTATTAATTGTTTTTGTATCTGACCTAACTCTGCCATTTCCCCATGAGTACTATATACAATCCATTCTTGATTTACAACAGTACTCACAGGGCTCTGCCAACTATACCCATTTATGCTATTATTTATGCCACTTATGGCAGACAGTGCACAAATGAGCATATGTGGCCCTACCAAATTTCAGAATATGAATCCCAACTTCATCTCCAATTGAAGAGCAAGCAACTTAATATTTTGTGCCTATCCTTGTTAGGATAAGGTAAGAAAAGAGAAGTACTAAGACAAATGACCCAAATTAATTTCTAAAAGAGCTATCAAGTTACAACATATTGCCTTAATTCATATTAAAAAAAAAAAGAAAAAAGGGAAAAAGAGAAGGGGAGGAAAAGAAAGGAGAGTTGAGGGAAGGGAAAGGGAAGGGGAAAGGAAGGGAAAGAAAGGGAGGAGAGGGGAAATGGAGAAGGGAGCAGAGAAAAGGAGGGGAATGGAGAGAAGAAGAGGGGAAGGAAGGAAAGAAGAGAAGAGATGGGAGGGAAGAAGAGGAAAGGAAGAAGAGAGGAATAAAGGGAAAAAGAAGAGGAGAGGGGAGGAGAAAATGAAGGAAGGATGGATATAGATAGATAAATAGCTAGATATAGATATGTATATATACATCTCTCTCTATATATATATATGTGTACATATATATATATATATGAAATAGCAGAAATAGAGATTTAGATGATTTTGTTTTGATAAAGGAATGTTAAAAATAAAAACTTGCAAAATTTTTAAAGTTTGATTTTATATTTAGAAATAAAAAAATTAAATGAATACTATATGTATATATAAATACATTTGTATGTGTGGTTTTCAGTGAAATCACAAGTCCACTGCCTGTCCCTAGCCTATTAGTTGAAAAAAGGGAATTAAAATAAGAAATACATTTGATTAATTCCAAGTTTATCCATGTGTACCCTGAGAACTCTTTAGTTTTTAGGTTTAGGATACAAAGAAAGAAACAAACAAGGAATCCAAACACTCTCGAGTGATCCATGAGAGACTATCCAGAGTTTCAATAGTGTATAGGAAAATGTTTTTCTGTATATATATATTCAAATGTTGCCATTTGTAAATTATTTTTATTCTTCCAAATGACATCAAGTAGGTAGTATAAACACGCTTTAATTAGGACTGCTTCTGTTTTCTTGTATTGAGGATGAAAAAATATATATATTTAGGTATGTGTTTGAGCTTCAAACACTATCCTAATTAAATTGTTCTCTCAGATAGTCTACTGAGTATGTTAAACTTTAACAAAAGATAAAAATAAAAGTATTCTGGAGTTGTTTTTGTTTTTGTTTTTAAAGATGAAATTGGTCATATGGGAAAAGGCTCATCAAACTGGGGATTAGTTCTATCACTGCATAAAAATGCACATTTTTATGTCTATGCAATTAGGTTTTAATAAACATTTTTGATGGTTACTTAAAAAACATATTTTTCAAATGCAAAAGTGGCATCTTATAAACCACAGTGTGGGGAGACTTTTTGCAAGACTGTTTGTTTTTTAATTACAGTCTGATTATGATAAGCGTTTGTTATTTTCCCAAGAAAAGATTAAATTAATGTTATAAATCAATTTTCTGAATTTGATGCATAAATGCAATATGTTAGAACTCTGTAAATCTCTTACATTAGATCAGGACTTTTTTCATTTCTAGAATATTTATTTTCCATAACAATTTAATTGGGGCCACAGTTTATAAAGTGCTTCCGAGGTTTATGATGAAAGAGTTATGTTTAATGAGTCATTAACCATTAACAAATTACTTCTGTGATTATATTTCTGATTGCCAGTTAGGTTTTTATTTCATTCTTAGCATTGTACATTAAAAAAAAATCCATTTTATTGTGACTGAGACCACAGTAGGGTCCTTTCATGGAATCTACTTTGGGATGATTTAAATAAAAGAGAATAATTATCATAGAGTTCAGAACTGAAAAGACCTTTGAGAACATCTAGTCTATCTCCCTCATTTTACAGGTATGGAAACTGAGCCCTAGAAAACAGACATGAATTAATCAGGCTCACACAGAAAGTATGAAGCATGGTCAGGTTTTGAATACAATTCATATACACCTAAATTCAGTGATCTGTCCAGTGTCTCCACTGCCCACAATGACCAATTATTTCTGCTCACAATAGTAGGCTGCATATCAAAAGTTCTATAGGACTTAATATGATAGAAGAGATTTTAGCAATGGGGAGAACTCCCAATATGGACCTTCCCTATGACCTTGGAGTCAGGAAAACCTCTGTCTGTTTGACACATCTTGGCTTTGAGACTATGAGGAAGTCACAACCTCTCAATGCCTCCAAACAATCACCTTACACTTATGAGTGTTAGACAGTTCTTGATTTATAGCAGAGGAAGGAGTTTTCACATTGGCAGCTATTCCCATCATTGATGAAATCAGGTCTAGGTCAAATTCCCTAACAAACAAAAAAAGACAATAGATAAATAGTCTTAGAGAGTTACACTTAGAAGTCAGTGGTTACAAGGTCATGTAGCAAAGAAGAGTCTTTAAATAAAATCTGACAACATGTCTAGCATTTTATCCTTTATACTAGGGCTATCAAATTCAAATAGAAATGGTGACCACTAGTCTGTACATAAGGACCTTTGCTGGGCACATAGAAATTTTTTCCCCTGAGACAATTGGGGTTAAGTGACTTGCCCAGGGTCACACAGCTAGGAAGTGTTAAGTGTCTAAGACCAGATTTGAACTCAGGTCCTCCTGACTTCAAAGCTAGTGCTCTATTCACTGTACCACCTAGCTGCTCCAGCACATAGTAATTTAATTGTGAAATGTAATATTATCTATATTTTAGGGATACCTTAGTAGCACATTGGTTAGAGCACTGGACCTGCAGTCAGAAAGACCTGAATCAGATGATCCTTATTAGCTGTGTGATCCTGATCAAGTCACTTAATCCTGTTTGTTTCAGTTTCCTCATGTATAAAAAAATGAGCTGGAAAATGAAATGGCAAACCATTCTAGTATCTTTGCCAAGAAAATCCCAAATGGGGTCATGAAGAATTGGACTTGATTGAAACCACTGGCCAGCAGTTCTATATTATATTACCTTGCTTAATCATAATCTTATGATCCTACTATTTTTTATGCACAATCTTCCTTTCTGTCTCTGTCTATCCATCTGTAACATTTTTTTAAATGCAAATGATTCAGTTTAAATAAATGATCCTTACAGGTTTAATAATTAAGGACTTGTGATGTCTGTAATAAATTTTCCATTGATCAGTGAACCCCAAATCTTCCACTGGAAAGAGATTATTTATGTTACTAATTACTAAATACAAAACATAATACATGGACTAGAACCAAGGCTGGCATTTGGGTTGAGTGCCATAATGAAGCTTTAATAAGCCAGTAATAGAAGGCTTTGCAAAATGAGATGAGAGGTGATTACAAACACATAAATCAGGTTTCTGAATCTTAAATACTGAAATCATATTTATTTGTATTGATAAAAACAACAATTGCTCATTTTATGTGTCTACAATATAATTATGGATCAAATCTGTGCTTCTTAATCTGGTGATAGAGTTTCAGAAATTCCAAAATAATTCCAAAATGACATGATGTGTTCCAATCAAAACTTATGTGTGTAAAAAAAGACATACCTGAAGAGTAATATATTCAATGTCTACTTTCTTTTCTCTTAAAATCTATTTTAAATTAAATTGAACCTTTTTTCAAATTGGAAAACAATGTTTTATCTTACTCAGTTGTAGTAGTAATGGATCTTGCCTATTGTTGTGCTGATCTAATCAGGATATAGGCTGAGAAATGATTACCTGCCCAATGCAGAAATCTTTTAAATTCTCTAGCCTTGTAATTCTCAAACCTTTTGGTATTGGGACCCCTTAACAATTCTTAAAAATTGTCAAGGATGCCAAATAGCTTTTGCTTATATGAAGTTATGTCTGTCAATATGTATCTATTTAGAAATTAGAACCAGTAAATTTTTAAATATATTTATTAATTCATTTTAAATAGTCCATGCTATTTTTTTCAGTATGGATTCTTGATCCAGTCTTCTTTGAGGAGCTCTAAATTTCGCTGAAGAATGAATCATTCAAACATCTATTAAGTACCTAACTTGTGTAATCACTTAGCACTGTGGATAATACTCTGTCACTTAATGTGAGGAACAATGCCATCCAGAAACATGAAGGTCTGAAGGACTTTACTATCCATAGGCAATTCTATTCCATTTCCACTCAGAATTAGACAGCCTACATAAACAACAGTGACGAACATCTTTGGAAAGTATAATATACTGTGTAATAGATCTTAAAAGCACATTCATAGCAGTGGTTAACATTAATATCAATGTCTTCTCAGGTTTATAGACAAAAAGGCAGTGTTATGAGAAAGTTTCTGATCAAAGAGACTAGAAGAGGAAAGTACATTTTATTGAATGTTTGTCAGGAAAGAAATGTATATGTTTCATCATTCAGCAAAGGACACGATCACTTTGCATTTGGGAAGAAAGAGCTAATAAAAAAGATGGCAAAAACCAAAGTAATTGAAGTTATACCATACATAGAATTCATGAGCAGTCAGCTAGAAAGAAATGGAAATCTCTAGTAAATTTTAATTCATTTTCCAAGTATGCTGTATGTTAAGTTTGATAAGATAATTGCAATTTTATTATTTCCAGATCATTGTCACCTATTAGAAGTGTTACTTAATTACCATATACACACCCTGTGGAGATGAATGGCAGAGTTTGCAGAATGAATCTTGTCCTGTGCCATACTCTCTATTCAGGTTCAAAAAGTAGACAAGGAGATAGATGGGTAATAGATACATCTGTATCTATACTATAACTGAGAGAAAAAAAATCACTATAGATTTCCTCATAAGAGGTTAATTATGTTGAAACATTCTGGTACAAAGCCTAAAGGAAGGACAAAAATTGTCTATAAGATTTTATAGCATTAAATTATTGTCTCTCTATATTTGAATTAGAGTCATTAGAAAATAATTTCTTCTCTTAGTACAATAAAATCTATATTTGGTTTGGTTAAGAAACAATTGAAATACTAACAGCATTTTCTACTTTTTAATGGATTAAATGAAATTGACCAGGAGGTAGACAAAGCTACCTGTAACTCAGTATTTATGAGGAGTTTGGTAGTGTACTATATCGTAAGGGTAGTTGGCAAAAGATTTTTCTTCTTTTCTTAGCATCTAGGAACTTGGTGGAAGGTTCTGAAAATAAGAGTTCAGACAGAGTTAAGAAAAGATACTGATTATTTCTAGGAATATCATTCTTATTTCATCTCTTTCTCTAAAAGACAGTGAAGACATTGTAGAAGATGTGCAAATGTATACGTGTTTTCAAAGGAGAAAATTTGTTTTCTGGACCACAGATTTAAAAAAAAAAGTCTAATTAAGAATTTTTGAAAATGTAAGGGAAAGAAAAAAGTTCCCTGGGGTCAAACTGTGGGAATGAATATCATAGAGGACATATGTAAAGAAGTAGAAAGAGCAGAAGAGGTACTCAATAATTCACAAGAGAAAATTGCTTGAAAGAGGATCGAGAATAATATCTATTACTTAGAACAGTAGTATATCTACATAGTAATGCAGAGAACAAATGGGATGGTCAGCTTTGTGAGATGTGATTGTATCCTCATTCTGCATTCAAGCAGATAGTGGGTGATGATCTGTCAAAGATATATTAGTGGTGATTTCTATATGGGGGAAGAGGTTGGACTGGATGGCTTAAAATGTTAAAATTACTTCCAACTCTAAGATTCTCTTATAGTCTGTTTTCCCCACAAAGATGACATCTTCTGAGAGGAAAAAGACCTTGTAGTTCATTGCTACTTCATAAGTACTATAGAAATTGGGGGAGGGGGTTATCTCCCCACATACACTCCCTCCATTCCTGTTATGTTCCATTTTTTTTTATATAAAGCTACTATATGAAGGAAAATTAAAGAGGGGGGGAGAAGCACTGCTAAACAGACAGTTTAATTGGTTCTGCTATTTTTGGAAACTGGAAGATAAATACTGTGTGTGAAGTTAATAAACCATAATTGGAATTTGCTTTAGAGTGTTCTCTCATTCCACATGGAATCATCCTCTGCAGGAAGCAGTATGGTCTAGTACATTAAGCAACAGAACTGGGAATCAAGAATATAAGAGTTCCTCTTCTAGGCCTGAGCTTGATTTTCATTGCGACCTTATAAACGTTACTGTTCTCTCTGAATTTTTATTTCATGGTAAATCAGTCGGGGATATAATTTTTGGAAGAGAGGCAGCATTATGTAGTGAATAGGAAGCCAGCTTCAAGGCCAAGAAGACTAGGATTCAAGTCCCACTTGTGATACATACTGAATGTATGACCCTAAACAAGTCACTTAACTCAATGTTCTAGACGACTCTCTAAGATAATAAATTGCAGAGAAACATAAATTGTTGGCTTGCATGTTTAAAGGGAGTTTACTCAACTTAAAATATCCTATAATAATAGAATCACAAATAGTTATCAAGAGAGGTTTCCAGCTACTTGAAATGAATGTGATTTCTATGATGTTTTCATGTTTCAAATTTTTCGAATCACAGACACTTTCATTCTTGATTTTGAGGACTAGTAATGAAATCCATTTTTCCTAAACTAATTTATTTTTGTTTTATGGAATAAAGCTGCATCATAGGGTAAAGCAATTCAATTAGAGTTCTGTGATATAGCACCTTATCACCTCATTCTCTTCCTTATCCTCCAGTGATCTCCTCAAATATGAATTGGATACCACTTTCCTTCAGAGAATCAAATTCAACATTTATGTTGTGTGTAAGAAGAATCTTTTGTTGCTGTTTGCAAATAACATAATAGCTAGAGAGCTGGCTTCTCTAGCCTGCCTTGAAAATATACTTGTTGCATGACCCTGGCCAAGTCACCTAGATAAATCTCTAAAATTACAGGTTGCAGGGGCAGTTAGTAGGTGTAGTGGATAGATTAACAGCCCTGAAGTCAGGAAGACTTGGGTTCAAATGTGCCCTTAGATACTTAATACTTTCTGGCTGGGCAAGTCACTTAACCCCAGTTGCCTCAACAAAAAATAAATAAATGAAAATGCAGGTTGCAGAGTAGGTACCAAAAGGCAGTGGATGTTTGCTTACCTGGGAGTATCATATGTCCGTGAAATTAGGGCCCTTAGGTGGCATAGTGGATAGAGCTCTGAACTTGGAGACAGGAAGAACTGAATGAATTCAGATGCAGTCTCAGATACTCCCTAGCTATGTGAGCCTGGGCAAGTCACTTAACCCTGTCTGCTTCAATTTCCTCCTCTATCAAATGAGCTAGAGAAGGAAATGGCAAATGGAGTCACAAAGAGTTTTGCATGACTGAAATGACAAGCAACAAAAATCACTATCACTCTTCTGTCTAAAGCACTGTGCTTGGTGCTAAGAAGACAGAGATAAAAATAAAATAAAAATAAAAACAGTCCCTATCCTCAATGATCTTATAATCTAGATGCGGATTATAATATAGATAAAAATAAGTGAAGAGACTTGTCAGTTGATTGGATATGGAAGGGGACTTATCTAGAAGAATAAAGGATGAATCCAGTACTGTAACACTAGGCGATGGAAACAAAAACAGGAAAATTTGGAAGAAGGATGGAAGGGGCAAATGCAAAAATTCAAATGAATTTCCTTTTGGACATGTTAAGAAACAAAGGGAAAAGAAACATCTAAGATTATGCCTGAATGTGTCTGAAAAAGAAATCATTCATTCAAATGGCCCTTACAAATATACTGTCATTCTAAATCTTGGTATATGGAAGAAAAGATGATGTGGAGATCAAAGATACTTATTATTAGATCCATAAGAGGAGAGCTAGATCAAGCAGCCAAGTTTTGACTAAGCATCATTACTTTAGAAAGTGGAATGGAATTTTTAGTGTTAGAATCCATGAACAAAACATATTGGATAATACAGTGACCTTGACACTGTCATCCTGTTTTCCTTTCAATCACTAAATCTCCCAATGTGGTAATCCACAGTGGGTCTCCACATCATTAGTGTTCATTAGTGAGGTTCTACTGTGCCTGTCAGTAAAATAGACTTGCTCTCTATGTGATTACTCTGAAGAATTTTTTCTTCTTTCCTTCCTCCTTCTCTCCACAAAGAAATGTGTAAATAAAAGTAACATGCTTCTCATTTGAAATGAGACTGAGGCTATGCCAGGAAGAGTCTTTGAAATTACCAGCTGTCCAATTTAACTTCCACCCCTGGAAACCTTGCTGAATGAGTATGTATGCATGTGTGCTTATTACTGAGGGAAAAACTTTAAAGCAAAGAAAAAGTTGAGGTGGAAGACTTAGTTTCTTGTTGGTGGGACAAAATCATGATAATTGGTAGGAACCATGTTTGAGGTAAACCCATAATTAAAGCAAATACCGTCACAAGGGAAACGGACTAAAGAACTGTGTGTGTGTGTGTGTGTGTGTGTGTGTGCGCACATATATGTATTATAGACTCATTAACATGCATCTCCTATATATGCAGTGTAAGATCTGTATGTATGTGTGATAGGCTATATGTGTATATATGCATGTGTGTCTGTGTATCCACACGTACTTGTGAGTGTGTGTAGGGGTATATACCCACACACCAGAACTGGGGTTTTTCTGGTTATACTAACAAACCGGCACACTCATTCATATATCTAAGCTGAATGAGCAAGCTATGCTGGTAAACTAACCACCTAATGATAAGATCTACATATTTTAATGAGGACAAAAATGAATAAAACTCCATAAAATCCTGGCTCTGGTCACAAAATGCGGGGTTTTTTTTTTCTTCTTATACATTGTACATTGTTTCCCCTCATTAACATATGATAACTGGGATAGGTTTCATATCACCATTCACCATCCCCACATGACTTGACATTTTCAGAGTTCAGATGAAGCACTAATAACCTTTCTGGGCTGCGCTTACTCTAATGATGTCCATTCTATAAATGAGACACTGGTATTGCCACCATGGTAAATAGTACAGCAACACAATTGTATCTAATTACAACAAAGAAAAAGGCTATAGAGAGAACTAATTGTAAGCCATTCTTTTATCTTTTCTTTTCCTCCCACCGATTCCTCCCTTCCCCCCAGTGCCCTTACCCCTTTCTACCATTGCTAATGCATTTCTAGCTTTGTTTTGTTCTTTGCTTTCACTGTAAGCCTCAGTTACTCCCTCTCCTGCTTCCTTATGTGTAGAGGGCCAGCAGAATCTTTGGTGTGACATGTTTTTCATTTGTAGTTGAACCAATCTGTTTGTCTACAACACAGGGAAAAATTGCTTCACACGTACTTGGTGAATATGCTGCTAATGTCTAAACAAAATTAAATACAAGATCCAAAGTGGTGACTCTCTCTATACCCAAATACACTAAAAATAAAAGCCTGGGGGAGAATTATCTAGATCAACCTGGCTACCGGCTGTTCAAATTAAGGGCCAGAAGACAGACAGAGATAGGAATCTTTTTTTTTCCCCCAAATGTCATTGTATTTCATTTCTCTTCTGCCCTGGTTTTTTTTTTTTTTTTTTTTTTAATCACAGATGGAAAGTTTAGAATAAAAAATAATGGAGAGTCATGCTTGTCAAGGGAACCCTACTTTAAGCAAAGGGAATGCAATATCCTGAAGGAAAGTTTGTAGCTTTTCAAAGAACAGTGTGAAAGAAAATTTTACTGACACAGAATGAGTATTTAAAGGAGATGTAAGCACTTGTACTTTTTGTCCTAAGGTTGTTTACCAACTCCTCTCCTATCTGTAGACTAGCTAACTTATATTGTTTATCTATTCAAAACAAGGATTGCACCATCACATGACCCCTTAGACCCCTACCAATTTCCTTCACAAATTAAAAGGAGAGGAACTATTTGAAGCATGAGGCAGAACTATGACCCATTCTCCTATGTAGAGAGCAAATGGAAGATAGTAATTGACAAGCATTATGAATTTTTAGAAAAGGGTTCAGAAAGGAGTTGATATGTGTGGGATTCCCATTTTCTTTCTTCTGAATTTTAATCACATGAACTCCTGCCCCCGAAATGAGTCCTGGTGATACAATTTGGCTTCTTGCCCCTCATAAAGTCAGGCAGCTCTGTTAGTCAACAATCAGTATTCATTTTTTTCTTTTTCTTTTGAACAATATTTTATTTTTTCCAATTACATGTATAAACAGTTTTCAATATTCATTTTTCAAAATTTTGATTTCCAAATTTTTCCCTCTCTTTCCCCTTCCCTGAAATGGTAACCAATTTGATAAAGATTATACATGTTCAATCGAGTATATATTTTTCAATGCTTACTATCAAGTCATGAAAATAACAGACATGAGCTTGGACAGACTTGGGGACATAGTGGAAGAGAGAAGGACTTGATATGCTATAGTTCATGGAGTCACAAAGAGGGAAACACAACTGAACTACTGAACAACAATGTATAATAGACCCTGTGCTAAGTGCTGGAGATGTAACTGCTGTCAGGGAAGTCACTGTCTAATAGGGGAGATAACATGCAAACAATTATGAACAAACATATATAGAGGATAAATTGGTGGTAATCTCAGGAGAAAGATACTAGCAATGAATGAGTTTGGGAAAATGTAGAAGATGAGATTTATCAGGGACTTGAAGAAAGCTAGGAAAACCAGGAGACAGATAAAAAGAGACAGAATTCCTAGGTCTAATGAACAGTGAAAATGTACTGAGGAGATATGGAATGTCATGTGGGTGGAATAGCAAGGAGACTTCTATAACTGTATCACAGAACATGGCAAAGGTAATCAAATGAAAGATTGGAGAGATATGAAGGACTCAGGTTATGAAGGGATTTTAAAATCTTTCCCCAAAAAAGATTTTTGTAAAAAGGGGCTAGAGACACCAGGGAGCCACTGGAGCTTATTGATTGGGGGTGAGGTGGGGAAGGTAAAGTGACAAGATGAGATCTGCAAGATCAGTTTGACATCTGAATGAAGGAAGGACTGAATGGAGGAAGGAGCAGATTTGCCACAATTTCATAGTCCTGCTTTGGCTGGACCTTCCCATCCTTGGAATCAATGATGTGCATAAATTTCTGGATATATGAATTCAGCCATGGCAGCTAATGCAACCAGGAATATAGCTACCTTCCAGGAAGGATTTCTGAAAACTTGGTCAAAACAGTTAATCATTGTTAACTCTTAGCAAATTAGGGCATTTTTCTTCCCCTTAAAACTTCTGAAAAAAAAAATGACAGAACAATTCACATTCCAAGTGAGGACATCATTCCACAATGTTAATAGTCATCTTCTAAAATGAAGGATGAACAACAACATCCTAATGGGTGAAAAAAAACCATAAAGGCAGTTTTGTACATAAAAGAAATATATGATATAAAGGGGAGATTGTCTCAGAGAGATGGGTCTTAGGTGGGAAGCAGGGGGCCAATCGGGAAAGGTCTGTTAGAGAAGGTAGGATTTGAGTGCCTAATAGCTCTAGAGTCAAGAGTTTAGCAGCTAGGATTTCTCTTTTTTAAACTTCTCAAAAAAGGGATAAAAATGATACAGTTTCTTAGAAAACCATTTTTAGAATGAGTCTATTAAAAACAATTCATTACATCATGTAATTACCATTATGTCCCTAGGTTTGAAGGATATTATCATAAATTTAGATGCCAGACCTCAATTTTCTTCTTGATTATGTTATAATGTGGCCACAAATAAGGTCCTTAAATGTTTCTTAAATGTTTGGCCTCCCCACCGATAAAAAAAGAGAAAGACTTGTTGTTTTCCACCTTGTTAAGATTTCAGCATTTGTCCTGAGTTTTGAGAAGCTAGATTTCTTTTTTATAGACCATGTCTTAAACCTAAATCAATCTGGTTCTCATTGAGTGATCAACAATAAATCCAAACCCACCCCTCTCTTATTCCTAGTATAATTAGGATTAGCTGAGGGTAAATAACAGTTATTTCTGTTTTATCCAAAAACCCCGAGGGTCTCCCCCTTCCAGATTTATTTCATTTTATTTTGGACTACATAAAAAGATCCTTCTTTGACTTATTTTTACCTAGATTTTATCATTCAATGGGCAATGCCTCAGACAAATTGAGACCTGGGAAGAACTTAGCTTAAAAAGGCAAAGGTTGCCCATTGCATCCAGGCCCATCTCTAATCATCCTGATCCGTATCTTGCCACTGAACTCAGATGGCTCTGGAAGAGAAAGTGAGGCTGGTGACTTTGCACAGCCCTGCTTCATTTAAATCCAATTCATTTGCAAGTTACAGCATTTACTTCCTCAAATTTTGGTCTTTTCTGAGAGCAAAGGACAAACAAATTTTCTGATTGTCCCAAGTACTTTTCAGCATCCACCCTTGTAGCTTTCCCCTAATTTCTCCACCGGTTTCCTCTTTTTGTTTTCTTTTATGTATTGTCTTCCCCAACAGAATGTATTCTCACAATGCCTGACATATAGTAAATACCTACTATATGCTTTATCCAATCTAATCTAATTTAGCCATGTTCTCCCTTCAGGACCAATCCACCTACATTTTGTTATATAGGGTTCTTTCTTCAGCTTCTTGTACTTATATAATTTTTAGTATTAAGCTGCAGTCCATTTATACTCCTCATGTATCACTCTATTATTCTTGGGTAATAGAGATAAGAGGAATAACAATGCTGATGATAAAATTGATATACAGCACTTTTCAACTTACAAAGGACTCAACATATGAATTCATAAAAGCTCTGAGTCCTTGAAAGAGAAAAGTGTTATGCCCATTTTTTGATTAGACAGAAGAAGGCAACATGAACAAGGTCAATATTTGATTCCAAGTCTAGGATTCTTTCTCCCACGCTTCATTATTTTGGCACATATTTGTCCAGATATTTTATATTCCACGTGTAGAAATACTTATGGAAGTATCCTGACATAGAAGAAATAATACTAGATTTGGAATCAAAAGCTCTCCATCCATGTTTCAGATTTAGCATTCAAACTATATCTGTGGGCAAATCTCTCAGAGTTTCTTCATATGTAAAACAGGAAAACTGAGACTTACATTACTTTTATTCCATTAAGTTCCCTAAATGAATATCAGTTCTGTGCCCACAGAGTACAAGATACTGTGCTAGACTTTGTGAATATAAAAATGAAAATAGCCATGGCACCAAGGTGTTTACATTCTAGGTCTTCTACCTGGGATGAGGGCATCCTCACTTCCACTGGATTCTCTAAGAGATTTAGATAATTAGATAGATAGATAGATAGATATAGATATAGATAAATAGGTATCTTATTCTATAAACACATGATTTAGAAAATTACATATTTTATATCTACAGAGTTATTTTCTCAACTTCATAGAAGGGTAGTGGAGTGGCAAAATGGTAGAGTACCAGAGTTGGAGTCAAGAGGCTCTGAATTCAAATTTGACTTCCGACATTTACTAGCTTTGTGGCCTGGGCAAGTCACTTAACCATGCTTGCCTCAGTTTCCTCAGATGAAGAAGGAAATGGCAAGCCACTTCAATATCTTTGCCAAGAAATCTCTAAATGAGATCACAAAGAGTAGGGTACAACAGAACAAAAATGAAATAGCAAAGAACTCTCAAGCTTCATTGTGAGAATCACAGTATCTCCTATATACCATGTTTCCCCGATAATAAGACACTGTCTTATTATTTTTTTTGGACAGAAAAAAACACCAGTGGGCTTATTTTCAGGGGAGGGCTTATTTTAATGCTCTCAATGGCGCCAGCAAGCAAATCACTGGGGAAGAACAGGATGATGTGCTCACTGCTGCAGCTCTGATTGGATGCAGCTCGGAGCGTGGTGTGCATTTCACTCAGGGGGAAGAGGGGAGACGGGGGGGATGATGCATACAGAGGGTACCATAATGTAGTGTGTAGCGCAGGGGATCACCTTCACTACAGTAGCAATCTCAATGGGGCTTATTTTGGGGGTAGGGCTTATTTTAGAGGAATCTTACACAGTAAGGGGAGGGCTTATTTTCAGGATAGGTCTTATTATCGGGGAAACACGGGTAGTACGCATTTAATAAATGGCATAAATCCTACCATCTACCTTAAAGAATTGTTGTGAGTAAAGTGCTTTTGAAACCTTAAATTCTTATATTTTGTTAATAATAATAGCTAACATTAATTAGTGTTTTACAGTATTCTTTACATATATTTGATGTGAGCATTGGTGTTTTTTATAATGATAATGATAATGAGGAAAAAGAGTAGAAAAATATCTGTGAAGAGTACTGTGAGAACAGGTAAAGTGTTAAGCTCAAAGTTGAGAAGTATTCTTTAAAAAAAAAAAAACTATATTCAAAAATACTAGCTTACAAAGTGAGTGGATTGAGATGTGATTATTTGCATTGCAGACCTCATTCCAACCCCCACCCCCATCCCAATAGGAAAGGATTTCCTTTCTAGTTCCATCAATGATGGTTCACTTCAGTACATTTAAAATATGATCTACTTGACAAATATTTGATTTGCACACTATGTTTTAGGACTACATCTGTAGACTAAAACAAAGTTTGCCAGTTTACCTGTGTTGCTGTGGTGGTATTATTTAGTCAAATTTAGCTGAATTCTCTTCCTTATACTGAAGAATGCTGTGACTGAATTTGTGCTTAGTCTGAGAAGATAATTTCTTCCCTCTCGCCATTGGTCTGTGTGTCTGCCACCTTTCACACTTTAATATGCTGTTTCAGAAAGTTGCAGCAACAGCACCAGTAAGCAGCGAGAGCTTGGACATAGTAAAAGAGTTGAGTCAGCCCCACCCCTCTTCCCTTTCATGCTACAGTAGGGACTCCCATTCAGGGCATGTCATTACACAAAAGGCAAGGGGGCAGCACACATCTCCTCCTCTTCTCCCCTTCCTCTCACCCCCAAGGAGAGAGAGCCCTTAGTCTCTTTTCCTCCACTGTGTAGAGAAGAATCACACTCATTATAAGAGATGGTAGCCTCAGTACTCAGCTACATAATCAGATGACTGTGCTCCACAGACAGGTTGATTAAATTAGCAGGGTTTTTTTGTTTGTTTAAGAAAAGGGGGAAAAAAGCAATTTAAATAGGTCAATGGAAGACATTTCATTTGTGGCCCACAGCTGTTCGGTGGCTCCTCTTAGCTTCTGACATCAACTACTCCTATTAAAATATTAAATGTTAATAAAAGAGTTGTTTAAACAAAGACACCATTAGCTTTCAGTCAAGTTCCTTTTGTGTGATTCAAAAAAGTTATTGGATGCATTATTTTTATCCTACTCAGCTTAAAATGGTTACAAACAAATCACCTCCCACCTCTCTGAAATATGTTCTTCAGAATGGTTGGCTCACCTTTTCTTGCAAAAAAAACAAGAAAACATGAAATATAATTTGTTAATCCAACTCCACTGCCGAATTGCCTGTTTTGTTTAACAATAAATTGAATAAAAAGTTTCCCCTAGGCAGTAAGACAGACTAAATTTTAGCAATTTAATTGACATTTTATAGTAGCCTCAAGTAGCATCTGATTTTGATCATAGTTATATACGCATGCATATGTGTTTAATTATTTTAAATATACACATATATAATACTAGACATATATAATTTTAAGTGTATATTTATATCTATCTATAGCTATATCTATATAAAATTATATATCTTGTAATGTATATACTCCATTTAATTAATCTTAATTATCACACTAATTTTAAAGTATATGTTTATTTTAATGGTATAAGAATGCATTTTTCTGAGTAAAATTTACAAAATAAACCATTTTCTTAAAGCACCAGGCTGTTTGTTATGTAGTGATTAGAAGAAAAAAATAGCCAACAAATAAATTTATACCATATGACTGTAATCTGCATTAAGCCATGAATAAAATCCAATGAAGCACAAAGATTTATCATAGCTACTTAAGAAAGTGTAGAAGATGGCTAGCTTACATCAAGTTAAGCTTAAATCAAAGCATAACGAAGGTGCTTCCCTCCAGATGTCTAATGCATCATTGTTAAAGCCAATCAGAGGGACCAATACCTCATAAAATCATACTTGAAATGGGAAACATGGAAAATAGAGAATCCTCCATTTTGTATGAATAGAGTAAAATCTTTTTAAAAATGCTTCTCAGAGGTACTAAATCCCATTATATACATTCAAGTAATAAAAAAAAGTTATGACATCAAAATCTATCACAAATGTTCTATGAAGTCTTCTTGCAATGTCCTAGAGCAAAGAATCAACAATTTTATATTTTCACTTTAGGCAGTGCAGATCTTGAGAGAGAGAGAACCCCCTTTCTTCACAAAAGTAACAGACCTATCGGGGACCAAATTATATTACTGTAGCATATTGTAATTTCACTATTACTGGGACCTAGTAACCCACTGATGGCACATAATGGAAACCACAAGGAGAGAGTTGGAGTGCTGGGGTAAACCAGACATAGAGAACAGGATCTTTCAGACTTCAGATTAATCTTTCAAGGAAACAGTTGAGACACTAATGCTTGAGCATCATAAAAACAGACTACAGAAAGCAATAAGGAGAAAAAATACATTACACTTTTTACTTTTTTGTTGGACTTTTATTTTTAAATCACACAATTGTCTGAGATGATATAATACCCTATTACATTTTAAAAATGAAATTAACATGTTTTAAAAGCATAAAAGCAGTGGCTAAATAAAACCATAACATTTTTTTCTGCACTACCAAGATAATGAACCCTATTTTTCATCTCTGATTGAACTTCTATGACATTAGTTTACTGTTTGGGACAAGAAAAGAGCAGAGAAATATATCTACATATCTACATATGCATACAAATATACACATACATATATACAAATATGAATAAAGTTTTTATTGTAAGTATAATAACATGTAGTTTTGAGGATAGGAGTCAATGATTTATGATTTTTGACTGAAAAGTAAATGGTTCCTTAGGTAAAGGGATTCAATTTATTTGTTTTTATTGTGCAACCTTAATTTATTCAATAATGGAAGATTAAGGTTGAGCCCACCAAAAAGAGAATTAATCATGCCCTTTGGGACTTTGATAAAATAACAAGTCAGTTCAGAATCTGATAGTCCAGTAGTAAGTCTGTTTAGAGGTAGAACAATTCAAACCAATCCCTTGAGAAGAAATTGCTTACAGGGATAGAAAGAGTATTTTTCTCTTTTTCCCATTTCTTGCTTCTTCCCATCAGCACCTTGACATGAAGAAAGCTTTGTCATTTTCCTTACAAGGGAAAAACCTTGTAACTTTCTGAGGATCAGATTTATTCTTCCCATTGGCAAAGGTAGCAGAGTACTAGCAGTGGCCTGAGGATAAATTAGACACGCTGAAGAAGGGAAGCTTCTAGGCTCTTCAAGGACAGCCTATCAAGGTACTGTACAAGCCCCAAGAAACTTCATGGGGTCTTGATCAAGGGAGAGAGATACTTCTACCTAAGGAGGAACTCTGAGTTATCCCTTTGTGATCTCTAAGCTGGACCCCACTTTCCCCTCTACTCTGTGTATATATGTGGGAGAGTATATCTTTGGGAAAGCATTTTTGTTCAATACTGTTCTTACTATGAAATCTCAGTAGATACAGGAAGATAATTAATTCTGGCTGGCCAATTTATATCAACACATAATCGCTGAGAAACAAATTGTTGAATATCAAAACTTGAGCCCCCTTAGTGATCCACTCTGAGAGCCCGGAAGGCAGAAGTAGTAGCTGCTCTTTGGGAATCCAACTGGCTAGTCAGTGTCAGTTGGGAGACTGATACCAGAGCTTGTGCTATACTTCATACTTTTTAAAGTACATTTCACAGTCATTTTCTCATCCCTTCCACATAACAACCCTGTAATGCAGACAGGACAAGCAATATGGTAATCAACTCTCCTATGGCTCCACTTACTAGCTCAATAACTTTCCAAATCATAATAGCAACCTCTTCTCCCAGCTGCCAATCCCCTTTATGTGCTATTTATTAGAATGCTAACTCCTTGATGGGGGGAAGATAAGAGTTGGGAGAGTGCAGTTGGTACCTTTGTTTCTGAATTAATCTGTCCAGCTCTTATCTCAGTGCTTGGCTTATACAGAGTGTTGGTAAATGTTTAACAATCCAAGAAAAAAAAAGGACACGACTCACTTTTAAGTTTAATCTGCAATATTAGCATTTTTCCATCACTTTCTTAAGTAAATAAAATAAAATTTAAGAAAATAAAACAATTAAGCTCTGGTTTTTAGTATTTGCAGATTGCTGAAGTATAAATGCTCACATGAAAATTTAACAGTGATCTCTCTTGAGCCAGTTTAAGCTGACTTCAATACCTCCACGATGTATGTATGAATTTAATAATTTTTCATTTTTTCTAAATTGTTAGTCAAAAAATTAATAGACAGTATCTCTTCTCTAAGGTTTAAAAACAAATCTAGAATCCAAGTCTTCTGACTTGGTATCCATTGTTCTTTCCACCATACTCATTCTAATTGTGCTATAAAATCTGTATTCCAACATCATTTTAAATTACTCTCAAATAACAAGAAATATTTTTATCTCTCTCTTATTTCACACCCCCAGTAAAAATACTTCTAATAAAATATAACAAAAATACTTCTAACAAATCAGGAGAGAGAGATTTGTTAGGAGTATTTTTGATGGATGGAAGGAAGGAAGGAAGGAAGGAAGGAAGGAAGGAAGGAAGGAAGGAAAGAAGGAAGGAAGGAAGGAAGGGAAGATTATAAACAGATTCCCACAATAGTCATACTCCAAAAGGTATGTCATATTCTGCATCTTGAATCCATCATCCTTCATCATCAGTTGCTTGGGATTGTAACTGATTCTTGCATTGATCATCATTTTTAAATCTTCCAAAGTCATTTGTCTTTACAGTATTGTTATTCTAATTTTCCTTGGTTCTTCTCATTTCACTATGAATTAATTGATAGTGGTCTTTTCAAGGTTTCTTTTTAAACTATACACTTTGGTTCATTTCTTATATACAGTAATATTCACACATGATAATTTGTTCACCCAAGTCCCAATTGATGAGACCCTCCCTTATATTTTAGGGTTAGTTTTTTTCTTTTCTAAAAAAGAGCTACTATAAATACTTTCCTAACTATTTGTTCTTTTCCTCTTCTTTTGATCTCTTTGGGATATAGAAATAGGAATCGTTTTACTGGATCAAATGATATGCATAGTTTATTAACATTTGGCAATGCTTTTAGAAATAGTTCTAAATAGGTATTGCAACATAATATTTTCATAGTGGTTGAGCAGACACATGACTTTTGCTCCATGTACAAACTTCTCAGTATCTACAATGGCTTTTTTTTTTCTTTTTCCTTCACAAATATGGAAGTTTGATGGGACAACTTTCTACCACCCTTTTTTCTTGTCTGGTTGCTATTAAGCCAGTAATCTAGTGCTTAGATTCCCTACTGTGAGTCTTCTGGTCTTTCTTTTGTTTCCCTATATGCCCACACTGTTGTCAAGGATACACAGCTTTTTCCTATCCTGTTTGTAAAGCCCTAGAGGTACTCTATTAAATAAACTCCCAATTAAATGTGTACAACTATTCACCTGCACATTCTTCTCTTTACTCCCTTGTCCACCCACACTCAACTGCCTACCTGATGAAAAAATGAGAACAAAAACAAATGAAGGGTCAAAAGTTATCAAGAGATTGAGCAAAACATTTGGAATCTCTTTTTCTCTCTTAATAACCATGACAGTGTTAACTCAAGTAATTACACCCCTAACAAAGCAGAATAAAACTAGATCATATAAATGTAAATAGGTCTCATATTTTATAGCTAAACCATTGCTACTATTTTGAAGATCAGAGCATTGTTATCAATGAAAAAGGCATTATTTTTGGTGAAATACAAAAAAGAAAGAAGAGCTATAAGCCCTATATTCCCACTGTTCTGAAATTATAGAAATGGATTCATTTGTACATTGTTTATTAGTGGTATTAGTATAATTTACTTTCTAGTTTTTCTGAGGTATTTGGAATGATAGAAGAAGCCCTGGATATAAGATTAGAGCCACTTAGGTTCAAGTAAATCCTCTTCAACTATTACTTGTATGACCTTGGGGCAAGTGATTTAACCTATCTGACCCCAGTTTTTTCTTCTATAAAGTAAAGGATCAGATAGCTATGAGTGATGATTAATAGATTTTTGAGTGTTAATTCCAGGATCAGCTATTAAAAAAGATATGAAAAGAAACTTTCTTTGTATATCATATTTAGTCCCTCCCCCCCCCTTTTTTGTTTCTCTTTCTAGTTTATACAATTAGGTAGTATGTTGTATAAAGTCCTAGACTTGGAGTTAGGAAGACCTGAGTTGAAACACACTTTCAAATACTTACTAGCTTTCATTGGGGGTATGAAATAAGAGAGAGATAAAAATATTTCTTGTTATTTAAGAGTAAAAATGATGTTGGAATACAGATTTTATAGCATAATTAGAATGAGTATGGTGGAAAGAACATTGGACACCAAGTCAGGAGACTTGGATTCTAGACTTGTTTTTTAACCTTAGGGAAGAGACACTCTCTATTAATTTTTTGACTAACAATTTAGAAAAAAATGAAAAATTATTAAATTCATACATATATCCAGGACGTATTGAAGTCAGATTAAACTGGCTCAAGGGACCTGGGCAGGTCCTTTAGCTTCTCTCAGCCTTAATCTGTAAAATGAATATTATATCTCCTAGGAGTTTTGAGGATCAAATGGGATAATGTATGTAAAATGTGTTATAAAACATAAAGCACTCTATAAATGAAAGCTATGATTATTGATATAATTATGTTATATTATCATCACCTTAAAATTTGAAATGCTTCAATAATGCTTCTCTATTTTTAAGTCAAAACTGGAAGTTCTTGTTCCCTACAAATGCCCAGGATATTTTAATGTTTTTAATCTATTCTTTCTTTCAAAAATATTTCTTGAGTGAGGACCTACAAAAAAAGTTATAAGATAACTGGGAGATATGACAATGAAGGTGATGTCATCTCTGTTCTCCAGCCATGAATGATCTTTTGGAAGAGAAAGACATTTAAAAATAGTTACAATATTTATGTGTGATGAGTACAAGAAAGATGTCAAAGGAATCGACAATGGAAGCCTTCAGGAAAAGAAATGGTGTTTTAGCTAAGGTTTAAAGGATAAGTACAACTTTCACATAGATGTATGGAAGAAATGGCATAAAAAATACACAGAATTGTAAAAGTGCTAGGCACACTAGTCACTTATGGACTGAATAGGCATGAAATGATGGCAGCAAAAATAAAATCACTAAGGACTTAGTGAGCTTTTTTATGTTCATGGAGATTTTTATATTATACATATTGCCATACTTCTGCAAAGGAAAAAAAAACCAAATACATAGTTGTGATTTGCCTTATGATTAATATATTGGGCTTCAAGATGGTAGTAACTGTTAAGACTATGGTTGGAATGCTCATCTCATCCATACACAGGAACTTCCAGTTTGACTTACTCCATCTTTTAAGTGATGTTGGTGTTCAGTGCCTGATGGAAATGTATAAGAACAGTGGGTAAATTTAGGAGAGAAGGTAGATTGGAAGAAGAGTGGACAATAGGACAAAATTGAAAAAAGGAAAATAGGTAGCCATATTATAAAGAGTCTGAATATTAAAAAGTTTGGAGTTTATTCAGTGAGCAGTCCAGAACCTATGGAGACATTTGAGAAGGGAAGTAACACAATCAACATTTGAGAACCGATAGTATTGAGATTGAAATTAATTAGAGACCTGGGGAGATACACTAGATATTAGCATCATGGAATCCAAGCATTGGTCTAAACTCTAGATAAGATCTTAGAAATCATCTCATTTTTTCATTTTACAAATAAGAAAACAGAGTCCCAGAGAGAAGTGATTTGATCTTAGATGCTCTCATTCGATATCCCAGGTGCTTTTTCTACCACAACACATATAAATAAGCCCAGGTTTAAGACAATATATGTAAAGGAGCACTTATGCCAATTGAAAGGAAGAGATAGATGTCAAAGATTCATTTACCATACTGAAGATGTATACAAGTATGACTGAGACATTCACATTTTAATCTAACATGTACAGATGACAATGGATAAAAGAGAAACTTTTAAAAAGTTTCTCTCAATTCTTTATTAAAAATTTTTTTTAGTTTCTTAGAAAAAATCCAATTATTCCATTTTCTAGCTGCCTTGCTAACTCTGTTATGAGTAAGACTTAAAGTTGGATTGAACAGATGAACCTAGATAAAAAAGCTAGGATAAGAAAAAACCTAATATATTCATCTAATGACAATAATTCATATTTTTAGATTTAATTTAGACTATTATGAATAATTCTAATATAAAATCACTGAAATTTATGAACCCGTGAGATGGCATTTTGCCATGTATAAATGGAAAATTATTTACTTAGATAGTACACAATTTTTAGTACTGATTTTTAAATTTTTTTCTTTGTTAGATTAAATAAAACTCACAAGGCACATTCATTGTGAATTCCTTAAGACCCCGTTTTTCAAATGCTTCCTTTAGGTCTGTAAGTTAAACTAATCTTGTAGCTAAGTAAACTGGTAGAAAATCAAGCCATTTGCATCAAAGAGTACAAAAAGTAGCTAATATTTTATGCACAAAGCTTATTTATGAGTATAGTGAAGAGCAAAACTAGTTCTGGTTGATGTCTCCCAACTAGTTATGAGCATAAATGTAAAATCAGTATGAGAAAAGGAGAAAGTCCTAGTTGTAACCCCTTTCCAAATATAATGTATAGCATTTTAATAAAAAATCTTAAGCTTAGCATTGCTCATTTAAGTCACAGAATAAGTGCATTTCTAAACTCAAGTAAATATTAGCTGTTAGCTGAAAGACGGGTTATGTTAATAAATCATGACTCTAAAGCCAAGTGTCTTGATTTTTTATGGAGATTTGAAGATTATATAAAATATATACAACTACTGCTTTCCCTCTATCCCACCTCTCAAATGTATGTATGGAGGAGAGGGGGAAGATTTCTTGTATAAATACAGGAAAAGTAATTTTGCCACAAAATATAAATCAACCCTTCCTTTAAATCAATTGCACTGGGTCACAAACAGAAATGGGAGAAGTCCTTCTAGGCATTAGATAAAAAAAGTGGTATTCCTAAGTTAGTGTACAGTCGTGATATGATTCACCTCTAGTCCATTGCCCGAAAGATTTACAAAATTTCCCCTTAGTTTTTGTGAACTGTCCAGGAATATGCTGGTGAGTATTAGGAAAAACTGTTTGCTAGCTCTATAAGATTCATCTGTCTCTTTGGATTACCTCCTTTCTACCTTAGTGTTTTTCTCCGTGTTAAAATGCTTGCCAAGATGCTATTTAGTTTTAAATGGATTTGAAAAAACTGAAACTTGATGCTACTGAGATTTTAATCCTTCCCTATTAGCAAAAATTGAAAAAAGAAAATAACACATTTTTCATACCAGATATTATTTGATCTTTTGCAGTGATACAATTTGTGCATAAATTTAAATTGTCTGGGTTAACAACGATTATCATTCTTTTCATGCTATAACATAAGGGAAAAGTGCAGGTACAGGACATTATAGAGCTCTATATTGGATCCTGGGACTATAATTCAATTGTAAGATACTACTGCTACTCATTAATTGCTTGGGCTGCACTGTCATAGTTTATGATGTTAGTACAAACCCTCGATTGAGTTACAGTCTTGTATTCAATTAGAGACTGTGTATTATTGTGTGGCTTAACACTGCAGAACCACAGATGCCAGCCATCTGTGGATTTGATTCTCTCTTCTAGTCCTCCAAATGGAACAACTTAAATTGGTAGTCTGAGAGGTTGTTTTTTTTTTTTCTTTTTAATAAACATATCATCCATGACTTTGGAGGAGGGAGGAGAGAGAATAGTGTAATTCTTTTTAAAAAGTAAATTCCCAAAATGTAATAACTTAATTAAATTGTTAGCTACTTTGATAATTCTAAGCTGGTTAATCATCAGTCAAAAATGAACAAGACCAAGATTTTAGTTTGGGGCATAAAGTATTTCTTATCTGAAAGTCAACAGTATGGGAAACCAATAGATTCTAATGGACAGTGGGTACATTTAACCTTTCCAAGTTAAAAAGGATGGAATTGTTTTATGATGAATCAATCAAAAAATATAGTTAGGATAGAATACTGCCTATCATCCTACCCATTGCTACATTCTCATTGCCGATGTCTTATTAATAGTTCAAGTTTCAAGATGTAGGCAGGATCTTATATGCATCTCAGTAGTAACAAGAAAGGTGAAACAGTTCAGAGCTCCATAACTTGAATCATATTACAAAGATATTCCAAATATTCCAAGAAATGATCAGGGTAAGAGATAGAATGGTGGGTCAAGAATAATTATAATGCACTATATAAATGGCTTTATAATTCCAGGGTAATTATTCTGAAAACTTAAAAATTAGCTATAATCAATTTTGTCCTTCAGAGTCGATGTGAATTGAAGTAAGATCTATTGTTTTGTCTGACCATGACCTCCCATTTGGAAATATGAGGTATATGCCCCATTGCTCTGGCCAAAATCCAGAGTAGGTAATTACATTCTGTTACCTAAAGACCCCCTGCAGTTTCAATTAGAAAAATCATTTTGCCTTACTCTTCTACCTGCGGTGTTGGAAAAGGGTATGCACTGCACTGTTAAGCAGCTAACTTGTCTCCCCCCCAGAAGTAGCTGCTCTTTATCATCATCCTTAATTAATATTTATTGAGCCCCCACAGGGTACAAGGAACTGTACTAGGTGCCTTACTAATTAAGTGCTTCTCAGAGCCAGTTGTCTCCATTGTGAATGAAAGCCAGTGACCAAAGTCTGAGCAGTACTTTTGATGCTTCAGAAATAGCATCTAACTGTGTGTTGTTTGATATCTTGCTCTATTCTGTTGTCCATCCATCTGTCATACTTCTAATCAAAACTATTTGTCAGATCCTTGGATCTTACTATCCTAGGAAATACATTGTGCATTTCCTTGTGGGTGATGACCACAGAGAAAATTCTGGCCTTTTCAGCTTTTCCCGATTGAATATCGCAATTATATGCTCTTCTGGGGGCTCCTGTATCATCCTAATGAACACCATACTTTTATCAAGGATTCATAACCTCTACATTTTGAGAAGTCTATTGTTGGCCTTGCCATCTGCTGTTCCTTTTGACATGTATGTCTGTTTCTGAGGATGTAGAATCATTTAGGTCTCTTGGAAACCAATGTATTCTTGGTTTTTGTTTATTTGTTGTTTCACTGTTCTTTTTTTTTGTTTTTTTTTCCTTAAATTTTTTTCTTAAATTATTAGTGAAGAAAGAGACTTTCAGTAGACACTAAATGTTTTGCTTTTCTTGAAATCAAGAAATCAATAAATATTTATTGATTCCCTACTATGTGTCTTGCCATCTGCAAAGATATTTGCATAGTAATATGCACTATTAACTTACTCCTATGAAAACTCCACATTCCTATAGAGAGAAAAGATGGTTTTAATTTCAGTATTTCCAGGTCTTATGATACAAAAAGCTCTTCTTATTCACCTACTTGAGAAATTTAATCTTGGCCATAAATAAATGCTTCTCTGTATATTATCCAGAATCCTATCATCTTATAAAGCTTTACAACTAGCCCATGTTTATGTTTTTTTAAACCAAGCATTGGCCTTTGGATTTTCTCAGGTAAAATGGACACAGGTTGATGATTAAAGAAAAAAGCTATTTATGTAATGAATAGTAGCATTCCTTTCAAATTTTAAACTATCTTTGCCATCATTCTCTCCTTACCTTTAATCTTTCATCAATTAGAATGGATGTTCTATGAATAATAGTATTTAATAAGAAAAGGATGATTGCATTTACGGTGACTCATGAATTGGTCTGTAATGTTTAATAAAATAATATCTATATTTTATCACAAATTCCACATTAATGTTTATATTTGGAATAAGTTTTGTTGTTTTGGTTTTTTTTAATTAAATGGACTCAAACTTTTAAAGCATCTTTAAATGCAAAAATGTGACTAGAACACAGGGAACTATGTTTTGTTTTTATATCTTTCTCCTCTATCGTCTTTCCAGAACCCTTCTGTTACTTTCCTTTTCTCTCACTTCATTCATTCACCCATTTTTGTTGTCTGCTCTATGGTCTTCTTTTTTTCCACCTCTCCTCTCATTGCCCTGCTGATCACTTATATTCTCCTTACAAGCTCATAGAAGCTACAGTGAGACAGAACACGTATTTGGTCCCAATTGACTTCTAGCATTGAGCAATTTAGAGGCAGTTACCTGATGAGTACTGAATTTGGAGTCAGAAAACTTAAGTCCCCAGAATGGTTCTGTCACTTTCTACTATGACCATGGGTAAATTATTTAACCTTGCTGAGCCTCAGTTTCTCCATATGTAAAAGGAGGGAATGGTGTTCAATGACCTCTAAATCTATGATTCAATTTTCTTTTAGGAGATGAAGAGATTTAGAGGAGAGATTAAGCTGACTGTGATATCAGATTTTTAAATTTTTTTTTTTGGTCTTCATCATGTTTCCCTGGTTGGTGGTAGCAGGACCCTGAGATAAAAGATTATAAAAGGGGCATTGAAAATTTTCAGACTGAGCAAAATAGTAAAAGAAATGGGGTGAAGCAGGGACATGTCAAAGGGCAGATTAGGTTTAGCTATTATCTACATAATTGCCACACCCCTGAAAAGGAAATGTTTCCAAACTTGACATTTGACAATGATATTAAACAGCTTAGAAGCAAAAAGGAAAAAAAAAAAAAAAACTAGGTCATGTTGCTTGCTCTAGATATTTTTGGCATTGGCAAGAAGCACTAGGTACATTTCATTTTTGATGTGAACTCTGACCAGATTTCACTTGCTATATAGTTGGGAATGCATATATTTACTCATGACAGAGTAGAGTTTATGATACCTAGAGTGTGATTTACTCTGGCCATATTGAGGATATTTCTGACTTAATTTTTGCAGAATGAATTTGCATGCTGCACTGAACTAGCTTGAATGACCTATTTCTCCATTTTGTTTAAGAATTAGGGCTAGAGGAAACAGGTATAAGCAGAGTTTAGTGAGCATATTATGAATTTGGAGTAATGTGACACATGGCTAAAATATACCACTGTTTTGGGGGGGGAAAGGAAAATATAAGAGAGATCATACATGAATAAAGTATTTTGAAATGTTTTAAATTATTAATGTAAATTTTTCTCAGGATTATTACATTTTCTTTATCTGCTAATTATTCTTTAAAATGTAACTATAAAGTAACAATGCAGAAAAACTTAGTTGCTTCTTTCAAGATCCATTTGATATACTTAAAAGTGTTTTCCATTTTCATTATAATTAATATTATATTTTAATGGATTTCATTCTTCCAGTTTTTTTGGGAGGGGTGTTATAGAATTTTGTATTCTTTCTGTGTTTAGAAAAGCAATGTAATCTCTGTTTGTAAGTACCAGCTAATTATCTCTGATCAATCTTATTCAAAATAACTTGAGCATCAGTAGGTTAAATCTGCTAGTAATCTTTATCTATGCCTTAATATCTAAGCAAGAAGAAACATAAGTTAAAAATCAGCAATTTTTATGAAAAAGTAGACAATATTACATTTTCTATTATTCTTTTTTTGCTTTTTTTATTGAAGTCATTAAAATGCATGAGTTTACTTAATATCAAGAAGCAAGCTGTACAATGTTTTTCCTCCACCTCTTCCTCACTTCATCCAAGTCTTGTTTATTTTTCCTGCCTGAATCACAGTAATCTCCTTCTCACTTCAGGTGGGTCATTCTCTTCCTTGAAAGCCCATTAATGGCTCCTCTTTGCTCTTTTGATCAATTGTCCCATCTCCTTGATTAATGTGTACCAGTCCAGACCTAACTCTCTAACTCAGCTTTGGGTCATTCTGCCCTATGTGTGTCTCCAGAAATTTACTATATTCATCCTTATGTGATGAATCAACATTCTTGTCTCTTGGCTTTCCTTCATATTGTAAATTTTTCAAGGCTGGAGCCATGTCTAATTTAATTCGGTAACCTCAGTAAAGATCAATGCTTAGTACAGTGCTCATGATTCAGTGGAGTCTCAGTACTTGTGGATGATGGTGATGATGATGAGATAACAAATGTGTCTAAGTTTTGAGTGCCAGGAAGAAGAAGCCTCGATATGTGATTTCAATATCCGGAAAGGCTATATGGGAATCATTCTGACTTCAGCATCTAAAGCTAGGAAGCTCTTGGGCCTGAAAATCAGGCAAGTTCTGTACAACCTATTTCAAAAAGTAGGGTCAGTAGTATGAGTTTATGAGCAGGTATATAGTGTTTAAGATTGTATTTTTTTTTCTTCTTGTTAAATGTATTTTGGAACTTGTTCCTGTAATTTATCTTTTCCATGCCCGAGTTGAAGCTGTTTTTGTCAAATGAAAGTTAACACTTGAGGTCTTCTAATCAAAACTGCTAATACACACAGCACTGCTCTTCTGTTTATTAGGGTTACATTAGGCAACTGGTATTATTCATATTTCTAAATAAAGTAGAACGAGGACCCCCATGCATGAAGATATTTATTACTTATTGATATTTAAAGGTTGTTAAATTAATCTTATTTAAATTACTCATACTGCCAAGCACTATTACAATAATTTATTATATAATATAACTTGAGGGTTTTATTTTACTTTAATGTAAAACTTGCAAAAGCAATATATTGCCTGTAGATTTTTCCTACAGTTCATTGTAACTGTGACTAATTCATCACAGCTGCTTAGACATGCAAAATCTATAATACTTCACAATGTTGATTTTCTGTTTCTGTTTTCTGAGTCTGGAGCTTGATTTGAAACCATATAATGAAAAATTACATGCATCATACTGAAAGAAATATTGCTTTACCCATTTTGAGATAGAAGGCTACCAACATCTCTCTTGCTGTTTCATGTTGATGTACATGAAAGTTGCCTTCCTTTCATTTGCTTGATTTAAAGCTAGAAACAATGCAATTGCTTTTACCTATATATGATAAGGCTCTACAGATAGTGCAGAATTTTTCTCAGAATAGAGTTTGTTACCTATGATCTGGGAATTCATGATCCAGTTTGTGGGACATCATACATGTAGCTTTCCTTCTTCCTTCTTAGTTGTCATGTGAACATTAAACTTCAAGTTAATAACTCCTTTGAAATAAGAGTATAAAGAATCTAAATTTTAGTGAGTTCATTTTTAAGGGGTTGTTGTAAAACCTTGAAGCAGGAAATAAAACTATCACAAAGACATGTAGGGATTGTCTGGTCTTCATCTATTTATGCTACCCCCATACCCATGACTAAAATATTGCTCAAAGTAACTCCTCCCTTGAGGAATATTGTGTTGCTCAAAGTAACTTTCATATTGTTTTAATGTTCATAGCATGCATGTGAGAAGACTAACTGCTGTAATTTGTAACTTGTTCTTTGGCTGATGATGGCAACTTCTTGCAAGGCTTGTCATTTTTTTCAGGACTGTTTCTATTTGCTTCATATCATTTACGCCCATTTTAGTCATTTATAACATTATCAGGTCTTGAGGAAGACAAGATATGGACACAGAAAAGCTCAACATTAAAAGGTCTTATGCTCATCAATTTCTCAAAGCATGTATGTGTATGCATGTTTGTAGGTCTATATTAGTAATACTAATACATATACATGCATACATATTTGTAAGATGACCCTCCTACAGAATCAGAAAGATTTGGATTATTTCTGGTAATTGATTTTTTGACCTAGGCAAGTGACATAAGTCCACAGTGTCCTTATTCAGTTATAGAAAACTGCATTTGTAAAGAGAGAGTCACAGTTCTATTACAAAATCATTTACACACATATACATAGTATATAGTATAAGTAGACATTATTTCCATAACACTGCAATTTCTCTTTTTGTATGTGTGTAATATATATATGGCATATACACATATAAAATAGATGTATAGTATTTTTATGTTTTTTGGTGTGTATTTAACATATGTATGTGTGTATAATATATCTCATAGATATATAGTTTTGTAATATGTATTCACTGCTTTGTCCACAAACTCACATGCAGTGCTTACTATACACTGAGTCCTGTTCTAATTGTTGCCACAACATTGCTGACAGAATAAAAGACTTCAATAATCTTCCTATTAGTTTAGAAGATCTATGATGTGATTTTTTGGAGACATCCCTTCTGAAGGCACAGATAACAACCCTGCTGTTCTGTACTCTATTCTTTAATATACAGTCTCCATCAGCAATTGCAGAGAATGGAAATATCTCTGGATTGGAAGTCAGAAGGTCACTTTAAATCCAACCCTTTCACTGATTGCTTATGTGATCATGGCCATAAAATGAAGAGGTGGCCATCCTTCTGGTGATAAACTTGTCTCTCTGAATCACTGGGCCTTATAGCTTAGTAAGATATATCAAAACTGCTGTTCTGATGGCTTGACTTTTAAGAACTCAATATTATTTGAGGGATTATAATAAGATTTTAGTAAAGAATAGATTATTTCATAATCTATTCATCTAATTGATTAACCAATCAATAAGTATTATTAAATAGGAGAATGGGAAAGAAAGGGGATGAGCATTTTATAGAGCCTCCTATGGCCCCAGGCACTGTGCTAAACACTTTACAAATATTATCTCAGTTGATCCTCACAGCATCCCTGCAAATAGATGCTGCCATTATCTCCCTATTCCAGTTGAAGTAACTTAGACAAATAGAGGTAAATTGTCTTTTTTCCAGGGTCATACAACTAGTAGTATCTGAGGTTGTATTTGAACTCAGATGTTCTTGAATCCTAGCTCAATGTTCTATCCACTGCTTAAACAGTGTGCCTTGCAAGCATCGTGCCAGACATTAGAAGGGATACAAACCTCCAAAAAAAAAAAAGTGGTCCCTGTCTTCAAAGAGCTTATATTCTATCAGATCAAAGAATCATAGATCTAGATCTCAAAAGGACTTTAGAGGACATCTAGTCCAACACCTTATTTTACCATCTAAAAAACCGAGGACCAGAGAGATTGAAAGGACTTTTCCAAAGTCACTTATCTAGTAAGTGTTGGAGCAGAGATTCAAATTCATGTCCTTTGATCCCAAAATTTATTACTCTTTTCACTGAACCCCACACTACTTTCCACCCAGACATGTGACCTTAGGTAATTGCTATTTTAGCCCCTTTGTAAATAACTTTCTCTCATGTCTTTAAAGGTGTCATTCAAAATAGCATAGAAGAACCTTTTTTAAACCCTCTACATAGTTTTTTTTTTAACCAAAAGTTCTATTTCAGTTAGTTTAGAATAAATTTTGAGGAAAAGACAAGTAGAAATCAACATTAATACTTTTCAGAAAAGGAAAATGGTGTGGTACCTTACTTTTACAAATATGCTGATGTCTGAAGTTATATTTAAAGCTATTTTTAGTAAATAAGAGTCAGCAATCTTGTTGGATTTGCTGACATAGAATTCATTTGGTATAATGACACTTAAGGATTTGCTTCAATACTATACTATTTAATGGTGCCCAGTCCTATTATTAAGATAAGTGTGCATGAGGAGGGGAACTGCTTAAAACTATCAATTTAAGAGTTTTGCTTCATTGAGTTCTTATATAATTTCTAGTTGTGAGAAGTGATTGGTTTTAGGGTAATAAACAAATGATCCATAGTGATAGGGCTTTTTAAAGAGTGTGATAAAATTTTCACATGAATTTCTATCACGGATGTTAAAACCATCCAGCTTTCTGATCCTAATTTTAATTTATAAATTGAATATATAAACTTTTTAAAAAATTAAATAATCGATATAAAATTCAGCTTCACTTGATAATTAGGCATAGGGTTCCAGCCATTCTTTTCCAACTTAAAAGTTTCAACCAATATTTTATATTCTTCAATAAATCTGTGATATCATTTGTCTGAGTATTCCTACCCCATCCCCAACTCATTAGTGAAGTTGTTAACTCATCTATGTCATCTCTTCCTATCCAGTTTTCTTCTCAAGAGCTAATAGAGAGGATTCATATGATTTATACTTCATTAGTACCATTGTAGCCCTTAGGTTCTCTTTGCTAACTCTCATTTTGGCCACATGACTGGACTTCCTATTGTAATCATGGATTTTCTTAGTACCTCCCTTATACTGCTTATTGTATATAGGCTATTATTGTCATCATTGGTGCTGCATTTTACTTCTCTCTTCATTGCTATTTGGTCAATCCAAATTTTTGCATCTCAGAAATTGGGTTTTCTAACATTTGTAACCATTCAGGATCACTTGAGCATTTGTATTAAATAGATTTGTCTTTATTCTAAAGAGAAACTTGGGAATCTCAAAAAGCATTTAACAGTTTTCCAAATACAATTTAATCTGCCACCTTCTTCCTACTTACTTCTAATCATCTACAATATAGTTATCTTAAACATACACACACATATTTGTGTGTATAATATTAAATAGTCATTCAATAAGCATTTATTAAATGCGAACTGTGTACTAGATATTGTGCTGAGCACTAGATAGACATAGTAGACAGACTAGACAGATAGATAGATAGACAAACAGACAGAAAGACAAATAGTATATTGATTAAGTGACCATCAAGCAGCATGTCATATTCTGGACAATAAACACAGCACAGAAATTCTTGAAAGTTCTAAATATTTATAAGTAATTAGCCAAGTGAGAATAAAGCTCTGGAAATTCTATTTACAAATCTGGAACTATTTCAAATGCAATCCTAGCAACTGAGTCCAAAAATCACCCTAATAAGTGCAGACAAGATCATTATCAATAAGTTGTTCTGACAATAATGAATTAATTCTTTGACTGTGATGGTCCATAATGTTTAATATGTTAAAACAATTTTCTAAAGATCTTTTCAGAAGTTATAATTGGATTTCTTTCCAATGTACTTAAGTTTACTCCAGAATTCAGTTTCTGTTACCAAATTCATTTCTGTTAAACTATGCTATAATTGAAAATACCCCTCAATTACTTTCAGTAAAGACCCTTTCGTTATCAAACGACCCCTCAAGATATGAAACAAAAATTATATTGCAAATTCAGTCTTAGATGCTAATATTTCCACATTACTTTAGGTTTTTAATTACTTAAGACAAGTATCCTACTGAAAAATGCATATAGAAGCTCTCCTCAACTTCTTTCCCCAATAAAAACTACCATTTCCTGTTCTGCTGTATTCAGTTGGCATCTTCAAAAGTATGGTAGCATTGAAGAATATTAAAATAAATATTATTTGACAGACACCCTAAACTCAAGTGTAAATGTAGAATACAAATGTGTATACATATACATGTATATGTATTTACATACATTCAAAAAACATTAAAGATATATATGCGCATATCTATATATGTATATATACATTATTTTATAGATAAAACATACATATATAATGTATATTTTAGATAATACTTATTATATGTCAAAATTAGGACATAGATTATTGCAGTGCTCTCAGAAATATTGTCACTAGCTGCCTGCAATTCAGAGTGAATTGAGGTATCACATTTCTGGCCTGGCCCAAGTCATATAATGCAAATGCTGTCATTAGTGTCAAATCTAATGACAGCTGCACCTTCAACCCTGTCAAACAAAGCCAAGATGATATACAATGATTATTGTTGCATAGCTGAATGAAAACTAAAGAAAGGAAGAAAATAAACATCATCAGCATAACAGTGACTTGATAGTTCACACAGAGATAAATTCACTTTCCCCCCAGAATTCTAACATTAAGACTTGTCTCTCCATTACAAGAATCTAATAGTCATTATGAAATTATTACTGAAAAAGGAATCCTTGCCAACAGAAATATTTTTAGAATCATAAACTTAACATTGGATGGAATCGTAAGGGTCATCTATCCCTGTCCTCTCATTCTACAGAAAAGGAAACTGAGTTCCCCCACAATGATAAGCTAGAAAATGATAAGATGGTTTGTTGTTATTCAGTCATTTACAGAGATGCTCAACTCTTCATGACCCAATTTGACAAAGTTATGGGAGTGGCTTAATATTTCCTTCTCTGGCTCATTTTACAGATTAGAAAACTGAGGCAAATAGAGTTAAATGACTTGCCCAGGACCACACAGCTAGTAAGTGTATTGAGGCTGTATTTGAACTCAGAACTATGAACCTTCCTGACTCCAGGCCATTGCCCCACCTACAATGGATTTCCGTCTATGTCCTCCAAATTTCAGAAATCCAGAATTCCTTCCAGCATATCTAGTCACCAGCACTGCAGTTATAGACCCTCAAGTACAATTTGTCACACATGCCAATGGGAAATAGAGTAGAAATAATGCTCTGACCCTACAAATATTTTCTGTTGATGAGCACATTACAGTTTGTTAAATTTCTCTTAATTATTAGAATGATTTTCATTTTAAACTTAAAACCAATTGGAACAAACATATTTTACATTGGGCATTTTTGGTTTTGAAAGGGGTGGATGAGTTTCATTGAAAATGGTTTACTTTCTCTCTTTTAATGGAAAAGAAAACTGGTAATATCCAGCTATCTATCTTGCTAGTACAGTACCAAGAACAAAGAAAGGACAGGAGGGGTAGTGATTTTAATTATCTATGTAAATTAAACTATGTGCTACAGTCCTGTGATTGAAACTCATTACTTTAACTTTATTGTTTAGTTATGAGTGTAAACCTCAGCTCAATTAAATTATAAACCAGGTCTTGATGGCTGCACACACAGGCTTTGAGAAGAAACAGACAGGACAAGATAGGAGTGTGTACATACCTCAGCTGTCTTTTATAATGTGTTTATCACCTAAAACACACCACTGTGTGGCGTGGTTTGGGAAGATAGTTGGTGTTATTTTGGACCCCTGGTATTGTGTAATAGAAATGTGCCTACATTAGGAGATGTTTATAACTAATTCTTGTCAAAAAACAAATCCTATATAGGTTGCTTCTTTTTATTCTTAATTAAATTCAGTTCTCTTTTTTCCCCCCTCGGCATTAATGCAGTAAATTCAAGAATGACTGAATGAATGATAGAATGAGCTTCCATCTCATCTCCTCTCTTCTCCAATTTGACCAAAGCTCTATTTTTTAAGGATTTTTTTTCTCAATAGTATTTTATTTTTCCAAATATACGTAAATATAGTTGTCAAAATTCATTTTTGTAAAACTTTGTGTTCCGATTTTTTTCTCCTTCCCTCCCTTCTTTCCCCCCTCTCCAAGATTTAAGCAATATGATATAGGTTAAACATGTGCAATTCTTTTAAACATATTTCCATATTTGTCATAATATACAACAAAAATCAGTTTAAAAGGAGAAGAAAAAAACACTAGAAAGAAAACAAACAACAAAAAAGGTGAAAATACTATGCTCTGATCCACATTCAGTTTCCATAGTTCTCTCTCTAAATGCAGATGGTATTTTCCATCTCAAGTCTATTGGAATTGCCTTGAATCGCCACATGACTGAGAGGAAAGCTCTAATAGTTTCATGGTTGTTTTTTTTTTTTTAATCTGCAATTGTGACATATAAGATCATGGATTCACAGACTTAGAAGGGTATTCAGAGGATTTTAAAATCTAGCCCTGTTGTTTTACAGATGAAAGTGGAACATGGAGAACTTAAAATTCTTGCCCATGATCACTCATTTACTAAATGTGTAAGCAATAGTTGAATTCATATCTTCCTGAGTCCAGGCTCAGCATTCTATCCACTATGTTACCTAACTATCACACATTCTTTAGCTTGTATTTTTGGCCTTGTCAGGCAATTAATGGTGTATGCATGCATATGCTGAGTTGACTCTGGTGTGGAATGAGATAAACTGGATTTGAACTTGCTATTTCTCTAGTCTTGCGCAGATCATCATTTCCTTACCTGTGGAATGTGAAAATTGTGATCTTTGAGAACCTTTCTTGCTCAAAATCTTTGATCTAAGTTAAAAATGTAACAATGTTAACAGTGGTTCAGAATCAAAACTGTTCCCATTTTCAAGTCTTGTTTAAGAATTTTCCTTATTTGATAAATATTTTGCGAGTTAGTTATGCTTAAATTGCAACAACTGTGAGGATATTTAAATTATTCATGTTATTGGGTAATTTAAAGTTAAGCAAATGCATATACCTCGACAAAAAGTCTTTTTAAGTCTGAGTTCCAGATTGGACACCTTCAAGGGACTCATAATTTACAATTTCTGTGCTGTTTGATCCTCTCTTGAATTTGGTGTATTGGTCATCTAGATTTTGACATTTTTAGTTAAAATTTTACACATTTACAGTGTAAATTTGGGGAGGTGGTTACTGACTGGATATCATTTGACTATCCAAAGCAGGGGAAAGAGTATTCTGAGGGAAAACCCCTAACCCAACAAGGTCTAAAATCTTCAGGAACAGAGCAAAACTGTGCAATTTGTCTAGTTCTTATGCTTGATCATATTTTTATGGATCCTATCTTTGGGCAGATTTTATTTTTTAAGCTCAATATGTGTTTAGCTCTACTAATGCATCTTTTGACCAGAGCTTCATGATGCTAGATAGTCCAGGGTCCTTTACAAGTCTATCCTGTCTGCTGTAGCAGATTCAAATAACAGCTCCTGAAAGTCATGTGTAATCTCACATGGAGTCTCCTTGGGGGATTTCCATGTCACTCTGTTACCTCATGAAGAATTTATTGAACTTCCAAATTATGTCTAAGCCACCTATCACTAATTCATAGAGCTGTCCTCATCTCAGTTGATTGTATGAGAAATACCATTGTTCACGAAAATATACTGTGAAGGAATAAAAGAGGAAAACAAAAGAGATTCAGTCACTGCAAATTATAGAAGTACTTCTCAAATCAACTGTTGCCACTGTCTGCAAGGTTTTTTAAAAGGTTATCATTCTAAAAATAATATTGGGTGGTTAATTCATTCATTCATTTATTAGTAATTTGTTACCTGACAAAGTTCATCTATTATCAGTATAGTAACATTTCAGGGGAATTATTTTTCACTGTGTTGATGACTACATATCACCGATCACTGACAATATCATAAAATATATGCCTTCAACCAGCAAGTGTTGCTTTTTACATTTTTATTTGTTTTTATGTGTATTTCTATTAATTCATTTTAATTCATCCAGTGTTATTCTAGGTATTGGACAATAGAGAAACAAAAAAAGGAATTCTATCTCTCCCTGAGGAGCTTATCTTTTATCAAATACTTTATTTATTTATAGTAATGGCTGAGTATAGGAGTGATGTGGATGTGGAGGATCACTAGCTTTTTCCTCTTTCTTGTCCCCAACTTCATGTCAGTAGGACAACTATTTCCCAGATTCACAATGGACATGTTATTCCCTTGAGTTACCACCCTCACTTCATCCACTGAGAATATTTAAATCTTTCACATTCCTGATCCATTCCCCTAAATGGTTATCCTAGCAGATTAGAAAAATAGTCTTCCCTGCTTTTATGACCCTCTCTCCTTTCCTTTTTCTGTGTAGTCAACCATTAGTATCCCTCTCAATTGCTTTTGAGCAAATGAAATATATACAGAACAGTAATGTATTGATTAATCACAGCTTTATTTTATTATTGGCTTTTAGAGACTAGGTAGACAGAAATTGGAAAAAAAAAAGTCCTTAAAGAAAGAGAGATAAACTTTGGAAGAAGGAGTAGAAATGAGAGGAGGAAGTGAAATTGCCATCTTTTTGTGATCATTCTGACAAGTTTAGTGACCAAGATCTACTGAGATGCTCTTTGTGGCCCTGGACACTAGTGTTAGTTTTATTGTGGCAATAAATAATTACTCCCATTACAAAGTATCTGTTCTCTCTGGCTTCTTCTGGAGCCTTTCAGATTTCTGCTTGGTATTCACTAAAGCCATTGTCCTCTTTTGCATCTCTATTTCTGCTTCCAAGGCCAGGGTGAGGGTGCCTGTGGTAGCAGAGGAACAGGTGACAGGGGCTAATGCAACAATTATGGTGAGGGAGAGATGCCTGGGCTTCCTTAATTCTAATTATGGGGCTATCACATTTTCTAATATGATTACTTCTTGCAAAGTGTCACAGCTATTCCTACCTTCCTTAGAAAAGGTTAAACTTCTCATCAAAGTCACAGCCTCTTTAAAAGCCTGGATATATAAGTATAACCTAAACCCTCCTATCTTTCTACTCTTCTTACACCTTACTTCCTGGCATGTATTCCTTGATCAGTGACACTGGCCTTCTGGATGTTACACACACATGGTATTCCATCTATTGTCTCTGGGTATTTTCTTGGGTTCTTTCCCATACCAAGCATGTTCTTCTTTTACTCTATCTACTGACCTCCTTGGCTTTCTTTAAGTCTCAACTAAAACGCCTTCTTTTATTGGAAATCTTTCCTAATCTATCATAAGTCTAGTGCTTTTCATCTGTTGGTTATTTTCTATTTATGCTATATATAATTTGTTTTGGATGTACTTGCTTATATGTTCTCTCTCTTCCCAATTAGATAAGTTTCTTTAAGACAGGGATTGTCTTTTGCTTCTTTTTGTATCCCCAACACTTAGCATAGTGTCTGTCACATAGTAAGTACTTAATAAATGTTTATTGACTAATTGATTAATTGATGGATCCTAGATATATATGTATTTATGTATATATCTGTTTTATTGCACATTAATCAATCAAAAAGTTGATCTCATGTTTTATTTGATTCACCCAAGACAGAAAATAAATGATAAAATAAAAAGATTTAAAGGAATAATGTCAGGTGGACTAGAACTAGAGTGGGACACAAAAGTCAAAGGAGTTCAGTAGGACTTTGTCCTCCTATGGTATCATACTATGCATAGGATGGAACAATAGGTCTTCTATGATTAATATCCTTACCCAGATGTACTTGATGGAGAAAAGGGTAGCCTTTCATCATGGCTAGTAATAGCAAAGAGAAAAGCCTCTTAATAGCTCTTCCAGCTTCTTAATCTTTGCAAGTGAAATGCTGAGTGAAATGAGCAGAACCAAGAGAATACTGTACACAATAACAGCAAGATTGTATGATAAGTAACTATAATAGACTTAGCTCTCCTCGGCAATGCAGTAATCCAAGACAATTCCAATAGACTTGTGATGGAAAATGCCTTCCACTTCCAGAGAAAGAACTATAGACAATGGATATAAATGAAAGCATATTATTTCTGTCTTTTAGTTTTTTTTTTTATTTCTCCTGATTTTTCCCTGTTGTTCTGATTTTTATTTCACAGCATAACTAATATGGTAACACATTTAAAAGGATTGTACACATATAACCTATATTAGATTGCTTGTTGTTTTGGAGAGAAGAAAGGGGAAAGAGGAAAGAAGAAAAAATTAGTATTCAAAATCTTACCAAAATGAATGTTGAAAACTGTCTTTACATATAATTGAAAAAAAAATACTATTAAGTGGGGATAAAAAGATTTTGCAAGTGACATGAAACCAGGAGAGCAAGAAGGATACTTCTCTGGAATAAAAGTATATGAATGGTGTAAAGTGTGCTCTTACAGTAAAGTAAATACTATTTCCCAGATCATCTCTGCCTCTTTCATGAAACAATTAACACTAAAGAACAGGAGAACTTTTGTCTCAGTGAATTGTCAGGAGATATATTTTGACCATTATCTTAAAAGTTCAACATAAAAATTCAGCATAAGCAACTGTTAAAGAGTCCTCCCTTAATATGGTTTGTGTTCTCAGTAAGTTCTCCTGCTATCTTGCCTTCACCAATTTGTCTGTCTTTCCTCATCATATCCTGTATTGCTTCCCAACATTGTAAATGGATTTCCTCCTAACTTTACAACTCCTGTGAGGACTTTCCTTTAAGAGTATCTCTTCGATGAAACCTCCCAGCTAAAGATGAACTTTCTCTTCTCAAGTTTTTTATATCCCTTTGTCTGAACCTTTGTTTTGCATTTGTCATATTCTACCCTGAATTGTAATTATTTGATTACTTACATCCCTATTCTAAATTCCTGGAGCATAGAAACTCATTCTTTCTTTGTAACCCAGTACCATACCTTATATAGAGTAGATAATAAATATTTGTTATTGTTTTGGGATCCAAAATTACATATGGCAAAGATTAGAAATCTTTCTCCTCCTGCTATATAAGTACTAGCAACAGAGAGAGGCTGGTGCCAGACCTCCTCCCACTATGCCTTTTCTAGTTAACAGTTCTAGGTAATTTAAATAGCCTTAACAATTTGTTCCGGAAGTCAAGATAGAAAGACAATTGATGGCAAAATGGGAGAATTTCTTTGAATCTGCAACTCAATTAGAGTTGCTGATATATGTGAGAGCCATACCCTCAGGATGCTGGTGAGAAGAGAGAAAGGTTGGCAGTAACTTATCATGTCTCCTGGAGCTAGAGACAGATATTCCACTGTTTGATTTGAGAGAGATTCCAGAGTCCTCAGGTAGCTTTTGTCTTTCATATGAGCTTGAGGGGTATGGGGACAGGCTTAAGAAAAACCGAGCTACAAAAAAGAAAAAGAAAAACAAACAAACAAACAAACAAACAAACAAAACCCACACACTTGCAGAAATGGGTTCCCATATAGGTCAGTTAGAGAATATGCACCATATGCAAGTCAGTTAGTCTAGCAGAGGGTGGCAAAGTGCCATCTGCTGGAAGAAAGTGGAACTGCCAGACTGTAGAGAATTGGCTTTAGGAACCAGGAACAGAAGTGATGTAATGAAAAAATAGGGTAGAACAGTGCTTGGAACCAAAATAGGTGCTTATTAAATGTTGTTGGATTGATAGAGCTAGTGGAAAATACTTGTCAGTGAGAAAACTTCCACCTGTTGAAAGCTAGGAAAAATGATAGTAAAGGAAAGAAAAAGTGGTAGAAAAGGAAAAGGGGAAAAGGGACAGGAAGGACAAGCTGCATTGCTATTGAGAGGAGAGGAGAGAACCACCTGTATATTGTTTTGTACAGAGCAACACTAAAGCGGGAAAAAACCTACCTCTCCCTGATTTTTCCATTCCCATTCTCCAGATTATTCAAATTACTTTGGGCTGCTATCTAGAAAAGAGAAAGGAGAATGGTACCAGCTTCTCTAAAAAACCAATATACATTATTAAGTTATTTATATGCTAAGTGATTTGCAGTTTCTGCCACTTGAAAAAAATAGATTTTTTTCCCTATATAATATATGATGGCGCTGAATTCCTTTGAACAAATATGTATGTGCTTCAACTACTTGAAGGTGTGGTGTTATATGTGAATATTGCCATATAAAGTCTGTATCATGATAAAAGGAAAGTATACATTATTTCCTAGCCTACCTGATCATTTTGCTCACTGAGGAGGTGGTTCATATCTGTTGGGCTTTTAAGATCATAGATTTAGATTGATTTAGAGATATATTAATATTATATTAATATATTATTAGATTAACATAGATTAAGATCAGAGATCATAAAAGGAACCAGTTACTTTGAGAGTTCTTAATCTCTCTCTTTTTCCCTCTCTCTTCCTCCCTCTCTCTCTCCCTCCCTCCCTCCCTCTCCTTTTCTCTCTATCTCTCTTTCTCTCTTTTTCATGTCTGTCTCTTTGTCTGTCTCAGTGTGTGTCTCTGTCCCTTTCTCTGTGTGTCTCTGTGTCTGTCTTTCTCTCTATCTCTTCTTGCCTCTCTGTTTCTTTCTCTCTCTCTCTCTCTCTCTCTCTCTCTCTCTCTCTCTCTCTCTCTCTCTCTCTCTCTCTCTGTCTGTCTCTGTATGTGTGGGTTATGCACCCTTTTGCAAATGATCTGACATAAGCATTTAATAAATGCTCATTGACTTGAATTTGGTCTTCTGTTGAAGTCTATGGAATCCCTCCTCAAAATAATGATTTTGAATGCATAAAATGCATAAGAAACCATAGTTAAAGAAAATAAAAATGCTATAATTTCCCCATCTAACTTGGAGAGGGTTTGTGTTTTACTTCCCCAAAGAGTAAATATCAGAATCGGGACTTATTTTGGGATTACAAAACCAGCTTACTTTCCATTACCCTTTGCTTCTCTTGCTCATTCTGAGTTGTTCTTCTAAAATGTTGCTCTCACCAGCATTGTTTCTGAATACTTGATTTAAAATCAAGCATGTGAGGTACTTAATAAACATTATCTTTTGTTGATTACAAATGCCTGAAACTCCTAGGGATACATTTTAATCTTTCACTCTTATAGATTTACAGCATGAGAGCTATCAATTCCACTAAATAGTAGTTGAGAATATTATTCTTTATGTATGTTTTGAATCTCTCACTGACATTTCTTTGGAAATATGTTTAGCTTCCTACCTATACCTCATAGAGAACAGATTTGAGCTCAGATTTATTACAAAAATATTAAAAATTCAATTTAACTATTGCTTTCACGTAACATTGTTGCCACTATTCCTCCTGATGTTCATTTTGAGGCTGTTAGTCTTTCTGGTATCCAAGCCTTTGATGTATCTATTTCCATGAAACAGTTTTTTTTTTTTTTTTTCCTGTCAGGCTTCCCCCCACCCACCCCCACTTCCATAATTTTTAAGGACTAAGCTTCAGGACTATGTCTTATGTGGAAGCAGTGCTGATAAGAGAAGGTGCAGTATACTTCTAGCTGGAAATGACCTTAAACTATAATTGATTATTACAAGAACAAAGAGGTGATGGTGGATTGGATTTTGAAGGGAAATAGAACTAGGTGTAACTGGTTTGAAGCTAAGACTTTATTGTTAAGATTTGAAATATAAAGGTCTCCTAAAAGGCTCATTATTCATTTACATAAGATGGAAATCTGTAGCTTTCATTCCACAGAGTCTCGACAATTTGTTGGATTTAATTTAATTGGAAGGAAAGCAGGAAATAAAGGTTTGCTTTGAGCTATCTTTTCTTCTCCTTAGTAAGATCACTTTCATGACCCTATGAATACTATGAGGGTCTTGGTAAAGATTTCTTTAAAGGATGTAAGTTTATATGTGAGCAATAAAATATGTTTTACTTTGAGGTCTAAAGAGGAAAGATAGCATAGAGTTTAATTTTTAATAATAGAGTAGAATTCTGTGAGAGGAAAGTAAATAGAGAAATATAGGGTGAGATCGTGTGCATTGAAAGGGAAACATGTCACAGTAAGTTAAAGCGGTAAACTTTATAGTGGATATATAACTGGCTTATGAGCCTGTTTGCTTGGAAACATTTAAGAAAGAAGATTCCCCTTTTAAGCCCCATTACTTATGCAGTTAAATACTTGTTTTGGCTTGCAGACCTTCTACTTTAGCACATATGCCATTTGTGGAAGGAGCTCAAATAGCCACTTTAAGCAGGTGTGTTTGACTGAGCAAACTGAACACACATTTTTATCTGCCCTAATGAAGTAAATTTATTCTTAGTGTAGGGCATCAGGATGATAACCTGTGATGGCTAAATTTCTTATTCAGCAGAAAGGTATGTGATTTTTTCATGTTTCTCAAAATACTTCACCCTAGACATCCAGGAGCCACTTCCTAAGGTCTAAAGGTAGTTTAGTCTTCAGATGTATTCTATTGATAGCTTTACTGTTGAGTTGGCCAACAGGGTCATATTAAGTGCTGGCTAAAATCCTGCTTTTGTGCATGCCCTAGTATTCAAAGACCAAATTGTTGCTGTTGCTTACTGCAAAGGAGGAACAATCAGAAATGTGTGCATTGGGCTCCTCTTTCCTTTTCTTCTTCCTGAATTGTTTTGTTTCTTTCCGAGTCTGTGCCTTTAGGACCCAGGCAGACATTTACCATGTGCTTACAAATGTAAACCATAAGTTCTTCATCCAGGAGGAGGCAAACTTCATGAAGGCAAAGACTCATATTTGTACTGGCAACCTTGGCAGCCAGTGCTTGGCACAGAGTAGGACTTTGCACATACTGAGAACTTAGTAAATTCTCATTGATTGATATGCAAATCATTATGTTAGACTCCATGGGAGATAGGAAAAAAAAGAGTATCAGAGAGCTTTTCTAGGTCTACAAATGTACAATGATAATTATATGAAAGAGTATACAATAAGTTCCAAATGAGTGATGGAGGTAGTAACCACTTTAGGAGCTCAGGTAAGAAGAAAGATCATCATAACCTAGAGAGAGTTTATGGAGTATGCAGAACTTGTACTGTTTCTGAAATGATGAGTAAGAATCCTCTTACTCTAATATTAAAGGAGGAGCTGAGATCAGTCAACAATTTATGCAGATGTAAATCTCTGAAAAAAAATACAAGCTTTAAAACATATTGAGGAAAATAATCTGGTGGCAGTGGAGGGTCCATGCAGGAAAAAAATGTCAAAAAGGAATGTTAGATCGGCTATTATTCAGCTTCTGGTATGTAGTACATTTTCAATCTGACATTGAATATGAAAGCATATTTAAACACAAACCACAAGAATTATTCTATTAAGATAGGGAATAGTAAATAATTAGTATGTGTATTGCTACATATACATCCATGACAGTAATGTAGACATATTTCTATTTCAATCATAAGAGAGTTCCACAAACAAAATAAGTGGAAGATTCAAGTTATGTGTTTTTAAATTTCAATTTTAAATGAAGACCTGACTATATTATTTTGAAATTTTGACAGTGTGCCCTTTTTCTCATCCTCATTTAATCAAATAAGGACTCCAAATTGTTCAAATAGATTTAGTCCATTTTATAAATTGAAAGGATTGTTAGTGAATAAAATTAGTTTTTTTAATCTCTTAGTGATTATCTTTCTTGTTTTATTAAGTATTGTTAGACTGAAAGCATTTTGCTTTAAAAAGTTGCAATATTTGCTTATAAGTAACTTAAATAATTATCCTTATTCTCTTTGAAGTTTAAAAAATTGACAACACATCTGTATGATTGTTTGGTTTTCCCTTGGGCCTGGGGCAAAGTGCTGATTAGCATATAGCATTGTCTTTGCACATAGTAAACACTTAATATTTGTTAATATTGAATGGAAGGAAGTAAAAATACAGAGTTGATACAGATTTATGTATAATTATTGTATATGGCTGAAAAAAATCTAGAAAAAAATTTTTATGACAACTGCTGGTAAAAATTCTGTCATTTGTGCATTAAATTATGTTCCATATAAGTAAACATGCCACATGAATATGTGTGTGTATGTATATATACACACACATATGCAGTCATGAAATAAAGATATTTAGATTGATTGATAAATAATCTTGAACTGAATTTTTGTGTTGTATATTGCTTATAGTGAAAAATAATTGGAAAATTCTTGAACTACATTCCTTCTATCATGAAGGATAATCACAAATGAGTTTGAAAAAGATCCTGGCTTAAAATTCTCTGGCATATATTTGTCATTTAAGGAACTTACTGACTTAGTTGTTTGAATCTTTCTTATTAATTCAAGCATACTCACAGCAATTCAAATACATATTCACTCATTTATAGCCTTCCCTGTCTTCCATGAGAGCAATATACCTTACTTACAGCAAAGGATAAAAGGTTTTCCTTTACTCTAGAGTCCTTTACAAGATCCTTACTGATAATTAATAATTATTCTTCTCTGCTGTGGACTTACTCTTTTCTGTCATTAAACATGCATTTGGAAGAATCGTTTCTTCTTTCTTCTTTCTTCTTCTTCTTCGTCTTCTTTCTTTTTCTTTTTCTTTCTTCTTCATCTTCTTTCTTCTTTTTGCTTGTAGTGTTGAGTAGGAACTTAATTTGGTGAATAAGATATAGTCTCTGCATATTTGCATATATACAAGGCATAGATATCTTTTTAACTCATGCACATCTCCTCCGGCTATGATATATTGAAATGCATCAAAATCTTAGGGTTCTTTAATAAAATGATTTCCCCTATCCTATTTACTTGCTGTATATTAATGAATGCTTTTGGAGTTGGGTTACTGCTATTGGGGTCTTTAAGACTACTTTCAGTGTTTTAGCATCATATTCAAGAGGCTAGTCAGAGTTCTGTGCTTGCAGCTTCATTAAAATTCTGTTCTACACATCATCTGAGTCACACTTTATAATCTATCAGAACACCTGTTTTCTTTACAATGGCCACAAGGCAGCTCAAAACACTGTGGTATTTAGCATTTAATAATGAGCACAAGATATGTATTTTTGACACTTCAAATTTTCTTTAGAAAAGTGCATGGAAAAAAGCCAAGTTTGAATGAATTATCTAAACTTTTGCATTTTCATAATGTGTATTTTAACCAACTTTTAAAATGGGTATCAGGAAGTCTATGGTCATTTGTCAGTGGGCATTACCTTAGTTAACTAGGAAGGAACACAGAGGAAAATAATGCAAAAATAAATGCAACTAGATAATCCCATACTGCTTCAGAGGTATTTTTAAGGAGTTGTCTGTGCATTGTTGCTATCCATATTTACATAGCAGGCTCACAGACACACAGGCTCACATTGTAACTCTCACTCTTAGGGGAGGCTGAGATGCCTAATGTCAGGGTTAATATCAGGATCTTTTTATAGCTCTGTTACTTAAAGCAGAGATGGGCAGGGCACGCCCTTTACTCTCTATTAAGCCACGGGCATTTAGAATTGCATTTGTTCAGTGATCCTCAGCTTCATTTAACTATTTGAAATACGTCAAGGGAAAAACAAGGAAAGAAAGAATGATCTCAGAAGGGTGAAAGTCTGCCACTATATTATGCAAATGAAGAAGCATCTCCTAGTGGATGGGAAATGCTACAGCTTTAAAGCACTAATAGAGGACACACAGCAAGTTGATTATTGTAATCCTACAGCGTTATCTCATCAGTGAGTGGATTAAGGGAGCTCTTTCAGCTGAGGGGTCTGAATAAACATTTTCATTTACTCCCTGCTGTGTCATTGACAAATAGAGGTTTTTATCTAAGAACATTTAAAAGCATATACAGTAAACAAACCTATAGCTTCCCTCCTGGCTGGGTTGTCTCCTTGCCTTTATATAGCACTATGAAAATACTGATCATGATCAGCTTTATACGAAATTATGACATTATCAAAATTTATCTTCTGTCCTTCCCTCTCTTTTCTTCATCTAGCAGCTCAGCATCCTCCTATTCCCTCCTTGAGGTAATGTAGTGGGTAAAGAGTTAGACCTAAGTCAAGAAGACCCAAGTTCAAATCCAGTGATAGTAATCACTTAGTAATTCTATGGTAAAATAGGGATAATAATAACTCTTACCTCCCAGGATTATTATGAGGATCAAATGAGGTCATATTTTTAAAGCACCTAACACAGTGCCTGGCTTATAGAAGATGTTGTATTTAAATGTTAATTATGAAGATGATATCCTATTCAAAGAAGTCTCTCCCATATTCTTCACTTATATTTCCTCATGAAAACTAATCTTGAAAGGTTACCAAGGATCTAATTTGATAGCTTTATTCAAGATATGGTAATGGCTGATAATAGTTTAATATATTAGATCTCCTAGATGACACTCATATTTAACTTTAGTTTCCTTGCTTTAGTTCAGAGGAGTAAATAATATAAAAATGTCAGGCACAGTCAATGGAGGATATAATTTTAGCCAGGAGAGTCTTCAAAAACCAAACCACATAGGTAGCTATCTGTTTTTGCCAGCGTTCAAGGCCAGCCCTAGGGAAGAATAGTCATATTACTTAATGAGGCAATTTATTTCCCCATGTAAAAGAAATAATCCAAGCTACCATGCACATATTTACAGAAGGAAGAGAGAATCAACAAAGCAATAGTCCAAGTTTTTCTCATTCCTTGTCAAGGCCAATGTCTGATCTCAGTACCTCAGAGGTTTGCCCAGTTACTCTGACCATTCCCATTATCTCTTTTTTCTGAATTCATATATCTGTGATATGATTGAGAATTTGATTCCAGATCACTTTGCATTGTTTTCTATGCTTATTTTAAATTTTTAAATAAAGTTTTTTTTTTTATGCTTAAATCTGATCTTCTTAGCTAGATGGCAAGTTCTCTGAAAACAACGTATTTATATGTGTGATTGTTTTTTAATTGCATTTCCTTCTCTGAAACCAATGACTTCACTGGCAGGGGCACTTCAGCCAATGCAGGCCAGTACCTTCTCTCCAAATCATTCTTAGCCTATACTGAGTGGTTAAGTGACTTATCAGCCAGTATTTATCAGATATTGGACTTGAACCCATGTCTTTCTGACTCTGATGAAGCTCTCTCTACTGTATTCTCTATTGTTTCTAATAT